>NW_028227273.1:14042500-14642500 GCF_978045245.1 Mus caroli | reverse complement strand
AAACTAGCGCATCTTATTTATGATGGAGAGAGGCTTGAGGACCAAACCAAAGCCTCTTGCATGCTAGACAAGCCCTGTGCTCTGTCCATAGGCCCGAGAGTGGGAAAGCAGAAATACGAAACCTGATTGATGCCTTTAGTTTCTTTCCTTTTTTTTTTTTTATTGGTTATTTACTTACATTTCAAATGTTATCCCCAGTTTCCTTCCTTCCAGTTTCAATAAATCGGTATCCAGATCCACTGTGGGTGAGTTATGTTCTGGGCCCATTGTATCCGAGGGCTTCACATCTGTTCTGTGCCCTTGGGTATCTTTGTGCTCTGAAGGTCTAGCATGTTAACCGATCTCCAGCACCTGACTAAATAGGTTGTTTAAATGAAATTCAAAACACACATGGGACGCATTTCTGCAGCTCACTGTGGGAGTCAGGATACTGCTGAGGTAGACTTCGGCCTGCTTCAGTTAGTCTCTCCTTAGCCATGCTCACTGGAGCAAAGGGCAGTGTAAAGATTATGTAGAAATAATGGGGGCAGCTGCAGTTTAGGTACATTGCCGAGCAGGTGAAGTTCATACAGGAGGGCAGAGAAGCATCTGACTACCAGGTGCTTTGTTCTGGGTCTAATCAGCTCGTGTCCTTATTGTGTGGGACGGTCCCTTAGTGCCCATCATGTCGAGGCCACCTGGTGTGTTTTGGTGCCTGTCTTCCAAAGAGCATGCCACACTTTGCCATTCTTCCTGGCAGTCTTAGAGACAACCCCTGAAACCAGTGGGTTTAGAGACAACCCCTGAAACCAGTGGGTTTAGAGACAACCCCTGAAACCAGTGGGTTTCCAGGAAACTTGGGGAGAGAAGAGTTACTGAGCCTAGAAATTAAAATTCCTGTTTCAGTTTTACATAGTAGCCAAAGTCTACTAGATTGGATTTTGTTCAGTTAGCATGAAGATAAGATAAGGGTGTGTGTGTGTGTTTTACACATCATAATGTGACCCTAAGGATGATAACTTGACTCTTGCAGTGATAGTTTCAGCAATCACACACAAATTATGCCTTTACATTTTTAAAATAAGTGATTTTTAAAAAAGTTCAGAAACGAGAGATGATATTTTTAAATTGTTCTCCATCCACACATATTTGTACATATCACTTCTTGGTCTTTACACTTCAGTACTTAGCAGCTTACTCGATAGCACATGCTTAGTATATCTATTTGTGCACATGCCTGCACGTGTATGTGAGTATGTGTATGCATGTGTGCGCAAGTGTGTGTGTGTGTGTGTGTGTGTCAGAGGACAGGACAGCATGTACAAGTTGCAGTTGATCTTCTCCCTCTATTGTTTGGGTCTAGGGATCCAGCTCCAGTCAGGTTCGGCAGCTTTGGCAACTTCCCTTACCCAGTGAGCAGTCTGTCGGTACCACAGCACGTTTCTAAGAGTTGCTCTGGCGGAGGTTTCGTGTTAGTATTCTAAAATATTTACATCTTTAGATATGTCTATTGGCACAATTTTTATTTGAATAATAAGCTATTTATACTTTATAAACAATGGTTCATTATTTCATTTTGTTGAAATAGGTTTCTTTTCTCTTGGCAATACTAACATTTTGGACTGGATATTTTTTTTGGTCTACAGCTTTTGGGAATCAGTTCTCTCTTTACAATGTAGGTGCTGAGAATTAAACTCAGGGCCGCAGGCTTGGCCCACCAGCCGACCATCTTGCTAGCCTGCAAAATGTAGTTTTATTTACAAAATGGTATGTTGAAAACTTGATCTCAACTGGTGGTAATTTTGTCCCCTGGATGGTTGTCAGAGCTGAAAGAAAGAGCTATTAGCATCTAGTAGGTCACTCACTGCTCAGTATCCTACGAGGCATGGACTATCCCAGTAAAATGTGTCAGTCATGATCCCACCCACTCCAGCGCGCGCGCACACACCAAATGGAAACAAGATGACTCCTAGATTTTGCTGGAAGGTATATTCAGGTATGTGCCACCACGTCTGGTGTCTAATACATCTGAAGTCGAAGGACAGAATGAGGAAAAGCTTATTCAAAGTGGAATCTCGGGTGCAAGTGAGTCTTTTGGACTGCTTCAAAGCAGAAGGAAGACATGCATGGATAATCTATGATACCATGATAATCTATGATACTTCCATACAGAAGAAGAACGAGCCACTCCCATCGTTTCAGTAAAGCCAAGGAAAGAGGTAGCAGTGAGTGCGTTTCCTGTCATTTTGCTTGCCTTTTTGTTGTTGTAAAACTATCCACTCATGGCAGAGCTAAGGATGGCCCTGAACTCCTGATCTTCCGCGGTTATCTGCCAAGGCCGGGCTTCCAGGACTGTGCTAACACACCCGACTAATGAGCAAAACAGACAAAACCGCATGGTTTGCAGTGTTCCTTAGTGAAACATTTGTTTTATACTATTATGCTATATTTATCAATATTTTTGTAGTATTTAAACATCACTTTAAGCCCTGTTCTTCATCCTTCATTGTAGTTATAAAATTGAGCAGGTGGCTTCTTCTCCTTTCCCTTCCCCTCCCCTCTCCTCTGTTCTCTCTTCTCCTTTCTTTTTTTAAAAAATGATTGTTTATTTTATGTATTCGAGTACACTGCCAAACTCTTCAGACACCAGAAGAGGGCATCAGATCCCATTACAGATGTTTGTGAGCCACCATGTGGTTGCTGGGAATTGAATTCGGGACCACTGGAAGAGCAGCCAGCGCTTAACCACTGAGCCATCTCTCCAGCCCCGCCCCCCTCCCCCCTTTGCAAAGAGTTCCACTCTCTGATGACAAAGTATCCAAGTATATGAGCCTGTGAGGACCATAGTGCTTTGAATGAGAGTGGTCCCCATAAGTTCATAAACGTGACTGTTTATAGTCTCCGGCTCCAGGGAGGGAAACTACTTGGAAAGGCTTGGGAGGGAGGTGTGAGCTTGTTGGAAGAGGTGTGTCACTAAGGGTGCATTTTGAGGTTTCAGAAGCCCAAGCCAGGCCCAGTATGTCTCTCTCTTCCTGCTGCCTTCAGATCCAGATGTAGACCGCTCAGCTACTTCTGCAGCGCTGTGTCTGCCTGTATGCTGCCACCCCACCCACCATGACGATAATGAGCTAAACCTTTGAAACCAAGCACACCCCAATTAAATGCTTTCTTTCATCAGGGTAATAGTTGCCATGGTCATGGTGTCTCTTCACAGCAATAGAACAGTAGCCGGGATGAGTCATTCTTATCAAACCACTGCAAGTACAATGTCGGATATCTTACTGGGGTGCCAGTTTAGACATGGCAAGAAGTTCCACCAGCTAGCGACTCATCGTCCACACTTCGGGGTTACAGTTAAAATACTAACAGGGGCTTGGAGAGATGGCTCTGGAAGTAAAGTGCTTGCCATTCAAGCATGGGGACCTGGGTTTGAATCCCCAGCACCCACGTAAAAAGCCAAGCTTGTGAATATGTCAACTCAGTGCTGGGTGGGGAGGGGATGGGGAGGTAGATCTGAGTTTGACAGCAAGTGTAGAACATGTGAGTTCCAGGTTCAGTGTGAGAGCCTGTCTTCAGAAATAGGGTAGAGAGCAATACAAAGTCCTGATGTTGACTTCTGCCCCCATACCTGCCTCCCACCAAGGTCCATCCCTGCCTGGGCCACACAGTAAGAGCATGTCTAAAAAAATGAAACAAAGCAAGGGGTAGGGATACACTGAAGTGTTCGAGTCCTTGCCTAGCATGGACAAGGACCTGGATTCAGATCCCAGACCTACAAAACAAACAAAACCCAACTTCCCCAACCCAGAGGTGGGAGGAGACCAAAAGATAGAGAAGAAGTCTACCACCCTGGAACAGTCTGAAACTGTTATTGTGACTAGAACATTCTCTCGTCTGTTTCCATCTGGGCACTCTGCCCTCTGAGCACACACTGACACAGGCTCATGATCAAGATGCTAGCACTCAAGTCTGAGGTTTATCCTACGGGTGGAGTGGAGGAGGTGTGAAATCTAACTTCTGAAAACAATAGCTACTTTTGTAGTTTAATAATCGGCGAAATTTTGTAAGCAGTTTCTGCCTTGAATGTGGAGAGAAACTCACTCCAGGATTTATGATTAATTTTAGCATGATTTCAGAGGGAAAAGCAGCATCTACCAGGGGGGTTCAAATAATGACAGTGTGACAGAGCTATTATTTATGGGTGATACAAGATACCTCCAGAGGGTCCCCTTTAGATCTAGCAATTAAGAGACTATATCACAGCAGAGTCCCCAAAGATCCAATCTGAGGAACATTTGAAAATCATACCCTTGATTCCAGTGCCCTCCCTCCTCCTCCCCCGTGTGCATGCTTGTGTGTGTGTGTGTGTGTGTGTGTGTGTGTGTGTGTGGTTGTGTGCACGTGCCTGCTAGAAATAGACCTTCAGTTTCTTCTTTGGCTGCTCTTCACCTTGACAGATTTTACATTACATTTATTTATTTACTGTTGGGCATGTGTGCGCCACAGCTTGTGTGAGGAAGTTGGAGGTCAGGTGCTTCCCCTTGGAGCCTGGAGATGAAACTCGGGTCTTTACCCACTGAGCCATCTTGCTAGCCTCCCCCTTATTTTTTGAGACAGCCTTTCACTGAACCTTTAGCTCACCAGTTTGGCTAAGCTGGCTTGCCAGCAAGTTCCAGGTTTTACGCGGGGCCAGGGAGCTGAGCTCAGGCACTCATGCAGCAAGCACTTTACTGACAGCCTCCTCCCCAGCCCCTCAACAATGTATGGTTTTGTGATTTAATTTTACAAAGTACTTTCCAAAATCTTACTTTATGACATTTTAGGAACATGTTTAAAAGGAGCTGACATTTACCACATGACTCAGATCTAGTGCAGTACTTAGACACATTATTCAAATTAAACCACTCAGTTATAAAACGAAAGGATAGATTAAAATCTGTTACTTGTCAGGGAGCAAATTATAATAAACAGATAAAGACCTCAAGGAGTAAAACAAATTGAGTTTCTTTAGTGTGAGACTTGTTACCTCCATTCAGATTCTTCTCCTCAATAAAAAACAAAACAAAACAAAACAAACACCTAAACAGGGCTGGAGACATGGCTCAGCGGTTGAGAGCACTAGCTACTCTCCCAGAGGTCCTGAGTTCAATTCCCAGCAACCACATGGTGGCTCACAGCCATCTGTCCATGGGATCTGATGCCCTCTTCTGGTGTGTCTGAAGACAGTGACAGTGTACTCATGTACATAAAATAAATAAATCTTTGAAAAATCCTAATTAATATGCACTCTATATAGCATGTATGCATGTCTGTATGGCACTCGAGAAGAAGCATCGACATGTGATGAAGCCACCTGTCAGCATGGTGAGCTGTTCTTGTTTACTAAGACTATCTCAGACCAAATACAATGTGTTCCTGCAAACCAATTACGGAGTAAGTACCTTCCCTAGCTAGATGGCAGGAACATATATTTAAAGGGGCCATTTATCGATCTCTCCCTAAACTTACATTAAGTGTTGGTCATCTAGCTTAGAAATCCAGTTTTATTTCAAAAATTAATACTACATTCTGATTTTTTTTTTTTTTGTTTTTGTTTTTTTTGAGACAGGGTTTCTCTGTGTAGCCCTGGCTGTCCTGGAACTCACTCTGTAGACCAGGCTGGCCTCGAACTCAGAAATCCACCTGCCTCTGCCTCCCTCAGAAATCCACCTGCCTTGCTGGGATTAAAGGCGTGCGCCACCACGCCTGGCTTACATTCTGATTTTTTAACTGCAAACAAGTAATCATTTCATAATTCCATTGTGAGTTTTTATTCTGTTTTTTTTTTTTTTTCTTACGACAGGGTTCTTCTCTGTAGCCTTGGCTGTCTAGAACCCATTTTGTAGACCATACTGCCTTTGAACTCAGAGATCCACCTGCCTCTGCCTCCAGAGTTCTGGGATTAAAGGCGTGCACCACCAACTGGGTTTTACTTTTTACTTCATATTTTAATGAGTTTTAAAGAACTAGCTCTATAGGTGGTGTTTAAGATTTTTCTACTTAATTATGTGTATGTACACATGTGCCGTCTGTAGAGGTAAGACAACCTGTAGGGTTAATTTTGGTCTCCCACCCCTTCAATTGTGGGCCTTGGGAATTGAACTCACATTCTCAAGCTTGACCACTAGGGTCTTTATCCACTGAGATATCTTGCCAGGCTGGGGTGGGGTTTTTCTTTTCTTTTTGAAAAAGTTTTATTTAGTGTGTATAAGTGTTTTGTATGCATGTATGTGTACCATGTGCAAGCAGTGCCTCACGGGCCAGACGAGGTGTCAGATCCTCCTGAAACTGCTATGTGTAGAACCAGCTAGAAGCAGAACCCTACTGAAAGGGCTGCCATTGCTTTTCACCACTGAGCCATGACTCAGGCCCAGGGTTTCTTTCTTATTTAATGCTTTAAGTAAAGGTTTTCCAACTCTTTCCCCATTTAGACCCAGGTACATAATGATAGAACTTAGGGATATGTGTGCCTGGAAGTGATCAGTCGCTTCTAGAGCAGAAATTCTAGTGCTCTGGGTAGAAGGATTTGTGGTGGCTACCTCCTGGCAGGACCAAACCTGTGTTAAAAACTGCAGGTCTGCTTTGACAGATAGTTCTCACCAAGTGTCAAAACTATCAAACTCCCTCCCCTTCTCCCTGCAATCTGGGCTGGAAAGACAGACAGCTCCAACTGCAGGACAGGCAGTGGTGGCTCACACCTTTAATCCCAGCTTTCAGGAGGCTGAGGCAGGTGGGTCTCCGAGAAGATCCAGCCTCGTCTTCAAATCAAGGTTTAGGAAAGCCAGGGCTACGCAGAGAAACCCTGTCTTGAAAAACAAAGACAAAACACACAAAGAGTACCAACTACTTTTGCCAAAGACCCAAGTTCAGTTCCAGTGCCCACCCTGGATGGCTCACAATCACTGGTAACTCCAGTCCCAGGGATCCACTGATTGGGTGGCCTCTGAGGGCATCTGCACTCCAATGTACCCCCATAAACATAACTGAAAACAGTAAAACTAAATCTTTAAAAATTTACCTGCGGGCTGGAGAGATGGCTTTAGCAGCACTGACTACTCTACCAAAGGTCCTGAATTTAAGTTCCAGCAACCACATGGTGGCTCACAACCATCTGTCATGGGATCCAGTGCCCTCTTCTGGTGTGTCTGAAGGCAGCTACAGTATACTCACATAAAATAAATAAATAAATCTTTAGAAAAATTTATTTGGAGCAGCAATAATACAGTTTGGTTCTCTGTTTCTTTCTTTTTTAATTTTATTTATTTTTATTTATTACTTGTATCAGGACACTGTAGCTGCCTTCAGACACACGAGAAGAGGGCACTGACTCCCATTACAGATGGTTGTGAGCCACCACGTGATTGCTGGGAATTGAACTAAGGATCTCTGGAAGAGCAGTCAGTGCTCTTACCTGCTGAGCCATCTCTCCAGCCTCTGGTTCTCTGTTTCTTTTAAGAGGTTTAGGGTTATCCATTCTGTAATGAGAGCTTTGTTTCAGTAGCCAATCAGCACTTGAATATTGTAGGTACTTTGCATATTTTTTATGCAAAGAGAATTAAAAAAAATACTTAGTGTAAGCTCTTCAAATGTATTGAAACTAAAACCTACTTGGTAATTTTGGGCAGCCTAGAGTTCCTAAAAACTTCCCTAAAATAATACATTCTTGACTGAGGTGTCTGGTGTGTGGGGAGGCTGGAGTTACAGGAGGCTGTGAACCATGTGACAGAGGCTCTGGGAACTGACCTCAGGTCACCTGGTAGAGCAGCAAGCGCTCCTCACTCTGAGCCGCCCCGCCCAGAGCACAGGCTCTCAAATGTACAAGCAGAGAGTGAGTTCTCCTCTTGGTAGGGCTGTGGCGGAGGGACCAGCTTGCACAGCGGCACCCTCACAACTAATTCCGTGAACTTACTCATTTTCCTCTTTGAAGGCAGGATTTTGCTCCTTTTTAAAACATCGATCTTTTATGAATAAAAATCCCTAACAAATCACGTCTACTCCACACCAGGTCTAAAATGAAAGTTTTATTTTCTTACTCACATGATTTCTTTCTTCCTTTCATTTCCTTTATTATGATGGGGAAGCCAAACCAAACATTTCTCCTCATGCCCAGTTAAAAACGAGAGAAAAGAATCACCAATTAAGTATAGACGATGCATAATAAAAACAGGAGGGAAAGAGTACATAGATTAAGACAGAATTGTATTCAACATTCAGTTTTAAGTTATGAGGTGAATTGCATTCAGTTTGGTACAGTCACAGAAAGACAATCTGGGTTTTAGGCTGTCCTACCACGGACGCTCCAAATTGTGCTGGGAGTGTCCCCACGTTTTCAGAAACACCAGTGTGGAGACTGTCTCTTGGGTTGTGGGGCCCTGGCTCTGCACCCCAGGGGCAGCCCCAAGTCAGTCTTCCGTGGGAGGTAGGCGTGCTTCTGTGCCTTGCCGGGGAGCAGAGGTGCAGAGCAGGCGGCCAGGCCCAGTCGTCACTGTGTGGTGATGAGCTTCACGATCATGCTGATAATCCGAGAGCCTCTAGGACAGCTGCATAGGTCCATGCTGGGGTTTTTAATTTTATCCTGGAGGAGCTGGTCAAGTTCACATCGGAGTTCCTTCACCAGCTCGGCCACCTACAATGACAACTGCAGCATTAGCTGTGGGAGGCTTTCACACAGCATCTAACTGCTTATCATGGCTTAAGACCTCTGACAGTATTTTAGAACACATTTTCACTCTGTAACATACTAAGGAGGCCCGTTATAAACCTGTCCATTTAGTGTTGATTTATCTCTAACACATCTATTTATTATTTATTTAGAGATAAGATCTTGCTATATAGTCAGGCTGGTCTGAAACTTTATCTTCTTGCCTCAGCCTGTGAATGTTGGGGTTACAGCATGTGTTTCCAGGTCTCAGAACTTTAGGGAGTGTGGCTTTTAAGTATTTTCCACAAAATAGCTTGTTAATTTTGTGTGTCTAAGTGTGCATGTGCCCACACATGAGTATGTGCTTGGGAATCTGGATTCAGGTTCTCATGTTCATACAGAAAGGCCTTTACTGATGTGTCACCTCTCCAGCCTTGTTGGGCTTTTGATATAGTCCCACACTGTAACCCAGACTGGCCTCGACCTCACAGAAAGCTTCCCAGCCCCTCCTCCTGAATGCTCGGATTCCAGGATTCCAGGTGTAATCTCGGGGGGCTTTCATTTGTTTCATTTTTTTAGTTTGTTAATTTTCTTATTTTACTTTTGTACACACTGGTGTTTGTGTGCATGTGTGTCTATGTGAAGGTGTTGTACACACTGGTGTTTGTGTGCATGTGTGTCTATGTGAAGGTGTTGTACACACTGGTGTTTGTCTGCATGTGTGTCTATGTGAAGGTGTTGGATTCCTGGAACCAGCGTTACAGACAGTTGTGAGCTGCCGTGTGGCTGCTGGGAACTGAACTCTGGTTCTCTGGAAGATTAGCCGGTGCTCTTAACTACTGAGCTATTGTCAGCTCCAGTGGCTTTGTAAAAACCCTATGTTTACATTTTTTGTTTTATTTGGTATATATATATATCTGCGTGTGCATTTGGGCCACAGCATGCACATGAGGGTCAGGACAACCTGAAGAACTTAATTTTCTCCTCCTATCAAGTAGGTTCCGAGCTTGAACTCTGCTTGTCAGGTGTAGCAGCGAGCACCCGTACCTGCTGAGCCATCTCAGATTTTTGTTTTTAGCTTTCAAGACAGGAGCTTATGGAGCTCAGGCTGCCCTAATCTGTGCCATGTAGCTGAAGTTGGGCAAGGACTTTTGATTCGCCTTATCTTGGGATTATATGACATAAAGGTTTCTTGTTTTTTGTTTTTTTTTAAAGTTGGATCTCACTATGTATCTTAGGATGGCCACAAATTCAAAATGAACCACCCACCTCACCATGCAAGTGTCAGCTTCTAAGCATATGCCACTCCCACATGTTAGAAGGAAGCTTTGATGAAGCCTCTAGGCATGCGGCTTCCTCTCCTTTCCTGATGGCATGCGGTACAGTTGTGAAGCCAGGATCTCCTGCAGCCATCTTGCTCACACAGGGAGAGTGGGCCTTTATCATCTAGCTGCCGCAGCAAACCAGCCTTGCCTGGCCCCTTGGCTTATGGCAGCCCCTGGTCATATGTGCGTGATTACACTTACTGAGCACATGACATGTCCCTGGTTCACACTGAGATGTGCGGAAGAGTGTAAGCACACCTGACTTTAGAGACTGAATATGCAAAGAGAAGAAAAATAACTCAGTAGCTTTTCATATTGTTTACACATTAGAAGTAAAACATGCTGGGTATATTAGGTTAAATAAAATATATTAGGGTTTTTTTTTTTTTTTTAAATACCAGAGGTTGTATCTAACGCTTTATGCTGCATGCTCTACCTCTGAGGTATGTCTTCTTTCTTTCTTTCTTTCTTTCTTTCTTTCTTTCTTTCTTTCTTTCTTTCTTTCTTTCTTTCTTTCTTTCTTTCAGAGAAGGTCTTACTATGTTGCCCAAGCTACTAGTCTTAAGTATCTGTACTCTTGAGTACCTGGCTTGAGTGATCCTCCTGCCTTAGTTTCCTGGGTGGCTGGGACTACTGCTATATATAGCACATCTCTTATTTATCTACTGCTTTATTTTTGTGCTTCTGGAGATTAAACCCAAGGCCTACCAATGAGGTGTAGTCTGATCACCTTTTTCCTTTTATGGTAATGGTAAGATCAGGGTGTATCACTAAGGAGGGTCCGACACCCTCTCTTTGTAGATTCCACTGTTTGTTTTGTTATTGAAGGGTTTGCTATAGAACTCTGGTTGTCCTCAAACTCACAGTAATCATCTCGCCTCAGCTGAATCTGCTTGACTCCAACCTCCCTCTGTATCAGTTCTAACCCATCCAGGTGTCCCTACCCCGCTGCTTCCTGACACTATTATTAGGCCCTTCTCTGCCTCATGTTGGTTTCATACTTCCTGCCCATTAGTTCTGTCATTCTTGGTCCTGAAAGAATGTTGTTCATTTCATATTCCAGAGCTGCTCATGACCCGAACCTTTAAACAGATCAGCTGTTCCTTTACCTGATGGGAAGCGGCCACAAACCGGATCCAGCCATCATCCAAGGAGACAACGAACGCCCCTCTTTGAAGCTGCACGTTCACTTGGCCTCCTCCAAACAGGACTAGGGGATACACAGACACCATGCTGCAGTCTCGGATGAACACCCGGCTAGTTTTGATTTTCTCATGGTACAACAGGTAGGGGCTGTCGAAGTGTCTGACCTGTAACACAAAACGTCAGATGACAATGAAGTCAATGGCCACATAAGGGGCTTCCTGACAGTCCGTGGAGTTCAGAGCTGCCCGTTCATTAAGGACTTGTAGTTACCTTTCCTCTGAGCTTGCTGTTGTTATGTGTGACTTCCTAATACCCATTAGACATCGAATAAGCATGTAACGCTTTGCAGACCGCTCGCTCCTTGTTAGGGCTGGGACTGTAGCTCAGTAACAGAACATTTGCATAGCACACACCAGGCCCTGGGTTCAATCCCTAGTCCCCCAGGAAACAAATCAATAACAGTCAAAGCCCTTTCGGTGGCGTTCAAAAGTAGCTTTCAGAGGTGCGCTTTCTGTTTTGTTTTTTTTGTTTGTTTTTTTTGGTTTTTCGAGACAGGGTTTCTCTGTGTAGCCCTGGCTGTCCTGGAACTCACTCTGTAGACCAGGCTGGCCTCGAACTCAGAAATCCGCCTGCCTCTGCCTCCCGAGTGCTGGGATTAAAGGCGTGCGCCACCATGCCCAGCTCAGAGGTGCATTTTCTTTATTTGTGTGTGTGGACACATGCTCATGTCCATGTGCCACTGCACGAATGTAGAGGTCAGAGGACGACTGACAGGATCCAGTTCTCCTCTTCAGTGGAATCCCAGGGACAGAGCTCAGGCTGCACAGTTTGACATCAAACTCGTTTATCTGCTGTGCCATCTCAGCAGCACCCACATTTTTTTTTTTTCGAGACAGGGTTTCTCTGTGTAGCCCTGGCTGTCCTGAAACTCACTTTGTAGACCAGGCTGGCCTCGAACTCAGAAACCCGCCTGCCTCTGCCTCCCAAGTGCTGGGATTAAAGGCATGCGCCACCACGCCTGGCTAGCACCCACATTTTTAACTGAACACTAAAGTAAAATTGTACATATTTATGGGCCTCTTGTGATGTTATAACACATATGTACATGGTATGTTTTAAAATAGTTTTTCTAGATTTATTCATTTTTTGTGTGTTTTGCCTGCATATATTTGTGTCTATAGGGGTCAGAAAAGGGCACTGGATCCCTTGGGTTTGGAGACTTGGACAGTGCAAACCATCACGTAGGTGTTGAGGCGTAAACCGGGTCCTCTGCAAACAAATACCTAGAAGAATTCTTGACTCTTTCTCCTTACACCTCCTCACTTCAGAAAACAGCGCCCCGCGTGTTCAAGCCCCGGGTGAGAGCTTAGTCGCTCTTTTCCGCCCAGCTCCACTTGGAACATCATTAATCCTGACTGCTGTGTTTATAAAGTGGACAGGATCTGACATAGTCCCATTCTCACGACCTTCGACCTTCGTAGCTACTATGTTATACAAACCTTGGCCTTTCACCGGGACCACTGCAGGGCTTGCTCTGTGCTCACGCTGTTGCTACTTCCGCGTCTTACCGTGTCTGCTCACAGCAGTGAACAGATCCACAGTGATCTTTCGGTTCCCCAGAGGTTAAAAATCTCAACTCCCTACATGACCTGACCCTGTCCCATTTGTCGCTGCACAGCTCCAGTCACGATCGCCTAGGTGAGTCACCCCAGTGAACGTTATTCTATTGCCTTCTTACATATCCTGAAACATGACAAATATACTCTCACTCCTGGTCTCAGGACTTACTTCCTGTGCCAGAATGTTCTCTCCTTAGACATCTGAATGGCTTGTTTTTAACCCTTAAGAGTTCTTCCCAAATTGCTCTAGAGGAAAGGGCTCCTTCTCTCAGTCCTGTACCTGCTTAACTCTTTCTCTCAGGCATTTGTCACTGACTTATTTCCTGCCTGTCTACACAGCTAACCCTGCTTGAGTGGAAGGACCCTGTTCATTTACACCTACCGTCCTTGATGGCCTACATCAGAGTCAGACTAGCAAGCACTGCATGGTCACATCAGTGTTGTCTTCCACGCGACTAACTGAAGAGTGGAGCTAACTCAGGCCTGTGTTCTCTAAGTCAGGTGCAGTCACGGTGAGTGGATGGCCTTCTAGTCCTCTGAGCCTGAGGAGACTCTTCCCAAGGGTTACCACCACTTTCCTCAGTAGCACCATGGGGCTGACCAGCACTGACGTTTCAACCTCATGCGGCCTCTACTCTTTTTGTTTTGTTTTTCCTTGAGATAGGGTCTCACTCTACAGCTCTGGCTGTCCTGGAACTCACCATGTGGACCTGCCTCTGTCTCCCTAGTGCTGGGATTAAAGGCAAGCACCACTCCACCTGGTTCTCTTTGTATTCTGTCCTCATTTTCTTCTTCATCTTTCCTGAAAGCTTCATTGACTATCTACTTTCAGCCATGCATCGTGACAGCCTGGAAATGTAAAAGCTCCTGTCCTCATAGATTTTATAATTCCAGGACAGAGTAACACAGTCAGAATAGTGAACAAATGCATACCCAGCGTCAGCAGAACAGTGGAGGCAGAGGACTCTAGAGGGGAGTGGCACTAAGGGAGTTGTGTTCTGAGTTGGACCTTGCCAGAGCACACATGCACTCTACCCCCATCCAGGAGATGGTCCTTAGTGCAAATGTCAGCATAAGCACGGGCTTCCTGGGGAGTGGGACTGTCATTCTGGGAACAGAAGTAGCATGTCTGGTGTCATGGTAATGAAAAACCCTGCTGCAGTGTGTGCATTGCTGCAGCACACAGAGAGACAGAGGAAGTGAGTTTTGAGGGATCGGGGCAGATGTGAAGAAGGATCAAGTGGGAGTCTACAATAGGACTCCATATATGAAGATTTAAGAAAAGGATCAAGGTAACAGAGCAGTAAGGCAGAAGGCTACAGAGATTACAGATTATTATAGTACTTTGGGCATGAAACAATGGAGTTTGAACTGAAGAAGTAGCAGTGGCTATGAGCAGAGGCAAAGGTGGCGTTGCCTGAACTTGGTGACCAATTGAATCAATATGGAGAAGAGCAGAAGTCTTCATGACATCAGGCTGATTCGGATGGTACCATTTACCAGGGCAGTACACAGGAGAGAATGGTGCACAGGCAGATGAGGAGTTTGAGCTGAGGTGACTGGAGGACACTAGCTGCTATTCTCTAGCAGGAAAGTTCAGAAGACACTGAGCTCTGGATAGCCTTGGGGTCAGCATGTAGTGGGCAGCTGAGATCATGACGGTGTGCCCTCGGAGGGTGGAAAAGTATACATACATTACAGCGAGAAAGCTGAAGGAAGGCAGACCACTGCCTCAGAGCAGAGAAAGTCTGGAAAAGTAGACAGTGACTGGGGGCATAAAGGGCTGCTTCAGGAGCAAAGAGATCATTGAATGAAGAGGAAGGAAGTTAATGATGTCAAAAGCCACATGAGGACCAGGTGATGTCCCTTTAAAATTGATAACTACTGTGACCATAGATGAGTTTACCTATGGGGAAGAGGCAACAATCTTATAGCAGCAGGCTGAAGGAAGGACAGAATAAAGGATTGGCACAAACATGCTGATGGTGGGATTACCTCATGACTTCCTAAACCAATGCACAGGCGCAGTGCCCACTGGAGCAGAGTGAGAGTGAACACTTTCTGTATATAGAACAATTTTCTCCAGAAACAGCCTGTCAGTCTGTTTATACAGAGTCAACCTTCTCTAAATCTGTGGTACTCCTGGAGACACTGCAGTCACGGACTAAGGCTTGTCTGCCTTAGGGACAGACCGCGCTTCTCATTTGAGGATGTGCCATAGGTAACATAAAAACACCGCATGCTGACCTGATAGTTCACTGAGGAAGGGTGAATGTGGACATATCCATCATTCTTGGTAACGAACTTCAGCTCAGCTGACTTTGGCTGCAGTCTGACCACTCCAGAACTGGTCTTCTGGAACTTTCCCTCTGGGGTCTTGACCTAGATAACAAGTGTATTTTCAATGCAGGACTTGCCCTTTGAAACAAACAAGAATTACTTGAATAGCTTTTGTTTCTTTTTATGTTTCTTTTTTTTCAAGGCAGGGTCTCATTGTATAGCCCAGGTTATCCTGGAACTTACTATGTAGCCCTGGTTGGCCTCAAACCTGTGAGTCTCCAGTGCTGGGATATATAGTTATAGTGTGTGAATGTGTATAAGTCTGTATGTGTGTGTGTGTGTGTAGGTCAGGGAAATGCTTGCATGAACCAGTTCTCTTTTTCCACCATGTAGGTCCCAGGGATCAAACTCAGGTAGGAGGCTTCCAGGCAAGCATCTTTTTATCCATTGAGCCTTCTCCCTGTCCCAGGGCTGTTGTATCACTTGCTTCTTAAACTTTGTATATTGAACACATTTTTGTATTTGTTCAAGATTTTCCTAAAGCATTGTTATCAAGAATTATACAGTATCTCATTTGTTAAGTGTCTATAACTTCACCGTTAAACTTTATTTATTATTTATAGAGCACGTGGCGTTGGGCTTGTGTAGCTGAGGCAGCCTTTGAACTTTTTATTCCTTTGTCCCCATCTCTCCTGTGCAGTGATGACAGGTGTGGGATGACTGGTGTGCACCACCACAGCTGCTACACGTTACTGCAAATCTAAATTTGCCAGGTGAAAATCCGATCTGTGGAGAGAGAACCCTCCTGGCTGCAACTTTGTGCACATTTGCAAGTTTTCCCTAATAGCTCTAGAAATGGAGCACAGATAGGACAGATATATACATCTTATTCTCACCTAGAGTGGTTATTTGAGGACTCACACAGAATCAGTATTAAGTATTAGATGTGTGTGTGTGGTTTTGCCAATTTTAAGAGTAAACAAGTCTATCTCCTTGTGTAAATCTACGTTCCTTTGTACTGCTAAACTTAGGCAGTCTGTGTGTGTGCGCTGTAGGCTCATTTATAACCTTGTCTCGTACAATACCTGGGGTGGGAGAATGAATGAACTGGGAATCTTTCATGCTGTGTGTATCCACTGAAGATGACTGATGAGCAAATTTTTTTTTTCTATTTTCGAGACAGGGTTTCTCTGCGTAGCCCTGACTGTCCTGGAACTCACTCTGTAGACCAGGCTGGCCTCGAACTCAGAAATCCGCCTGCCTCAGCCTCCCAAGTGCTGGGATTAAAGGCGTGCGCCACCACTGCCCAGCATGAACAAATTTAAATTACTAACAGAACAAAAACCAGGAGGCTTCAGGAAGTGTCCTGTTACCTGTACTACGTTTGGATACAGAGCGGCACACAGCACTGCTGATATCAGCTTGGGGTTCTCAGCATTGGTGTTAGCCTGTGAGAGAAACAGCATTACCATATGTGGTATTTTAGTAGGTCATGTGTTTGCCAGCATTTGTCTTTCTTTTTCTTTTTGAGACAGTTCCACTTTAGCCCTGCCTGAACTGAGACTCGCTGTCTAGACCTGGCTGGCCTTGAACTCAAAAAGATCCAGCTGCTTCTGTCTCCCAAATGCTAGAATTATAGGTGTACACTACTGCCTTAGTTAGGGTTCTACTGCTATGAACAGACACCATGACCAAGGCAACTCTTTAAGGACAATGTTTAACTGGGGCTGGCTTACAGGTTCAGAGGTGGGAGCATGGCAGCATCCAGTCTTAAAGCGCTTATAATTATTTTTTTCTAGATACATGCATAGCAGTTATGAAGCCAGTGCTCTCGACTGTGATGTGGTTAAGGGGTCCCTCACTAGAGCCAAAGTGGAACTGGTGCAAGTCTTGATGCCCAGCATGATCAAAGTGAACTCTTTCTGCACAGGTTTAAACAAATAAACACACAGAGGTGGTGTTGGTATGCAACATGGAGAGGAAGAGCCTGGTTTGTGAGACAGACAGACAGACAGACAGACTCTCCAGCAAATACTAATTGTTTTAAAACAAAGGACCGTTAAGCCCATCAGGAAGAAGTCTCTGTAAAATCACAGCTAAGACATTGGTGGGTAAGGGCTGGCCTGTTTTGAGAAACCATTACTAGAGCCTACTGTGAATTACAGAATTATCAAGAACAAATGTGGAATTTAAAAGCAAGCAATGCTGACAATGAATGGAAAAACTGATCCCCTGAAGGTTAGCTGACCCATCTGTGGACCGGAGAATGGAGTGTGCCACTGCTCCCTGGCTCCCACCCACATTTCAGTGTCAGCTGTTAGAATTAAAAGTCAATCTAGACTGAAGTGGGCATTCCTCACCTCCTCTCCTGTGGCATCCAGGACACCATCTCCTCCCTGGGCTCGTTTTTCAATTTCTTTTGCTCGGAGTCCTTCTTTCACAAACCCTATGTCAGACAGCAGTTCAGTGAATTGTCGTTTGAGGCTGGCCATTTCCTGAAAGAAGGGATGGACCTTTGTTTTGTTTTTTTGTTTTTTTGAGACAGGGTTTCTCTGTGTAGTCCTGGCTGTCCTGGAACTCACTCTGTAGACCAGGCTGGCCTCGAACTCAGAGATCCGCCTGTCTCTGCCTCCCAAGTGCTGGGATTAAAGGTGGGCGGCTGCCCCACCATTAGGCTTGTTGCTTTACTTTTAACCGTCCTGTGAACCCCTTACCTGAGCCGAGAGTAGCTAGCATTTCTCTCAGTGAAACTCACCTGCAGAGCTTTCCCTCCTTCCCTACCTTCTGGAGTCCCTGGATCACAGCTGATGCTGGGGACACGGGATATTATTAAGGGTTTTACAGTTAGACACTAACACGTGCCAATGTCTTTGTCTTGGGGCTTTTGTTCAAATATAGGCTAACAAGAATCAAATGCAGTGGCTCATGTCTGAGGGCTCCTTACTTGGAAGGCAAGGAGAGGCAAGAGGACTGAGTGCAGGTGCTAAGGACAGTCCTGGCAACACAAAAGCGCCTTTTAATTACTTTAAAAGTGGGAGGAGGCACACATGGATCGGGGATGGCGTGCTTAGCATGCTGGCAACCTGAATCCAATTCATTTCACCGGTCAGAACAGACCAGGTCAGGTCAGGTCAGGTCAGGTCAGGTCAGGTCAGGTCAGGTCAGGTCAGAACAGACCAGGTCAGGTCAGGTCAGGTCAGAACAAACCAGGTCAGGTCAGGTCAGGTCAGAACAGACCAGGTCAGGTCAGGTCAGAATAGACCAGGTCAGGTCAGGTCAGAACAGACCAGGTCAGGTCAGGTCAGGTCAGAACAGACCAGGTCAGGTCAGGTCAGAATAGACCAGGTCAGGTCAGGTCAGAACAGACCAGGTCAGGTCAGGTCAGGTCAGAACAGACCAGGTCAGGTCAGGTCAGGTCAGAACAGACCAGGTCAGGTCAGGTCAGGTCAGAACAGACCAGGTCAGGTCAGGTCAGAACAGACCAGGTCAGGTCAGGTCAGAACAGACCAGGTCAGGTCAGGTCAGAACAGACCAGGTCAGGTCAGGTCAGGTCAGGTCAGGTCAGGTCAGGTCAGGTCAGGTCAGGTCAGAACAGACCAGGTCAGGTCAGGTCAGGTCAGGTCAGGTCAGGTCAGGTCTCTGGATGTCAGGAAGCAGCAAAACTAGGACCACCTTGTTTGTGTTCCTTGGGCCTCCCTTTCTCCAGTCTCTAGATTGTTAATGAAACAAAAGCTTTGTAGAGACCTTCTCCATCAAGACACTGGCTTCCCAGACGCCATGGAAGTAGACCTACAACAGTGTCACAGGGGAAGACACAAACACATATCCTCATCTTCAGGAACCCATTTTGCACAGCTGAGAAGTCTGAGCAGTCCCACTGTCCTGACAACCCCTCTGGGCAACTGCCAGCTACGCCAGCAGAGATGATGAGGATGGCACAGAAGACCCAACTCACCTGCAGGGTTCTCCCAGACAGGAAATTCTGTCTGCAGTAATTATAGCTTGCTCGTGCGCTTTCTTTTGTACTCAGCTGCCAACCCTAAATTGTGGAGAGAATCAAGCTGAACTTACTGACATGGGTGCCAGCTGTGGCCACACCCGTGTTCTGAGGGTCCCTTACCTTATACGCGCATAGAAGGGCCAGGTAGTCGCTGTTTGCAAATGCAAACTCCAGCTTTTTCTGATTAGCTTCTTCTTTCTTATCCCACGGAGACACCTAGATGAGGAATGGATTTGAAGGACACGTGTATCTGAGGTTTCAAATGGCACCTTCGTATGCTGAAGCCACTACCTGGGGAAAACCTCTTGCAGGGTCAAGGCAAGCCCGACAGTGAAGCTGATGAGTGGCCTGTTTGTTCTGTGAGTTCGCAATGAACCCAAGATAAGTTCTTTGGTCTTTTAGGACCGAATGGCAAAAGACAAGCCATCAAGGACTGCTCTTTTTTTTTTTCCTGGATCTGTTGTTTGGCTTTCTTTTTCTTTCTTTTAATGGTTTACCTTTATGTGCATTGGTGTTTTGCCTGTGGGTATCAGTAAAGGTGACAGATTCCCTGAAACTGGAGATACAAATAGCTGTGAGCTGCCATGTGGGTGCTGGGAATCGAACCCTGGTCCTCTGGAAGAGCAGCCAGTGTTCTTAACTGTTGAGACATCTCTCTAGCCCCCGTTTTTGATTTTTAAGACACTCTCACTGTGAGACTCTGGCTAGCCTAGAACTTGCTATGTACACTAAGCTGGCTTCAAAATTGTGGTGCCTCTGCTTCCAGAATATAAGATCATCACACCCAACTTACTTTTTTCATGTTGATGTCTGGGAGAGGGATTTTTTTCTATAGCCCAGACTGGCCTGGAACTCACCATGCAGCTCGGGCTGGCATTGGAAGCTGGTCATGGTGGGATGCTTATACAAAACCCAAATCTTCCCCTCCTTCCTCTGGTGCTAGGGATTGCGTCTGAGCCTCACACATGCACCAGGCACTGCACTTGAACTCCTAAGGTCTGACTTAGAGATTTTACACGAGTGGACTGTGCGTGCAGACCATCTTTCTATTGAGTCGCTTTTTACAGTTGATGCATGTGTTCACTACCTTTTGAAATGATACAGTGGTATCTTGCTGCTTACTATTTTTGATTGTTCTAAAATAAGCAATAGTAAACAAAAAGCATATTATTATTTTAATAAGCTATACCTCTAATTCCCAAGGTTTTTTGGGGGGATGGGGAAATAAAGATTTTTCTAAGGATCACATACCATTGTGCTCTGAGATCTTTCACACCCACACACGCACTCACATACCTCAAAAGTCTAAAGATCCCTTTGAGAACTGTGACATAAATTCCAATTTAGACAAATGTCACTTACAAAAGGGGACTTGAAAGCCAAGCTGGCCGCAATGGTGAGAGCAGGGTCCAAGCAGCGGAAGATAGACCCTAAGAGCATCAGCTTGCCTATCCTCACGTCCACGGGCAGGGAGGCCAAGTGATAACCCAGAGGGGTCAGTTTTTCATCTGGAGTCAAGGCCCCCAGGTCTCGCAACCGCACTTTTGAGGCACGCAGAGAATCAATATGTGGAGGTTCAATGAGCCGAGAGAACACGGACTGCAGATTATGAGCACTAAACATTTCTAAAATTTTAATTCTGAAAAAGAATAAAATCATGATTTATAAATTTGATAGCTGGTAGAATGAAGCAGAGGGATAACTTTTGTTTCTTAAGAAATGCCTTAAAAAAAAAAAAGATGATTTTAATCCTTGCTAATTATGTGAGATGTGTCTGCATGTGGGTGTGTACACACAGTGCAGGTGCTCACGCCGGAGGCCAGAGGTGTAGGCTCCCTTGGAACTAACTGTATTCCAAATGGTTACGAGCTGTCTGACAATGGGCCCTGGGAACTGAACTCAGGTCTTCTGGAAGAGCAGCAAGTGCTCTTAATCCCTAAGCCCCCTCTCCAGCTCCTCCTGAGTGCGTTTCTAAGCCACAGCACAGCATGGCTTTGAGACAAGTGGAAGGAGCTTCCTCAATTCCAAGATTACAGACAAGGATCACCATACCCAGCTGCAGGGCTGCTTTAAGAAAAGCCTTTAAAATCTTGTCCTCTAGTTTTCTTAGCAATAAACTATAGAAACACTTAAAGTTTACCTACCCATATTAAAAATTATTTTAACAAACTTTCAAAGTGGCCTTTTTCTCTTGACAGTGGGTTCGGATTATGACAGACAGTTCTGATGGTGAACGAAGTATAGGTAAGGGTGTGGGAATCCAAGCCGGACGTGGTGGCGCACGCCTTTAATCCCAGTACTGGGGAGGCAGAGGCAGGTGGATTTCTGAGTTCAAGGCCAGCCTGTTCTACAGAGTGAGTTCCAGGACAGCCAGGGCTATATAAAGAAACCCAATCCGCCTGCCTCTGCCTCCCGAGTGCTGGGATTAAAGGTGTGTGCTACCACCGCCTGGTCTGAGAGTCTCTTTTGGTGTTATCAGCTCAGATAACACAGCTGTCTGTCATTAATGTACAAGTACTTGGTGCTTGGCTTTCTCTGGAGGAATTTCCCTGTAGCCTTGCCCTGACAGTGACGAATATAGTGAAACTGTAAGAAGGAATAAAGAATGAACTATGCTGACAGGAGCATGAGGGGATTAGAGCACGGGGCAGAGGGCTTGACCACTGTGCACAGCACTTAAAAAGAGCTCTATACAACTAAGCCTTACCGTAGCCTTGGTTATTTTATTTCCCTTTTTAAGTTAACAACTGGATAAGAGTATGGATATTTTGCATTTCTTATATCATCAAGCAATTTTTCATAAACATTGAATTAAAAATTCTTTAGCTCATATAATATTGAATCTGTCCAACTACTGACTAAATCCTATTTTATGACATTTGTTCATTAGCTAATCATGGTGTTGTAAGTTTTGTTTACTTTTCTCTAACTGATAATGAGGCTGTAGATTTTCCCCTGGCATACTGTGATACTTGTGTCCTCTGGCAGGAAGTCCCTGGCAAGTCAAGTCACTTTCCTAATTTAGAATGTCTTCTTGAGGATGTGAGAGTCTCTGTGTGCAGAGCTACAAGGGAGGAGGGGGCCACACGGATGTGCTTTATGCAAATGGTGACTTCATGCACTCTACTCTCAGCACAACGTCCTGCTAGGAAAGAGAACATGAAACTTAAATAGGAGGAGAAGCGGGGCCTGGGCAAGCAGAGGGGGCCAACTGGGACGGAACCTGAGGCACAGCTGCTCCAGGGGCACTCGCTGGATTTCTGGGAGCTGCTGCTTCAGAAGCTGGTGGTTGTAGTGGTGGCTCGTGAACAAGTGGAAGCAGACCCCTGATGTGACTCGGCCAGCTCGGCCTTTCCTCTGCAGAGCGTTGGCCTGAGACACGAATGTGTCCTCTAGACTTTCCATTCCTTTGCCTGCGTCGTATCTGGAAAGGAAAAGGAAAATGCAAGCTTGAGTGATTCTGTGCGCATGTGTAACTCTTCAGACACTGTCTCTCTCCACCCCCTCCATTAGTCTGTCTCTCTGAGACAAGGTCCCTCTTACTGGCCTGAGACTCGCCCAGTGGGGTAGGCTGGCTGACCAGTGAACATCAGTGATTCTCCTGTCTTTCCTTCCCCAGAACTGATGATACAAGTGCATGGCGCCACCTCTAGCTTTTTCTTTTCTTTTCTTTTCTTTCCTTTTTTCTCTTCTTTTCTTCCTTCAATCCCTCCTCTCCCCTTTCTTTCTTTTCTTTTCTCTCTCTTTCTTCTCTCCCTCTCTCTCCCCTTTCCCCTCTCCCTCTTTCCCAGCTTCCTCCTTCCCTTCCTCCTCTCTTCCCCTCTCCCTCCCCACCTTCCTTTTGAGACATGGTTTCTGTGTATAGTCTTGGCTGTCCTGGAACTTGCTTTGTAGACCAGGCTGGCCTCAAACTTAAAAGAGATCCACCTGCCTCTGCCTCCCAAGCACTGGGATCAAAGGCATACACCACCACTGCTCAGCTCTTCCTTCCTTTCTTAAGTGTGGTTCTGGGGATTGAACATAGTTCCTGCAAGTGCTTTACTGAGTTACATTTAAGAATGTTGTCAAGACTATGGGGCATAGACAAGTGGTCTTCCACCTTATTCCTGAGCTATACAGTCTGGTCTACTGTGGGACTGTGGTGTAATTACTGCTGTGATGACTTAGGTCCGTCAGACACCACACACACTTGCTTTAGCCATTTCCTTCTCATCCAAGCACATGGAAAAGTCACCTGGGAAAATGAGTCCATTACTTGTGATTTTGCATCCGTGTTTGACTTTCACATTCATGATGCTGGCCATGGAACCACATACAATATTCCTTTAGAGCACCCTGACAGTAACCATTAACAGCCGTGTTATCCTAAAAAAGGTTAGTCCCTCTGTTACGTCACCTACCTCTTTTCTTTCATCTTCCCAGAATCGATGACATACACAACATCATCAATGGTTATAGATGTCTCAGCAATGTTGGTGGAGATGATAATCTTAGTTACGCCCATTGGAGGTTTCACAAACACTGCCTGCTGCTCTTCACTGGATAATGAGGAGTGCAGCGGGTGAATAACACATCTAAAAGGAAGTGAAGCACAGTAAGGATTCCGGCGTGAGCCTTTGAAACGGACTTGTGCTGGGTACATTTCTCCTGAAATTAATGAAATGACTTCAAGAGGTGTGGCGGTTTGAATATGCTTGGCCCATGGGAAGTGGCACTGTTAGGGGTGTGGCCTTATTGGAGGAGGTGTAGCTTTGTTAGAGGAAGTGTGTCACTGTGGAGGCGGGGCTTTGAGGTCTCATTTGTCTACTTAAGTCAGGCCAGTGAGAGCTAGACACGTTTCCTCCTGCTGCCTTTAGATGAAGATATAGAACTCTCAACTCTCTTAGCACCCTGTCTGCCTGGGGCTGCCATGCTTCCTACCATGACAACAATTGACTGAACCTCTAAACCTGTAAGCTAGCCATAATTTAACTGTTGTCCTTCATAAGAGCTGCCATGGTCATGGTGTCTCTTCTCATCAATGGAATCCCCAAGACAGCATCTGACAGCTTTGAGCACAGCTTTCAAGGTATGAGGGCTCCTTCTGTTCTCATAAAATACAGTCTTCCAGAAACAAAAACCTTGTACCGACCTGGGAAACGTTCTGGGGTTATTCAGTAGTAAACCACAAGAGGAATAAATGAATGATATTTTATAAGTAACAAGACTAAAACCAACTAACCAGCCAAGAATATTCTTTTGCCTTAAGTCCAGGGAAAGGGGGGTGAAGTGTGATGCAAGCTAGGGCAGTCATTGCTAAGTTGTTAGCTAGCTCTGCCCTTCTATGTGACGGCACATCCAGTGACCGGTGAAAAAGTGCTCTCTCAAAATGGCAGCCTTTCTTTGTTATAATTAATGCCGGCTTGCTCCAGCTCTCCCTCCTTCTCAGAAATCGGGCAACTGAAACTGCACGCAGATCTGCTGAGTCACCATGATAAGTGAAGACAAATGTCTGTCCTTGATGGAGTGCAGTAACAGTTCCTGGAGCACAGAGGTCTCCCCTTTCTAGCTGGCATAAACAATCGCATGCTTGCGAGGTGACACCACAGTCTAAGGAGGGTGAGGCCGGCCGTAGGGACCTCCAGCTCGTCATCTCCAGCGATGGTTGCAGTGTATGCCTGCAGATAGAAAGCAAGTGGCTTACCGGTGACTGCGTCTGTTGTTGAAGAGAGAGTTAGACTGCAGCTGCTCGTAAAGCATCTTGATTTCTGCCAGCCCCGGTAAGAACACAAGGACAGCGCCTGGGAGTAAAGAACGAATAAATGAACGAACGAACGAACGAACGATCAAGGGAAGCTAACAGAAGTCACAAGACTGTTTTTAAACCTACAATCTGATAACTTTTCACTATCAGTTTCTTTGGAAAGCCTCAGTATTTAAATGAATATGAAATCCCATTTTTTGTATATACTCTGATTTAATAAGGGCAAAATAGTCTTACCCCTTTCCAACAGAAAACTGAGGTATGGAAAAGCATGCTTAAGTTATATAAGAAGCACAAGCCAAGCTCTGTGTGTGTGCGTGTGCGTATGCGTGTGTGTGCATGTGTGTTCCGAAACATCTGAGAACCGAAGCAAATGCCTTGCACACATCAGACCCAGTCAAGCTCTTTAGCATACTTCAGGACCGGGCCATCGTATCTGTTTCTACTGTAGAAAAGGAACCTTTTAGACCAGAAGGTTGCTCTGTTAATGAGACCCAGACATTTTTCTGGATATGATCAAAACAAAACCAAACCAAACAGAAACTATAACGGTGGTCTTATCTGGTTGTCTAAGGTTTAGACACATTTGAAAGAGACAGTATACTAACTAGCCATGCCTTATTAATCACTGAGGACTTTCAATATTGTCATTAAAGAAAATAAGCAACAATAAGAGATTATAGCGTGTTTCTGTCCCAACCGCAGTCTTTCCCCAATAGTTACTTGTGTAGATTGCTGAGACCAAATCTCACTTGGTAGTAGTTCAGGCGGTCTCCAGGCCTGTAGTTCAGGCTGTCCTTTAGCCTATGTTGTGTCTCCTGCCTCAGTGGCCCAAGTACTGGGTTACAGGCATGAGCTTCCATCCCCAGCTTCCTCTTGTGCTTCATTCATGGAGGCACATAATCTCTTCACTAACGTCCCCTCAGGCTCACACATGGAAGCAGAGTGCCTGTGCCAGCTGTGTAGCATGGATGTAAAACACATCTCCTGAACTCATTACCTACAGTCATGTCTCACTCTCCTCAGGAAACAAGGAAAGGAGTCGAAACCATCACAAAAATAGAGGAGAGCCAAACAGCACAGGGATTTTTTTTTCCACACACATTATCTCACTTGGCCTTCACAAGCACCCTACGTAAGAAGGGCATCAGTAGGAGACACTCCTCAGTCCTTGGCTAGGCCTTCATGGCAAGCTGCCTGCCTTGATACAGACTTTCATTTTCTGGCCTCAGATCCATCCCATGCTCCTTTGCACTAAATGACACACAACTTAAGAGTGGTAAGACAATTGATAGATAGATAGATAGATAGATAGATAGATAGATAGATAGATAGGAAATATCTATTTTTGTCTACTTTATTGTTATCTATTCCTCCCTCATGGCTTGGCCACCTGTCAGGAATAGTTCTCATATTCATAAATATATTACTGATTCTTTTGTTGTTGTTGTTGTTTATTTTGTTGTTGTTTGTGGTTTGTGAGGCAGGGTCTCACTGTGTATTCCTGGCTAACCTGGAACTACTCTGTTGCTATGTCCACCAGGGTGGCCTTGAACTCAGAGACCTGTCTGCCTCTTCCTCCCAAGGGCTGGGATTAAAAGCATGTGCCACCATGCCTCATGAGTTTTGGTAATTTTCTAAAATTTCTTTTTGGCTGGCATGTTTGTTTTAAAAAAATCTTTTTCTTTGGGATGAAACCAAGCCACCAGTCTATTGATAATGCATTACCAACACCTGGCCACTTGCCAAGAGAAGAATTAATAAGGAAATTAATAATTTGCATGACTTTCAAGTTTCCTTAGAAAACATCATGAAGGTAAAGTCTAAACTGAGAGAGCAGCCATTACCACTGCTCCTAAGTACTATGTAGTGAGCATATAAAGTCTTTTATTGATCTATTATCCCACTCAGTCAGCACCCAACCCTTCAACAGAATTTATTTTTACTCAGGCATGGTGGTGTGCACCTTTAATCCCAGCATTTAAAAGGCAGAGGCAGGCAGCTTTTTGTGAATTCAAGGCCAGCCTGGTCTACATAATGAGTTCTAGGTTATCTAGGACCTCAAAGTGAGACCCTGTCTTAATTAAAAAAGTTCTATACTTAGATGTTCCATGCCTTTTCCTAGAGATACAGGAGAACAAGAAAACCCTAATCTTTTTGTTTTGGTTTTTCAAGACAGGGTCTGTCTGCATAGCCCTGGCTGTCCTGGAACGTGATCTGTAGAAAAGCCTGGCCTCAAACTCAGAGATCTACCTGCTTCTGCCTCCACCCAGCAAAATCCTTGCTCTTAAGTTTATACACTACTGAGAGGAGATGGGTCAGTAAGCAAAATAATTTCAGACAGTGTCACATACTTGTCATGTTATGCAGAGTAAACGTGAGGAGAAAATCACAGATAGGATGGCCTGTAATGGGGACATAGAGGGAACCCACTCAAGAGCAGACTTGTAGCTTGCAAAGGACCACATGTTCCATATGTGCACCACTGGGCTGAGAAGGGAGAGTTACCTGGAGGGTAGGCGTGCTTGCCGTCTACAATCCACTCTAACAAGGCCTCTATTAGTTCAAGGTTGACCTTTTCAAAATCCATCACCGACATTGTCTTGATGACTGACTTGCTCACCCCTGAAAGAAAAGTAAAAATCAGGAGACTAATTCCACCTTCCACCTTGAGGTTTGTGAGTGTTGGGCCGGTTCAGTAGCACAGGAGTTTGCGTCTAAGGTGCTTCCTTGGTGACCTTTCTCACTTAGTTCCTCAGGAAATACTGGTTACAGAAGTGCACACACTCTCCCCACCTCTCTTTAAGGCTAGCCGGAGAGCTTTTGATCTTCTTGCTTCCCTCTCAAGTGCTGGGACCTCATGCACAGGCGGCACATCTAGTTTCTGTATTGCTGGAGAGCAAAACCAAGGCTCCCCCCCGACGTCCACACACTTGATACAGACTATATCAACTGATTACAGCCCAAGCCCAAACGTACTTTGTTTTTCTGGAGCAGTGACCCAAAGAGAAAGCCCTTGCCTTGTCAGTGCTTTCCCTGTTAGAACTATTAACTCTCTCCTCCTCCTCCTCCTTTCACCACCAATATTTACTCAGAGTTTAAGATCTAGAATAAAATTCAGTCAGGCACATTTTAGAAACCCCTGCCAGATTCACTCAAACCCCGAGTCGGATCATCTAGAAGCCCAGGTAACAATTAGCACAGGAAGGCATGGATGGGACACAGATGTTTCACTAACATCCTATAACAGTGTTGCATAGTGTTGCAGGCCTTTAACCTTGTCACTTGGGAGGCAGAGACAGGCAGATTTCTGTGGGCTCATGGCCAGCTTGGTCTACACAATGAGTCCCAGGTACTCTTTGACCCCACCCGTCACCCCTGAAAGAACTTACTCCGTTCCTTTGATGTTGATCCACAAATGATCCAGGTAAGAATCTACAAACTTCCTACCCACTGGAGTCAGCAAAAGCCTCCTCAGCTTATGGGTCTCTCACTGAACCTGACGCCCACTTTCAATTCGACTGATGGCCAGTGAGCCCCAGGACCCTCCTGTTTGTGTGTCTGTTCCAGGCCCACCTACTGCTGAAGGTACGAGTGCTGACATGCCTGGCTGTTACACAAGCTCTGGGGATCTGAACTCAGATCACGTGTCCACGTGTCCATCTCTCCAGGCCAATACTGGCATTTTAAAGATTATTTTGTAGTGTGTCCTTCTATTTGGGTTTTCTGGTGTTCTCTACAATCAAGTCACAGGTTTTTGAATGAAATAATACAAAACAATGTTGTAGAATCTCAGTGCAGGTGTTCAGCGCATAATAGAGTCTGCAGTCTTGGCTTGCCTCTTTATTGGTGGTTAACTTGATCATTCTCCCCCATGTAATTGTTATTAATTCCCCTTTGTAGTTAAGTCATTCATGGAGAGGTATGAGATTTACTTAAGTATCGGGTAAATTTTACACACCAGAACTACACATGAACTTTAAAAATAACATATTTAATCTGAGTATAATGCCATATGCTTTTAGACCTGGCTCCTTGGGAGGCTGAAGCAGGGGTTCAAGGCTAGCCCATGCGATATAGTAAAACCCCTGTCTCAAAAAAAAAAAAATCAAAATAATAAATAAAATGACATCTTTTAAAAACGTCCCCTTTAACCTTTTGAGTTGTGTTGTTAAGGATCTGCCCCTCTCATGACCTCTGCACCTGGCTACTGCTCCTTCCTATGAAGCCTGCTCTGCATGTAATCAGAGCTGAACACAGCGAGTCCTCCGTTACTACTTTGCCTTTGTCCTTAAAGCTGAGGCTAGTCCCAGCTCCTAGTTCACCTTCCTGCTCTTTTTCCCAGACTCTTATCTCTCACTCATCTTCTGTAAGAGTCGCTAACTTCTGTTACTCCTGCAGGGTCAGCAGGTTTTCCTTTCTCTCTATCAAAGACTTTTCTTTAATAATCAGAAAACAGAACAAACTAAACAAAGCCCACTGGCAGGTATGCTAGCTGTCGTGTGTGCATCAGATTGCTGGGTTTGTAAGTTTAAAGTTGTGCCGACAAATGTAAGGCAATGTTACTATAAAAGAAGTCCTGATTTTCTTTTCTCTGGGTCAGGGTATAAAAGAAATGACAAGACACTTTGGGATACTTGATACCACTCCTAAGTAAGGACAGTACCTTTATAACGGATCAAGAGCTGCTTGAAATCTAACTGTTGATCAGGTATTGTATCTTTGACAGACTCCTCCTCGTCCTGGAGATGAAGAGACAGCCTCAGGTCTTCCTCTACCTCCTCCTGTGCAGTTCTGTTGTGCCTGGCTTTAAGCTTTTCCTTCGCAATCTGTTTCATGGAACGCATATATGGGCTCCCGTCCTGTAACACATACCTGAGGGAGAAGATAAAGGAATGTGTTTCTGTGGTGCGTTCCTGCTAAAGAAGAAAGAAATTATTCCCCCATTTTGTTCACCCTCAGCAGAATGCTGCTGTGTCTGCCCAGCTCATGTGTTACCTTCGTAGCAGACCAGGATTCTGCTGGCTGTGCCCTGTTTGGTTGGGAAACACTGGATTGAATGTCATTGTTTCTGTCTAATGTTCTTATCTAACTCAGACAAGACTATGGAAGTGCTACCCAGGAAGAATGACAAGGCCTTTCTGAAGACATCTGAGCTACGTTCTCAGTTGCAGTGCCCAAATCTTAATTCCTTCTTTGAGAATCTCACCCATCTATCTCCCCAAGGCTCCAACTATAATCCTAAAGCAGCTAAATCTATCCTGTGAACCCAAATGTAGACCTGAATTACCACATCTTTTCTGAACATTGCTACAAGACCATAATCAAACATACTGCAAGACTCTCACTAGAGAGTTTACTACTTGTTACAGATAACTAACAAATACTATTATGGTGAAGTAGAAAAGTCTACACTTGGTACTTGGCTTAGACTGGAGTTCTAGGCCTGCCACTAAATCACCATGCCACAGAACTTCCAAGAGTCCATTTCAAGAGTCTTATTTTCTCATCATCTGGGAGAACTGGCTGACATAACTGGAAACTTCTTCCTCTGGAGGTCTAAGGTTTCTCAGAGGCCCTGGGAAAGGTAAGGGTTAGGAGGACAGTGAACAAGTGGGGCTTGTTTTTGCCCTCCTACCTTGCTCTCTCAGATAATTCCTGTTTTAGTTCTTTATGATTCCAGCTTTCTGTAAAGCTAAGACATGGTGGTTCTACAATCGTTGACTTTCTCCAGCTACTTCTCACCACCAAATGCCATGGTCTCCTTTCCCACTTAACATTCGTCTTGGCATTTACCAAATATCAGTTTCATGCAGGGGCCATAGCAGTGTGGTGTGGTATGGTGCGGTGATGCGTGGTAAGTACAGAGAGCCTTTTAAGAAACTTGAAAACCAGAGAGAACAGACCAAGACGGTCACTAATTTGTAGGGCAGAGTGGACAAAGTACCATTAGAGGTACAACAGAAGTGCCTAAGCCCTCTAAGGACCAAGCAGATGGGAATTTCATCAAGGCAGCTGGCGTGCAAGCTAAGGGTGAAAGGATGCCTTGGAAGGGAAGGTGGAGCAGAGATAAAGAATAAAAAGGGACCAAATGCTGCCCAAGGAGCAGCGGCTGATGCTGCTGAGGCTTCTACAGCGAGCTGCTCCACATCAGCTATATTCCCACCCTAGGTTTAGTACTTGGCAATAAAGAGCCTGATCTAGAAGTGACAGCTAAAAATCTGATAGACAGCAAGGGTGGGTTTAACAGTAAGGAATGTAGTAAGCATAAAAGTTTGTATTATTCTCAAGGTCAAAAAGCCATAGAGAAACCTGTTTGTATACAATAGAAATGAACATTCCTACACAGTTCTGAAACCATACAGGCATTGCTTTTTTTGTTTTGTTTTGTTTTATATATGCATGCATGTGTGCGCGTGCATGCATGTGCACGAAAGTGTACACTCGAAAGTTTGCATGGTGCATGCCTGCCTGCCTGAATGGACTCAGGACTACTTGTAGTAAGTCAGTTTTCTCCTTCCATGTAGGTTTCAGGATCAAACTCAGAATACCAGCTTGGTGGCAAGTATCTTTACTCTCTAAGCTATCTAGCCACCTCATTTAAAAAAATTAAAAAAAAATATTTATTTTTATTTTGTTTTTTTGAGACAGGATTTCTCTGTGTAGCCTTGGCTGTCCTGGAATTCACTCTGTAGATTAGGCTAACCTGGAACTCAAAGATCCACCTGCCTCTGCCTCCCAAGTGTGTGCAACCACCACCTGGCTCCTAAAAAGTACTTTTAGAGATTTATTTTTAATTAGTTGTGTCTTTGTGTGTGTCTGCATGTTGATATGTGGATGTGTATGCCCAGTGCCAGGGAGGCCAGAAGTATCCGATCCCCTGCAAGTGGAGTTATAGATAGCTGTGAGCCCTATGAGGGTGCTGTTAATTGAACCTATGACATCTAGAAAAGCAGTCAGCATGCTCAACCACTGAACCATCTTCCCAGTCCCCTACATAAACATCCTAACATCCAGCTCATATTACAAACTTCCTGAGAACATAATGATAATGATAACGGTTAACATTTACAAAGCATGTATCTTGTGTCAGGCAGTTCTAAGCACTTTGTTTATTTGGTTTTAGTTTTCTTTTTCCAGCCATGTAGGTACCTGTAAAGGCCAGAAGAGAGAATCAGAGCTCTGGAGCTGGAGGCCCAGGTGCTGGGAGCTGATTTTAGCTATTTTAGACTATTACTCTATTAACTCCTCAGCTGGTCCCTGTGACACGGGGAAATGCTACTAGCGATAGACAGACAGACACACTCCATCCGCACTGCACTGGATGCAACAGAGATGCAGAGACACTAACCACGGCTCAGAGTTAGTAACAAGTAGAACTTACAGTCTGCTTGCTGACACACACACACACACAGAGAAACAAACTACTTAGTGGAGAAGTGAGATGGCAGAGGAAGGTAGCGCCTTGGCACACTCAGGATAACAGTGCCTGTGCCCTGGCACACTCAGGATAACAGTGCCTGTGCCCTGGCACATTCAGGATAACAGTGCCTGTGTTCCTTACCTCGTCACAGCCAGCGCATCCTCCAGGAAAAACTGATCAACAGGAAATGCACGGCCTAGGAAACAAGAAAATGAACTGGAAGCACCAGAACCCCAGGCTGCGAAGTTGGAGCGTGTGTGTGTGTGTGTGTGTGTGTGTGTGTGTGTGGTGTGTGTGTGTGTGTGTGTGTGTGTGTGGTGTGTGTGTGTGTGTGGTGTGTGTGTGTGTGTGTGTGTGGTGTGTGTGTGTGTGTGTGTGTGTGTGGTGTGTGTGTGTGTGTGTGGTGTGTGTGTGTGGTGTGTGTGTATGTGTGTGTGTGTGTGTGTGTGTGGTGTGTGTGTGTGTGTGTGGTGTGTGTGTGTGTGTGTGGTGTGTGTGTGGTGTGTGTGTGTGTGTGTGTGTGTGTGTGTGGTGTGTGTGTGTGTGTGGTATGTGTGTGGTGTGTGTGTGTGTGTGTGTGGTGTGTGTGTGTGTGTGTGGTGTGTGTGTGTGTGTGTGGTGTGTGTGTGTGTGGTGTGTGTGTGTGTGTGGTGTGTGTGTGTGTGTGGTGTGTGTGTGGTGTGTGTGTGTGTGGTGTGTGTGTGGTGTGTGTGGTGTGTGTGTGTGTGTGTGGTGTGTGTGTGTATGTGGTGTGTGTGTGGTGTGTGTGTGTGTGTGTGTGTGTGTGGTGTGTGTGTGTGTGTGGTGTGTGTGTGTGTGCGTGTGTGTGGTGTGTGTGGTGTGCGTGTGTGTGTGTGTGTGTGTGTGGTGTGTGTGTGTGTGTGTGGTGTGTGTGTGTGTGTGTGTGTGTGGTGTGTGTGTGTGTGTGTGTGTGTGTGGTGTGTGTGTGTGTGTGGTGTGTGTGTGGTGTGTGTGGTGTGTGTGTGTGTGTGTGGTGTGTGTGTGTGTGTGTGGTGTGTGTGGTGTGTGTGTGTGTGTGTGTGTGGTGTGTGTGTGTGTGTGCGTGTGCGTGTGTGTGGTGTGTGTGTGTGTGCGTGTGTGCGTGTGTGTGGAGGTGGAGGTGTTCTGTTGGTTTGTTCTTTGACTCAGGGTCTCTCTACATAGCTCTGGTTGTACTAGAACTCACTATGGAGACCAGGCTGGCCTTGAACTCACAGAAAGCCCACTGCCTCTGCCTCCTGAGTGCTGGTGGTGCTTAAAAATGTTCTTTAAAAGGTTTTGATGACAGAAATTGGTAGGCATAAGTTCTAATGATCGTTTCCCCATCACGCTGCTCCTTTCTCCCACTCTGCCTACACAGTGACTAAACGGTCAGCCCTGATTCTGGATCCAGCACCTGCTTCCTTCTCCCCCTCTGCTGTCACCAGGAATGCTCCCGTGGTAATCAGTCAACTGTAGAAAGACAGGCTAAGCTTAGAGGAGCACTTATTCCACAGGGCTGTGGAAGCCTCAGAAGAAAACAGGCTTTCCAACTGCATTCCCCAAGTGTCTTTCCTTCAGAGCGACTCAGTGTCTGGGTATGTAGTACAATCCATAAGTGAACGCGTTGACATATTTTCCCTCTTTATGACAGATTACTCTTAGAAACATATATTCTGATGTTAAACATAACAGAATGTTAGAAATGCTAAGAAATGAGACTTTAAGGTCACATACAAACTTAACATCTGGCCAGGGGATACATTACCTCGTCATCAGCTGCTTTACATTGGGTTGTTGTGCTGTGAGTTAACGACTTCTCTAGGACATGCAGAAATACCTCCTGCTCTGAATGAACTCTGAGGTAGTGAGCCTTCCTTAGGTCACAGCGTGGAACGAGATGACAGTGTGCTCTGCTCACCTGGGATGGTGATGACTGGGCAGTAGCTGAAATACTTGGAGAACAGCCCAGCGTCCAGAGTTGCACTCATGAGAATGACCTGGAGGGTCGCTCTCTGCATCACAATGTCCTTCAAAACTAGCAGTAAGAAGTCACTGGAGACAAGAAAAAGATAGTTAAGGGTCAGACACATGCCACATAGGAAAACTAGTGACTTTTGAGTGTTTGGAGCATTTAAGACTTAGGGAAAAAGTGTAAAACTTAGATGTGCCACAGTCCTGGTTGAGAACAGTTCAGAATCTAAAAATACAAAACACCAGGTATCTTCAGCAAATTCAGTGCAATACCAATCAAAATGTAAGAGGATTATCACTGAAGTCGATCACTCTGATTCTTCATAGGTATACAAAAGGCACAGACAAAGATTTTCATTATAGCACTGCTTATAAGAACTAAGTGTAACAATATCCAGTTTATGGAATGGCATGCACCTGCTGAAAGGATAAGCTAGAAGTCTAGATAATGATACAACACTCCTGGGCCTAGTGTTAGTGAAAACAAACTACAACGCCCTCCATAAATTGTGGAGTGATGGTCTCAACAGACCAGTATACCAAGCAACATTCTTTACTAGCCCTCATCTTCCCACAATCCATCATCAACACAGGTGACTACTACTTAAATTCAAATGTCATCCGAGTATGCCACTCTCCTCAGAATCCTTCAGTGACTTCTCCTTAGAGTGCTTACTGACATGGCTCACTTCCTTCTGCGCTCTCCCAACCAGGCAGGTTTCAGGACTCCACTCTCGTTGTCCTTGAGGAGCGCAGCTTAGGGTCTCCGCACGTCAGTAACATGCCAGCATGAGTTTCTGCCAGCCACTTCCATGGATGTCCCTTTACTTCTTTCCTGACTACTTAAAACATGTTCAGCAAGGCCTTCTTTGGCTAACCTTGGCTAACCTATTTAAGATTTCGCATGCACCCCACTTCTTGCCAGGCACTTCTTATCTTTTCTTCTTAGAACTAAATACTTTGTATTTTACTTATTCACTTTATTATTGGGCTCCCATAACAATTAGAATGTAAACTCTCAAGGACAAGGATTTGTGATGTTTGTTGTTGTTTTGCTCACTACTCCAATGCTCAGGACATATCAAAAATTCAATGAATACTTATTAATTTACAAAATAAACTCTTATTTCCATAAGAAAAAACTACCTGAAAATAAAAGATTTCTAACAAGTAGTCTTTTTGCTCATACATTTTCTGTTTGGCTTTTCGTTTTTTCCTTTTTCTTTTTTCTTTTTGGTTTTGTGAGACAGGGTTTCTCTGTGTAGCCCTGGCTGTCCCAGAACTCACTCTGTAGACCAGGCTGGCTTCGAACTCAGAAATCCACCTGCCTCTGCCTCCCAAGTGCTGGGATTAAAGGTGCACACCACCATTCCTGGCTTCTGTTTGGCTTTTCAAGACAGTGTTTCTGTATAGCCTTGGCTATTCCGAAACTTGCTCTATAGAGCAGGCTAGCCTTAAACTCCATCTGTCCTGCTTCTGAGTGCTGGGATGAAAGGCATGTGCTACCATGCCTGGCTCTAACAATGTTTTTTAATGATTTCTAATTCATTAAAATAAACTCTAGATGCCTTATTATGGTTTATAAGGACTCTGAAGACTTGGCTCCCGTTCTTCCCCCGCTGCTGTCTTCTCTTCCATTAACTACTGCCTGCCACACCGTAGGCTTTCCTCGGTTCACAGTGTCATCCAAGCTGTCTCTGTTCCCGACTCTTAGATGGGATTCCCTTGCGTGTTTCATTTATTAATTAAAGCCATTTCTTCAGCAATGTGGTCTCTGACTAAGTGTCACCTTCCACAGCTCCTCATTTCTTTCTGCTCTCAGACTGTGAAGACAAGGGACCTACTCATACCTGTGTCCCCAGAAACTACTATCAGACAGGGCACTTGATGTCAGCGCTCTAAGTTCATGAGTGAATGCTTACAGAATCATCAAAACAACAAAAGCAGCGCACATGGACCTCCACAGGAGCATGGCATGATGCCCAGGAAGCGCTCCTGGTGATGGGCATGCCCTCTCCAACCACTGTGCTTCCAACCTTCGAGATCAAGAACGCCACTTCTTTCCTCTAATTTAGCCTTCCTTACGACTTATCAATATTAAGTCTGAAACTCCACTGGAAGCAAGCAACAGTTTTCAGCCACACCTTCACCTCACAGGCATGAGTGCCCACCGGGAACACCTTCCTTTTACCTTTCTTCTGTCCTCTCATGAACTTCATCAACAATGATGTGGGTGACTCCCTGCAAAGTCGCATCTCCCTCTAGCCTTCTCAGCAGCACTCCTGTGGTGCAGTATAACAGTCTGGTGGCTGAGGACTTACACAGAAGAGAACATTGTCACGCATTAACGAGATTTTGGAAAAGTAACTACTGGCAAGCAAAACTGAACAGACAACATTAATTCCACTTAACAGCAATTCCACTTAATACAAGATCGCATGTGGCTTCTAACTAAGGTCAGCCATACACTCTTCTGCTTCACATTAAAACTATGGAAGAGGCCGGCCGTGGTGGTGCACACCTTTAATCCCAGCACTTGGGAGGCAGAGGCAGGCGGATTTCTGAGTTCGAGGCCAGCCTGGTCTTTGAGTGAGTTCCAGGACAGATAGGGCTACGCAGAGAAACCCTGTCTCGAAAAAAACAAAAACAAAAACAAAACAAAAAAACAACTATGAAAGACTCTCTCTCTCTCTCTCTCTCTCTCTCTCTCTCTCTCTCTCTCTCTCTCTCACACACACACATACATACACACACCCAAGTACTATTATAAAACCTTGGTTTTTTTGTTTTTGTTTTTGTTTTTTTTTTTTTTTTTGAGACAGGGTAGATATAGTCTTGGGTGTTCTAGAGCTCGCCATATAGAACAGGCTGGCCGAGAACACAGACAGAGCCTTCTACTTCTGCCTCTCAAGTGCTGGGAGTTAAGGTGCATACTACCAGGGCTGGCTATAAAATATTTCTTTAAAGTGGGTGTTTAAATCAAGTCTATATTCGCTTCAAGTTTAATAGCAAGATCAATTCTACTAATTAAGAATAAAATGCCAGGGCTGAGAGGTGGCTCAGCAGTTAGGAGCACTTCTTCTTTTAAAGGACCCAGGTTTGATTCCCAGCACTCACGTGGTAGCTTACAGCCATCCACAGCATCCATAACTTTAGTTCCAAGACATCCTATGCCCTCTTTTGGCCTTTGTAAACAGCAGGCATGCGCCTGATGCAATAGACATACATGCAAGCAAAACAAGAATGTGTGTGTGTAATGTATATATGTATATAACATATACATATATAATAAAATACAACTAAAAAGGATTTTGAACAAGCCTATATAAAGCATATTTGGTACAACCAGGTAAGAGTTCTTATGTCAGGATGCTCCTCGAGGGATTTCAACCCCACGGAAAGTGGTTATTAATAAACTGCAGGCACATATCCCCAACTGCTTGTCAATCTCCTGATCCCCCAGGCTCTCTCTATGGAAACAGTTAATTCACGTTACCCGGAAGCAAGCAAAGCTTACACACCTTGACACTTTCCAGCCGAATCTGGTATCCTACGGTCAGACCCACCCGTTCTGCTCTTTCTTTAGCAACCCGTTCGGCAACAGAGATTGCAGAGATCCGTCGGGGTTGGGTGCAGATGATGTTTGCCACCCTCTCGGGTGGCCCGTTCAGAGAATTATCCAGGATAAACTGTGGAATCTGTGTGGTTTTCCCACATCTGTATGTCAAAACAAAGGAGTCCTAAAATGAAGTTTTCAAGGGCTAGTTAACAAAGCAATCACAGGCAACGAGGAATCCACTGCTAACTAGAGTCCTGCTGCTTAGCCTAACACCTTTTTTTTTTTAAATGATTATATATAAGTAGCTGTCTTCAGACACACCAGAAGTGGGCTTCAGATCTCATTAAGGATGGTTGCAAGCTACCATGTGGTTGCTGGGATTTGAACTCAGGACCTTCGGAAGAGTAGTCAGTGCTCTTACCCACTGAGCCATATCTCCAGCCCAGCCTAACACTTTTACCTATGGAGTACCCAGGCCTCATAAATCCTAGGAACAGGGCAAGCTAATGATAGTCTGATGTCATTTATAAGATGAGGGTTATGAAAAAGACACAATTAAGATCTAATAGTGTCTCTGGGATATGAACTCTACAGAAGGACCCCAAAGAAAAAGTGCTAGCTTATGATTTAAGTATTCTAGGGGCCTTGCAGAGATGACTCAGTGGTAGGAATGTTTGCACTGAAACACAAAGACCTGAGTTCAAACCCTCAGTACTCAGGTAGACAGCTGGACATGAGTGTGCAAGCCTCTGTAACCCCAGTGTGGGGTAAGGAAGGGAGAGAAGGGGCAATGGCGATGGGGCTTGCTGGCCCCTAGCTTCGTGCCAGGCTCAGTTAGAGCTTGTCAGGGCATTGAGGCAGAGAGTGACAGAGCAGGATGTCTGACACTCTCCTATGTCCTCTCTACACAAGGCCTTACACACCTGAATGTACAAGCCCCAACATAAAATGTATTTTATATTCTTCTCTTTGATGTGGAATGATTTGTCTATAAATGGACTGAAATAAAAAAAAAACTATGAGAAACTAGAAGACATAAAATTACTATCTGAGTTGAGTCTCAGTGCAAAACTAACAATGCTTGGTGTGATCCTGAGTTAAAGAACTAAATGGAGCCTGAGAGTGCCCTGGATAAGCATGCTTGCTTTCACAGAGAGTATGCAACAGGGGAAAAATGTTATTTAAGGTGTTGGTAAGAGGAAAAAAACCCAAGCTTTAAAAAGAGAAGGGTAAACACAGAAGATACGCAGCTTTCCAGCTGTCGGAACAGAATTCTCCTGTGACTTAGCAATGGGCCGCATGAACACCTATAGCTAGACCTTCTGCAAGAAAGGAGCCTCATGGCAGAGGCATACATCCACAGGATGAATTTCTGAGCTCCATTTTAGGTTTCTGTAATTTGGCCCTGAAAGTACATAATTCAACCACCTTCAGGGAATACCACTTAATATTTGACCGAGAAATCAAAATGTGCAAATAACGTCAGCTACATCTCTTTTTTTAAAGCAGATCTGGTTAAGGTAGCCACTGCTCCTGCCTTACACGTACACGTAAGCCGCTTCTTACCCAGTCATACCACTTATGACAACCACTTGGTGCTTGCTCAGCAGTTTCAGAATGGTTTCTCTCTCTTCCCAAGCAGGTAGTAGCTGTCTTTCTTGCAGAATTGCGTGGAACTGTCTGGAAGCCTAATAAAAAAATCAAGGGGAAGGCAGCATTTGAATTATTTTTAGTTATCTTTCACAAAACTCACCTTCAAAGCCCACGGTGGGATACACTGTGCCTGCTTTTTTTTTTTCTTTTTTTTTTTGGATTTTCGAGACAGGGTTTCTCTGTGCAGCCCTGGCTGTCCTGGAACTCACTCTGTAGACCAGGCTGGCCTCGAACTCAGAAATCTGCCTGCCTCTGCCTCTGCCTCCCAAGTGCTGGGATTAAAGGCGTGCGCCACCACCGCCTGACACCTGCTCTTTATCAGTTTGCTCTCCTAGTTCAGAACTACCAGGCCTGACTCCAGGGGACATTAGCTAGAAGGCTGGTTGCCTGACCCCAGGGGACATTAGCTAGAAGGCTGGTTGCCTGACCCCAGGGGACATTAGCTAGAAGGCTGGCTGCAGAAGCCAGAGGCAGCAGAGCAATCTGTACAGTTGTACAAAGCTAATTACACTGAGAGGTATGAACCGCCATTGCTGAGCACTGATCTGACCCTTGCCAATAGCAACATTTACATCAACACTGTAGTAAATATTTATGTGTCCATAGGAACGATACATACATACATTGTCCAATACAGTAATTCTGGCCACATGAAGCTACTGAGCCCTTGAAGAACAGAATGCTCTTCTGAGGCACTGAATTTATTTTAATGAGTAAATTTGACTGTAAATGGCCAAAGCTTTTAGGAGCTACTGTAGTAGACAGCATAGCTCTATATGATATCAGTTCTTCCCTAGATCAATAATAAGAGCAATTGCCAAAGCTTTCTTTTTTGGCCACTCGCCATAAGTATGTAAATCAGTTTCACAACTAATGATCAATACTCTGAACATTGCATTGTACGCTAATACTACGGGGAAGATGGATTGTGGGTCGTTAGTAGGAACAGGTTTGGAGTTCAATAGGATGGAAAAACCTATAATGCTCTAGAACATATGTAACATATATAACATCGGCTGAGGCAGGAGGAACAGAAGTTCCAAGTCTGTGTCCCATGGTCAGTTCTGGCCAGGTGGACTAGAGATGCTGTCTTTAAAATAATGTGTTTCGCATATATAAAAATAGCTAAAGGATTTTTTAATGCTCTGAAAGAACTGTTAAATGTCTAAGGTGACAGATAAGACAAGCAGTAATCATACCATGTCCATGTATTGAAATGTCATACTTACAAGTATATAGATGTCAACTAAAAATAAAATTTTAGAGTTGAAGAGACGGCTCAGTGGTTAGAAGCCTGTGCTGCTCTTTCAGAGGACCAGAGTTCATTTCCCAGCACCCACGTCAGGTAGCTCACAACCATCAGTTAAGTTTAGTTCCAGAGGATGCAATGCCCTCTTCTGATCTATGAAGGCACCTGCACACGCGCAGTGTGCATAAACTCACACAAATTTGCGCAAATGAATAAATAATAATACTCTTTAAAAATAAAATAAAAAATTTTAAGTGAAATATAAGCTTTGTGGTGGCAGCACATACCTTTAATCCTAGCACGTGCGAGGCAGAAGCAGGAAGATCTCTGTAAGTTTGAGGCCAGCCTGCTCTACAGAGTCAGTTCCAGGACATCTGGGGCTACACAGAGGAACCCTGTCTCATAAATAAATAAATAAATAAATAAATAGTAAAATAAAAATTAAATAAAAATAATAGGCTATACTTTGGAACAATATAGAATTATACTAATGTCATTACAAATAACATCAATCTAGATAGGTCATGACAAACTAAACAAATAATTTTCTGTCTCAATAATTCTATTTATGGTATGATTACATACATTTTTGATGATCTATGGGCACATCGTATATACATGATGACATAATATATAAAAATATAAACATCACAGAAGGGTCCTTAGACATTACATAATCTAATCCACAAACTCATCCAATAATTAACCTTTGCATAACATCCAACTAGGCCCTCAAAATTTATTTATGGTTTCTTTTAAAACAAATCTTCATGTCAATGTAAAAACAGCATGGACTTTTGAGGCAGCTGGCTTACATTTCTGTTACCACTTACTATCTGTGTCACCTCAGGCACATTGTAAGCCTTTGAGATGGCATTTGAGTTTTCCCCTTCTCTTAGATATGGATTTTCTAAGGTAAATAATACCATTACTATTCCCTTCAAATATTAAATTAGCTAGTACTGCATCAGATATTCCTAGAACACTTGGTTTACACATGCATTTGATATTTGCTAGCTGAGTGTCCCCAAAGCCCTTAGCACATGCATGTAAACTTGTTGCGGCGTGTAGAAAAGTCTAAGTACTCAGGAAGGGAGTGGCAGCCCATACCTGTGTCTAGCTAGCAAGATCTTGTCTCAAAATGACAAAAAAAGAAAACAAAACACCAAAAACAAAAAAGAAAAGAGAAGAAAAGGAAGTAAATTTGGAAGGAATGAGAGAAGGACTTTTAACAGTTCAGAGCAAACCAAAAGCTAGGAGGAAGAGTAGGCTCCAGACCTGAGGGAGGTGGTGCTGGCCCTTAAACAGTACCTGTTTCATCTGAAACTGCCTGCAGATCTTACTGTTCTCAGCAAATAAGGACTTTGCTGGCCTGTCGTATCTTTTGTAACTCCTTTTCTTCAGGTTCACATAGCTTTCATTCTCCACGATAATTGATGCAGGTCCTTCATCTTCATCTGCATCCTCCTCCAGTTCTGACAATCTTTCCCCTTGAACAGAGTGAAAGGAAAAAGTTTCAGTTTGCCCTTTCTTTAGGAAAGGGCTAACATCACTAACAAAGTAACAGCATCTGAGGCTTGACTGAAACAATTTCAGTTATTTCCATACTACTCTGAAACAGGAATTTAGGATGCTAACTTGAGCTTTCCCCAAGAAAGGGTTTCTTCCCGTACCTTTGGAACTTGCTCTATAGACCAGGCTAGTCTTGGACTCATAGATTCCCCCTGCCTGTCTTCCAAGTACTGGGATTAAAGGTGTATATCAGAAGGAAAGTTTCAATTCAAGGGATTAACATAGAATGTCTCACCTACTTGCAAGTGTCCCCCAAATTCAATGGTATAAAATGAACCAAATGTTTATGAAATGATGTACTGACAACAAAATGTGGCATATCCATGTAATGAAATATCCCTCAACAACAAAAAGGAATATATACTATGACATGTGAGAAAAAGCTTTGAGAGTATTGTGCTAAGTGAAAGAATCCAGCTTCCAAACGCTTCATACCCTAGGATTCCATTTCTATGAAATGTATAAAATAGGCAAAGTTGTGATAATAGTTGTTAGGCCAACGAACGGCAGGGGCTGAGCATGACAGGGTTATTTCAGGAAGATCAGTAGTGCTCATGACTGTACAACTCTAAAACATTAAAAAAAAAAAACCCTATTGAATGATATCCTTTAAGTAGGTGAATTTAAGGTATATAAATGATCTCAGGAATGTTACTGAAAAGTCAGACATGGGCTGTAGCTTAGTATATCTGTGTTTGCCCAGCATAAGAAAAACCACAAAAGCCAATGAAACAAAACAAAATGAGACATTTCCCCAGGAACACATGTGAACACCACATACTCGAAGCTGCTGCTCAGGAGTGAGTCGGGCTGGGAAGTCCACCTACTACTTATGCAGTATCCTCCAGCCCCAGTGCTCTCTGACATTTACCAGGAAACTCTGGTTCCCCCCTGGCAGTGCTGGGGTTTAAACCTAGAACCTCATGGACACAGGCAGACTCTTTGCTGCTGAGCTATATCTCTAGCTCTTAGCCAGGGAACTCTTATGAAAGATGGGAAATTCATCATTTCCTGAAACACAGACATAAATGAAAGTAAATTCTTTGAGGAATGCTGAAGAGGAGTTTGTGGTATGAGAATCTGCAGGGCGAAACTGGACAGAGGCAGCGGCCTATATATATTTGTATTTAAGGATTTATAAAGACAGCATTAATTTGGTCAAATTTTACCAGCCTAGAATACTAAAAAACAGCAGGAAATGGATATCATACGTAAGAAGTAAACATATGAAACCAAGTTAAATGAAATCGATTTTCTGAGAAAGTGTCTTAAGGCCTCTTTGACCTCAGTCTCCACAGTCAGGAATAAGGCAGACCCTTATCCGTCTGGCTGGCCACTCACTTACACATTAGCCCAGACTCTCTATCTAGGGAGCTCAGCCACAGTGCTCCAGCTGCGAGTCATAGTTACAGGCAGGCACAAGGACCAGCCAGGGAATTCTGTCTGTTCAGGACCACTGGGAAAGAATCCTCATCCAGCCTCAAAGTGTTTTACTCTTAAACTCATTACTCTGAATGCTGACCCCATCCTGTACCTAAGAGCAATACTGTACGTACCTTCTAGCATTTGATTAGAAAGGAAAGTGTTACTTGGGACCACTGGTTTGCGGTAGGCAGGTTTACTTATTCTGGTCTCGGAAGGTACTGGAGGGACGTTCACAGGAGGAACGCTATACTTATGTTGAGTGTGTGTTAGTAACTTGACAATCTCTGACTCTTCCTCTAAAAGGGTGATCAGAGAATAGACAACAGGTTCTGAAGTTTTTGCAAATTCCAAGGCCTTGCCATAAAGGAACTCAGAAATATGTAAACGACAAGCCAGAGGTAGGTTCTCATTGGTGGAATAAAATGCCACCAGGGGAGCTTGGTAGGGGTATTTGTGGTCTTTAGAAAAGCGAATCTGAAGCTCATACATAAAAGTTGTTTCGTCATCAGCATCAAGGTGAGGGTCATTTACGTGTCTTTCTGCTCTCCCAATCATTTGATGTGGGGGCACTTCATGTTTGAATTTGCATTTTGATCCAAATTTACAATTTCCTTTGAGGTAAAATTTACAGGTTTCAGGCGAAGTGTCCCGTACATTTTTGCTACTTTCCTTTTGCTTAGACTTGCAGAATTTGTTTGTCAAATACTCCAGTTCCAATCCAATAGTCCAGACTCTGTTCTGAATTCTTTCTATGAATTTTTCTCCGCAGATGGACTTGAGAGCAAGCGTCTCTTCCTGTCTCTGCTCCACACACTCATTCAAGCTCACATAAACAGCTGCCTCAGAGAGCGCCATCCTCTCTCCAAACGTCTCTGAGAAACACTGGTGGAGAAGATGCTCTAGTGCCGCCCCTAAGTCTCCATCACAGATCCTCAGGGCCAGCTGACAGTGCTCAGTGTGGAAGCCATACCTGCCGAGGGCAAAACGTGACAAAGATGCTGTGTAAAAGTCTTCACATCACTGACGTGAGAGTCACTTAAATACAAATATGGAGTTATGACTGTGGACAGCTACATTCTGTATTTGGAAAAAGCATCCCTGATAATACTAATCCCTCCCTCCATTTTAAAAGATCGAGTTGTCAGCATATTGGGCCCTACTGGCACTGTCATGATAGGGCATCCACAGAGAAAAGACTTCTGTAAGCGGTAAAGTGATCACCTGGAAAGTTTCTGCACTGCCAATGGTGAGACTGCACATTCTGGCACAGGAGGCTCCACTTCTTCTGGGCCTATATATTCCCAAGGACTGCAGTCAGGAAGAAAGATAGGCTCTTGTCCAGCTGGCCAGCCCTGCTCCTCGCCACACTGGGGCTCGCTGTCTTCCTCCTCCCCAGAGGTGCCTCTTCTAGGGAAGGGGACATTTTAAAATATTGGATGTTAATGTCTACTTATTTCAGAGAAAACTTAAGCAAGGGTGTAAGCATTTAATCAAAGAGCCAACCATCTGGGACCCTGCCCTTCAGTTGCTGGTTTCATCTTCTAGTGAACCGTTAGTTTCTGTCTTGGGAAATGACATTTCTTTAGGGACCTACATGCCATTCAGGTCCTAGGTCAAGTCATTTATAGAAACAAACTCTTTTTAGCATCTCAATAGCCCTGCTCTACATGACTGAAATCCCTATTTTTCAAATGATCAGTTGAGCCTCAGCGAGGATTAGTGACTAAGGTTACACCGAAAGCAGCAAGAAGGTTCTTATCCTGGCCTAAGTCCAGAGCCTGCCTCCTTATCCACAGAAGCCATCTCTTCCTCTTAGTCAGAGATACCACCCCTGTCCCTTTCCCCTCTTCTAAGTCTGAGACAAACGATTTGTAGAGGACAGAAGAATATTTGCTATCCCTGACTGGCCACTCACTAATTTCATCAAAGGATTCATTTATTTATTGCCAAAGGTGGAACTTAGGCCAACTACTCATGATTTCTAGCAAACATAAAAATGAATGAACCTCTTCAACTGACAGTGTAACAGAGGAGTTAAGACACAGTGCAGAGGGCTGGAGAGACGGCTCAGTGGTTAAGAGCACTGACTGCTCTTCCAGAGGTCCTGAGTTCAATTCCCAGCAACCACATGGTGGCTCACAACAATTTGTACTGGGATCCAATGCCCTCTACTGGTGCGTCTGAAGACAGCAACAGTGTACTCACATACATTAAATAAATAAATAAATAAATGTTGAGGGGGAAAAAAAAAGAAAAAAAAAAGAAAGAAAGAAAGAAAGAAAGCCTGGCAGTGGTGGCGCACGCCTTTAATCCCAGCACTTGGGAGGCAGAGGCAGGGTGGATTTCTGAGTTTGAGGCCAGCCTGGTCTATAGAGTGAGTTCCAGGACAGCCAGGACTATACAAAGAAATCCTGTCTCAAAAAACCAAAAAAGAAAAAACAAAAACAAAAAACCCCCCCAAAACAAAACAAAACAAACCCCCACCGTGCAGAGGTAGAGGGGAGACAATTAAGAAACGATTGCACTTGGGCAGTTAGGTAAAATATTAAAGCTTGATTTTGAAGCTGAAGAGATGGCTCAGTGGTTAAAAGCACTGGCTGCTTTTTCAGAGGACCTGGGTTCAATTCCCAGCACCCAAATGGCAGCTGATGGCTGTCTATAACTCCAGTTCCAAAGAGGCTTACAACTTCTGGGCAGACACACCACAGGCAAAAACCCCATATACATTCACAAAAAAACAAAAACAAAAACAAAAACCAAACATTTATCTTGCTAGGGGTTTGGGGTGGGTAGGAAAGCTGAGGCAGGAGGACTGCAGTGAGTCTGAGGCCAGGCAGGGCTGCATGAGCAAGAACTTGCCTCCACACCGGGTCCTAGAACAGGCTTCTATTTGTTAGTATACATTTTTAGTTGGAATATTTTCAGTAAAGCACTAACATCCTATATTAGGCCTAGAGACAAAGCAAGATGAGCCAATCCGTGTTACTGCTCAGGACGGTGCAAGGACACTCACTCTAAAGCTGTGGCTGGGTAACTGCTCTTCTATCTCTCTTGCCTCACTTTCAGCTAACTGTGTAGCCACAACAGGCTCCACACCAGCAGTTCTCAACCTGTGGGTCACGGCCCTCACAGGGGTCGCATAGTGGATATCCTGCACATCAGATATTTACATTATAAGTCCCAACAGTAGCAAAGTAATAGTTATGAAGTAGCCACGAAAATAATGTTATGGTTGGGGGGGGGTCACCACAACATGAGGAGCTGTATTAGAGGGTGGCAGCGTTAGGGAGGCTGAGGACCACTGCTTCACGGAGACAGTACCCAGTGCTGAAGGGCCATTTGCATTGCCAACGTGTTCTCCTCGGTATAAAATGTACTCAAACAAGATACTTTACTCGGATCCCGCGTCCGCACCCTGTTCCTGCAGATCCCTCAGAAGGGCTTTCACCTTCTCCTGATTCTCTGATGTCATGTGCAGCGTCTGAAGGGGCACTTTGGCTTTGGGCTTCCACTTAGGCCGTGTCTCTCCTTTGCTTTTGTTACTGTCGCAGGGCCTGAATTCAAAGTCACATGCTCATGAACAAAACTTTGATCCTCTTATCAGCTCCCAAATACTCACAGCACACACCGACAGCAGATGACATCACACAGAGAGAGTGCTTTCTACAGTATTTACTGGCTTCCCTAGCTACCAGTTGGCATTATCCTCAAACTCCTCTCATTTTAAGGGTTCCCAGCCTACTCTCTGACAAAGACTGTTTGTTTGTTTGTTTGTTTTTTGAGACTGGGTTTCTTTGTGTAGCCCTGGTGGACCTTAAACTCAGAGATCCACCTGCCTCTGCCTCCCGAGTGCTGGTATTAAAGGCGTGTGCCTCCACCACACAGCAGCAGTGACATTTTTGAAGGGCCACTATCTTATAGAAATTCTCACAACCTGAATTCGTCTTATCATTTCTCTGGAATTTGAGGGATCTTATGTTCCTATCTCACAGACCATTTATTTTCATATCCCTGTATTTTACCTTCCCTTTTCTTTTCTTTCTTTCTTTCTTTTTTTTAAAGACAGGATCTCATGTAGCACAGGCTGGAGTCAACGAGTCCTGTGACCATGGATCTGCTCAGTGGATCCTCCTGCCTCCCTCCACCTCCCAAATGGTGGGATAGCAGGTGTGGTCCACCATGATATCCCATTCTTCATCTTAAAGCCCCACTCTATTTGGAGACTATCCCAACTCCTCACTCCCTCCAGTGATTCATTCCATCATTTACCTTCTTTTAACTCAACTTACCTGGCACAGGGCTGTAATGGCCCAATTTTCTGAGTATCAGAAAGGCATATGTTGAAGAGTGGCAACTGTGGCCAGAGTGACTGAAATGTCCTACATTTGCTTCAAACCACTCTGTGCTTTTCTTTGTTAGCCAAACTCCCTCTACTGCCCCAGGGCCATCTGCAGTGAAGTCTCTCTGCTCTAAACTAACACAGTGAATTGTTCTTGTCTCCTGGCTCCCTTGCATTTCCCAGGCCTTCTGAATGTATTCCTGACTCAGGGCTTCACACTCGCTCTATCCCTCTATCTTCAATGGTTTCCTCTCAGAGAGGCTCATGGCTGGCTCGCTCTCTTCTTGTCTTTGTTCAAATGAACTTTTTTAGTGGATTTCCATATGACAGAAACTCAAGTCTAGCATTTTTTACACACCTACCTCACACAGTACTATTTTTTATATTTCTTCATAGCACTCACTGCCTCTGTGGCACACTTACGAATCTTAGGGATCTTTTATGAAGGCAAGTACAGTGCTTACCCGTTGCTCAATTCTAGTAAAACACCACCCAGGACATGCAAGGGGCTCAATAGACAGCTAATGGGTACCTGAACAGGCAGTACTCTAAGACCTATAATGCATGTGCTCTGAAAAACAAAAGATCTGCATTTAACTCAGAAGTTAGGTCTTAACCTAGTGGGTGAGATACAAATCTACTTTGGAATGACTCTGAAAAAGCTGGGGTGGTGGCTCATGATTGTAATCCCAGTAGGAGCTTAGGGACTGAGGAACTGCTGTGAGTTCTAGGCCAGCCTGGGCTCAAGTGAGATCCTGTCTACCACCCCTCCAAAAAACTGCAATTCCTCTTTCATGTGACATTAACTGAGACATATTGTTCTGAATAGGATCCATAATGTCTCAAACTTTCTTTCTTTCCTTCCTTCCTTCCTTCCTCCCTCCCTCCCTCCCTTCCTTTCTTTTTCGAGAAGGAAAAACATGTAGGTTTTCTGGTGGGACACCTGGCAATCCTGCTCTTTTAGTGATCACGTATGAAGAATATGTATTTAAATCCTCCAGACTCATTACAGCAATTGATTTGGTAGCCAGTTTAATGACTTAGAGTCTCTGTCTCTTTTCCTTTTCAGTTGAATCCACTTAGGCTCAAAGCTCAGATGATCTATGATATCATCAAGCCCTGTACCCAATTATAGTCCTTCCTTACCAATATTCAGAACTGCTATTCCTGTGAATATATGTATGTCTAATGAAGTCTCTCTAGTTCTACGAATCCCATATACAACTTAGTACAGTTTAGGAGTTTGTATTTATCGGGACTTTTATACTTACACTGTATAAGATGTATTAGCTATATTTCCTTTGTTAGCATCCACTCGACTTACTAGCATTCTGTCTACTCATCAATTAGAAGCTGGAGCTGAGGGAGGATGATGACACCATCTGTTATTGGTCACCATGCAAGGCCATCAAGTGATGGACCACCCAGGTGGACAGATGAAACCCATCAACTAGAACCACACAAGCAGCTTGCATTTTGGGCTGTTTAACTTTAACATCAACCTATGGAGTTTACAGAAGATTTTAAACTTTGCTGCACTTTTATCCCTTCTAGTATTTACTTTCCTAGAAACATTTAACTCAATAGTAACATGACGTCTAGTTTCATTGTCACAAGGTAGCAAAAGTCAGAATTCAACCTAGTTAAAAAATGAAAATAAAAACCCTATTACTTACCACCATGCTTTTAAAAAGCTGTGAAGAGAGAGACTGCCAGAATTTCAGGTGAGAACACTAACCTGACTGGAACTACTTACCCACGCACTTCTTGGCCATTGGTTGTACCACATATTAGGGATTGAAACCGTTCCTGTATCTTAACATTCTAATGCTCTATCAAAGGGCTGGCCACACGGCCCACTGGGACAAGGTGCCTGCCACCAAGCCTGGTCATCTGAGTCTGATCCCTGCAACCCACCTGGGAGAAGAAATGCAACTCCTACATGTTGTCCTTTGACCTCCACATGCACCCCAGAGTACACACATATAAACACACACATAAATAACACGTAAGGGAATGCATAATGACCTGGACGGGCGCTTGGGCTCAGTGAAGACACAGAAGTCATCGCCATCATCCCAAATTCTATTTGAGGCCTTTCTACTGCCGCCGCCGCCACCTCCGCCGCCGCAGCTACCGCCGCCACCACCTCCACCCCCATGAGATTTATTCATGTGACCTTTGCCTCCTCTTCCACCTCTAGACGATCCCTTTCCATCCCCTTTGCCTGGCTTGCCTTTTCTTCTTACTGAAGAACTCATTTTCACCTGAAAGACAAAAAAATTAATATAGATAACATAAACCAAAAATATAGTAGCCATTTTTTGATCAAAGTTATGGATAAAGCCTACTTTAAAGAAATAAAAGAAAATACACATTTTAAATGGACTAGGTTAGAAGCAGAATGGCTAAATTGCTTCACATAATTATTATTATTATTATTATTATTTTTACAAATACATGTACCTTAGGACTAATATTCAGTAAGTTTCTCTGACACACATTTATTTTTTAATAGTTATTTATTTATTTTATGTATATGAGTGCTCTATTTACATGTATGGCTACATGACAGAAGAGGGCGTCAGATCCCATTACCGATGGTTGAGAGCCACCATGAGGGGGCTGGGAATTAAATTCAGGACCTCTGGAGGAGCAGCCAGTGCTCTTACCTGTCCAGCCCCAGATTTATTAGCCAAGAGTGTACTATAGAGACATATGGGGGAAGTTAAACACACACATGCCTTTAATGTCAAGAGGCAAAGCCAGGTGGCTCTGTGAGTTTGAGGCCAGCCTGGTCTACAGAGTGAGTTCTAGGACAGCCAGGGCTACACAGAGGAAGCCTGTTGTGGGAAACAAAACAGATGTAGAACAGTGGTTCTCAACTTCCAAAGCTGCCACACTTTCACTTGGCTCCTCAGGGTGTGGTGATCCCCCAACACAACGTTATTTTGTTAGTACTTCATAACTGTAAATTTGCCACTGCTATGAATCATAATGTAAATATCTGAGATGCACAATAATTGATATGTGATCCCTGTAGGGGTCCTGACCCACCACCGGTTGAGAACTGCTGCTCTAGAGAGATCATCAAATACACTAGGAAACAGTTAATGGTTAATTCACAAAGAAAGCATCACAGAGAAAACTAGGGACAGAGGAACAAACACAAGACGGTTTGTTGACAACAACTAGAACGTGATGATGTGCATAACTCCCACTACCTCAGTAACAGCAACAGACGTGAGTGGGATCCAGTCAATAGACTGTCAGGCTCACTTCTTAAAAGGGGATAACAGCCGGGCGTGGTGGCGCACGCCTTTAATCCCAGCACTTGGGAGGCAGAGGCAGGCGGATTTCTGAGTTCGAGGCCAGCCTGGTCTACAAAGTGAGTGCCAGGACAGCCAGGGCTACACAGAGAAACCCTGTCTCGAAAAACCAAAAAAAAAAAAAAAAAAAAAAAAAAGGGGATAACATATAAATTCAAAGATACAGCCAAAGAATGGAAAAGGTGCGGGAAGATTTGAGAATTTATGTCCCAGACAGATTATGTGCCAATCAGAAACTAAGGAAGGGCAGATTAGCAATATGAATAGTGGACAGAACAGACTACAACAAAAATGTTATTTTAGCTAGAAAAGGACACAACCGAACAATAAAAGGGCCAACTCAGGAGGATGCTGTACAGTTACAAGCAGATGTGTACCTAACAGTGAAACACCCAACTTCACAAAGCAACAACTCTAAGAAATGGGGCAATAGATAATCCAGTCACACACACTTTCCATAATGGCACAGCAAGCTCAGGGGCATTTAGGAGAGATGGCTTTCTTTTTTTTTTTTCCACAGACAGGGTTTCTTTGTGTAGTCCTCCTGGCTATCTTGGTTACTCTGTAGACCAGGCTGGCCTCAAATTCAAATTCAGAGAACTGTTTGCCTCTGCCACCTAGCTAGAAAGTCGTAAGTACCAGCACAGATTTCACAGACATAGCATCCCACAATAAAATAGCTATTCAATTACATAAGGAATGTTGGCTAGGATAAACCGCATGCTAACCTAGGATAAACCGCATGCTAACCTAGGATAAACCGCATGCTAACCTGTAAAACAAACCTCACTACTTGTAGTTGTTGCTGTTGGGTTTTGGAAACAGGGGTTTCACAGCCTTGCCTGTTCTTTAACTCGATTTGTAGACTAGGCTGTCCTTGAACTTACAGAGACCCTCATGTCTCTGCGTTTCGAGCAACCACGCCTGGCTACCTCAATACATTTTCAGAAGACAGAAATAACACAAAACATACTATGCTACTAAAATAAAATGAAATCAGAAATTAAAAGCAGGTACAAAATTGGTTAACTCACAAATACATGGAAATTTAAAACTAGATCTCTTAGTACTTTTTCTTCAAGATCCTTCATGGCTTTACATATGTACTGCGTGTTAATTTGTCTTCCTCTTCTACACCTCGAAAGCTCTTTGGAGGCAGCAACTGTGTCTATTTTGATTGCTACTATATCTCTAGCATATGTAGTATCTCGCAGAAAGCAGAATTAAACATTTTCTGGGGTCTAAGTGAAGATTAATGAATAACTTGTGTAAGAATGGGGATCCATGCATTGATTTATCTATTCTACACATATTTATTGCAAGCTTATGTGCCAGATCTTGAAGATTTGACAGCTAAGACAAAACTCATGCCTTGTGAAGAAGCTAACTCTAGCTAGAGGATATGGTAGATAGTAAGCGGGTGTATAGTCAGTTAGGACTGCTGTCACAGAATAGCTAAGTTTACTAAAGCTGTATTTGGCTGTACTTGGGCTCACAGTTCTGACGGCTGGGAAGTACACAGCACGTGGTATCTGAGCAGATGACAGTCAGGGTCTTTGCACTGCATCCTGGCAGGGCAGGGGCGAGGAGAAAGGAAGCTAAAGGAAGAGTTTAAACACAAGGGAATGCCTCGCTTTAAGTAACTATCTCGTGAGACTGGTCTCTCTCCCTTGACGTATTAATCTCTTTTAATTATCTAACTACCTTGAAAGAATCCAACTTCTAATACTGGTAATCAATTTCAACATGAGTTTTTTTTTGAGGGGACAAATAATATCCAAACTATAGCCACAAATCTATGGTTGCTCCCTAGAGGTAGAAGGTAAGTCCCTTTGCTAAAGGTTCCGTGCAGTGCAGACACAGGGCCCAGCGGGCCTGAGCTGGATCTGACCTGAAAGCCCTCTCCCTGAGCACTGGCTTTGATGGTACCAGAAAGCACCATGCAAGCTTCCCAGAAAAGGAAGTGAACAACAGCTTTACCCAGCTTTAATGTCTATGAAACAAAACAGCCAGCTTGGTGCAATGACCCTAAGGGGGGGAATAGTGGCATGCAGTCCTTGGTGGCACCAACAGCTCTCTGATTGGAACTGAAGCCTGATCAACAGAGGGGAAATCATCCCTGGGACTGAAAACCAGGCGAACTCCTCAGGGACGTCACAGACCTCAGAGCGGAACTTATAGCTGCTACTTTACTAAATCAATATAACTTCTAACTACACTGCAAATATTCATAGCCACAGGTTAAAAGTGTAGTTCTTGATAGAGTGCCTTGGCTGTAAAAGCAGAACGCATCTGAGGTTACGGTTAACCTTGCTCAAGCCATTATCAATGAGCCACAGAAAGGAAATGATTTGCTGAGACAGCCAGCCCCCCAAGATAGGCTGACTCCACTGAGCCAACAATACCAGGAAGGAGAGGCTCATACGCAGATCCCTGGGGCTACATTAACTCCCTCAGTCCCAAGCCTCTCTCTCAACTCCAGGTATTCCCTTTCCTCCAACAGGCACCCCTTTCTTGTGGAAGACTGTCTGTCTTTGAGGTTTGAAATGAACGGTTTCACCTGCTGAGGTCAGCCTCTGGTTCCTTTCTGCCGCCTGTCACTTTACTTTGAGCTCTGAAATCTATCAGTTCTCACCCCTCATCAAAGAAACCTCTCTGTACAACAGACCCGACCACTGCAGAAATTCACAACTGATCAAAACTCTGAGAACAGAAATTGTGTGGTGTCTGACTCACCCACAACACAACTGCTGAACCTTAGATCAGGGACATTACAAAGGGACTGTGAGAGTGAGAGGAACCGGAAGTTTACTGTGAGACTCCAAGAAATGTCAGAGGCTACCTGAGAAGGCTCATCAATATGGCTGCCTAGGTAAGATCTGAACAAGGACACCAATGGAATGCTAACACAGAAAGGGGAAAGCTCAGAGCCTCCAACCTAGATAGATGAGGAACTATATGCAGCTATAGAATGCTGAGAATGGGAGAAAGGGTTTTCCTCAGGGAAGAGCCACTCAACTGTTTATTCAAAACCAAGTGGTCAGCTCTAAGGTCATATAGGTTTATATCAAATAGCATTATACAGACTGAGCAGGCTATTTATGTATTTAGGAGTATATATATATACATATATATATGTATATATATATATACATATATGTGTGTATGTATATATATATATACACATATATATGTGTGTGTATATATATACATATATATGTGTATGTATATACGTGTGTGTATACATGTATATATACGTACACACATACATGTATGTATGTAACAATAATAAAAGGAGACCATGGATATAAGAGAAAGCAAGGGAGGTACAAAGGAGGGGTGGAAGGAGGAAAAGGATGCAGGGGAGATGAAATTATTATTTCAAAAAATATAAAAATTATTTAAGAGAACAAGGCTATTACAGAGTAGTTGGTGAATGCCTCCCCCGATAACCTATGAGTGGATATATGAATAAGTGGAGAAAGTGAGCCATGAAATACTTGTGAAGAGAACATTCAAGCAGCAGCAATGACAGGTGCGAAGGTTTCAATCTCGGAGCATCAATTAGTGCCCTGGGACAGGTGCTGGGATGAGGCCAGAGTGCACAGAAGGAAATCATAGTTTCAGTTGGGCAACTATTACAGTTGTTCAGGTTAGAGAAAAGAAATGCAGTGTCTTAAAAATGGTGGGGAGGAAGACATAAGGTGTTTACATTGAAACTCCATTGGCTGTGGCTATGAGGGGCAGGAGGAAGTGCCTGTGTCAGGGAGACTTTGGGATAGAATGCTAGCTCCTCAGAAGTTTTACTTTTGGTTTGTGTAAACAGAGCAGAACATTTATACTAAATAGGGTACTCTGGCTTTGGTGGAATGCCTTGTGTGTGTGTGTGTGTGTGTGTGTTTAAGTAAAGCGTTCAACAAATGTTTTGGTAACTGATTCTTCTTTGCTGTGGTACCTGGCTTCAGCATTAGCTGCAATGTGAGTGGTAGATAAAGGTGGTGGTTTGGGATTTGAATCCAAGACTCCTTAGTGTTTATATGAATGGCCGATTCCCTGGTGGGTGGCTCATTAGCTAGAATCAGGAAAGACAGTTTCCTAGGTGAGTGGGACCCCCCCTCCCCACAAGTGGCCAAACACCAGAGAGAAACCAAACAAAAACACAAATTATGTCCTCTTTCAATGTAAAATGTAAAACTTGCCAAGCAGTGGTGGCAGACAGTTTTGAGGCAGGTGGATCTGTGAGTTGGAAGCCAGCCTGGTCAACAGAGTGAGTTCCAAGCCAGCCAGGGCTACACAGAGAAACTGTCTTAGAAAACAAAAACAAACTAACAAACAACACCCCTCAATTATTTTAAATACTCTCTAACCCTAGATCCCCACTAGACAAGAACATCCTAAGCCCCAACTACGAGTTCTCCAAAGGACAGCAGTATATACATGCACTCACAAACCCATAATGACATGAAATGATTAAACATGTGACTGAAGGAATGGCACAAACGGAATTTTCAATAATTGCATTCTTCCCCCCCCCCCCACCTTTATGTCTTTCCAGACAGGGTTTCTCTGTGTAAATAGCACTGGCTGCCCTGGAACTCGCTTTGTAGACCAGGTTGGCTTCAAACTTAGAGATCCATCTGCCTCTGTTTCCAAAGGCGTGCAGTACCACGCCCAGCTGCATATCGGGTTTTTGTTTTTTTGTTTTTTAATGTAGGAAGAAAGGAAAACATCAAACATCTTACCACCCAAACCACCCAGCTGGGGTCAATTCATACACTGAGAAATGGTTGCGGAAAAAAAAAGGCAAGAAGATTCTGTACTGACTTAAAACAAGTTGCCTCACACCAACCCAGAAAAGGTTACAGTTTCAACTTGAGCTGTAATTTTCACGCAAAAATCTGAACCAAGATTTACCGATTATAGCGGCATCCGATATCACATTCCCCAGACCTTTTCTGTAGAATACAAATTAGGTTGTATAGTCCGCAGGGAGGAATCCCACTATCTATGTAGCCTGCGAAGATTTCATCTTTCTTTACCATAGACACTGGATCTAAGTTTAGCTCTAAAAGGATCCTTTGTTTCACACCCAAGTTTGGCTCCCACGTACAGCATCGTTAAGCAGAGGTGATGAAAACTGAACCCACACCGCTTGCCTCCCAGGCAAACCTCTGACCACTATACATCCCCCAGCTCCATTCAGATACCTAGTCATGCAAGGTTCCTTTCTTCAACATCCATCTTCTCCAACCCTCTCCCCAAACAGCCCCTCGGGTCGCCACAGAGCCACAGACAGGAAATGGGGCTGGCGCCCCTCCTTTTCAACCTTGCTCGGAGCCTCGGGTGTGGACGACCTCGACTGCAGATCCCGGGGTTCCCCAGGATTCTGCAGGTCCTGGTTCATTGGCCCTGGGCTGACAGGCAGGGCCATAGGGGCTGCATGGTCCTCGGATGTGATCACTAGAGAGGGGAGGCAGCAGGCGGGCCTGGCAACCCCGAACCCGCGCGGCCTCGCACAGGCCACGTCAGGCCGTACCTGGCTCGTAGCGTTGCAGGCTGCGGAGCTCAGGAGGCGGCACCCAGGGTCGGGGTCCCGGCTGGGTTCGGCTTCCCTCTTGGACCTCACCCGCAGCAGCTGCCCCGCCCAGGTGTCTTCTGATTGGCTTCTTGCACTTTTGCTTCCGGGTGAGAGGTCGCCCGGTCGCCCCAGCAACCGAGGCCCGCTCTGTCCTAGAGCCCAGCTCCCTCCAGCCTGCCGAGCTGGCGAGCCTAGGGGAATCGCAGAGTCGCGAAAGCCTGTCCTTCACGTCTCCATCAAGTGAGTGCGCTTCCTCCCAGGAGCCGATGGACCCGGAGCCAGCCGCAGCATCCACTCTGGGGTGGAGGGGCGCCGACAGCCCGGCGTCGGGGGATCCGGAGATACAGCGTGGGCCCCCGAGTCTGTGGGTTCTCTGTGGGTTCGCTGTGCCTATCACTCCGGATTTGTTTCCTTTACGGTGCCAGAGCAATGGCAGAGGTTCCTGCTAACTCACATAATCCAGAGATTTGAATGTGGAAACGTCACCCCCTTATTTAGAGAATATTTTATTAGTTTCTGTAATCGAACTCACACAGATAAGGTTTTTACCTATGTAATACAGTGAAGTAACCCTGTACAAATGGAAAAGAAATTAGCTTGATGTTTCTAGACTAATATGGCTGCTGATTTTGGTACAATGACAACTCAACATGGTTGAAAGCACAAGTACAGTTTTCAAAAATTAAACGTGTGTTTAATATATATTTAATATATTATATAATATACATTAACATATAACACATTATATATTAATATTATATTTAATATATGTATATATGTATATTTATATATTTTATATGTATATATATTTATATATGTATAAAGAGCAATAATAGTATGTTATGCATCAATAATAACAACAGCTTTTTCAGATCCTGTAGTCATCTGAACAAAATTGTAGACGTCTAGCCTCGCCTTAAAAAACAAACAAACAGAAAAACACCACCAAACAACTAGAAACAGCACAGGTCTGTGACCATTAGGGTACCAGCACAATATATATACGTATTTAAGTATACACATATACATACATGTGCGTGTATTGTACATATATAATTACATGTATATTATATATGTATATTACATGTATATTATAGACATATAATTAGCTTTTAAGTCATCTGTAAAGAAGACATCCTGAGTAATATTGGAACCATCTTTGATAAAGCTACCAATTCGTATCATGCAGCCGGTAGGAGATATTCTACATTCACGTGATACAGCGCTGCCCCCGCATTTGTAACACTAGAGGGCGAACAAGGCATTTGAGACTTGTTTTTACTTTTTTCAGCAGAGGGCCAAACGCTGGTGTGACATAGCTCTGTAAAAGAAATGCACTCTTTTAGATAGGAATTCCTTTCAGTAGTGTTCACAGTACTACACTCTCACGAAACAACAAACAAACAAACAAAACCAAAAAAAAAAAAAAACCCCGAAAACCAAAAAGGGGGAAAATTTCCCCAAGATAAAGCCGTACAAGACTATGCTCATCCAACGTGGGAATCTGAAGAGCGGCTGAGGACTGCTTCGTTTCCTGTATGATCAGTTGTGTTTAGTAGTGTCCTGCTTAGTAGGCGTTTAGTGATTGTGTCTCAAGAGCCATTCGTTCCCTAGATGAGCATTTTCTGTTTGTAGTCAATACCGAGTCAGGTGGCAGGAGGAAATGTAATCGATCTATGGTCCCTATTTTAGTGTAGGTGACTAACTACACATAACCATTGTTTTACTAAGACCCCGAGTCCTGGAACCAGAGGAGTTTAGGGATGAGAAGAAGTCAGAAAGATTTTGCAGAGAGGCCATATCTGAGCTAGAGACTATCTACAGAGTTGGACACAAGCCTGCATGACCTACATAGGTTCATCCTTTTAGTCAAAAGTAAGAATGAAACATAATCTGTTTCTACCTAAAGAAGACGCTCGTGCTTCCGGGAGAGCCCAGCATAGCCGCAGTGGGCGCTGTGAGCAGATTTAGTAGTCCACTACTGCCTGACTGAAAAAAAAAAGTTAATTTTATACTAATAAAATCTTACAAAATAGATTGAAATAGACCATCTAGGGAAGATAATTTATCTCCTCAGGCCCCTACACCAGACAGTAGCAATGCCAGTGTGTCTGTGTGAAGAGAATTTACCGGAATTCTGCTGAAAGCACATTTGTTGTGGGTCTCATGATATTAAACTATTTAAACTTAACCTTTATTTTCTTCAATCTCTTAAAGCTTCATCAGAAGTATATAAGATAAAATTTATATTTCCAAATGGAGACACATACGGTAAGCATGCATTTCAATTATCTTTTCATATAGGAAATGTGTTTTACAAAACCTTTTTTTCAATTCTGTGAAAAATTTAATTGAAAGTTTTCAAAATTTTCTCTAGAAATAGCATAGTATTTTTCTTTCTAGCAATGCTATCCTGTAAAACACTGTCATAACCCAATTCCTATGTTTGTTGTTTCTGCGGTGATAGATGCCGTTTTAAATACCTAATATTCTCCTCTTTCTTATTTCTCGGAAAGCTGTCTACCTAATTTTTCCATAATTCACACGTTCAGATCATATAGTTAGTTCCCCTTGATGATGTTGCAAAAACCCAACCAAACAACAAAAACAACAATGATTACAACTAAAAACAAATATGCATCAGAAACAAACCTTTGAAATGACATTTATAATAGTATATACCACAGGAAGGCTGAACTGCTGTCACTGTGCAGGGCCCACTAGTGACAATGCCAGTAATACCTCATGTATACTCTCATGGCAGCAGTCATTTCAACTCTATGTTTCCAAAAAATGCTACTGTTCCCAAGAAGGAGCCGTGCCTACCTGATTTTACATCTTGAGTCCAACTTTCTGTTGTCTTTTTCTACTAAAACTTGCCCTAAAGTACAGAGGAAAACCAACTTTCTGAGCTATGAACTATTTTACCCATACATTATATTTCCAGTGGTAAAATAAGACAAGCTAAAGTTATCCCATATCAACTGCAACCTCTCAAGTCAATGCTCCTGTTTTTTAAATTTATTTTATCTTTTTTTACAGTTCCCATCCTGGTCCACCCTCTGACTGTTCCATATTACCCCCCTAACCCCCATCCCTGTCTCCATGTGGATGTCCCCAACCACACACAAACCCACTCCAACATAACTCCCCACTCCCTGGGGCCAGCCAGTCTCTTGAGGGTTAGGTGCATCTTCTCTGACTGAGTTCAGGCCCGGCAGTCTTCTGCTGTATGTGTGTTGGGGGCCTCATATCAGCTGGTATATGCTGCCTGGTTGGTGGTCCAGTGTCTGAGAGATCTTGAGGGTCCAGGTTAATTGAGACTGCTGGTCCTCCTACAGGGTCACCCTCCTCCTCAGCTTCTTACAGTTTTTCCTTAATACAACCACAGGGGTCAGCAGCTTCTGTCCATTGGTTGGGTGCAAATATCTGCATCTGACTTTTTCAGCTGCTTGTTGGGTCTTTTGGAGGGCAGTTGTGATAGGCCTCTTTTTGTGAGCACACCATAGCCTCAGTAATAGTGCCAGGCCTTGGGGCCTCCTCTTGAGCTGGATCCCAATTTGGACCTCCGTTTCCCCAGGCTTTTCTCCATTTTTGTCCCTGCAGTTCTTTCAGACAGAAACAATTATGGGTCAGTTTTGACAGTGGCATGGTAACCTCAACCCTCACTTGATGCTCTGTCTTTCTCCTGGAGGTGGGTTGGTTCTACAAGTTCCCTTTCCCCACTGTAGGGCATTTCATTTGCTTCCTGAGAGTCTCTCACCTCCCAGGTCTCTGGTGCATTCTGAAGGGTCCCCCCCATCTCCTACCTCCAGAGGTTGCCTGTTCCCATTCCTTCTGCTGGTCCGCAGGGCTTCAGTCCTGTTCCTCCCACACAATAGCTGATCATGTTCTCCTCTTTCCCCTCCCTGTCCCCTTTCTCACCCAGGTCCCTCACTCCCTCCTCCTTTCTGTGATTGCTTTCTTCTCCCTCCCAAGTGGGATTGAGGCAACCTCACTTGGGCCCTTTGGCTTGTTAACCTTTTTGAGTTCTGTGGATTGTATCCTGGGTATCCTGTATTTTTGTTTTGTTTTGTTTTGGGCTAATATCCACATTTATTGGTATATTATCCCATGTAAGTAGCAGACATCCTAACAGATGAATAGACATTTAAATCAAAACCATTATACCTAGATAGGATACCTTAAAAACCCGTGGAGTCTGTCATCCACTCTGACTCTTAGTTTTAGTCCTAAAAAGCCAGAAAAGAAAAGGCCAACCAAAGCCCACCGCTGGGGTGCGGGGCAGTTGTGAGTTGGCTTCAGCATAACTGTTACACCCACCTAAGCCCACAGCCCCCATTTCAGAGCTCAGGGTCACAGCTGCAGGCTTCCTTCCTCGATAGATGGCGACTGCACAAGAACTACCTCTGGGATCTGTGAGAGAAACGGGACGGGCACGCACACCACGCCTAACGGGATTGTCTACACAGGAAGCTGGAAAGATGACAAGGTGTCCTTATCATCCTTAATTCTCAGAGTGGGTAAATGACCCAAGCATTTCATTACCAGCCAGAAGTGCAGTGGTTAAAGGGGGTCTATTGACTCACAGCTGTAATCTGATTATGTAGGAGGCTAAGGCATGAGGATCCCGGATTCCTGGGCTACGTTGCAAGACCTGTGTTCAAACTAGATTCTGTAATGAAGATAAATGGTTTTAGTGTCTATTATTCTACATATAATATTAATCTCATAAATAGACCTAATATTATTATCTTTCTCAGCTTCCATTCATTGAGTAAAGCCAAACATTATTTTTTTTTCCATTTAATCTTCTTGACAACCTCATGAGAAAGGTACCATTAAAACTCCTTTTATATGGATGAGATAAATCAGACTCGGGTTCCTTATACAGATGGTGGGTGATAACGTGGGACTGTATACCTAGGTCTACGTTTAAGAGATCATCACATCTATGTAGGTGTGCAGCCTCTCTACAGGAGAGGGTTCTCGCCATCCACAGCAGGAGTCTCTGGGGTCACTCTTGCTCCCCAAGCCTTCTTTCTAGTCAGCCTCACGCCAGCCTTTTATCTAACCTCTGGTCCTCATGTTATGCAGTAGACACTTTTCCTACTGAGCCATTGGCATACCCCAAATTCACAAAGACAGTGTAATGTTTTCTGAAGTGACTACACCAGTTGCTTTTTAAGACTTCTGATGAACTTTGGTGTCTTGAGGATTCTAATTATCACCACCTTGGTCCCTCATCTGTTCAGATAGCCTAGATTCAGAACATTTGCGTTAGTAGGCTTCACAGACAGACAGGAGGGGGAGGGGTGGGGAGGAGCGGGGTGGTGGTGGGGGGTGGTGGTGGATAAGGATAGAAATGTCTGCTCCTTGTGGAAACAAGAAGTGATACAAAGTTAATGAGGATGTTACTAAGAAGCTTGTGGGTGTAGTGTAGGCTGGACTCTGAGCATTTCCTTTCTGACAATCAGATGAATGGCTTTGGAAGACTTGAACATTTTTCGGGTGCTGTGTATGAAGGACAGTTTAAGGACAACATGTTTCATGGACTGGGGACTTACACATTCCCAACTGGGGCAAAGTACACTGGAAATTTCAATGAAAATAGGTAACGTTACATTTTAAGAATAATTACAGTTCTAAAAGATTCTCTTCAGTCATGCTTGTTAAGTAGTGTATTTAATTAGTGCTAAATAGTCTTTATGGCATATTTGATCTCCATAAATGGCTGAGGAATGTAAGAGGGGAGGCTGTAACCATTATAGCCTTCCAAAGTGCAATATCATTTTTGGTAAAGATGATTAGACTTTCTCTGTGTAGCCCTGGCTGTCCCTGAACTCACCCTGTAGATTGGGCTAGCCTTGAACTCAGAAATCCACCTGCCCCATGTCTCCCTAGTGCTAGGATTAAAGATACACACCACCGCCAGACGTGGTAGCGCACGCCTTTGATCCCAGCACTCAGGAGGCAGAGGCAGGTGATTTTCTGAGTTCGAGGCCAGCCTGGTCTACAGAGTGAGTTCCAGGACAGCCAGGGCTATACAGAGAAACCCTGTCTCGAAAAACCAAAAAAAAAAAAAAAAAAAAAAAAAAAGGTACACACCACCATGCCTGACTGATTATTAAGCTTCTACCCCAGCTTCTGTGGTCTCTGTTAGTGTAGGGTGAGTAGAAAACTGTGTGATTCTTGAACAAATTTAGCCCAAGAATAATTTTCACCTAAAATAATTCCTGTGGTTAATTTATCCTGACCTGATGTGTTCATGAATGTTTTATTATGATAACTTTAAAGTATAACCAAAATTAGAGAATGCTAAAACTAGAAATGCACATACTATTGCCCTTTCTGAGCATATGATTGCAGAAAATATAAAAATGAATGAAGTATAAGCATAGTTTTATAAGCTTCATCTTACTCCATATCAAGCCACCCCAAGTTCATTATGAGGCTGGGGATGCAGCTGAGTTGATAGAGTGCTTGTCTAGTGTACATGAAACCTTAGGTCAAACCCCACATCACATAGAATCGGGCACAGCACGCAGCTCATGCCTGTAATCCTAGCCCCTGAGAGTCAAGGCTGGGAGGCCAGAAGTTCAGTGGCACCCCTGGCTACACGAAAAGTTCGAGGCCAACCTGAGCTACAGGAGACCCTGCCTCAAAAGGAAAATAAATTTATTTATAAATATCCCTTTCACAATCTAGAATGAAAGTGCTATCTAATTGTTATAAAGTCAGTGTGATACATTTCTAGGACTCCATTTTTGTAACAAGGACACAAACTATTTTCACTTATATTAATAAAGAGAGGAAAAGATAACCTATGGGATACAGCCTATTCATATATGAGTGTGTTTCCACCACTACAGTGGGATCAGAAGAACACTGTGCAAGCACAGCACCTCAAACGGAGCTGATGACCAAGAAATATTTGTTAAGTAAATGAATGTTTGAGTCGAGCCAGATAACCAATACACAAGTTTCAAGTTTCAGCCGATTGCTTGGTTTTATATAAAGTTAAGTTTATTTGACGCTGAATCCATGAGCACCAATATTTGTATCTAGACAGTGTGTGTTTGAGATACTGTGTCTTCTGAGTGTATGAAAGCAGAACGCTGGTGAGTAATAGGAAGTGACGTGGAAAGGTAAAGAGCCCTAGACAGGCAGCGCAGCATAGCAGTCCACGTAGTCTGTGAATCCACATAGACTGTGAATGACCAGTCCCGACTAACGAGCAAGCTCACTTCTCGCTTTTGCAGGGTAGAAGGTGAGGGAGAATACACTGACATCCAAGGCCTGCAGTGGTGTGGTAACTTCCACTTCACAGCTGCCCCCGGCCTGAAACTAAAGCTCTACATGTAGACCTGCTGCCTTAATGCTGAGATGTGGCCTCTGCACCGCCCCTTAGGCAAAGCAACTGAACCTTCTGCTAAAGTGACCTGCCCTCTTCTGAAAATCCAATAAAGTTGTCATGCACTTACACCCTTTTGAATTATGTATTGTATGTGTGTGAGCTCATGTGTGTTTATGTGCATGTGTGTGCACATGTGCTTGTTCAGTGTGTGTGTGTCTGTGTGTGAGTGTTTGTTCATGTAGGTACATGTGGAAGGCAGAAGTTGATAATAAAATGCCTTTTTCAGGCCAGAACATGCTTTTAATCCTAGCACTCAGGAGAGGCAGGCAGATCTCCTGAGTTGCAGGACAGCCATGGCTACACATCTTGAAAAAGAAAAAAAAAGTCCTTTTCAATCATTTTTCACTTTTTTTTTTTAAGACATGGTCTTACTGTATGGCCATGGCTGGCCTAAAACTCACTGTGTAGACCAGGTTGTCCTCAAACTCACAAAGATCTACCTGTTTCTTCTAACCAAGTGCTAGGATTAAAGGTGTTTGGTCACTAGATTCAATCTTTTCACCTCATTTGTTCCTCAGTGAACCTGGAGCTCACTGTTTCTGCTAATTTGGCTGGCCAGTGGCCCCCAGGATACACCCATCTCTGCCCACCCCCAGCTGAGCACTGAGGTTAGGCACGTACCAGCATGCCTGGAGAGGGAATCAGGGCCTTCACGTTTGCAGGGCAAGCCCTTTGCCCACTAAGGCACTTCCCCAACTCTTGAATTGTATCTTCATTAGGAAATGACTCTAAATAAATTGTGTGAGTCAATTCAGAGTTTTTGCATGTTTTAAAATTGGAGCAGTACGGTCCGAATGGTGGCTAAGTCACTGTGTAACTCTGCACCTCGACTTTTGTCAGCCCCTCCCTCCGGCTTGTGCCTTCAGGTTTCTTTTGGAAGAAAAACATTTTTCATGAGATGCTCTTTATAGTTATGCAATCAGTTGGTCCCCACTGGATTGGTTTACAGTTGTGGTAAAGCTTAACATGAAAGCTGTCTTTTCAACAAGAACTTAAATGCAGTACATTGTTGCTGACTGTAGCTGCCATGTTGTACAGCTTGTCCCCAGAATTTATGCTTGACCGACCGACCCCTTAACACAGAGATTAGTACTGACATTTCCTGCTTCAACCACTATCTAGTCTTCGGTTCCACGAACGTGAACATTTTACATGCCTTATAGAAATGATGCAACATTTGACTGGCCCTTCTTATAATATCCTGAGTGGTCAGCTGTGTTATATTACAAAAATCCCTTCATAAAAAGCTGAGCAGTATTCCACTATATGCATAGATTATATGTATACATTATATGTATTTCTCTAAGCTGGACAATCTAAGCTTGGCTATTGTGAACTGTGCTGCAGTGAACATAGAAATGTTCACTGGAATTTTCTGTTAGAGATGCTGATTTCAACTCATGTGCATAAGTACCCAGTAGGAGTGCTGGATCACACAGTAGGTCTGTTTTTGTCTCTGAGGGCCCTCCGTGCTGGTTTTCCATCGTGGGAGTGTGTTTCTACTCACAGTATGTGAGGGTTCAACTTTCTGCAGATCCTTAGCAACATTGTCTTTCTTCTTGTTGACAGTGGTAGTAATTGGTTGATCCGCCTAAGACTGCTTGGCACTCGACTGTATGTATAACCCAGGCTATCCTCAACTCATGATTTGATTGTCCTCTCTCTACCTCCTGTGTGCCAGCTTTACTTACAGCAGTCCTGTGTGGTTGGTTTGGTTTTAGTTTTGTTAGCATATGGAATAGTTTTGTGGTTTTGCTGCTAGCCACCCTGACATGTACGCTGTGGTAGCGTGTTGTGGTTTTGGTTTTTCTTCCCCAGAGATTTGTGAACTGAGCTTGTGCATGCTCGTGGGGCCTTTTGTATCTTTTTTTTTTTTTTTTTTGGAAAACATCCACTCAGGTTCTTAGTCCAGGTTTTAATTTGATTATATATTTTTTTCTTGTTTCTTCTCTCTCCTCCCTTCCTCTGCCTTTCTTATTTATTTTTCTTTTCTTTTGAAACCAGGTATCACATGTATTCCTGGCTGAACTGGAACTTTTAAATTTTTTTCTCTTACTTTATATATATATATATGTTTTTTTTTTGCCTGAATGAACCTCTGTGCACTACGAAATGCATGCAGTTCCTGTGGAGGTCAGAGGTTGGTGTTGGATCCACTGGGATGGAGGTACAAATGGTGGTGTGATTCGAACCTGAGTCCTCTGTAAGAACAACCTGTGCTCTTAATCTTTGAACCATCTTTCCATCTACATCTATCATGTAGACCAGGCCTGCCTTGAACTCACAGAGATCCACTGCCTAAAAGCATATGCAACTACACCTGGTCCATTGTTTTCTCTTTTACATCTATTTGCTTAAATGTGTGTCCATGTATATGTGTTCTCATGGTGTGTGTGTGTGTGTGTGTGTGCCCAAGGTCAGCATGTGGGCAGTTCCCTGGTTTTCTCCTTACATCTATTTCAACGTCTTCTTCTTCTTTTTAAAAATATTTATTTTTATTTATATGTGTAACTGTCTTCAGACACACACTAGAAAAGTGCATTGGATCCCATTACAGATGGTTATGAACCACCGTGTGGTTGTTGGGAATGGAACTCAGGACCTCTGGAAGAGCAGTCAGTGCTCTTAACCACTGAGTCATCTCTCCAACCTCCCCCTCTGTTGATGGTAAAATAATTCTTTTTTTAAATTAAACTAATAAAATTTATTTAAAATATACAACTCAGTATTGACATTTTTTAAGTCATATAAATAATTTATGATAAATTCCTCTTAAATATACATGATATCTTCTAAAGCTAAAAGTAATAAGTACTCAACCAGTTTTTTAAATCTATTTGAAACATTAAACATGATAGAAGTAGAAAAAAATCTCTTATGAAGTCCGCTATGAAAGGAAATTGTGGCAAGTTCCTTATTAGACAGAAACCAATCCATCTCCAAGGGAGAATACGCAGCATAACTGTGGCTTCATAGAATGAATTGGGTAGTGTTTCTTCTGTTTCTATTTTGTGGAATAGTTTGAAGAGTATTGGTATTAGGTCTTCTTTGAAGGTCTGAAAGAATTCTGTCCTAAACCCATCTGGTCTTGAGATTTTTTTGGTTGAGAGACTTTTAATGACTGCTTCTATTTCTTTAGGGGTTATGGAACTGTTTAGATGGTTTATCTGATCCTGATTTAACTTAGGTATTTGGTATCTGTCTAGTAATTGTCCATTTCATCCAGATTTTCCAGTTTTGTTGAATATAGGCTTTTGTAGTAGGATCTGATGATTTTTTGAATTTTTTTCAGTTTTTGTTGTTATATGTCCTCTCTCTCTCTCTCTCTCTCTCTCTCCTTCCTTTCTTCCTTCCTTCTTTCCTTTCTTTATTTCTTTTAAAAGATTTATTTATTATTATATATAAGTACACTGTAGCTGTCTTCAGATGTGCCAGAAGAGGGCATCAGGTCTCATTATGGGTGGTTGTGAGCCACCATGTAGTTGCTGGGATTTAAACTCAGGACCTTCAGAAGAACAGTCAGTGCTCTTACCCGTTGAGCCATCTCACCAGCCCTATATGTCCCTTTTCATTTCTGATTTTGTTAATTTGGATACTGTCTCTGTGTCTTCTGGTTAGTCTTACTAAGGGTTTATCTATCTTGTTGATTTTCTCAAAGAACTGGCTCCTGGTTTTGCTGATTCTTTGTGTAGTTTTTTTGTTTTTATTGTTGTTGTTGTTTCTACCTGGTTGATTTCAGCCCTGAGTTTGATTATTTCCTGCCTTCTACTCCTCTTGGGTGTATTTGTTTCTTTTTGTTCTAGGGCTTTCAGGTGTGCTGTCAAGCTGCTAGTGTGTGCTCTCTCCAGTTTCTTTTTGGAGGCACTCAGAGCTATGAGTTTCCCTCTTAGCACTGCTTTCCTTATGTCCCATAAGTTTGGGTATGTTGTGCCTCATTTTCATTAAATTCTAAAGTCTTTAATTTCTTTCTTTATTTCTTCTTTGACCAAGTTATAATTGAGTAGGGAATTGTTCAACTTTCCATGTGTATTTGGGCTTTCTGTTGTTTTTGTTACTATTGAAGACCAGCCTTAGTCCGTGGTGATCTGATAGGCTGCATGGATTATTTCAATCTTCTTGTATCTGTTGAGGTCTGTTTTTTGACCGATTATATGGTCAATTTTGGAAAAGGTACCATGAGGTGCTGAGAAGAAGGTATATTCTTTTGTTTTAGGATGAAATGTTCTACAGATATCTGTTAGATCCATTTGGTCCATAACTTCTGTTAGGTTCACTGTGTCTCTGTTTAGTTTGTGTTTCCATGATTTGTCCATTGGTGAGAGTGGGAGTTGAAGTCTCCCACTATTATTGTGTGAGGTACGATGTGTGCTTTGAGCTTTAGTAAAGTTTCTTTTATGAATGTGGGTGCCCTTGCATTTGGAGCATAGATGTTCAGAATTGAGAGTTCTTCTTGGTAGATTTTTTTCTTTGATGAGTATGAAGTGTCCTTCCTTATCCTTTTTGATAACTTTTGGTTGAAAGTTGATTTTATTTGATATTAGAATGGCTACTCCAGTTTGTTTCTTGGGACCAATTGTTTCTTGAGAACAATTTTCTTTGAACACTGAGGTGCTGTATGCAGCAAAATGCTGGGTCCTGTTTGCATATTGAGTCTGTTAGTTTATGTCTTTTCATTTGGAAATTGAGTTCACTGATGTTAAGAGATATTAATGAATAGTGATTGTTGCTTCCTGTTATTTTGATGTTATTTTTATGCTATGTTATCTTCTTTTGGGTTTGTTGAAAGAAGATTACTTTCTTGCTTTTTCTAGGGTGTAGTTTCTCTCCTTGTGTTGGAGTTTTCCATCTATTATCCTTTGTAGAGCTGGATTTGTGGAAAGATATTGTGTAAATTTGATTTTGTCATGGAATATCTTGCTTTCTAGATCTATGGTAATTGAGAGTTTTGCTGGCATCTGTGTTCTCTTAGGGCCTGTATAACATCTGCCCAGGATCTTCTAGCTTTCATAGTCTGTGGTGAGAAGTTTAGTGTAATTTTGATAGGTCTGCCTTTATATGTTATTTGACCTTTTTCCCTTACTGCTTTTAATATTCTATCTTTATTTAGTGCATTTGTTGTTCTGCTTATTATGTGACAGGAGGAATTCCCTTTGTGGTCCAGTCTATTTGGAGTTCTGCAGGCTTCTTGTATGTTCATGGGCATCTCTTTCTTTAGGTTGGGGAAGTTTTCTAATATAATTTTGTTGACCTTTTAAGTTGGGAATCTTCACTCTCTTCTATACCTATTATCCTTAGGTTTGGTCTTCTCATTGTGTTCTGGATTTCCTGAATGTTTGGGGTTAGGAGCTTTTTGCATTTTGCATTTTCTTTGACTGTTGTGTCAGTGTGTTCTATGGTATCTTCTGCACCTGAGATTTTCTCTTCCATCTCTTGTATTCTGTTGGTGATGCTTGCATCTATGACTCTAACCACTGATCAATCTCTCCAGCCCCAAGGTTTAAGAAATTACAGAACAAAAGCAGGTGTGATGGAAGGGCTGAAGAGCTAGATGGTGATGATGCCTGCATAGTCCTGGAAAAGCCCGGTCAGGCAGCCCATGTCTTTAATCCCAACATTTTAGAGGGAGAGGTAGGAGAATCAGGAGTTCAGGGTCATTTTTGGCCAGACTTATCTACATGAATACTTGTCTAAAAAAAAAAGAAGAAGAAAAAGAGGAGGAGGAAGAGGAAGAAGAGGAGAAGAAAGAGAAGAGGAAAGAAGAAAGAACAGGAGGAGGAGGAAGAAGAGGAGGAAGAGGAGGAGGAAGAGGAGGAGGAGGAAGAGGAGGAGAAAAAAGAAAGCCAGCCAAAAATCCCAGCCTGGACTGAGGAGGGGCTCATGAGATCCACCCCCAAGTGAGATGCTGTCAGCAGCTGATGGTTGCTGGGACGGAGCAGTCTTTTCTTCAGGGATGCAGCCCCTGAGAGGCTGCCTATCCTCCAGCAGAGGGTCCTACACTCCTGCACATTTGTGGGGGGTTAAAAAAGCACATGCAGTCAGGAGGGGAAAGCTATGGGGAGGGATTGTGGGGGTGGATTTGAGCAACATACATAGACATGCATGACATTTCTAAACAATAAAATCATCTTGTAAATACGTTAAGGTATACTGAATAATTCAATTCAAAGGAACAGTTTTATGGACTATATATGAATTATATCTCAATTTCTCAAATGTAAATCTGTAGTCATCATATAGTCTGTGCTCAGAAATCTTAAGCTACATTCCCAGGCCCATAGAAATCTTCTTTCCCAGATAAAGTAATATTTAAAAGTGTCAAACTCCAGCCAGGCGTTGTGGCGCACGCCTTTGATCCCAGCACTCAGGAGGCAGAGGCAGGTGGATTTCTGAGTTCAAGGCCAGCCTGGTCTACAGAGTGAGTTCCAGGACAGCCAGGGGTACACAGAGAAACCCTGTCTAGAAAAACCAAACCAAACCAAACAAAAAAAGTGTCAAACTCCACTACTGAATAATTATACTGTACCCATAAATATGTACAATTAAAAAATGAAATAAGATTTGAATGGAAAAATTACCAAAGTAGTAGGTATCATCTATAGTTTTAAAATTACATTAAAGATCTGACTTTTTTTTTTGCTAAAACTCTATTCCAAAACTGACCAAAATGAAAAAATAAAGTGTTGAAATGAGTACTTTGTGTCATATTTCATTTAAAATATTATAAATGTGTTTTTTAATATCATTGACATAATGACATTTTTTATTCTTTACTGTGCTAATATAGATTTGGGTTAAAATATCTTTTGAAGTATTAAAAATGGTATTTTATTTTTTTGTAATAGCTTTGTTGTTAATTTCAAAAGACTATAGTGCTCAAAGAAATTCTGTCTCAACCCCTCCAATAATAATAATAATAATAATGATAATAATAATAACTAGACATTTTTGGGTGTGTTGCTTAGCATTAGCCAGTATTGCTTTAAATTCAATAGTATTGTTATTGTACTGCCATTCATTAGGAGCTAACTCCAAGGTAAGTTAGAATGAGGTGAGCAGATGCTGTCAGGAGCCAGGGCATACAATGTCGATCCAGAACATCTGGGAAATACTCCATAGAAGAGCACATGCCTTGCAGTGAGCCTAAGCTCTCCTTGTAGTTTTTATGGCATCAAAATAGGTTTTACTTTTTAAATATGTAACTTTGCCTTGCTCTAGTAACTTCTTAGGCTGTGAGTCTTGCCTTTCTCGAAGGTGCTGAAGTCCCCCCTCCCCCTGAAGTGGTGTGTGTGCATCCTCTCACCCTTGGAAGCAGACTCAGCTCCACTCACTTGATTAGCTGACCTGGAGCTTATGTAATTAGAAGAGACACCAGTCTCCCTCATTTAAAAGCCTGTTAGCATATGACAGTCTCCTATCAAGGGAAGCCAATCCCCTCCACAGCTTCTTCCTGGAATCTTTTAAGTTACTTCAGAATCCAGATAAGCCTTGGACTGGGGATGCGCTAACCACAGCAGGCACCATGGGGTAAGTACATGCCCGGAGAACCAGGGAAAGGGGAACTATTTTTATAAGAGAACAAAGCTACCCATCTTTATCTGTGGTGCACTAATCCAAGTCCAAAATAGAGTAACATTTATTTAAGGCAGACATTCAGATAAGTAACTTTTACTTCAGGAATTACAATGTGTAAAACATTCATTCATTTTTCCTGGTTAGCGTTTATGTTTGAATCTACCTTTGCAGGCTGTCAGCTCGTGCAATGTCTGGGGACTAAAGTGGCTCTGCACATTTACGTATTTATTTGAAGCTGGGTTAACTCTAAGAACAGTTTTAGAGAGAGAACGAGAAAATTCTCTTATTTACAAGGCAGCATTATGCCAACACATGCATGCTTCTTTGGGATTAAGGATAATGAAAGCATGAAAAAGATCAGGGATGGGGAGGGTTGGTTTATTTATGCCTCTCTGACGAAGAACAAGGGTAGAGGAGTTTTGGGCAGAGCTCAGAGTTCTATGGACAGTAACAGTTGTACTGGCTGAGCCTGTGTACAGATGAGTTCACTACACAGAGGTATTTATTTGTGAAGCATTTTCAAACAGTTCTTGGGGGGCTTGGGGTCTGATGAAAAAACAAAACAAATCAGATTTCACTCAAAAGCTTACTGTTCTCTTTGGAAAGTGTTTGATTCCATAACAATTACTACTACAGTTATATGCATTTTAGATGCGGAGGCAGCTCTGTCTGGATGTAGAGACTTACCTTTGTCCTCTTTCCTTCTTCACGTAGCTCCTTTCAATACAAACCGTGTCATGCAGAATACTGATGCCTCACTGAAGGTTTCTTGGGAAGGATTCCACGGAAGTGATCAGAAATGTGTGGGAAAGGGTTTGGGCACTCTTACTCCAAAACAGTTTCCACTAACTCTAGTTAGTATTCACAGTTTTGTTGATGACCATGAGTCTGGAGAGACAGTGCTAAACCTGTGTGAAAGACTTTTGAAAGAAACATCATACTGTTACTAATTTTTTCATATACAGTTTTGCTGGGGATTATACTCAGGGTATTATGCATGCTGGGTAACCACTCTACCAGTGAGCGCTATCCCCAGCCCCTGTCGTTAGCTTAAATAGATGACTGGTTTTTCTTCTGTGCACAATGGTGTTGTGCCTGCGTGTATGTCTATGTGAGGGTGTTGGATCTTGGACTTTACTGGCAGCTGTGAGCTGCCATGTGGGTACTGGGAATTGAACCTGGGTCCTCTGGAAGAGCAGCTAGTGCTCTTAATCACTGATCTCTTAACTCACCAGCCCTGTTATTAACTTTTAATACAAATAGAAATGAAGTAGTTTCAAGCTAAGTATTAACAAAGAAGTCCCGAGTGAAGACTTCACGTGCATCTGCTTGGCTTCGTTGGGTGAGAGGTGAAAGGCCTCTCAGGTCTTCCTCGTCCTCTCCTGTTCCCTTGCCTGGAGTCTGTACATCACCGCAGCCACCAGTTGCCCCAGGCAACGCCAGGGAGCCCTCCTGCTTACCTCCTCTGCTGCTTCCTTACAAACAGGAATTCTCACCTTTTGGGGGAGCAAAAATGGGCTTCAAGGATCTTTGGAAAGTAGTCTTTCTAGCTTTATAAAAAAAAAATAAGTAAACTGAAACATTTTTACATGCAATTTCAGGTTTCTAGATAGTCCACGCCCCAGATGAAGAACACTGGGTATTTAGTTGGTTCTTGAGATAAGGTCTCTTGTATTCCAGGCCGACCTCAAGCTATGTATAGACAGCCAGAACCTTGAACTTCTGATCTTTCTGCTCCACCTTCCCTAAGTGTTGGGATTACAGGTACAGGGCACCATGGCTCTTTTAAAAGAACAGTTGGTTTTGAATTTAGGACAAGAGTATAATTAATTTGTCTAACAGTTTTCTTAGTTTCCGGAGTGCTATAAAATGTAAAAATCATTAAGAGAATGATTCTATTTTCAGGGGTAGGGTCACATTACCATTCTGTTCTCTTTTAGACCCTTTCCCCCAGCCACCCAATTTGCTTAAGACAGGAGTCCAGTTTAACCGAACACATCTCTCACTGCTGCGTCTCTCACTGCTACCGTCAGGCCCCTGGGACTTGATTAATCACTCGTGCCTCTGGAGAAAGCTCCAGGAGCCGCTGATGAAAAGGAACATCATTTTGTTTCTGAGGCTCCGTGCCCCAAATAAGATGAGCTAAACAGAGGGTACCCTGCTCAGGATTATACAGGACTTTGTTCTGCTCCATAGCTCAGAGAGTTGGGTCTCGCTGGTTCCTGCCTTGTTGATGAAGACGTGATCTTCCTAGAATAGTCAGACATGTAAAGGGTGGCTGCTGTCAGATGCTTGAGTTTGTTCATCTGAAGACATCTCTAGGACTTTTCCTGAGATGAGGGGATACCTGTCTTGGATTTGTCTTTGGGTCCTACTTAATGCCAAGCCCTTTTCACGTTGCCTCAGGCTATCCTGGCATGGTTTTAGTGAGCAACAAAGAAACAAATATTACAAAATTTTCATACTCTCTAGAGAGTCTCCTCCCCTCTAACTTCTTATGGAATGTGGGATGATTAAAGATGGTCTGTAAAGATGTATATAGAGATAGCTTGTGAGATGTGGAAGGACCTTAAACCAGCCTGGTGATGCATCCTTGTAATCAGAACACTGGGGGAACTAAGGCAGGGTTAGCATATGTTTAAGGCCAGCCTGGGCTACACGTTGACAAAAGAGAGAGAGAGAGAGAGAGAGAGAGAGAGAGAGAGAGAGAGAGAGAGAGAGAGAGAGAGAGAAGATGAGAGAGAACTGTGCAGTGTAAAATACCCTGCCACTATTTAACTGATGGCCATATTTTTTGAAACCCCTCTACCAATCCCTTTTCCAGTGCTGGTGGATAAACCCAGGGCACTGCACATACTCAGTAAACATTTTATCATTTAGCTATGACCCCAGCCCTAACTGTGTTTCTTTCTTGCACTGGGGGGAAGGAAGGAAGGCTTTTCCTATGTATCCCACCCTGGACTTGAATTCCCTGTGTAGCCCAGGCTGGTCTCTAATTTGTGTAGATCTTCTTGTCTCAGCCTCCTGAGAGTCAGGATTATAAGCGTGCATCACCATACCCAGCAATGCTGTCTATCTGAAGATTGTTTGTGGCCACCTTTCCTATCTCTTAGCATAGCCAATGCATTTCTAAATGACATCTGGCAAAAATAGAGTTAAGGTTCTATTAATATTGTGCACACAACAAGTTCATTATTACAGAATGGTCAAGTTTTAGTTTCTCAGTTCCAGTCGTTTAATTTTGTAAAATCTGTTACGGTTATATTTTTTACCTCTGAATCTGTGAGTCCAATTCATTCTCTTTCTTTCTTTCTTTCTTTCTTTCTTTTTTTAATTAGGTAATTTCCTCAATTACATTTTCAATGCTATCCAAAAAGTCCCCAATACACTCCCCCCCCCAGTCCCCCACCCACCCACCCCCACCCCTTGGCCCTGGCATTCCCCTGTACTGGGGCATATAAAGTTGGCAAGTCCAATGGGCCTCTCTTTCCAGTGATGGCCTACTAGGCCATCTTTTGATACATATGCAGCTAGAGTCAAGAGCTCTGGGGTACTGGTTAGTTCATAATAATGATCCACCTATGGGGTTGCAGTTCCCTTTAGCTCCTTGGGTACTTTCTCTAGCTCCTCCATTGGGGGCCCTGTGATCCATCCAATAGCTGACTGTGAGCATCCACTTCTGTGTTTGCTAGGCCCCGGCATTGTCTCACCAATTCATTTTCTTAAGCTAAGCAAGACATTCGGCTCATGTAGGAACCATTGGCAGCCACTTCCATCTGTGTCCTCCTTTCCTAAGAGTGGCTTTTAAAATCCAGGCCATGGTTATCTTTCACTGAGTTAGTAAAGGGGCCTCCCTCCCTGGCCTCTCTGCAGCTGGCTTTTCTGGATAGTCTTTAAGTCATTGCCTACCCAAAGCCTGGCCTGTTGCAGATGCTTGAAAACCTCAGCGACTACTCTCTTCAGTGCGTGCCAGCCTCCAAAGAAGGTGTTCATGTCTGTCCATCTGTCCCCAGTCTGTCAGTCCAGACTCACCCTCTACTTACAGGCTCCCTAGGATCCTCGTCCACCTCCACCTGTGTTCTGTTGTGAGTTAGTGTTTTACCATTTCCTGCAAAGCTCAGCTCAAAGCCTGTCTGTCTCCGTGAAGCCGGGACCGCCCTTTGTCCTCTGAGCTCACTCCACTTTTCGCACTGCACTGTGGGTCCAGGTTATTTGTGTGGCTCATTTTTCGCTGTTAGACTGCAGGCTCCTTGCAGCAAGAGCATCATTTTAAAAAGCATCCCTCACCACCAAGCACATGCCTTTTACACTACATGGGTTAAATAAATACTGTTTCCCTATAATCCACAAAGAATCAGAAATCCTAATTTTAGCCAAGCTTTCTTTCTTCCTCAAAGAGTGGCTGAAGTTCCTAGCTGGAGAGCTCAAATGGTAAACTATGAGCAATGAGCAGGGAGAAGAAAAAAGGGGAGGCTGGAGGGGGCTGGAGGGGACAGGAGAGGACAGGAGAGGACAGGAGGGGCTGGAGGGGACAGAAGGGGTTGAAGGGGACAGGAGGGGTTGGGGGGATAGGAAGGGGTTGGAGGGGGCAGGAGGGGTTGGAGGGGGCTGGAGGGGACAGGAGGGGCTGGAGGGGACAGGAGGGGTTGGAGGGGACAGAAGGGGTTGGAGGGGACAGGAGGGGTTGGGGGGGGACAGGAGGGGCTGGAGGGGTTGAAGGGGGCTGGAGGGGCAGGAGGGGCTGAAGGGGCTAGAGGGGGCTAGAGGGGGCTGGAGGAGACAGGAGGGGCTGGAGGGGACAGGAGGGGCTGGAGGGGACAGGAGGGGTTGGAAGGGACAGGAGGGGTTGGAGGGGGCTGGAGGGGACAGGAAGGGATAGGAGGGGCTGGAGAGGACAGGAGGGGGCTGGAGGGGACAGGAGGGTACTGGAGGGGCTGGAGGGGACAGGAGGGACACCAGAGAGAGTACTAAAGAGTGAGTCATTTATCATCAGTAAGTAGAAAGTACAGTCTCCAAGGGTATGTTCCAGAATTAAAACAGTTCTTGCTTCTACATCATTCCCTAGGGGCTATCATACAGTAAGGAGTGGGACCATTTGTCTGCGATGGGGAAAGTCAAGATAATAGGGCTTTAAACAAGACGCTTCTTTCTCGTATTCCTAAAACCATAAGCAAGCAAAGATGGTGAGTCACGCAGTCCAGAGCTGTTGGATTAGTTACGCTGATGCGAGACTCGGGTTCCTCTGTGTTGCTTATTCTTGGCCCGTGCCTTTTAGTTCAAAAACATGATCGGGGCTGCACTCCGCATTGGTATTCAACTAGCAGGCAGGAGAGTGGGAAGATAAGGGGTGTTTCTCTTTTAACAGGAAGCCACACTATTTCATCTATCCCCGTGCATAAAAACCTTGACTCAAGGCTACAGCTAAGCTTATGAGGGCGAAAGGGGAATAGGATCATTCAATGCGGTTATTAAGGTAACAAGAGGTTGGGCAAAGATGGATCAGTTCTGGGTGCCAACTAGCAGTGTGATGGATGTGATATCAGGCTTGGCATTGCCACTTTTATGCCTCTAGAATAAAGCGCAGCATCATGTAGGAAGCCAATATCTTAAGAAAAAAGTATCGCAAGGTTAAAGGAAAACGAAAAAGGGCAAGCCAAGCCGGCCGTGAACCCAGATCCACTGAGATTGAAGGACGGGACGGGACAAAATGAGAAAGGTGACTGAGTCATGGTGTCCCTGTCCTGTTCTTCTCCCTCCTTCCAGCCTGCATGGCCCTAAGCCTCAGGCCAGCTGAGTGTGCTAGCCTCCTGACTACTTTCATGTGGGTGGAGTGAGCAGCTAAGTTGTCCCAGAGCTTCAAAGGACAAAAGCTTTAAAAATCAGCAGCTGGCTTGGACCTGCCACTTGCTAGCAAAAGCACACACATCACAGAGTGTTTCTCAATTAGCCCTCTATGGAAAAACTTCTTAAAAACCCATTTCACTTGTCCCTTGAGACAGCTTCTAGAGACTTTGGTATGGGATGCTTTCTTCGGTGTAGGATACTGAGAAAGCATCCCTGGACTGTACAGTCAGATCAACTGCTCTGAACTCCTGACGGAGCAAAGCTAAGTCATGCTGGAGTAGTCTAGCTAGAGTCCTGTGCACAGGAGTTCATTTTACAGTCACCCCAAAGGGAAACACTCTAAAGGGAAGGGACACAGGCACTTGATTTTTTTTCTCAGCATGGGTTGGAACAATTAGAGAATTTTAACAGGGAAATAAAAATACAATCTGATAACATTACACAATTATATGTGGAAAAGATGGTATAGAATGTAAGGTAGTTGTCATTGCCAACAGCATTTTGTCTTTTATAGACCCTCTAGAGTAATCAGAAAGAAGACTTCCAAAACCTGATGTGATGTCTCCTGCTGGAGACGGGGCGCGAGGTGAGTGAAAACCACACAGACCTTGTTTTTAGTGGGAGCAGTGATCCTTCCGGAAATAGAAGCATGCTACAGAAAATGGAGTGGGAGAGTTTTGTAAGCCTCTGAACAACTGTCAACCAAATAAGAATTTCCATAGGTAGAAGCCAGAAATAATAGCCACTTTATGAACAACCATGTTACTTCAGATTCTTACTATATGTATGAATGCTAACTGACAATATTGATGAGGAATGAACTGTTTTAATCAATAAACTGTTGATCTCTATTTGGGATAATTGGGGGATTACAAAAAAGTTCTCTGGAAAGATAACACTGAACTAATATGCTGAGTCCCTGTTTATTCTGGCTTTGTCACATCATAACCATATGGACTAGACTAGACAGCTTGTGCAGTGTCCATTTACAGTTGAGGAAACAGGCTTACCAAGGTTAGTGAATTTGTATTTTGAATTTTCATTTTGTGTGTGAGCTGTGGGGTGCATGTGTGCAAAGCACACGCATGTGCAGTTGCATTTGCCAGTGTGGATGTATAAGGCCAGAAGCCAACCTCAGACCTCTTCCCTGTCACTCTCCACCTTAGTTTTTGAGACAGGGACTCTCACTGAGCATGGTGATCACAGTTTCAGTTAGGCTGGCTGGCCAGCAGGCTCCCAAGACCTGCCTGTCTCCATCCCTTCTTAGCGCTGGAGTGACAGATGGCTTTGGGAGTGGTGCTGGGTATCTGAACCCAGATCCCTGTGCTTGCCAGCCTATGTGCCTAATCCAAAGATTACTTACCTCCCCGGGATCACAAAACTAAATGAATCGAAGAGCTAAGATTTGAAATATGCCTGTCATACTTAGGAAAATGTCCCACCAGTGTGTAAGCCCATCAGCACTCAGAATACTCAGGAGACTGCTGAGAGTTCAAGGCCAGCCTGGACTACTTAGTGAATTCTCAATCAGCCTGAGCTATGTAGAGTAAGAACCTGTCTTTAAAGGGAAAGATGGATGGTTCAGCAGTTAAGAGCATTGGCTGCTTTTCCAGAGGACCCAGCTGTGATTCCCAGAATCCACACAACAGCTTCCAACCATCTGTAACTCTAGTTCTGGGAGATCTGACACCTTTTCCTGGCCTTTGTGGGCACTGTACACACGTGGTGGACAACATATATACAGTTAAAACAGTCATATATATAGAATAATAAAGTAATTTGAGATAAATAGTTATAAAATCACAGTTTAGAAGCTCTTTTGAAAAATTAAAAACTATCAAGTGCTCATCATTATCTCAGACTTGTGTCAGTAAGGCAACTGGTGGGTAGCACTTGCTACCGAGGTTGATGTCCTGAGTCCAACCTCCACGACCCATACGGTAGAGGGGGAACGAACCAACTCTCATAACTTGTTCTCTGACCTTCACATGTGTGCAGTGGCATGTGTGCCACCCGTAAGTTAACAACTGTAGAAGCAAAGACATTCTGAGAAGCAGACAGACAGACGTAAGGAAGCAGAGGAGTAAATAAGGCTTGAGAGGCCTTCCCACCTCTCGCCCATCCTGTGAGACTCAGGGCTTTGCTCTAAGTCCTTGCCTGTCTTTGCTGTATGCAGTGTGGTGGAAGCGCATGCTTGCAATCACAGCACTCAGAAAGCTAAGGCAGAGGGGTCACCATGAGAGTGAGGAAAAAGAAAACCATGAGTAGAAGAGGTGGATTTGTGATATATTTATACTAGAATAAATAATAAGCATTCAGACCTTTCTCATTCAGCAAACAGGGGTCATCTTCAAACAGAAACTCTCAGGAATGGAACTCACTGTGTTTCCCAGGGACTTGTGTACTCTCTAACGTGGTTGCACCTCGTTTATTTTTGAGGGAATAATTTTGAACTCCTTTGATAGACTGATGTGAGCTCTCAATCCTTTCCCCAGAAGAAATGAATCTACTTAAAATTTTGCCTATAATTCAGGAGATTTGTGGGCACCCTCACTTATCCGAAGCCCTCATCTAAACGTGAAACATTTAATTATATAAGTATCATCATAGGAATGTGGACAGATGCTATGGCAACCTAGAAAAGTGGCATTTTCCAGGTATGGTGGTGCCTGTCTATAATTGTAGCATCTGGGGAGTGGAGGCAGAGGCCCAGGAGTTCAAAGCCAGCCTGAGCTTCATGCAACCCTAACGTAACAAACCAAACCAAACAGAAAAAACAACAGCAAAAGTAGAGCCAGCTCTAGTGGGACAGGTCGTGAAATCCGGGAGAGAGGGACTCTAGAAGTTCCAGAGCTAGCCCAGTTCCAGGGTAGAACCCAGTGAGGTGGAGGGTTGGGTAGCATTCACAGAACCCAGAGACCAGAGAGGACATGGATCCATGACACCTTTGGTTTTTAAGAATTAAGATTTTGGTGTGTGCACCAAGGTGTATGTGAGGCCAGACGGCAACTTGGTGGAAGCCAGTTTTCTCTTTCTTCCATGAGTCCCTCACGAGACTTGAGGACCTCTCTGGCCCTGGCTTTGGGTTTTTGAGACAGGGACTTAGATATCTAAAACCAGCCTCAAATTTGTGTACCAAGAGATGACCTTAATCCCAAAGGATGCCAGGGTTGAGGCTGTATCTCCATGGTAAAGGGCTTATCTAGCATGTACAAGGCCCTGGGTCCAATCCCCAGAACTACACAAGAAGAAAATAATAAAAGTTAAAAGAAGATAAATTGCATTAACTCAGGCTGGGATGACTGACTAAATAACCTGTTACATAAAAGAAACATTGCCCAAATCAAGTGGGCTTCAGGAGCGCACGCATGATCAGGTTGAAGTCAGCCCTTGAAGGTGGCTGGCTCACCCCTGAGTCTGTTCCTCTCCCTCCTTCTGTGTCCTGCAGCTCTAGATGAGTCATTTGCAGCCAGCAAGAACGAGTACAGTGGCGTAAGTCCTCCACAGTTCAGCATGAGCTGTGCTCCTTGTATAATTCTTTTTGTAACTTCCTTTGTAAAGCAGGGTTTACATAGAATGGCCTACCTGGTTCATTTCTGTTTGTCTGCGCTTACATACCTAACTAAACCTCTAATATTGGTCTCACCCTCTACTTCTTGCTGCTGGCTTCATAAAGTTCCAAGGACACTTTGCTAGATAAATAATAAATTACTATTATTAATTTACATTTTTCTTAGGTGCCATAAAGGCTTCAAAAACTAAACTTGTATATAGTGTACATATTAATATGTACATGTCCTATATCTTTTCTTCCCTTTTTTATTGTGTTTTTGTTTAAGACACAGTTTCAAGTTGTCTAGGCTGACCTTGAACTCCTGACTCTCCTGCCTCAGCCTCCTGAGTACTGGGTTTACAGATGTGTACCACCATTCTTGGTGTTTATATTTTTAAATACACAGGAGCATTTGTTCTTTAGCAAATAGTCGTTCTGTGCAACACTTCCAGTTTATATATTTGAAAAGTGAAATTTTTTAAAAACAAAATTACAATTTAGGTGAAAAGCCATTGATTCTACTGTAGCCCCTCCTCCCACAGTTTTCATTTTCCAGCCCATTAATTATGAAATAAAAAGAACAAGTCTCTTTGCCATTTATATGAACAAATACAACTCTGTGTGGCTTTCTTTAGGGAAAGAAATTATTAAACATAAAAATAAATATCCATTGAGAGGCTCTCCCTGTGACTGGAATATGAATGAATGACATAAATATATTTATCTTCAAAACACAAGCAAATTTCAAAATGTCTGAACATTTCAGGTTAGAGACATGGCTCAGTGGGTAGAGTGCTTGCTATACAAGTGTGGGCACGTGAATTTGGATCTACAGATGCCATGTAAGAACCCAGACTTGGTGGTGGTCACCTATGATCCCAGTGCTGGGGAATGGAGACAGGAGGATCCCTGGGGCTCACTGGCCAGACACTGCCAGCAACCAGTGAGCTTGGGAGTCAGTGAAAAGTCTGTTTCAAAAAGTAAAGTGGAAAGCAGCTGAAGAAGATGCCAACTTTTGACCACCACAGCCACATGCACCCACATGTCCACGCATCCGTCCATCTGTGCTCACACACACAACAAATACCAAAGCATCTATAGTATATGGTAATTAGAAATGTCTTAAAATTGAAGGAGATGCTCTATCCTCAGGCTTCAAACCTAGCACCCTAGGATAATACGATGTTGAGCTCTGTGAAATGAGCAAGATTCAGACAAGCACTACTGCATGATCTCTCTTACAAGGTCAAGCTCACAGAGGACAGTGGTGTTGGCTGAGCCTAGGGGTGGGTGGTAAGGAGCTCCACTGGAGGACGCTGGTCAAAGTGTGCAGGTTTCTGACAGGAGGACCAAATGGTTTGTTTTATTTTGATATTTTTTTAGAAAGACCTATTGCAAAGCAAAGTGACCACAGTGAATAACATACTATTTATCTCTAAATTGTTAAGGATTAATTTCAAATGTTCCTTCCATAAACAATGATAAATATATGAGACAGTGAATATGTTAATTAGCTTGAGTAACCAGTCCACATTATATTCAAGTATGATAACATTACACTGTACCTAAAAGCATATGCCAATATGAAACAATTCTAATTGACCAATTAAAAACTTTAAAAGAAATTTATAAAAAAGCCAGGCGTGGTGCGGCACACCTTTAATCCTAGCACTTGGGAGGCAGAGGCAGGCAGATTTCTGAGTTCGAGGCCAGCCTGGTCTACAAAGTGAGTTCTGAGACAGCCAGGGCTATACAGAGAAACCCTGTCTCAAAAACAAACAAACAAACAAACAAACAAACAAACAAACAAACAAACTTTAAAAGAGTAAGAGAGTGTAAGAGGGTGAATATAATAAAAATCTATTATAGACATGTATGAAATTGTCAAAGATTAAAAGTATTTAAAAGTAAATAAGTAAACATTAAAAACTTAAGCTCTGTGGTAGCGATATTGTACCTATAATTAAGCTATGTGGTACCTATAATTAAGAGGCTGAGGCAGAGCTGGATCACACTACCCAAGGTCAAGGAAGGACCTCCCACCACTCTTCCAATGGCAGTGTTCAACTTTCTGCCTAGGAGCAACTGTGGTCCAGCACTGGCTATACCGCGCCACACAACCAAAGTCCCTAAGGAAACCAGACTCAGTTTTACAAGTCTTTTGGTGTCTACCTGTTTCTTTTCAAGCATGTATCTAGTACACCCCCAAATCATACTAAACTCCCCTTCCAATCCTTGATTTCTCCCACCCCAGCCTCCTTCAAGGGCTGATGAGTACCTCTGACTGGCACCCAAGCCAGCCCTCATCTTGTATAGGCCAGTGGTCACCAAGCGCCTGGGATGTTGGGGGTTTCCTCTCCGGTGTCAACTGCACTGACGTTGAACCGCCCCACTTTTGCTCTTACAGTAGTAACCAACAACTGGAAGGCCTTTCCTAAGCTTGGTGCTTTGGACCATAGAAGTATAATGTGTGGCCTTTAACCTGTAAGGCATAGTACGTAGCTCCTCAGGAGAACACAGCAACCTTCAGCGTCTCCTTTATCTCTGTTGACCTCAGGCAGGAGCTGACCTTCCAGCAGCCATTGTTCTAGGCAAAACTGTGAAGCACAGTGAACACCTCTGCTGGAGACTTAACGCCAGAGCCTAAGCCAGTCAGGCTTGGGGAGGTTAAACAGTTTCCCCAGCTCAGCCAGCTATTCAGATGAATACTGCGCCTGAGCCAAGCACAGAGACAGGATGGAGGGCCTGGGATTTTAATCCAGATCTTCAGTACTTGAAACCTCAGCTTCTTCCTCTTCAGTGAGACTAAGAGGGGACATTAGATCTTTTAATGGCTCTATCTGGAGAAAAAAATGTCACTCTCAGCAATCTTTTTTTTTTTTTCTTTTCTTTTCAAAGTAGGACATTAATATTTGGTGAAGTCATTGAAAACTTTTTTAAAAAGTTGAGCTGATCTTTTTGAGTTCATTCATTCGTTACCTATTTCTTCAGAATATGTACCAGACCCTGACTGAGATCTTGCAGAATGCAGAGTAAGCAAAGTGTTGAAGCCCTCCTGAGATGGAACTCTGGGGATCCAAGGTGATCAGCAAGAAATTGGTACTTACTGTTCACACTTGATACTAAATGCCATAGGAGATCGAATAAAGAAACAACCAGGACCTATTTCAGTTAAAGTGACCTTTAAACAGAAACTATAGATCTTTTAAGATCTTTAGTATGTAGTAGTTTCTAAAGTTGTCAAGACAGAGGAAATGAGCATTAATGGGGGTAAAGAAGGGCCTGAATTCATCTTTCCTCACCCTTTATGCTCCTGAGTTATCAAAGAGCAAGCGCCTCTGTTTCTACGAATACAAGTATTCTTAACACGGCAATGATTTTCCAAATGTGTTGCACCCATGTGTTTATTTAATTTTTTTATGATTAGGAGTTACCATACACTTAATAGGTTTCAAAAAGGCAGCCGTGGTGGCCCATGCCTACAATCCCAGCATGGGTGATGTGGGAAGGAAAGGCAGGAATTAGGTCATCCTGGACCTACGCAATGAGTTCAAGGGTAGCCTGATCTACAGGAGACAGTGAAAGATAGAGAGAGAGAGACAGAGAGAGGGACACACACACACAGACAGAGACAGAGACACAGAGAGAGGACTAATGGGGGCACTGAGCAATGCTCGGAGAAGCCCTGCTAAATGAGCCTCAGCGTTTTAGAGTCATAGGGTCTTTGAATAGGATTTCTTTCCAACTTTCTGAGAGACAAGAAATATATACTTCAGTGAGGAGGGAGAGGGTGGAGCGCTTTACTCACTTTTAGAGTCAGGGTCTCATGTTTCCCAGGCTGGCCTTGAATTCCCGGAGTTAGGTGAGCCAACAGGTGTGTGCTACTGTGCCCGCTGTCCTATTGTTTACTAATTTGTGTCCTAACTTGTTCCAAATCAGGAAATTAAAACAAGACACTGAGGAATTTGAACATATCTAGCCGCCACGTATTACAGCGTTACTTGAGAAAAGGTCTCACTATGTAACCTAGGGTGGCCTGGAACTTTCCACCATGCCTCAGCCTCCCAAGGCTTCATGTCACACCTGGCTCAGGTCTGGGCCCCCTTTGCCTTTGGTCATTACAGTCATTACTTATTTATATGGGGCAAGGAGGACAGAAGACACACACGTGGGGGTCAGAGGACAACTTGATAGAGTTTGTCTGTCCTTGTTCTGGACTCTTGATAGAAGGGCTGTCCTCTTCTCTTTGTTCCTAACACAGCCAACTAACTGTAAGATAGGTGTGCATTTGGCTATAGTCTGGTGTGGAGTGCGTGCCTGTATTCTTAGTACTCAGGAGGCTTAGCCAGGAGTATTCCTTATAGGTCAAGTCTACCATTGTGGCTTGTACCAATGTGTCAAGTCTTCCCCATTCTCTAAAAAAGAATCGGTTGGATTCAGTTGGTCTTAGTCTGGGGCAGGGGAAATCATACATGAAATAAGATGAAAATATAAAATAATAAAAGTAATGAAGAAAATACACACTGGTCATTGATCAAGAAAATGTAAGCTTGGTGAGGTGTGGATAAACTCAGCACTCAGGAAGTAGAGGCAGGAAGAGCAGAAGTTCCAGGGCTATGTAACAAGTTGGAGCTTAGCCAAGGTTAGCTGAGCCTGTCTAAGATAAGGACTGTTTTATATTTAAGTCTGTGCCACTGGGTTCTAAGAATGATGAGTTAGTAAGGAGAGGTGACAGTTAACCACGAGGCAGGGTTAGGGTAGAGTTGGTAGCGGGCTTGTCAAGCGTGCACTTAACCCTGGCACTGCATAAAAAGAAAGGTGGTGGTTTATAATATAATCCCAGCACTTAGGAAGCAGAGGCAGGGGGATCACCAGTTCAGCCCAATGCCATCCTCCACCTCACAGAGAGCTTGGGCTACTAGAGATCCGGCTTCACAAAACAAACAAAAATGTGCACGATCCACTTCTTGGAGGCCATGGGGGATAGCTGCCCTTTGGGGGTGAGCAGGACTTGAGTTGCCTGAGGCTGGGGGTTCAGGCAGGGACCTGTAAGGACTGAGATCTTTAGGTGACCTGCACATGGCTTGTAGACGAGGACTCTGAGGGATGAGGTTACAGTGTTAGTGGCCACAGGGTATCACTGGCCCTCAGGGTACTGACTATGACCCATGTTTCTGAAGTTAGACATTTTCCAAACTTTGTCTCTGATTCCCAACCTCTGGAGTCTGCTCACTTGGGCAATGGTGGGAAGGTACACTCACTCTGAAGACTGCATTTTACTGTTTTCCTAGCAGCCCCCAAAGTGCCAAAGGCAGATAGATCCAAATTGGATGTCGTTTTATCGGAGTGATGAAAAACCTTCTCCCAGGAGAGGCAGCAATAACCTGCTTTCCCCTGTCACCTAAAATAGGCCCTGGCGACTGATGAGCTATTTTACAAAGTGCATGGACTCAGCCACCTCATTTGGGACTTGCGAGACCTAAAATTTCTCTGCTTCAGCAGATGGGGTAATTCCCCAGGATGACTGACTGAGTACTTAGTTTCCCCCAATTGATCTCCACCCCTGTCTCTGCAAACAGGCTTTTCCTGGCTGGAGGGAACTTTCTCTGGAGGCCAGGACTGTCCCACTGAATATAAAGGGTCTTTAGTTGTTCTTCTTCACTTGCAGGTGGCCTTACCAGGTGCGATGAATGTCACTGTTTTTTATTTAAATTGATGGTTTGTTTGTTTGTTTGTAATAGAGTCCCACTATGTAGCCCTGGCTGGTCGGAAATCTGCTATATAGATTAGGTTGGCCTTGAACTCACAGAGATCTCCCATGGGCTGGAAGGAAAGGCGTGAGCTTCCCCTCTCGCTGAGAGCCCCTGAGAGGCTTCTGCTTAGCTGAGTCCAGCTAGGCAACATGTTTGAGAGACAGAGACGGAAGAAAATCTAGTCAGGGTAGGAAGAGCCACAGAACACCTTCCCGCCAGAACCACAGCTCAGGAAATACCCAGGCTATCAAAAGCCACTCTGACACACTCAGGTAATACCAAGCAACAACAAGAGACAGGGCGGGGGGGGGGGGGGCGGAAGAAGGGCCTGAGTTTTGATGAGTTGTGTTATCTCACACGAGGCTTAAACATGTACTCATTCACCTCAGAGCAGGCACTGGCCGTGAGAGAGCAGGCCGTTAAGCTTCTCTTCCTGCCAGGTCTTGACACATCAACTCAACCAAATTACCCAATCCCAAGTAAGCAAGATAATAACGTGGCAATGGAGTAGCTCAGAGGACCAATGCCAGTTCACTTTCTTGTTTTTTTTTTTTGTTGTTGTTGTTGTTTTGCTTTTTGTTTTGTTTTGTTTTGTTTTGGTTTTGTTTTTTTTTGGTTTTTCGAGACAGGGTTTCTCTGTATAGCTCTGGCTGTCCTGGAACTCACTTTGTAGACCAGGCTGGCCTCGAACTCAGAAATCCGCCTGCCTCTGCCTCCCGAGTGCTGGGATTAAAGGCGTGCGCCACCACGCCCGGCTACCAGTTCACTTTCTGACGTAAGGAAGATTCTCTGTGCTCCCGAGCTACGGAATGGTCCGCTCTGAGTGCTTTCTCTAGATTCCCGCTGGCTCTGGACGCACCAGGGCAGGGGTGGCGTACCAGAGTTGGTTTGGGAGGTGAGAATTGTTTAGGAGTCCTGCTGACTCTTGGTTCTTCAAGCCTGTTGCTGGGTGCAGGCTCTCTCTTAGGGGAACTTTGCACTGCTGATAGAATAAAATAGTTTTGTTTTCCTCGCCAATCTATCCACTAAGTTTTGGTATTGGGCAACAAACCCAGGACCCGCACATGACCCCTGAATGACTCTCCTAATCATTATTTTGAATGGCATCTGTAGTAAATACCATGTTTCTCGCAGTCTGCTGGGTGAAAATTCACATTGCTTTCTCAGATTTTTTTGGGGGGGAGCACCGGAGCCCTTTGGGGAGTGTGGTTGGCACGGGGAGGAGGATGAGAGCTCTCTCCGAGGAGCCCGGTGTGTATTCAAAGCTGGCTATATATTTGGTGATTCAGTTTTGACATAGGCATAAAAAAAACACATTATCTTTGAGGTACCTTCATTTATGAATTAAAAAAATTCCCATGTATGAGTGCTTTGCCTGCATGAATGTCTATGTAACTCATTCTGTGCCTGATGCCCACAGAAGCCAGAAAAGGAGTCAGATTACGTGGGCCTGGAGTTACACATGACTTGAGCTACCATGTGGGTCCTGGGAATTGATCCTGGGTCCTCTGAAAGCACAGCCAGCCAGTGCTAACCTATCTCTCCAGCCCTCATGACATCGTTGTTTTAAACCCCGTGTACTTACACTCTGTGAGATTTGTTTTTGCTCATTAGGTGACCTCCAGGGGTCCCGTTATACTTCTCGCTTTCTTTTATTATGTTGATTACTGAGTTATACGAACAGATTTATAAAGATATTCTAGAGCAAATTATATTTGTCACAGTACTATACGTTGTTTATGGTATTTTATTTAAGATGTATGATAATTCATCATCTTAGAGTAGATTTCATATCAGAATCCTAAAATGACCTCAGGGATTTACATATATCCTACTTGAAGTCATTACTATCCCTAAAACTTTCCTAGGATATTATTTGGACTTTATTTGAAAGGATCGATAACTGACCGTCCTTTTCTCCCCACCCCACCCACCATCCTCCCCTCCTTACCTCTCACTTCCCTTCCCCTCCCCTCCTCTTCTCAGAGTGTTGTGATGTTGCCTGAGCTGACCTTGAACTCAAAAAGCCTTCTGCTTCAGCCTCCAGAGGGTTGAGATTGCAGGCGTGTGACCCCGAACCTGGCTTACCTCCCTTTGGTCCTTCCCACAGATATTTGTTCTGCTTAACTTCTTTTCAGCTTTTAAAGGAACCAATTCTCCAATGTCTAGGACGCAGCCCATCTTGCCACCTAACTTTTACTTAGAGTCAGGTGTGTTGGTGTGACAGGCTGGCTGAGTGAGAAAAATTCCAAGTTCATGGCTAATCGAGGCTACTTAATGGGGCTCTGTCTGAGAATACACAAACAAGTGAAGTTATCTGTCAGAAAGTACACACCGCATTTCGTCAGCCCAGTTCGGTGTTCTTTGAGTTGTCGGTCACAGTTCCCTTGTGTATGTGTGTGTGTGTGTGTGGGGGGGGGGGGGGGAGCATGCACCTACGGTACACTGTGTGAAGGTCAGAGGACAAATTGTTGGAATTAGTTTTCAGGACCTCAGGTCATGAGGCTTGGTAGCAGGCACCATTACCAGCTGCCTCAGTGCCCCAACCGTTCTTTCTCCTCTCCTTTTCCCTCAGTCTTTCCCTCATTGCTCAGTCAGGCTCCCTCGCTTTTTAAAATCATCTACTTAATCTGTTTTATTCAAAGACCTAAAAGTAATTGGGAGGCTGAGGCAAGAGGGCTGCTCTGAGTTTGATGCCATCGTGAGCCCCATGTCGAATTCCAGGCCAGCCAGATCTTCGCGGCAAGATCTTTTCTCTCTCAAAACAAAACAACCATAAACCAGAAATCAAGTAGCACAGAGTCCACAAAGGAATCCATGCTTTATCACTTTTCATTTACTTATTTATTTTGCTGTGCTATTTTTTTTAAGGGTAGTTGCTGTGGCACGAAGCAATTAAACCCAGAAAACTAGAAAACTAACCGCCATGTGAGGTGGTACTACTTGTGTAGGGAGGGCAAGCACTGAGGTGAGGCTCAGTCTGTGGGAAATGACTGGGGGTAAACACTGTGCCCACTGATGACCAAGTACAATGCTTCTGACTCTGCATTAAACATGATGACACACAAGCCAGGGTTACTCATCATCAAGTGACGTTGATTTTAGCCGACACAGGGACAGATGAAAACCAATGCAAGCTTCGCACAATATCTTCAGTAGTTGTTGGACATCACAGAGGTTATATAGACTTTCCTTTCTGATTGTGTCTGCAGGCTTTGTTCTGATGAATTATTTAAGTTTCGGGGAAATATTTCCTTGGCACCCTTCCCCCAACACAGAAAGTTCTTGTTCTACTAAATTAGAAATATGCACTGAAGACCCATTCAGCAAAGGACACTGAAGTAGAGATTAACTCAAGTCTACTTTCAATTAATTTCAATTCCCTGAAGTGCCAACATTTCCATTTTGGTCCCAGCAGTAATTGGAAAGTAATAGGCAAGCCTGAGTTTTTGTAATTGTACGTGTATGTAGGGAAGGAGGGTGATTATTCTAGGTCACCCTGGGGGAGGGGCAGGAGAGCCCGCGGTCTTCTTCAGATTCCTGTTAATTTTACAATGCAGTTCTTCAGCTAATTTCATGACAGTCCGGCCTTCCCTTTTCAGATGCAAGTTTCCGAGTTTCTGTTTCCCTATATTTACAATTTTATAACCTTTGCTTTTGAAAAGCAAAAACAGATTTTAAAAAGAAAATCCTTCACAGTCAGCTATTGGATGGATCCCAGGACCCCCAATGGAGGAGCTAGAGAAAGTACCCAAGGAGCTAAAGGGGTCTGCAACCCTATAGGTCCAACAACATTATGAACTAACCAGTACTCCCCGGAGCTCGTGTTTCTAGCTGAATATGTATCAGAAGATGGCCTAGTCGGCCATCAGTGGAAAGAGGCCCATTGGTCTTGCAAACTTTATATGCCCCAGTACAGGGGAACGCCAGGGCCAAGAAGTGGGAGTGGGTGGGTAGGGGATTGGGGGGGAGGGTCTAGGGAACTTCTGGGATAGCACTGGAAATGTAAATGAAGAAAATACCTAATTAAAATAAAAAAGAAAGAAAGAAAATCCTTTCCAAAAATTATAAGATTGGAATCAAACAAATGCAGGTATTGTGTGAGGGGGACATAGAGGGGGACCCCAGAACCCTGAAGCTTCTGCTTAGCCCCTCAGAGCACTCAAGAAAGCCTGGTGGAGCTGGAGCTCAGTTGGGTAGAGCTCCTTGCTTGCTGAAAAGACCTGCATTTAGTGCCCAGCACCACAGAAACTGGACATGGTGGCACGTGCTTATAATCCCAGCCCTTGAGAGCTAGAGTCAGGAGGATCGGAAGTTCAAGGTCAACTTCAGCTACATAGGAGTCACCCTAGAGAGGTGCACCAGCAGACCTGCGCAACCACAGGGACACGAGTTCCGATCCTAGCACTCTTGTAATGAGCTGGGCGTGGTCTCACAAGCCTGTAACCCGTGGTGGCTGGAGACACATCTGTGGCTTGCTGGCTGCCAGCCTGGCAGAAAAACAGAAGCTCCAGGTTCAAGGACAGCCATAAAGGAGGACAAGTGATGGTTTCCTCCAGCCTCTGTCTTAGCATTCACACATTGACTCATGCATCCATACACAGACATGTACGTAACACACACGCGCACACACACACACACACACACACACACACGCACGCACGCACAGCTGGGAGACAGACAGAGATGCAAATAGGGACAGAGTCAGAAAGACATGGGCAGAGATCAATCCTGGAGATTTCAAAGAGTGTAGGCTGGAAACCATGACTTTATATACAGATCTGCATGAGCAAGAGATCGGCCAACATTTTCTAAGGCTTTAACAGTATTTCCTCAAAGATCTGCCAAGCCCCAGATGTGTATTTTAAAGGCCGGCACTGCAAGTGTGGAGATGCAAGGAAAGGTAGATAAAGGGAGTGTGTGGGCCATGTAGACTGGTAAGGGACATTTATTATTTCATGGTAGACAATGATTCAAAGACTATCATAGTCAGAGTATGGCATCCCAGGGAACTGGGGGCAGCACTTGCTTCAGCCTGAACCCACATTGAAGTCAATTCCCAACATCACATTAATTAATTAATTCCTGGGCTCTGAGAGGAAGGGATTCTCAGTACAGAATGGGTAGCTTACAACAAGAAAGATCTCAAGAAAGATCTGGAACTGCCATAAGACATTTTCTAGAAAAGTCATGCTACTTTCCCCTAGAATCTTGCTTATCCCTGTGGAATCTGGCTTACTTTCCCCTCCAAATGTGCTTTCCAGTCTACATTCTTCATTAATAGGAGCACACACTTGAGTGTAGAAATTCTCTCCAGGAGAGTCGGGTGTGATGGTGTGTGTCTGTGATCCCAGAAATTCTCTCCAGGAGAGTCGGGTGTGACGGTGTGTGTCTGTGATCCCAGAAATTCTCTCCAGGAGAGTCGGGTGTGACGGTGTGTGTCTGTGATCCCAGAAATTCTCTCCAGGAGAGTCGGGTGTGACGGTGTGTGTCTGTGATCCCAGAAATTCTCTCCAGGAGAGTCGGGTGTGACGGTGTGTGTCTGTGATCCCAGAAATTCTCTCCAGGAGAGTCGGGTGTGACGGTGTGTGTCTGTGATCCCAGAAATTCTCTCCAGGAGAGTCGGGTGTGACGGTGTGTGTCTGTGATCCCAGAAATTCTCTCCAGGAGAGTCGGGTGTGACGGTGTGTGTCTGTGATCCCAGAAATTCTCTCCAGGAGAGTCGGGTGTGACGGTGTGTGTCTGTGATCCCAGAAATTCTCTCCAGGAGAGTCGGGTGTGATGGTGTGTGTCTGTGATCCCAGAAATTCTCTCCAGGAGAGTCAGGTGTGATGGTGTGTGTCTGTGATCCCAGAAAGTTGGGTTGAGGCAGGGGAACCATGAGTTAGAGATCAGCCTAGGAAACACAAGACCTTATCTCAGAAAAAAAAAAAAATCCTTCTGCAAATCTTGCTTATATAAAAGGAAGGGTACAGTTATTTTTTTCCACCATGATGACAGTGATGACCAGTTAACTAAGATGGAAGGAGGGGAGGCAGCCACATTTCACTTCATGGAGCAGTAAACCAGTTGACACTAAGGGGGAAAAAAAAAAAAACAATAACAGGAGCGTCATGGCTCCTCCTGCCATTTCTTAACTTATGATCCTATTGTTTATTACTAATATCATTATTGTTTTGTTTTTAAGAATGGGTCTCATATAGCCCAGGCTGACCTGCTATTCTAACTGTAGCCAAATGATGACCTTGAACTTGTGATACTCCAGCCGTTTTACCCCTCAGTTCTGGGGTCTCAGGGGTGCATTCACCTGGTTTGTAAGGCACTGGGGATCAAACACAGAGCGTTGTGAGCAGTAGGAAAACACTCCACCAACTGAGATACAGGCCCAGGCATAGAAGACAGTCTAAATGGTCCTAAAGAGAGATGCTTTCTTTCCACACTATTAGTAAAACTAATTCTGAAAACCCTAGCAGCTGCTCTAAGGTGGGACAATGAAACCATTAGTGTGAAGGTACCGAGGTTAGAATGGAAGTGTGGCTCAATGACAGAGTCCTCGTCCAGCAGCTGTGAGTCCTTGGATTCCATGTCTAACATCTCAAAACAAACGGGGGGAAAAAAGGGGATAGAAATCACCTAGTAATTACTTCTATGATTTTCAGCTAAGATCACCTGTAAGAATCACTTAATAAATATTTTACACTTTACATAAATGATGAAGGAATTTAGTATGATAGGTGAATGTAAAAATAAATACACAAAAAATAGAGACTACACAGCCAACTATATAAAAATGGGGGAAATGTCATACAAAATATTTATAGTGAAGAAGACTTAGAAAGCACTTACACACTTAAGCGTGCGGGGTCGTTGGAGTGAAGACATGGCTCTGGTGTACGAGCACCTGCTGTTCTTCCAGAGGACCTGGGTTCAGCTGTACCTCTTTTTTCCAGGGGATCTGACAACCTCTTTGACGTATGTGAGAAGCGGGCACACATGTAATACACATGCATATGTGGAAGAGAACCACATCTACATAAAGCAAAATAGATAAGCCTTCAAAAAGTCCCAGCGTCTTGACCACACATGGTGGTTCATACTTGTAATGGCAGCACTTGGGAGGCCAAGGCAGGAGGGTACCATGGGCCTGAGGGCAGACAAGGGTTATCCCAGGCCAGCCTGGGCTACATTGTGAAACCCTGTCGCAAAAAACCAAAAACCTTCAAAAAAAAAAAAAAGGTACAGATTTATAACAGAAAAACCATGAAACCATCTTGAAAACCTGGAAAGAACTGAAGTGCTCTTGGAGAGAATTTTGTTTGTTTGTTTGTTTGTTTGTTTGTTTGCTTGTTTGTCTGAGACAGAGTTTCAGTATGTAGCCTTGGCTGGCCTGGAATGTACCATATAGATCAGGCTGGCCTTGAACTCATAGAAATCTGCTTGTCTCTACCTACCAAGTGCTGGGAGTAAAGCTATGTGTCACCATGTCCAGCTTGGATAAGATTTGGAAAAAGAAAAATTCCTGTTTTCCCAGTTAACATAAAAATCTGGCACAATTCCAATGAGAACTTCTTTTTTTTTTTGTCATGGGAAAATGTTTCATTTGCTTATATGATAAAAGAAAGACCAGGAAGCGCAAGTTATAAAAAAAGAACAATAGTTTATCTTACCAAATATTTTTTAAAGATTTATTTTTTCTTTTTTTAAATGTTATTTATTTATTATATGAGTACACTGTCTTCAGACACACACCAAAAGAGGACATCAGATCCCATTACAAATGGTTGTGAGCCATCATGTGGTTGCTGGGAATTGAACTCAGGACCTCTAGAAGAGCACAATCAAAGCTCTTAATCACTGAGCCATCTCTCCAACCCTAAAGATTTAATTTTTTAAAGATTTATTTATTTATTATATGTAAGTACATGGTAGCTGTCTTCAGACACTCCAGAAGAGGACGTCAGATCTCATTACAGATGGTTGTGAGTCACCATATGGTTGCTGGGATTTGAACTGAAGACCTTCATAAGAGCAGTCAGTGCTCTTAAACACTGAGCCATCTCTCCAGCCCCTAAAGATGAATTTTTATTATTTTAAATCTGGTATAAGTATTAGTGTGTGTATGCACTTGTATGCCTGTGCCCAGGAGCCAGAAGAGGACAGAAGCACTGTATTTTTTGGAATTAGAGTTTCAGATGGTTGTGAGCCACCAGCTGTAGTGCTGGGAACTGAGTTCAGGTCCTCCTAACTTCTGAGCCATCTCTCCAGCCCCTTACCAATTTTTCTTAATACACTAACTACTACAAGCTTTCATTTGGAAGCAGGGATTACATAGATACATAGATAGATACGTAGATACATAGATACATAGATAAATAAATAGGTGATAGATAGATACACATAAAAGAAAGAGGCCTCAATAGATTTCAGGGTATATGGAAATTTAATGTTACAAAATTGAAATTCCAGTTCCATAAAGAAGAAAGATGGACCCCTTAACCTGTGCAAGGACAAGCTTTACGTCTGGAAGATAAGGAAGTAGACTGTTCCCCTGTCTCACACATAAAACCAAACTCTAGATGATTCAATCACTAGAAAGAAAGAAAGAAAGAAAGAAAGAAAGAAAGAAAGAAAGATCCCAAGGAAAATTTAGAGGAAAATATAATCTTGCGATCTTCAGAGAGCTTTAAACTGAATTCAAGGAACCTAGCAGAAATTAAGAAAAAAGAGTGGCTTTTTTTAGAGTGAATTCTAAAACAAGTTTCAGTAACCAAAGTGATTAGGAAAAAAACAAAAGTGTGGCGCTGGAGCACTGGCTCAGCAGTTCAGAGTGCTGGCCACTCTTCCAGAGGGCCCTGGTTTGATTCCCAGCACCTATATGGTTACAACTGTCTGCAGCTCCAGTTCTAGGTGACTCAATATTCTCTTGCCTCTATGGGCACTGAACGCATGTGGTACGTAGACATACATGCAGGCAAAACACTCACACAGGTAGAATAAAATAAAAATAATTTAAAAACCAGAAGGCACCACTAACGCATGTAATCCTCTCTATTATATAGTGTTTTCTCTAACTGATATGTAAAAAGCAAACTGTCAACTCAGAGGAATACCTGATCTACAGAGCAACAAAGCCACCGCTCCAGTAAGGACAGGGACAGACATTCATTCAGCAGCTTGGCAGTCAGCAGAGATAATGTAAACAGCATTTGTCACCATCTGCCTAACTGAGAAGAACTAAAAACTGTTACATTTCCTATTGGCCAGACTGATGCAAAAGAAAAGATGCACACATCTGTTAAGATTGCTTGCATGCCACAGTGCTCAAAACTGTCTACAATGCCAATTCCAGGGCTTCTAGCACCCTCCTCTGGCCTCCACCACCACATACAGACGCACAAATCAAAACAAATCTTAAATCCACCACCACAGAAACTGTGTCCCGAGGCTTTTCCTGGGGGCCCTGTTTGCAGTGGCAAAATAATACAAATAAAATGGAATGCCTAACATTGTATGAATGGTCAACACGGTTGGTTCAGACTACGGAGTATCAGTCAGCCAATAAGATAGATATAAATGAATAAGTCTAGAGACATCTCTGTGATCCATTAAATGAGAATGGTAAAGTGTATAGAAAGGTAGAAAACGAGTCTTCAGCAGCAGCCTCGTCTCTCTCACACACACACACACACACACACACACACAGAGAGAGAGAGAGAGAGAGAGAGAGATACTATAGATACGTTTGGATGTGATCATGTGAAGACAGAAAGGCATGAAAAAGCAGCGGAGATCCGTGTTGGTAGGGAAGAGGGAAGAAATGAGTGCAGTAAAAGCGGGTGTAAATAATAGCAATCCGACACTGAAATTAGATAAAATGCTTTGTTACAAAGTAAGAGTTATTGGTAGCTTTAAAAAGCCCTACATTATCTATGGACAGTGTGAGCAAAATTGATGGTCGCTATTCAAATAGAGGCGTGCTGTGTGTTCCCACCGTACTTTCCAGTTTTGTTTTGTTACTTTTGAACCACGGCACTGACTTTTATTAGGGATTTTATTACAGTTAAATTCTAGGAATGAGGGAATCCTAGCTAGTGGGCACAAAAGCCCATGGAGCCTCCTCAGATCTCGTGGAGAATGACCGGCTTAGGTTCTTCGGGAGGATTGCTGTTCCGTTCCAAGTATAGAATATTATATTCGGCCCCACAGGCTAGTAGGAAAGGAAAGTCTGCCCCACCTAGAATATGGAAATCATGAAGGCCAAGAACCCGAAGACCTGTTTACACATGACATTCTATGAAACAGGTGTAGGAGAGGTGTCCCCACAATTCCTGATATGCACCCAGTCACCTTAGTTCGGCCTCGGGTCTGGGTGAATCCATTTGCACATGGATCCCTCTCATGCTAGGAGCCACCAGAGAACTTCAGTAGTCACTTCTGCATACAGCTCATATATTATACTTGGCAGCCAGGGCCTGTTCTTCTGGGGACAGAGGAAACCGCTCTGGCAGCAGGTCACATGGAAGGCTGTCTGTGCCCCCAAGTGGCGCTAGGCCACAGGTTGCTCTTTGCAGCCACCAGATTCTCAGGGCTGCAGCCTCAGCCACTCCTGTCTTCTTCACCCTCTCCAGCTCTAGGCCCTGTGGTTGGTTATGTGTGTGTGTGTGTGTGTTGTATGTATGCATTTTGCCTTTGTAATTAACTAAATAGAACAAGATTTCTAACTTCTGTTGATGAAACACACACACATACAAACACATATACATATCTTGAAATCAGTGGCCATACAAATTTGTATCTGTGAGTTTTCTGACACCATAGCTCTGATATCCACACATTTTCATTTAAGGACATGAGGTTTTGCTTGCTTGCTTCCAATTACTTACAGGTTAGATAACTAAATCCACAGAAGTAGATTATCCATAGCAATTTGGCTTTACATATTTAAAGATTTTTTTTTCACATAGGGATTAATGTCATATTCATCAAACCTTTTAGGTATGGGAGGCTAGGAGAACCTGGCACTGTCAGCCTTCATAGTGGGAGGCTCATAAGATGGTGGAATTGAGCCAACACAAGAAAGGGTTAAAATACCAAAAGGGAGAGATGCAGAATGGCTAAGTGAGGCCCAGCCTTTGCATTCCCTACTTGTATTGGATTGCATTCTGAGCTTGCATCTTCGAGTTGTGAGGTCACAATAGCCAGCCAACATTTGTTACGCTTCTCCTGTGCACAGAGGACACCGGGAACTGAAAATGGTGACCAGACACGGACTTACTGCCCTGCATTCTTGCTCAGGGTTTTCTTCTTAGGGTAATTTCCCTAAACAGCAACTAGCTAATAAAACCATTAAATAAAGCCATCTGATTGGTTCCAAAGGAGAGTGTCACATATCAAAAGCTACCATACTTTTTAGTAATGGATTTCATAGTTATAAAAGGATATTTGCAGGCCGGTGAGATGGTTCAGCTGGTCTTAGTACTTGCTTGCCTGAGGAGCCTTCTGAGCTGAGTGTGGTCCCAGCGCACACATAAAGGAGAAAGCAGAACCCCGACTCCACAAAGTTGCCCTCTGACCTCTGTGTGCATGTGGTGTGTGCTCCTCCTTAATTATAATAATAAAGTAAAATATCGGACTTTGCTTTTTAAAAGAAATTTATTTATTTTTATATTATGTACATTGGTGTTTTATCTGACTCTCTGTCTGTAAGAGAGTCAGAGTTCCTGGAACTGGACAGTTGTGAGCTGCCATCTGGGTGCTGAGAATTGAATCCAGGTCCTCTGGATGAGCAGTCAGTGCCAAACAATCTCTCCAGCCCCTGACTTTAAGTTTCAAGTTAAAGGCTTACTCAGTTTGGCAATTTACTCTTCTGAAATTGACTACCCTTTAGCTGTTGTGTTTGGTGTTTCAAAGCTAATCCAGGAAACCAGTACCCTCACAGTACTGCCAGATATCCTCAATTCTTTAATTGGCAGGTGCAGGGAAGGGGAGGTGGCCTGACCCAGGGCGAGGATGACGAAATGCTGAAGCGTGAGCTGGAGGAGAGACGCAACGGGCACCATGGAAAAATCCAAAACCAAGCAAGGTCAGATTCCCATCTTGCTTCGGAGCTTGGGATTCAGCAAACTCAAGTGTCAATCTGTCCTACCAAATGCCGTTTTTCTATCCTCACCTTGGGGACATAGACTTGCTGGGATACAGAAAATGCTTGAGTCCTTCTGTTTTTCTCAGCGATAACTTGAGGGCTGCCTCAGGCTGCGTGGTATAGGTACACTCTCTAATAGACCCGGGGTACCTTCTAGGCGGTCCTAGAAGAACAAGCAGACCCTCTTGACAGAAGCAGTCACTGTTGCCATTTCGGATGGAGAAAGCAGTCAGAGAGCAGTCACATTTAGGCCTAAGGTCCTGGTGTGTGTTTCCCAGGCTTGCTTCTTGCCATTTGTTTGGACATAGTATAAAATGGGCTAAATTATCCTTACTCAAGCTTGTCTGAAGAGTTTTGGTAACTTCAAACCATTGGGATTTTATAGGGATGGTGTCTACCAAGTCCAGGTTCTAGGCTGAGGTTACATATTAGTTATAAAGTTAACATCTGGAGGCTGGTTCCTCCGAGGGTCTTCCACACCACTATGTCTAAGGAGAACTATGTGCATACCCATGCAACCAAAGGCTTGCAGTGAGGAGTTTCATGAAAGCAGCTTACTGCAATGCGGTGTGACCCCTGTGCAATGGGATGCCGCAGGAGTAGCAGCAGAATGGCTGAGCTGATGCCCTGCATCAGTGGCCTCCTCTTCACGGCCAACCGGGGTGCTTCTGAAAGAGACTTCCTGAGCGGGCCTGGGTTTCTCCCTAAGTTGTAAATGATTTTTTTTTTTTTACAGCAGCTCCATCAACCTCAGGTTTCCCTGTGTCTCAGTGACCTTCTTCCTGCCTATAATCTTCCAGAAACTCCCGTTGGCAATTCCTTCCCATCAGCCCTCCTGCCTGATTGGACAAGAGTCCCTTATCTGATGGTGGCCGTGAGATGAGGGCAGAGCACACGGGTTTGGCGATGATCAGAGAGAGGAGAGAGAAGTAGGGACGGTTTATGTCTCTTCCTGAGATCAGTGACAGCTACCTGGCTTGCTTCCCTTTCCCGTTGCTATGATAAAGTACGACTTGAGGGAGTTGGGTTTCCTTTGCTCCTAAGTCCAGGTGACAGTCCCTCGTGGCAGGGAGCTGCAGCAACAGGTGCCTGACAGAACTGGTCACGTTACAGCCACAGATAAGAGCAGAGAGCAACACATTTGTGCTTGTCCTCTCCATTTTAAACGTGCCTGCAAATATGTATGTGCGGCACACGCATGCTTGGTGCCTGCAGAAGTTAGAGAGGGAGTCGGATTCCCCAGATCTTGAGTTACAAGTAATGGGAATCAAACCAGGTCCCCCACAAAAGCAGTGAGGGTTCCTAATTGCTGATCCATCTCTCCAGCCACCTTTATATAGTCCAGGATGCTCACTCACAAGAGTACCCCTGCCCCAAATTAACATGTGTCTTTCCGAATGAATTAACCAAGACAATCCCTCGGGGACATTTTCAGAGACCAACTCTGATCTAGACAGTCCCTCACAAGTGTGCCCAGAGGTGAAACATTGACAATCCAACCATAACCCTGGCAAAGAACAGTTATGTCTGCTCAGGTAAACTTTAGGGAGGTTCTCCCAGGGCATCCCCTCTAATCAGCTAATGACGGCCACTGAGTTTGGTAGCGAAATTGCCCTTCTGTGTGTCAGAAAGGGGTTTCTACTGGGATCATTTTGTCATGTAGGTATCGCTTGGCCAGTGGGGGATAAACGAGAGTGAGAGTCACTGCCGCCAACTGACTTTTTTGTTCTGGAATCATGTGTTTCTTGTCACTCAGGCACAGTTATAGGACCCTGCGTATTACTTTCTTTCCTCTGTGTAGACAACGAGAGGCCAGGCAGAGCACGACCTAGTGACTAAACAAAGCTCTTTCTCCCTGCAGGAGAGAATGAACACATGCCGGTGAATAACCCTTCCACACAGATTTACCAGGTAAAGACAATCGAATTGTTGTGAGTCCTGTCCTGTGAATAGTAGTGACTGTCCTTCACACACAGCGATGTTTAGCACGTAGGCGCTTCCAGGTGTCCTGGCTTTAACAGACCAAGGGGCAGACAGGGCAGAGGCCACTCATTTTGAACCTTTGAGAGAACGGGTTGGCAGAGGAAAGTTATTCTTTTTTTTTTTTTTTTTAAGATTTATTTATTTATTATATGTAAGTACACTGTAGCTGTCTTCAGACACTCCAGAAGAGGGCACCAGATCTCGTTACGGATGGTTGTTAGCCACCATGTGGTTGCTGGGATTTGAACTCTGGACCTTTGGAAGAGCAGTCGGGTGCTCTTATCCACTGAGCCATCTCACCAGCCCGAGGAAAGTTATTCTGTTTGTAAAATTAGAGCGCCTATACCCCACCTCAGCTCTGTTTTTCTTGCCTATGGCACTATCACTGTGGTCACAGAGGGCAACAGCACTGCCATTTTAGCACTCTCAGAAAGAGCTGCCTTTTCTCGGCCAGGGGTGGTGGTGCACACCATAACCCCTTTCTCTGGGGACCCTGAAACGCCAGTTTTACAAGTTCAAGACTGGCCTAGATTACAGAGTGAGACCTTGTGTAAAAATTTTTTTAGAAATATTCTGTTTGTTTGTTTGTTTGGTTGAGACAGGAGTTTTCTTTGTTGCTCAAGCTATCCTGGAACTCATTCTGTAAACCAGTACAGAACTCAAGAGGTCTCTCAGCCTCTCCTCTTGAGTTGATGGGATTACAGGCATGTGCCACCTCCACCTGGTTAAATATGCTTTTCTTAATTACCTCCCACCCACCAGGGAGAACTGAAAATTCAAAGAGTATTAGCATTACAAATGATGACAGGAAAAAAATTAAGTTCATTTTAAGCAATGGCATAATTAGGTTCTTTACAAAGAGAAAGTTTTGCAAAGTATTTTTGCCACAAGAGTTCCAGTGGGCCACTCCAACTGTGTAAATAGAATTTATTTGGCCTCCATCTTCCACCCAGAAATTGAATTAAAGTTCTGTCCTTAGCAATTATGGACATGTATTCTGCCGTATATTGTCTTATAAAGACAGTTTGTGCTTCTTTCTAGACTTAGCACCGTTATCTAGGATCTACATCAGAGAGAACTGACAGAGATTAAGCTGGTCCCAGGGGAGAGGCTCTTAACTTTTTTTTACATGTATTTATTTTTATTTACTTATTAGTGTATGTCTGTGTGTCTATGGGTGTATGTTTGCGTGTGTCTCTGTGTATGTTTACCTGTGTATGGTGTATATCTATGTGTGTGTGTATGAGTATATGTGTGTTCATGTGTGTGTTTGTATGGGTGTGTATGTGTGTGTGTGGTAGTCAGTTCTCACCATCCACCATGTGGGGCTGTGTGATAGAACACAGGTTGTCAGGTCTGAGAGGCAAGTACTGCCACTTATTGAGCAATCCCCCAAGTTCCTTGCGTTGAGTTTTAAAGCCATTTCAAGCAAGAAACTGGAGTGTGGGGAGCAGAGAGCTCAGAGGGAATATTAATTAGGTGAGTTGAATTTAAATGCTGCTAAAGTCAATGTAACAAGCATCCTGCATGAGTTCGTTGCTCTGTGGGCCCAACCAGAGCAAGCCAGCAAGAGGAGCACAAAGCACTGTTAACTGTGTTGCTTGTAGATCAACAATGGGAAGGAGTAGAAGAAATAGCCTTGTATACGTTTCATTCATATTTGGTGAACAGCTATTATATGCAAAGCCTGCTGCTTAGTCCAGCTGGAAATTAAACAGGTGTGATGGGCTTTCTAATTTTTTTGAATGTCTGAAACTCTTGAAAATACATTGATGAATAGCTCATGTAAGGCAGGCCTTGGAAAAGGCTACAGTGAAGGCACTGATACAATTCAGTAGGGAAGAGATGGATTACTGCTGACTGGAAGATTTGAACCGAGTACCCAAGGACAAGCCAATCACTGGGACAATGGACTACTAAAAAAGATTACTTCATCTAGGGTAGCCAGCTCGAACAGAGCCCGAGGACAGAGAGCCGGGGGACAGGGTAGGTCTCCTCAGTGCTGATGTGCTGCCTCTTGGGGACAAGGCCTCTAAATGCTCTCTGTGCTCCCCTCTGTCTGTCCTCCTCTGACCTGCCTATGGCCTTTGGACAGATGTGAGTGTCTCTTGAAAGTCAGGTATGATTTGGAATCTGTTATAGATATGTGGGTCACTCCCCTGACGTTGATTAAATTTAGCTGTGGGTGAGGGGTGTGCCCTCGTTCTCTCGCTGTGCCACAGATTCATGTATACCAACCAGTTCACACTGGAGGGTTGGAGCTGGGAAAGTCTTTATACTGATAATGCCATCTTTGTTTTAAGAGAGCACTTCCCAAGTCTGTTAATTCCAAGAAATTCTTAACCAAAAGAAGGAGGAGTCCTGGAAGAGAAAAGAGGGCAGGTGACTGTCGGAGAATCCGATCTGCTTTAGAAGGGACAATGAACCTGAAGAGCAGTGGGGACAGTCTCCCATACTTTGGTAGATTCCATTCCTTGCAGATGTTATTGCATTAACTTGATTTTAAAAAATATTTCCAGGACGGGACATAGTGGTGCAAGCCTTCAACCTTAGACAAAGGCAGTAGATCTCTGTAAGTTCGAGGCCAGCCTGGTAAGCAGAGTGAGTTACAGACTAGCCAGGGTTGCAGAAGAGAAAATCTGTTTTCCTGTTTCCTAATCTAGAATGTAAACCAAAAGGCGGGGATCTGGTGCTTTGCTCTTGGTGCTCTCAGCATAAAGCCCAGCTTAGACATAGTCATTAACTTGAACACACAAGTGATGGTCTGGAAGCAAAGGAGTCTGATGCAGTCATTCCGGCTGGTGGGAGATAGCGTTGGGAAAAAGAAAGATCTTCATTGTTTGCTCTCATCAAAACCAACTCCAAAGTGTTTCTTGAAAGGTTCAGTATAGGCCAGCACTTGGGAGGCAGAGGCAGGTGGATTTCTGAGTTCGAGTTCCAGGACAGCCAGGGCTACACAGAGAAACCCTGTCTTGAAAAGCCAAAAAACCTTAACTTAGTCTCTGTGGAAGTAAGACCCTCTGATATTTGCTCTATAAATAAAACAGATTTTTAGAAGTGTTCCATTTCTCCACATTTCTGTTTGTGTTTAACTTTTTGATTTACCACTTGAAGAAGAAATGATTTAAAAATTTGGAGCACTTCTGTTCTAAGCCTGTGTATGGAGGGGTCATTACTTACATTTACTTGTTTTCGTCCTCCAGACAGTCCTGGGAAATAGCTGTCATTGTTATAATGACTCTACAGATGAGCACACTGCTACCCAGAGGTCAGCCAGCTTGCCTAAGTTCCTCATCCCTGTTTGAGAAAGCTTAGCATTTGTCCCCTACGGCTCCAAAACTGATCTCCTCTTACGGTGTCCAACCATCAGGCATGCATCGAGTCGTCCCAATGCCCTGGCCAACTGCTGAGGATGGCTCTTGTCACTATTAACACTTGAAGCAAATCTCATTGGGAAAAATCCCATTACTTCTTTTTCTGTCAAAACATAAGAAATGAAAAAAACAAAACCTTCTTATTTCCAAAGAAATTCTTACTAATATTTATTTATTCTCCTATTTAAAATATTTATTTTTAATATTTTGATTGTTTGCATGTATGTATGATTGTATGTATGATTGTATGTACATGCGTGTGTGCAACTGCCTTTGAAGGTCAGAAGGTGTTGACTTCCTTGGGGCTGGCATTACAGATGATGTGAGCCGCTTGGCTTGGGTGCTGGGAACTGAACTGAAGTCCTCTGGAAGAGCTTCCAGTGTCCTTAACCACTAGGCCAGCTCTTTAGCCCCCCTCTTATTTTTATTTTTCACTTCTTTAGGGGAAAAGTACAGAATTTCCTTATATTCTGATGATAATTAGAGACTGGCTTATCACTTCTCTCACAGAATTCAAGTGCTGTATCAGAACTGTCTTCATTTACATGCTTTAGTTTCCTAGTAAGCCGAGCTCTCTCTCTCTCTCTCTCTCTCTCTCTCTCTCTCTCTCTCTCTCTCTCTCTCTCTCTCTCTCTCTCTCTCTCTCTCTCCTCTCTCTCCTTCCTCTCTCTCCTTCCTCTCTCTCTCCTCTCTCTCTCTCTCTCTCTCTCTCTCTCTCTCTCTCTCTCTCTCTCTCTCTCTCTCTCTCTCTCGTAGTCCTGGCTGTCTGGCTGTCTGGGGACTCTCTGTAGACCAGGCTGACCTTGAAGTCGGAGATTCTGCCTTTGTCTCCTAAGCTGGATTAATGGTATGGGTCATCACCTCCTGGTTTCAGCCTCATTCTTGTGTCAAGGGCTCTTTAGTAATGGCAGCATGCATGAGGACCTGAACGAACCACATGTTCTATTGTTGCTTGTCAAGCTTCAGTGCACACAGCAGAGGTCACCTCTGCCCTGGATGAATAGGGGTAGAGTCATCTAAAAGATTCCAGATCTGGGTAAACAAAGCCCACGAGAGTTTTCAAGAGCTTGTGTCTCAGAAAAGGTAGAGGTCGGGGGGGGGGGGGTCACTGGTGCCTCTTATAAAAACTTAGAGCGAGCCAAGTTCACTCTTCCCAAACTGTTCAGCTGCAGGCCCTGGCCTCGGAACTGAAAACGGGCTTCACAGAAGCAATGCAGGAGCTGACACGGATCCAACATGGAGAATACGCTTTGGAAGAGAAGGTCAAGAGCTGCCGATGTTCAATGGAAGAGAAAGTCACGGAGATGAAGAATTCATTAAACTACTTCAAGGTGGGAGCCTCTCTTATTTCCCTGATGAAAAGAGTATGTTGGTCCCAGTACCAGAAGCAGGAAATTTGCCTTTTCTTACAGCAGCCGAGGGTAAGAATGTTCCCTCTGAGTCATCTGTTAGTTATCACGGAACAATAGCTACTGCACGGTTTGCAGTTGCTGAGCTCTGTGTTGAAATTAGAAACCACAATGAAAGCATACTTCACCTCTCATTCACCGTTTACTCAAAAGCATGCAGCTAGGTAAAGACTTATGGGAGACCGGCTGTTGTGTTCTCTTACCCCATGAGCCAGTGTAAAATGTAGCAATTATTGCATTGTAGGAAGAGCTGAGCAATGCAATGTCCATGATTCAGGCCATCACTTCCAAGCAAGAAGAAATGCAGCAGAAAATCGAACAGCTGCAGCAGGAGAAGAGAAGAGAATCTCGAAAGGTCAAAGCCAAGTGAGTATCTTAAAAAAAGATCCATTCGGGGCAAACCCATAAGCAATGGCCCTGCCACAGAAGCCTTAAGAAAACTTCCAGCTATTCGCACATAAGGAGTGGGCTCCTGAGCAGCACAGAGCAGCCTGGGCTGGAAGGGACGAAGCCATATATTCCTGGTTAATACTGGGGCTGGAGAAATGGCTTCATAGTCAAGAACACTGGCTGCTTTTGCAGAGGACCAGACTTTAGTTCCCAGAACCTCATCAGTCAGTTCATAGGCGCCTTCAACTCCAACTCCAGGGGATCCAACACCCTTCTCTGGCCTCTGTAGGTGAATGGGTATGTGTAGACACACACACACACACACACACACACACACACACACACACACACACGCATGCAGGCACGCAAACAACAACAAAACAAAACAAACAAAAATCCCAAAACACTCACCACAAATCTATAAAAGCAACAGAGCTTGGATCTTTAGCCCACGTAACTGTCACGATGTAAGCCAGCCTGTGAACTAGTCGTATTGGTGAGCTTTGGGTTTGATTGAAAGACCCTGCCTCGATGGCATGAGTAGAAATTAATGGAGGATAACTTACAACCTCAACTCCAGGCCTCCACATGCATGAACACATATCTACATATATGTGTTCACATGTATGCAAACATACAAACTCATATGCAAATGGAAAAAACAGTTAGTATAAAAATGGATGGTAGCATTTCATGGGAAAATATATTTAACACGATATGACATGAAATCAAAATGATATGCAATGTGTACATAGCTTGATTTTCGATTTAAAGACACGTAAATTGATAACTAGAAAGAGAGGGATTGATGTTTTAAGGATGTGCGACAGCAGTGATTTTCCTTTGTTTTAAAACTTCCCATAGGTTCTCCAGTGTTGCTGTTATTTATTTGGGTAGTTGAAAAAAAAAAGTTAGTCAGTGCCTCCGACAGGCAGAAACAAGTCAGTGTGCCCGATAAAGAGTTGCCGTCTTCATTGGTATGTTATGGGGATCATAGCTGTCTGAGCCTGGGAAACAGCTTATGGTTACATTGTTTGGGTGAAATACTTCTGGTCCTTGGTGTTCTGTGATTGAGCTGTTAAGGGTGTGTAAGTCGCCCCAAACAAATATTCAACTCTGCAAACGTTACAGACCCTGGTAAGAGCCAGGCATGGTGGCCAGGCCTTTAATCCTAGCAGTTGGCAGAGGCAGGAGGCTCTATGTGGTGGGGTCTATACTACAAGCCTGGGGGGCTAGTCAGGGCTACATAGTGAGACCTAGTGTCCCAAAAGAAAATCAAAACAAAATCAAAGATCCCGGTGACAGGGAAGCCAGTAATAGAAAAATAAGAATGAAAACATCACAATTAGATGTAAATTATAATACTTTAAAGTTGGTGAATTAAATTGAACTATACGAATTGTTCGGCTTTAACCATTTATAATTTATTTTAAAAAAATAGCAATTTATATAGTTCAACCTGTGTGTGCCTTGGCTGCACATTAAAAAAAATAATAAAGGAAAATTTATATGTTCAACCTAACAATTCACTCTCTGGTATTACTCTGAATCGAGCCGTTCCTAGTCTATCAGACTAAGAACCAATGTCCTTTCTGCTGTCTCCTTTGCTAGGAAAGCCCAAAAGGAAGAACATGGCGCGCAGGCCGGGCCGGCATCTGCGCCCGCGCCTGCGTCTGCGCCGACGCAAGGAAGCCCCTTCCGCTCCATCAATGTCCCTGAAGCCGGTCTCCCCAGTGACGACTTCACCAACATGTTGCCTTCTCAGAACTATGAAAAAGGTACAACTCATAAACCTTGGGGGATTAACCATCCATCGTTCTCCCTGATTCCTAGGGCTTGAGTAAAAGTGGGAAGCACTCACATCCTCGTCGGAAGAAAGTATGTTTGCTCTACCGCTCAGCACGTGGCTGGTTTCTACGCTTTAGAAGGCGTCTGATGACCCCACGGTTCCCGAGAGACTGCCCAGTTCTAATGTTTTCTCTTTGTGGAAAATACTAATTTTGACATTGCTTCTAAGTGTCAATTAGATTAAAAATAATTTAGTGTACTCAATATTATACTAACCATAAGAGAACTGGATTTTCAAAAAAGTCACTCTAAATAGTTACCTATGGTACTGTCACTAGGCACCCATGTTCCTCAGAGAGCCAGGCTGGTGCTGTCTGTGAGCTGAGACAGTTGCCAACCACATCCTGAGTATACTGATGCAGCAAGATGGTTTGTTGGCAGTACCACAGGAGGATTCAAGGGCTGTGATTTTTGACCTGTGTTCGAATCAGGGAAAAAAAATAAACAAAACAAGACAAATTTTGCTACATCATTATATTTTCAAGAGTGTCCAACAAAGTACCTACGTACAGAAAAATGAATGAATGTAGAAATTACTGTAGTTTGTGTCTCTCTCTCCTCCTCCCCACTCCCCCTTACTCCCTTTCCCTCTCTCCCTACCCCTCCTTGTTTTAGTCATGTATAGAAACTTCTCAAAAGGTAGTCTAAATGATTTTTCCATCAAGGGTAAACAGCTAGATGGCAGGGTTGCTGATTCTCCATCCTCGAGGCTCAAGATTTTACTGATTCAGAGACAGTTACGTGTGTTATGAATAACTGGGTGTAAAATTCTAAGGCGAATGGCTTTTACTTGGTGAACTTCTGAGTCCAGACTTACTTGGCTATTAGCCATTTGCCTGTACATGGGAGCAGGTCTTTTAGCCGCTGTGTGTGCAGTCTGTGGACAGTGGCTTGATTGTCTGGGAGGGGCTCCACTGGTGGGCCTTTTTCCTTCACTGTACATTGTGAAGAGCAAGATGAATCAAGATGGCCACGAAGGTGAAGAGCCCAGGGCTCAGGGTAGAGATCAGATCAGTACCAGGTCTGGGGCATCTGTGTGTATTTACTAGACAGACTTTTAAAAATTAGATTTACAAAGCATATTTGTGCATCTTCACACAATGGGTGACAGACCTCTTAGGCTGGAATACATCCATGGGATTTTTTTTTTTTAATTCACTGACAACAACTAACTCAGATGATTGCAGTGCCCACATGCATTTCCTTATTTAAAATGTTTTACTTATTATTGTTAGTTTGTATGGGTGTATGTGTATGGTGTGTGTGTGTGTGTGACTTCAAGTGAGTGTGTGTCACAGCTTGGGTATGGAGGTTAGCATCTTTAAACTGTGGGTCCTTTCTTTCCAGCATGAATTTCAGATCAAATTCAAATTGTCAGCCTTTTACAGTGAGCAACTTTCTCTGCTGAGCTGTCTCACTGGCTGGATTTAAGTGATCTGCTCCTGGCAACCTCTCCTTCCCGCCCTGTGATAGAGACATAGTCATAGCTTGTTCTACCATGCTGCTGTAAAACATTTGAAATGTTGCCTTTATTATGACATCACGCATATACTTGGTGGTAGCTCATATTAAAATTCAGATTAAAGGATCAAACCTTCAAAAATGTTGGTTTATCCTTTTTTTAATGGCACAATGGTGTGAGTCTGGTGTGTTACCTCAAATTCAGTAGCTCTAAGCAGCAAACGTTCGGTACCTAGGCTTCTCTGAGCTAGGAGTCTGTGCATAGTTGACCTGGGTACCACTCACTTGAGGTCTCTCCTGAGGTAGGTTGTCATTGAAGTGCTGGCCAAACCTGTTATGCCACATGTGAAGGCTGTACTCAGAGGACATTTTATTCCAGAATTATGCACATGGTGTGGCAGTCCCTGGGATATGGGCCTTTCCCACATGACACCTGCTTATTTCGGGGTATGTAGTCTAACGGAAAGCTCAGAACAAAGGTGTAGCTTTGCGTAACCTAGTATTTGGAGAAGCAGCTTGTCTTTCCTGCCATGTTCTGTTCCTCAGAAGATAATCACTAAACCCAGCATCACTTACAGGAGCAACCACGGGATAGGAAAGCCTCAGGGTAGGAAGACTGCAGAGCCATCTTGGATGCTGCTTCCTACAAATGGCTGGCCCTCTTTCTTTTTTAAAAAAGATTTGTTTTTGATTATTTTCAACTATGTGTATGAGTCTGTGTGAGTACATATCTGAAAGTGCAGTAGAGATGTCAGCTCTCCCTGGACCTGGAGTCACAGGCATTTGTAACACACCCAGTGTGGGTGCTGGGAATTGAACCTTAGGTTCTTTGCAAGAGCAATATGTACCCTTAACCTCAGAGCTGTCTCTGTTGTAAAGCTTCATTCATATACCTTATCATTGAAAAGTTTGAAATGTCATCTAAAGAAATGAGATAACACTCTTTCAGGTTTATTGATTCCACTTTATGTGTATTAATGTCTTGCCGACATGTATGTATGTGCACCACATGTGTGCCTCGTGCATATGGGGGTCAGAGGCAGGAGATGGATACCCTGGAACTGGAGTCACAGATGGCTGTGCACAGGGCCGAGAACAGAACCCTTGCCTCTGCAAAAGCAATAGTACTCTTAACTCCTGAGCTCTCTCTCCAGCCCTTGAAAATATTATTTCATGGAATCTCTTGCACTCTTCTAGCCAAAGAAGCCTTGAAGAAGATTTTTAAAATGCAATTGTCCTTCTTAATCCCCACTTACTCTTGTTCGAATGTCTGAGAGTGAACCCCGTCCTGTTGCTGGATCAAGCCTATTGGATTCTTAGTTGTTTGAACAGATATCACCTGGGACCATCTTTAACAGTTTAGAAACTAGCTTTGGATAGTGGGATCCTACATCAAGCCCTACTCTGTCTCTCTCCTCTGTGATGACACTGTAAAATCTGTGAGTCTGTCCTTTCCTTGGGTCATAGAAGGTGCTTAATCCATGTCTGTAGAATGGATGCTGAACGGAGTTCTCCTTTCTCTGCAGCCCAAGAGTCAAGATCTGTTCATGTAGGAGATAGCAATGTGAAGGGGATGATGGGTCCTGGTAAGTGGCTCCTCTGGGTTTAAGTGTTTATTAGTGTGTGTGTGTGTGTGTGTGTGTGTGTGTGTGTGTGTGTGTGTGTGTGCATGTGCATGCGCGAGCACATGCTACTGTACAGGGCTGGAGATCAGAGGACAGCTGTGCGAAGCTGGTTCTCTCATTCCACCTTTATGGTTTCTGGGAATCGAACTTAGGTTATTGGGCTTACAAGACAAACACTTTGCCTGCTGAGCCAATTAAGCAGTCCAGGCACCTTCCCTGTGCTACTCGGCCAGGCCCAAGCCAAGCAGGAAAGGACTCAGACATGTTAATCACTTTTTTGACTCTGACAAATAGCTGAAAAAAAAAAAAAAGCAAAACAAGACAAAAACAAACAAACAAAACAAAGGAGAAATGTATTTCAGTCCTTGGTTTGAAAGGTTTCAATCCAAGGTGCTGCAGACACAGCGGAGGAGCAGAGCAGCGTGAGAAGCCTGTGATGTGTGGTTTGCTTACTTCAAGGCATCCAGGAAGCAGAGCGAACGAATAATAGGAAGCAAATGGGGACAAGGTACACATTACAAGGGCATACCCCCAGTGACCAGGTTCCCCCAAATTTGCCCAACCTTTCATAGTTTTATCATCTCTCTTTAAAAAATGGAGTCCATTGTTGGATTAATCTGCCAGAGAGGTGGCACCCTCTCTGGTTATCCAGCCACTTCCTGTTCTTACTGCAGCTTGCATCAAGGGCCATGCCTCTGATGCCTTCAGAGGACACTTCCTATTCAAATCATAAAACCAGATAAGCGTAACCATTCTTTTCACTTATGTTCCTACACAGGAACTGGTGCAGGAGAGAGGAGAGCAGGCAAATTTTTAGAAGACTAAATCAACCTTCTTAGTTCTTTCTCATTCCAATACCTGATAAGCTAGCGTTTGCTGAGGTCTCACAGGGGAGTGCTCCACAGCACACATTTTTTTCTTGCCTCACATACTCTGTAGTCTACTCCAAAATTTACCTAATTGATAACTCACCAGAATTTATGCATTATTTAATCTTCCCTCCGCTCTTCTTTCCTCTTCTTCCAACTTAGCATCATAGGAAAGAGGGACTAAATACCAAAGGAGACACCCCGTGTCACCACCAGGTGTCTGTGGTGTCCTTCCTTTTCGCCTTTCTGTTCTTCCTAACAGTGCTGCAGGCCTGCCATGCTGACCTGGAAGCAAGCAGACACAGGGAGTCAGTCATGCTGCTTTAACTTTTGATTAACGTGTTGGTATAACTAGTCTAGTCTAGTCTAGTCTAGTCTAGTCTAGTCTAGTCTAGTCTAGTCTAGTCATTGAGGCACAGTCTTGTGTAGCCTGGCTGGCCCTGAACGTTTTACAAAGCTACGGATGATAACATTGAACTCTTGATCTTCCTGCCTCCATCTCCCAAATGCTGAAATTACAGGTATGCACTACCATGCTGGGCTTTTTAAAAGCTTACTTATTTTGTGGAGTCTATGCATTAAAAACAAATTAGAGGACACATGGGCCAGAAAAAGAGAGAAAGGTGACTCCTTACAGTTTGGGACATTCTTAATCCTTAATTGACATATTTAGTCTTTTAGGGATAAGGTACCCATTTAGCAGTATATTAGTTAAGAGTTAGTAACAAATACTATGTTCTTTTTCAAAAAGAAAGTTCAGAGGGGTCAAGAACACAAGAACATGATGCACAGAATCAACTAAGTAGGGCTTATAAGGACTCACAGAGACAGTCAGGGAGCCTGGATGGGTCTGACCTTGGTCCTCTGTATATGTTATGGCTGTGTAGCTTGGTCTTCTTGTGGGTCTCATAAGAGTGAGAGTGGGGGCGTCTCCGACCCTTCTGTCTTCTCCTGGGACCCATTTCCTCCTACTTGGTTGTCATGATATATCATTCAGCCTGGTATAGGTTTTGTGCTTAGTCTTACTGTCTCTTGTTGGGCCATGTCAGTGGGCATCCCTGGGAGGCCTGGTCATGTTTTGAAGAGAAACAGAGGATCTGGGAGAGAGGAGAGGCGGGAGAAGGACTGGGAGGAGCAGAGGGAGGGGGACTGCACTTGGGGTGTGAGAGAAGAATAAAAGGTTTTGGATTTTTGTTGTTTTGTTTTGTTTTGTTTTGTTTGTTTTAAAGAAAGTTTTTGTCTAGCAGGTATTGTTTTTCAGGAGTGAACCCAACAACTCCAGAATCAGATGAAAACCTTAAGCCTTCTCTCTCAGCCGAGATCCAGTCCAAGGGCCATCACACACCTGGCCTGTGGAGACAGCCTAAGGAAGGCAAAGAATGGGGCGAGGAATATGTCACAAAAGATCACCCAGATAAGCTGAAGGACGCTGGCCAGGGCAGACACAGCTCCCTGGAAAACGTTCTGTGTGAAACCTCTTTAGCTGGTGAGTCCTGAAGGGGGATGTGGGTGGGTGTACGAAAGAAGGACTAGAACCTGGGCAGTGTACACAGAATGGACATGTGAATGGACATGTGGTACCACCTTGTGTCTCTTCAGGATGAAGGGACTTAGTGTGGGTCACATATGCTGGTGGGACTGCCACCTTGATCCTGGGCGTTTATGACATTCTGTATTGTTGTGCTTCAGAAAACAGACAAAAAAACTAAGGCTCCTGGAGATTATCTATTTAGCCGGCCAATCATTTATTGATAGTTTGCCACCAACATGTCAAACCCTGCAACGGCCTCCTTCCTGCCTTCCTTCCTCTTCTCTTTTCTCTTCATCCTTCCCTTCTATGGGGAACAGTTACTGACAGTAGCATTTTCTACACTGGGGGAGGGGTAATTTTTTAAAAATAAATATTATTCTTAAGCAAATACATAAAAATTAAATAGCACTAAAAGCTTTTTAGAATTATTAACAAGAAGACTTAGCAACCGCCTTGAACTCGTTTTGACAGCTTATCATGTTTCTTGTGCATTAATTTCTTTGTTGTTGCTGTGATAGAACACCACAACTAAGGCAACTGATAAAAGAAATCATTTAATTTGGCTTCTGGTTTCAGAGGGATAGAGGTCATGACGTTGGAACAAAGGCATGGCCGAAAGCTTACATTTTGACCTACAGCAATTGGGCGAGGGTGGGGGAGAGTCGTACACTGGGAAATCGCATGAATCCTTTGAAACATCAAAGCCTGCCTCCAGTAATACACCTCTTTCAACAAGGGCACAGCCCCAATCCTTCCCAAACAGTTCACCAGCTGGGGACCAAGGACTCAAATACGAACCTTTGGGCCATTTTCACTCACATCATCACAACTTGCTTCATATTTTATGCTATTTTATAAATAATACTTTGTCTAAAGTTTATTTATATAGAGTAAAATTCACATTTAAACTTAAAAATTTTTAATGTGTTAAGTGTATATTTTTATGTGTATGTGCAAGTATGTATGTGCAGGTGTGTATGAGCAGGTGTGTATGTGCAGGTGTGTATGAGCAGGTGTGTATGTGCAGGTGTGTATGTGCAGGTGTGTATGAGCAGGTGTGTATGAGCACGTGTGTATGAGCAGGTGTGTATGAGCAGGTGTGTATGAGCAGGTGCAGGTGTGTATGTGCAGGTGTGTATGTGCAGGTGTGTATGAGCAGGTGTGTATGAGCAGGTGTGTATGAGCAGGTGTGTATGAGCAGGTGTGTATGTGCAGGTGTGTATGAGCAGGTGTGTATGAGCAGGTGTGTATGTGCAGGTGTGTATGAGCAGGTGTGTATGTGCAGGTGTGTATGAGCAGGTGTGTATGTGCAGGTGTGTATGAGCAGGTGTGTATGAGCAGGTGTGTATGTGTAGGTGTGTATGAGCAGGTGTGTATGTACAGGTGTGTATGCTACAGCGGTGTAGGCTATTGTATGGATATGGAGCTTGTGTACCCCCTGAGCAGCTTTGTGAGCCTCAGCTTATGACTATAAGGAATTTTTTTTTCACAGACAGGGCTTCTCTGTATAGCCCTGGCTGTCCTGGAACTCACTCTGTAGACCAGGCTGGCCTCAAACTCATAGAACCGCCTGCCTCTGCTTCCTAAGTACTGAGATTAAAGGCATGCACCACCACTGCCCGGATATAAGGAAATTTTTGATTAATTCTTTCTTGTATATACTTTCTTTTCATCATATTTATCACAGCCCCCAACTCCTCCCAGATCCAATTCTTCATTCTCTATCCTCTGGTAACTTTATTTCCTCATTTTGTGTTGTTTTTATAAAATAATCCAATTTGTGTTCCATAAGCTCTGGGTGTTGGGCCAACCATTGAAGCATTGTCAGTCCCCTGCGGGCCACACCCACAAGGAGAACTGACTCTCTCTCAGCTCTACTTTTTCTATATAAATATTGTTTGGGATCACTGTCAAGATCAGCATATATTACTGCTGTGCTGGGAAGCATTTATCTCATGCTTCATTTTAGTCAACATCTAAATAAAGAACTGCTGTGACTACTGTAAAGTTTCCTCTGTTCTTGAACTTCCCATGAACGGGATAAGACTTTATGTGTTCTTTTGTGCCTAGACGCTCTCTCTCACTATGTGTTCTTGAGATTCATCTACATTGTTGAATGTAATCCACTCAATAGTTTATTCTTTCTTACTAACCACACTGAATGTCTTCATATTTTAAAAAAGATTTATTTATTTATATTATTTATATGAGTACACTGTCACTGTCTCCAGACACACCAGAAGAGGGCATTTGATCCCATTGCAGGTGGTTGTAAGCCACCATGTGGTTGTTGGGAATTGAACTCAGGACCTCTGGAAGAGCAGTCCGTGCTCTTAATCACTGAGCCATCTCCCCCACTCCTGTCATATTTTAAAATTCCATAATTCAGGACTGGAGAGATGACTTGTGGCTAAGAGCACTGGTTGCTCTTGCAGAGTCTGATTCTAGTATCCAAGGCAGCTTACAAGCAGTCTTGAGATATTTTTTTTCTCCACGTAACAAAAACTCTTATCACATATATCTTTTTATCATTATATCCTTGTATTTATTTTGCATAGAGACCTCAGACACCTTACTCCAACTGTGACCCATTACACTGCTGTCATCCTGGTTTAACAGAAAACTGATTTTTCTTACCAGTCTGAAGCAGTTCTTCCATTGTCTTTCAGCTCCGAATGTTGTCATTATCGAGCACAGCATTCCTCTTATCTTTAGCTCTTTGACTGTTCCACAGTAACATTCTGTTACTACCGCCTTTCTACCCTGTAGGTCCCAAGGATGGAACTCAGGTCCTCAGGCTTAGCAGCAAGTGTTTTACCCTCTGAGCCATTTTGCTGGCCTCTCTACCTGTTAACTCTTAGAGTCTTCTCTTTATACCCAAAGTATTACAACTTTACAAGGATGTGGTGGTCCTTAAGATGATATGTGATTCTTTTTATCATTTATGCAGAGAATAAAGGACCCTCCTTTGGAAACACATGACCTGGGATACACGTGCCCACCCCTCCACTATTAATTTCGTAATATCATCTCAGCTACAGTTTCCCTTCTCTTTGAAGTTTCTAATTTAATGTTAGGTTCTGTGGTTTCATTTTTTTCATGGGCCTAATTTTTGTTCAGAGCACATTTCTCTTCTGCATTTGGCTTCTCCTGAGGGCAAAGGAGATGTCTTTGGCTTGATGTACTCTTAAAGTTTGTGTGTGTGTGTGTGTGTGCTTAAATGTCAAGGAGTTTCTTCTAAAATAGCATCCAGTAATTTTTAAATGGCTAGAATATTTTGCATATCTTTTTGCAAATAGTAATTGTACGATTTGCCCTGCATCACAGGGTTTCTCTGGGCAAGGCAGTGAAGGGCTAAGGAGTCAGGAGCAGGTCCCAAAGCTGCTTCACCTTTGGCTATTCTGTCTTCTTTAACTCTTTGCTATTCTGAGGTGAGAGCAGCTGGCTTCTGGTAATTACTTCTGTTGTTAGCTGCAGAGGATTAAGAATAAAAAAAAAAAAAAAAAGCTTAATTGCTAGAATTCTTTTCTCTATGGGCCCCTGGCTGGTCAGACCTGAGGCTTGGAGTCTGTTAACTCTTCATGAACCAGAGAGAAAAGAAAAGAAAAGAAGGGAAGGGAAGGGAAGAGAAGAGAAGAGAAGAGAAGAGAAGAGAAGAGAAGAGAAGAGAAGAGAAGAGAAGAGAAGAGAAGAGAAGAGAAGAGAGCACTGTTGCTTTATTGCTGTTCTCAGAGTTTATGCTTTCTCTAAAACATGACCTCATACCAGTACCAGGGAGAATCGTTACAGCAGGATAATTGATTACATGATTTTGGGGGGGGGGTCAGCAGGATAATTGATTACATGATTTTGGGGGGGGGTCAGCAGGATAATTGATTACATGATTTTGGGGGGGGTCAGCAGGATAATTGATTACATGATTTTGGGGGGGGGTCAGCAGGATAATTGATTACATGATTTTGGGGGGGGTCAGCAGGATAATTGATTACATGATTTTGGGGGGGGTCAGCAGGATAATTGATTACATGATTTGGGGGGGGTCAGCAGGATAATTGATTACATGATTTGGGGGGGGGGTTCGAGACAGGGTTTCTCTGTGTACCCCTGGCTGTCCTGGAACTCACTCTGTAGACCAGGCTGGCCTCGAACTCAGAAATCCGCCTGCCTCTGCCTCCCGAGTGCTGGGATTAAAGGTGTGCGCCATCTGAATACTTTTACATTCCAATAGATTCGGAGTAAGTTTGAAGCAATAAGACTTAAGGAGTTATGTCTTTCCATGAAGACTAGTATTTGACTTAACATTTATTATCTGTTACTAGACCCATAAGTTCATTGTAAGTTTAAAGCAATAATTTTTTTAAGGTTTATTTATTATATGTATATGAGTACACTGTAGCTGTCCTCGGACACACCAGAGGAGGGCATCGGATCCCATTACAGATGGTTGTGAGCCACCACGTGGTTGCTGGGAATTGAACTCAGGACCTCTGGAAGAAGAGTCAGTGCTCTTAACCGCTGGGCCATCTCTCCAGCCTTAAAGCAATAATTTTTATGTCATAAATTAGCACGGTTTTGTCAAGAGAAAAATCATCTGCCTTGTGTCTTATTATTTTGAAGTTTTGTATAGATAAACTAGTCAATATTATATTTTCTGCCCTTGCACCTACAATAAATTGTTCACTCCCAGTTTATGACCTTTAGTTACCAGATAATGGTCTCACAGCTAACCCAGAAGGTTTTCCTTGACTGTAATTTGTTCCAAGCCTTCTTTCTTTTCCTAGTGCAGTTAGCCCGTGACACGGGAAGCTTTACAGGGTTCTGTTTGCAGCTTTTCTTCTATCAGGGGCTTGAGAGTACTTGTAAAAATTTAGGAGTTATATAAAATCATTATCAGGAATTATGAAATCTATGAAATCATGAATTTGTCTGCATAGCATTACTACATGAGAGTTCATATTCATGTTGATCTGCAGAAAATCTGCCCAATAGGGTGGGCTGATGCCCAGGAATCAGCAGGCTATGTAATAGTGACAGGAAAGGCATAGCAGCAGTGAGAAGCAACCCTGGATGAAGTCTCTAAGGACCCTGCATTCTTAGAGCTCATGCAAACCCGGTGAGCCATCTCCAGAAAATGCACATGTATGTCTTCGCCCTTCCTAGATGACTTCTGACAAAGATTTAGTTTTCACACACATTTGTGTATTTCTTTTTTTTTTTTTAAAGATTTATTTATTTATTATATGTAAGTACACTGTAGCTGTCTTCAGACATTCCAGAAGAGGGCGCCAGATCTCGTTGCGGATGGTTGTGAGCCACCATGTGGTTGCTGGGATTTGAACTCTGGACCTTCAGAAGAGCAGTCGGGTGCTCTTACCCACTGAGCCATCTCACCAGCCCCATTTGTGTATTTCTTTTCCCTCTTCTATGGTCTAATATTATTCAAATGTCTCAGTAGCCTTAATTGTTTATGTGTTTAAGAAAGATTATACCCTGAAAGGAAAGAAGAAAGGAAGGGGAAAAGGGAGGGAGGGAGAAAGGGAAGGAGGAAGGAAGGAAGGAAGGAAGGAAGGAAGGAAGGAAGGAAGGGAGGGAGGGAGGGAGGGAGGGAAGGAGGGAGGGAGGGAGGGAGGGAGGGAGAAAGGGAAGGAGGAACGAAGGGAGGGAGGAAGGAAGGAAGGAAGGAAGGGAGGGAGGGAGGGAGGGAGGGAGGGAGGGAGGGAGGAAGGAAGATCCTCCAAATAACCTGGACTTTGTATTATCCAAGCTTGCCAGCAGTGAGCTTCATTAGAGGTACGCTAATTATGTAGAAATTAGTGATCTCTTCATGTCAGTGTCTTAGGGTTCTACTTAGGAAGTTCAGTGTATCAGGTGGCAGGGTACCTGTCCCCTGCCAAGAGTGTTTAAACCTGGCTGCTGACCCTCTGGGACCTGAAGGCGAAGTTGACTCTCTCATCAGCTCCTCATTCTGCCTTCCTCTGCAGCTCAGGCTCAGGCTTCCCTCATGCAGCTTCTCCCATTTCGTGAAGCCAGGGTGCCACCAGGTCTGCAAGTGTGAGCTGGAAACTCTCACATTTACCTCATTTACCCAAGTCTCTAGTTCTTCAGCCTCTACTGCTTTTATGAGGGGTCTCTGTCTGCAAACACATGACTTTGTGTCCTTTGGTTTGCTGGATGAATCTCATACCTCCAGTCTGTTTTTCCTCTTTTCCAAATACCCATGCTTGCCTGCTTGCCCTCCTTCTCCTCTCTTTCCTCCCTCCCTCCCTCTCTCCCTCCCTCCCTCCCTCCCTCCCTCCCTCCCTTCCTCCCTTTCCCTCCCTCCCTTCCTTTCCCTCCATCTCTTCTTCCTCCTCCCTCCTTCTTTCCTCTCCTCATTTCTATCACTTCCTCACTTCACTTCTTTTTTTTTTTTTCCTTTTCATTTTTGTCTCAAGGGGCCCAGGTAGGCCTTGAACTGGTTAAGTAGCTGAAGATGACTTTGGACTTCTGATCCTCCTGCCTTCAACTCCCAGATAATAACTGCACCACCAAGCCTGGTTTTCTGGTGCAGGAACTGAAGCCTAGGCCTTCTTGCAAGCTAGGGACACCACCAATTGAGCTTTTCCAAGTGTGTTTATCTCTTTCTTGCCTGGCTTAGTGTCCAGGAGGGAATTGCTTAACAACAACAAAAAAAAAAAATCCCCTTGGGTTTGTTTTAAAGCAAAAAGACAAACTGTGGCTCTGGAACTGCTTGAATCAGAACGGAAGTACGTCATCAACATCTCGCTGATCCTGAAGATAAAGGCCACCTTCCAGGGCTCCGATGGAAAGAGGAACCCCAAGGAGAGAAGGTACCATGTGCTCATTGCCTTTGCTTTCAGACTGACAGGATTCAAGGTGAGTCATGCACAGTGCACTACCGCTGCCACTTTGGGGAGTCTGGACCCCAGAGGGTCTTTCTAAGACTAGGCGGTGACAGCAAGTCTCAGACTGGGTCTCAGCCAGTAGACAGTGAGTATAGTCTGTGGGGCCATCAGTCTGTGTCTGTTCAGAATCTAAAGCGAGGCGCTGCATTTCCTCAGGATGGGAGGCTCCATGTAAATCTCAGGCAATGGATGTGGCAGAACTCTGCGTATGAGGGCCCTTAGACAGCAACACAGGAGGGAAGAACTCTTGTTCAGGTGACCTCACAGCAGCAGGTACTGTGTAAGAGCATGCACTGAGTCTTGTGTGACACTGTGCTTCCAGCATGCTAGCCCGAATATCACAATGTACCTGCTTATACTCTGTACTCCCTCTCTGGGAGATAACAGGAAATAGGGAAGGACTCATTAACGAAGAAGAGCCGCTTCAGAATGAAGGGAGGCAAAGAACAATCCAGATCAATCCGAGTCTGGGTTACGTGGCATTAGCATGTTAAGTATTTATTCCATGAGATGATAGACACGGGTACTTCATCAGTTATGAATACACCTAAGGAAGTTCCCATTTTCCTGCTTCTTCTGGATCCTCCCGTTTCCCTTGACTTCACAGCCGTTCAGCATCCCCTCCTTCCAAACATAAACACCCAGATACCCACACTTAACAACTGCAGTGAGGAACTGGTCCCCAGCAACACACACGAGTGTCTTGAGTGTTTCTAAGGGTTGGAAGGGCTCAGGTGGAAAGAGGAACTCCAGGGAGAGAAGCTGCCCACGTGCTTGTGGTGCCAGTGACCACCACCACGAGCTTGTAGTTTACCACCACAAGATGCTGATGATCAAAATATAAACGACAGAAGGCTGGCATGGCACCGCAAGCCCTTGACTTATAATAAACACTCGATCGAGACTCTTGCTTCATCTTTCCACAGTGGCCTAGATTTTCTCTGTTCTTTCCTGCCCCATCTGGCCACTCGACTTCCCCTCAGAGATCCCACGAAAGCTTGACTTACTCTCCCACCTCCTCCTCCTGAACTGAAGGAAGGCTCTGGACTGTAGCTTTTTGGCTTTTTTTCCCCTAAGTATCTGCTCAGTTTAAATGACTCAGATGGAGAGAGAATCTACCTTTTGGTGTGGCTTGCTTATGTACCTAAGGTCTCTTTCTAGTTTCCATAAAATTAAGGATCTGGGGTAAAGTACGGAGGAGCCATGTACCCTGGGTCCTATGTGTCATATTTGATCTGGGACTTCATGACTCTTCCCCAGCACTGGGGATATAGCCCTGGGCAGGGTACTCACCTACCATTCAGGAGGCCCTGGGTGCTATCTCCAGACTGGGAAAGGAATCTTCAGAACCCTGTGATGTCTGTATCTCAGAGGAAGACACCAAGGTCCACCTAGATAAGGGAATCCTTATTCCATCGTATACAAGACAATGCTGTTCATATTGGTTGTCAAGGTAACCCTCAGTCAAGCAGCACAAAGCTTCAGCTCAGAGCGTTGCAACTGAAAACGTGTTGTCTTGTTCTAGGTTGGGCTGTGCCGCCTTTTCTGTCCTACACTTGGGTTCTCTTCATCTTCTTTTCCTCACTATATATCTTTTCTATCCGCTTTTCTGAAACCTTGATGCACTGAGAATAGATCTATCGGCAGTGTTTTTCATGAGAATTTATTTGGTGACTTCGTTCACTACAGATGGCGAGGAGTCAGCACTTTCTGTCCCCTGTTGAAGTGGTGACCACTGACAGTGTTACAGATTGCACTCGTTTAATTATCTGTTCATTCATCTGTGACCCACCGCTCACAAAACCGGACATCATCTTGGCACAATGCTGAATTAGCAAGAACAACATAACTAAGTGGAAACTATAACTAGATTTTCCTTGATGGGTTTTATCTTGTTTTTTTTTTCTTCTATTACTATTTAAATAGTATATTGATGAGAGCAGAGAGAACTTTGAAGGCTATAGGAACTATTCATACTGCCATAAAAAAAAAAAATAGAACATGTCTTAGTTGGGGTTTCCATTGCTGTGAGCAGACACCATGACCAAGGCAACTCTTATAAAGGACAACATTTGATTGGGGCTGGCTTACAGGTTCAGAGTTTCAGTCTATTATCATCACAACAGGAAGCATGGTAGCACCCAGGCAGACACGGTGCTGGAGAAGGCATTGATCTGAAAGCAGCCAGAAGGAGACTAACTCTTCCTCATTGGGCGGAGCTTGAGGGCTAGAAGCCTTCAAAACCAGCCTACACAGTGATGCGCTTCCTTCAACAAGGCCCCACCTCCTAACAGCAGTACTTCTCATGGGCCAAGCACATTCAAACCACCACAGGACCCTTGACTACTGTGAATGAGAGCAGCCCTGCAAAGCAGTGAGACCCATGAGAGGTGCCTGTACTTCTTCTCCCTCTCTTCTCCATCTCCTGGCTCAACTCCTCTACACTCTTTCACGGCTTCATAGAATATCTGATAATTCTTTTCAAAAGTTTAAAGTCCCATTTTCCATATCTGGTCAGAACACACTGTAAGCCTTTGAGTTTCCACGGTCATTGCAAGGGTTAGCCATAGTCTAACTGGACCTTGACACCTCAGTTATCCAGTGACAGCCCAAAAGAAGGGACCATCTCTCTAGGCACCAGGCACATTAGTTACAGTAAAGCAGAAAACACTATTCTAGAAAGAAAAAGAAAGGGACCGGGGAAGAAAGATCATTCAGAATATATCCCATAATTTATATGGGCAACGGATCCAAAGCCAGGCCTCAGCATGGTACAGCAGCTTCCTTATCACACTGTGACTGTTGCCTGGGGTCCTTGTTGACCTCCGGGTGTGCGTGGGGGGGGGGGGGGAGGGGGCGGGGGAGTCTCTGCTGATGCGCCTTTAGCTCTCCAGCGTGATCAGCATGCTTTCTTCAGGCTCCTGCTCTTTCCGCAGCCTGCCTGGTTCCTAGTTCCTTTCCAAATTCCTCTCTGGTCTGAATAGGTTATTTAGATCCTTCAAGAACACTTGCTCCGAACAAGTTCAGAGGCCTCTCCATTTGTCTTAGAGCCAGCCAGCTTTGTCTATGCCGGCACTCATGGACCAGAGAGCTAAAATGGATCACAGTAGTGGAAGATTTCTTTGTCCTTTTCCTAAGAGAGCTCACTGCCCTATTCTGGTGTTTTTCGCTTCTCTGAGATACGGCTCCAGGGAAGTCTTTGCGTTGCTGAGAAAAGGGCGGGGGAGAGCCAGACAAAAACCCTTCTTTTAATCTGACATCCTGTCTAATGCAGATGTCTGCTTGTGGCCAGAACACCTCGATGGTCCACAAGTGTATGCCCGTCATACCCTTGGGAAATTTTTAATTAAACTCATCTCTCAAAGACAAGCAGGCCACCATATCTGTGTTAAATGTGTTGAAAGCACAGGGATGTACTTGGCATTTCCCTGAGCCATCAAATTAGAGCTCAGATCCTTGCTGCTGTGCAGCAACGCCCATTGTCTGCTGCTTCTTGTTTGTTCCTGTAGGGTCCTGCTCTCCTCATCCTTCTCTATTCCGGCTCCCCTTTCCCTTGGATGATTCTCTTTGTCTCTCTTCTCTCCACCCCAGCCTTCTCTGACTCCTCACTTCTTCATTTCCTCTGGGTTAAAAATGAGGCACACAAGCAGGTAGAGGAAAGAGATCTGAAGTGGGAAAGAGGCTCTGTGAAACACCAAGAAATGCTAAACAGCCCTAGTCTAAGGTCAGCAGGGGTCCAGACAACAGACTATCCATGCCCAGCATGACATTTTGATGCTGGAAGAAAAGGATGTGTGGGCTGGTGAGGCGGCTCAGCAGTTACAAGCCCTGGCTGCTCTTCCAGAGGTCCTGAGTTCAATTCCCAGCACCCACACGGTGGCTCACAACCATCTGTAAGGAGATCTGATGCCCTCTTCTGGAATGTGGATGCATATGAAGCAGAGCACTCATACATTAAATACATAAACTTTTTTTAAAAAGAAAAAGAGATGTGAGCTCCTTCATTGTCCTGACTCCCTGAATTCTATCTGCCAGTGTTAACCGAGCTTTACCGCTAACCCAAGCAACGCTATTCTAGCCAGTAGCCAAAAAGAGATTGTTTGGTTATCAATCAGCTTGGGATCTAAAACACTGAGCAAGACTTCCTTTAGAATGTCGACTGGGTGTGGCCTAAATGAATCTGTTCTTTACTTTTGGTCAATCACATAAGGGGCATAAGGGGTCATCAGTAAGGGGGCCTTATCTCTTGTCTGGGGATGTCTGCTTTGCTGAAAGGAAATGTAAAATCCTAAATACAGACTTGTGAGAGTGTTTGGGATGTTAGAAAAGTGGGGCCTGCTGGGTTTATTGCTATGGGACCATTTCTTCTCTTCTCCTGGCTCCTGTGATTCTTCCTGTGTTCTGTTTCAAGCCTCTTCCCTGGCTCCTTGCGCTACCTCGTCCAGCAGCACTTGGACTTGCTTCACGCGCTGCAGGAGAGGGTCCTGAAGTGGCCACGCCAAGGAGTCCTTGGAGACTTATTCCTGAAGTTGACAAATGATGAGGTAAGGAGCTCCCTTCTGCAGACTTTGAATGGATTGTGTCTCACTCACCTGCTTCTCCTTATGGAAAATCAAGAGTCAGCAAGTTTCAGACTTAGAAGAGGCTCTGATCCCTAGTCTAACCTCTCCATGCTGCAGTTAATAGGGTAGGTTCATAGACACTCAAAGGCTTTGCTGACATCATCCAGCTTGCTGCGTAGTTGGTTATTTATGATTGGAACCCTGTTATGTCTTCTACCTTCTGATTCACAACTTTGTGGTGTACTGTTGTGGCCTCCATTGATAATGCATGTATATGTGTATATGTATTTATATATGTGAGTTTATATGTACATGTGTGTATGTATATATATATCATTCTTGTATACATGATATATATATACACTATCAAGCATGTATATAACCCTATCTACATATAAAATAAGCATGAATAAAATATATATTCATATATAACTTTCTCTCCTTATAGATTTTGAAATATATGGTAGGTGGCTATTTGTCTTGCATGTTTTTTGTTTCAATTCCTTGGAAAAAGAGTGCTGAATTTTGAACTCTCTTTAGTGTTACACTGAGAACATATACAGACCAGAAGTTGAAAACCCAAATGTTCCCCGGGACCAGACAGTGGCACATATGATACACGGAGTTGAGTGTGAAACAGTTTGGACAGACTGGAACTGGCTGAAGCAGGCTATGTTTGTTTAGATGCGAAGGATAGCTACTCAGATATTTCCAGTTATTATTTAGGGAAGATGGGCTGGAATAAGCGCCACTTAGAATTTTGTGTAAAGGTTCTTATTTTTAAACATTGTGTGAGACAATTAGAGCTATTCAATTTTTGCCTGCCTCTTTATCAACAGCCTGGTTCCAGAGCGAGTTCCATGACAGCCAAGGATACACAGAGAAACCCTGTCTCCAAAACCAATAATAATAATAATAATAAATGTATTTTATCATTTAACAATTTAAAAATACTTTAACCTGCGTGACTCTCAGTACTTTTTGACTCTCTTGATATGAAGCTGGTGTGTTTTGGTTCTCACATTACAGTAATGTTTATCTTAAAACCAAAAGCTTTTTTTTTAATTAATTAATTTATTTTATGTGAGTACACTGTAGCTGTCTTCAGACACACCGGAAGAGGGTGTCAGATCTCCCACCATGTGGTTGCTGGGAATTGAACTCAGGACCTCTGGAAGAGCGTCAGTGCTCTTAACTGCTGAGCCATCTCTCCAGTCCCCACTATTTTTATAGACATGGTCTCATGGATCACTGGCTGGCCTTGAACTTGCGATTACTTGAAGATGACCTTGAACTCCTGGTTCTCTTGATCTTCCTCTCAAGTGCTAAGATTGTATATGTGTCTTATCATGTACATCTAAATGCGGAAGAAACAACAAAGGAAAAAAAAAACTCTTTAAAAGACGAATAAGGGTCCGGAGAGAGAGAGATGGTACAAAGACTAGGAGCACTTGCTCTTGCAGAGGTTGGGGTTTGCTGATAACCAGCATGGTGGCTCACACCATGCGTGACTCCAGTTACAGGATATCTGATACCTTTTGACCTCTGAGGGCACCAGACACTTACATGGGCCACATATGTGCATTTAGACACTCAACACACATAAAATAAAAATAAATCTTTATTTTTAAAAGAAGATGAATAAATCATCTAAAAGCAAATAAAGAACATAGTTAATAAACTGTCAAAATATTCTCTTAATTCTTCTCCGTTTTTATGTTCATGGCACTGTAAAAACGTCGCCATTCCCGTTTCCAGGTTCTCACCATGCATTTTTATGTTTGTTTTAAAGAATAATTTCTTGGATTATTATGTTGCCTACCTGAGGGATTTACCCGAATGCATCTCATTGGTTCATGTTGTGGTACTGAAGGAGGTAAGTTAACTCTATGCATATGCTGACCTACGCTTATACACCCTCTATGTCATGTTGCTGATCCATCCACCAGGACAGCATGTGCCCTGTGGGCTTGTCTTCCAGGCTGAGGAGCCTTGAGTATGTTCCTGATGCCCTCTTCTGGGCTGAAGGAGTTCATTCAGGGATCAGTGCCATTCCTGTGGTCTGCAGAGCTTTAATGATCCACTACACTAAACTACAGACAAAGCCAACAGGAGTCCCAGAGTTCTCCAGCATGCAGCTTAGGTGCTGTGTGTGTTGTTTTCAGGCTCAGAATCCAAATCATCCTTTGTCGAGCTAGAAGACTGCAAAGTGCCTCTATCCTGTTCCATTTCAGCATGGCCACTTCAGCAGTGTGTTAGGTGGCTGATATGCACGTCTACATGTGCATGGCGTTCATTTAAGCCAGCAAGAAAATAAAGGTCAGATGTCCCCACCCTGGAAGGGCTCTCGTTCACTCTCAGAGCCTATTAGTAGATGACTTGCTAGAAAACCTTAATGCATTAATTTAAGTACAGCTTGCTGAGTGCCTACTTCTGTCTAGCATTCCGTGTAGAAGGGCTGGGGAAGGAAGGGAGAGTTTTGAAACTTGGATCAATTATGTATGTATATATGTATGTATGTATGTATGTATGTATGTATGTATGTATGTAATGTTCTCGTTGTCCCTTTGGGTGTGTCCCTGAGCATGTGGCCTCTCCAGTGAGTGATCCAAACCTCGTGACCCTCTCTGGTGGGCATTTGCTCTCCGGCGGGTGGAATCTCTGATGTTCTATCTGCAGAGCTGACGGGACTTTGAAGAGTGACTGCTTGTTTCTCTTATGCAGGGTGATGAAGAGATTAAGTCGGATATCTACACCCTGTTTTTCCACATAGTACAGCGTATCCCCGAATATCTGATACATCTGCAGGTGAGCCTGACTGGACAAGCCAACAGTCTACACACTGAACTAGTATTTATGGCTTCCAATAATAAATATTGTAAAGGTGCAAGGACTCATTAATATTTCTAAGAAGTATTCACATGACTTAGGTTGCTATGGTTACAGCGCATCACACCACACACTATGGAGAACGAGCTAAAAAACCTATTCTTGAAATTTTTGTTTTATGGTACTTGTCTTTGACGTTCCATCTTCCCTCCAGCTTACCAGCAATCTCCACTTTGGGGGTCTAGAATCTTTTATAAGCACTCTTGGTAGCATCTAAGTACCTAATTCAGTCTCCTCCTCTTCAGTTCTACAACCATCTGAATGTCACCTCTGGCCGCTCAATTTCTGTTTACCTGCCCACTCAACTACTATCCTGATGGCTTCAGCTTGGCTTGGGTCCAGGGTTCCCTCATACAGTGCTCATACTTTATGTCTCAGTAAAGCCACGAGGAGCAGACGAACAAATTCTCAATGTAACTTTCTATGGAGCTTGTAGACCTGTTAGAAGACGTGGAAGTGAGAGTCCAACGCCTTCTTTCTGGAGGTCTCTTCCTCCTGCTACCCAGCTGTGCAGGTTTAAGGGTTGACTGAACTTAAGTAGCTCGGTGCCGAGTCTTAGAAAGGCTGTGATGAACCTCAGCTAGAACAGGCCAGAGTCAGTGTGGAGCTCTCCCCCTGGATAGAGCTTCAGCTCCCAAAATGTTTTCTCACAGTAGTTATCTTATGGATCCTTTCAACAGTTTCACAAAACAGGTGTTGTGGTTGCTGTTTGTCATAAGGACACAGAAGACCAAAGAGGACTCAGTACTGTGTTCACAACAGCACACCTAGTAGCCAAAAACCTTGGTCTGAAGGCCAGGCTTTGCAGACACCAGGCCTGCCACTATCTCGTTGACACTCAATTCTTCTGTCACTTATTAGACCTAAAGGAGATCACTGAGCTCCATGTCTCAGTGTCCTTCCTTATTATATAGAGGTCATTTCTATACCCACCTGGGTTGTGATAAAAATTAAATAAGATGATGAATATAAAAGAGCTTAGCTCCTGTTAGTGGCAAGTGGTCAACAAATAAATAATATATTTTCACAATCAAAATCAAGTTAATATTCCACTGTAGCATATAAGATCATTTAAAAACAAAAAACAAACAAAAAAAAAAAAACAAAGAAAGCCGGGCGTGGTGGCGCACGCCTTTAATCCCAGCACTCGGGAGGCAGAGGCAGGCGGATTTCTGAGTTCGAGGCCAGCCTGGTCTACAAAGTGAGTTCCAGGACAGCCAGGGCTATACAGAAAAACCCTGTCTCAAAAAAACAAAAACAAAAACAAAAACAAAACAAAAAAAAAAGATCATTTATTCCCTTGTGTACTACTATAACAAAATGCCTGAGGCTGGGTTTTTTTTTTTTTTAAGGGAGGTTTATTTTGGATCACAGTTTTGAAGGCCCCAAAGCATGGTGCTAGCATTGGTTCCTGGTGACCCTCCTCGTGGTAAATGCAGTAGTAGCAAAGATAATAGTGACTGGTCACACCATCTGAAAAAGAAGTAATGGGGCGGTACCCAGGCTTACTTTCCTGTGACTATTTTTTTTTTCCTCATCAGAACCCACTCTATTAAACCAGTATTAATTCCTTCATGAGGATGGTCAGCCCCCAATCCCATTTCACTAGATCCCACCTCTTAAAGGTTCCATATCTTTAAAAAATCATTACACTGTAGATTAAGCTTCAGAACCTTTGGGAGATAAACCACATCTAAACCATAGCATCAGCTGATATGATAGGAGAGGCCACCATCTACCCCTACTCATCCCACAGGCTTACTCATGCCTGTCATTCTTACCATTGGTCTGACTCCTGTAAGTGTTGCTTATAGATAGATAATAATTGTTAGAATATGTCTGTTATATCATACATCTAATTATTGGGTCTTTCTAACTTTTCAAAATGGAATTACATTACATCACATTCAAGTAAGCTAGGACCGAATGACTTCTTTTGATGTGATGGCTGAGCTTCCAGCTGATTGGCTAGATGGTGGAGCATGTGTTTGAGCTAGTTGTTTCGATGGAAGGGCTACAGAACTCACAGTAGCTCAGAGCGGGGTTCAGAAGAGGTAAAGCAACTTCAGTCTAATCGTGTAACGCTGCTTCCTTCTCCCTTCCATCCAGAATGTTCTGAAGTTCACAGAGCAGGAGCACCCAGACTATTACCTCCTACTTGTGTGTGTTCAGCGCCTCCGAGTGTTTATCTCTCATTATACCCTGCTGTTTCAATGCAATGAAGATTTGCTTATTCAGAAACGGAAAAAGCTCAAAAAGTAAGGTTGTGACGGTGCCATACCTGACAGAGGTGCCTGAGAAGAGGGCACAGGCCATCACTTGTGTTGAGTGCTGGAGTGGAGTGAAGGGAGTTGGAAGGAAAGGGTGGGGATGGGAAGGCAAGGCTGGCCACAGGAGGGACACACCTATCACCCAGTGGAAATAACTTTACAAGAAAAGCACTTGGACTCCATTGCCCCCTCATAAGTTGTTTCCTTAACTCTCTAGGTCCAAGATTGCAATGTAATGGTCTGAATATAGTTTCCTGCATTAATGTAACAAACATTTATTGAACACCTGTTGACTGTTAGGTACTGTTCTACCCAGTGAATATACAATGACCTAAATAGCCATAAACCTGTCACATGGGACTTAGCTGTAGGGCTGGACAGTGGAGAGTGAGTTAGATGTTAATGAGTGGCAAGGATAAAAGTGTTGGGGTGGATGCGCCTGAGTAGATTTCACAGAATGTAGAAAAAGAGAGTAGGTGCCATCTGGACCTTGGGGAATAGAAGCAATCTACAGCACAGCTTCCTAATGACCTAGGTTTCCTTAAACATCCCAGCCTATCTGGAGACTATTGTCATTTCTCTAGAGGTTTTCAACTAGAAAGACAGCTATCTCCTAACCCAGTGCTTTCCTGACGGTGTCTCCCAGGCCCACCCTGGATCCTTAATCTCTTTTCAGCCAACTGCCAGCTATTATATAAGCAATCTGGCTTATAGAGGGCTGGGGACAGCGAGCCTTTCACAGAAAGCTTGATCTGAGAGACAAATCTATTTTTCTTGCATAATCTCTGTATTCACAGAGCCAGTCTTGCACTGTACAACCTGAGACTATTTCGATTCTCTTAGGTCATCTATGGCAAAGCTGTACAAAGGGCTGGCTTCCCAGTGTGCTAATGCTGGCCAAGATGCTTCCCCCAATGCAGGCCAGGAGGCTGTCCACGACAGTGGGGTCCACTCAGAAGAAATGCTCCAACCCTATCCTTCCTCTTCCAGTTCTGCCCCTGCTGTCATGTAAGTATCTGTTGCTATGGAAACATTAACATTATTGGCCTTGTAGCTGATTTGTATAGGTGAGCAAGCGGTCCTGGATTAGAAATGTGCTCTGCAGACCTCCACCTTCTCCCTTACCCCATTGTTTCCATATTAACAGCCAAGCAGTTGATCATCAAGGCGTTTGAGGATCCCAGAGAAAGACGAGGCAGATTTAGAAAGTGCTAACAGGTGGCTTCTGGGCAGTGGCGCATCCCTTTAATCTCCACACTTGGGAGGCAGAGGTAGGCCAGGTCTCTGAGTTCAAGGGCAGCCTGGACTACAGAGTGAGTCCCAAGGCAGCCAGAGCTACACAATAGAGTCCTTGTCTCAATTTTTTAAAAAAAGTACTAAGAGGTGGAAAGTAGAAATTCACTTTGAGTATTACTTCAACTCTTTAATTAGTGTGAAATGTTTATTCTCCTTCAAGTACAACAGATAGTGGGGGAAAGATATACATTATACCCAGGCCAAACTTTGGCTGTTATTACACTCTTCCAGAATAAAGAGTACTGATGTAAAGTCACTTTATTTTCTTCACATCTGTAAACTTAAAGTCCTAAGTTCCATTCTAAGATCTGTCTTACAGTGCCTTAAAATATTGTTAGTATTCACATGTGCATCCATATGTAATTCTGGCGGAATTAAAATATAAATAAGAATAACCACTTTGGTCAGTGTGCAGTAGCTCATTGATATCTAGTAGGGAAGCAAGAACAAAAATCCTAAGTGATGGGTATCCTTCACTTTTTAAACTGTGTAAAAATTGTTATGTGCTCCCAGGCAACAAAACTACAAAACTGGGCAAATTCAGATAGGTTTTGCAACACATTATTTTGTGGGTCGTTTGAGATGACGGTCAAGACGCTTTACAGCCACAAACTTTAAAAACCTTTATTATAGAAATATAAATTTTACACATGAGTTTATCCACTATATCATCATCCAGAGTTCAACAGTTTATTCAGGAACACAATTGTTTACATGTGAAGATCTAGGAGTTGTAGCAAGTTCATTTTCTGGTATTCTGTATGACTCTGTCACAGCAAGACAGGGAGATAAATTGAAAAGACATGCCTCGGGACAGTGCCTGGTGGCAGGAAGGTTCAGAGCTTCCACCAGGCCCCAGCAATAGTGACAGCCTTTGTCTGCCTGCCATGTGATGTCTCAGTGACTGAGCTTGGAAGCTGAGACTTTCCAGGCCACTGCTTTTTTTTTTTTTTTAAATATGTATGTATGTATGTATCTATCTATCTATCTATCTAGATATCTATAAGTACACTGGAAAGAGGGCATCAGATCTCATTACAGATGGTTGTGAGCCACCATGTGGTTGCTGGGATTTGAACTCAGGACCTCTGGAAGAGCAAGTCAGTGCTCTTAACCGCTGAGCCATCTCTCCAGTCACTTGAGAAAGCCCTCTTAGTCAGTTTGTGGAGCTTTTTAGGTGACCCACGAAGGTGCCTGGGAGATGAAGAGAGAAGCCGGCCGGCCTTTGGCCGACTGCTCGACGAGAGCTCAGCACTATTTGATAGTCTCTCTTGTGCCCTTTCCCCTTTAAAGACATCTGATGGCCCCGGCAAAGAAAGGCCAGCAGCAGCAGAGCCTCATGGAGAGCATGCAGCCCGGGAAGCCTGGAGACTGGGAGCTGGAGGGCAGAAAGCACGAGCGGCCGGAGAGCCTGCTGGCGCCGGCTCAGTTCTGCGCGGCCGAGCAGGACGTGAAGGCGCTCGCCGGGCCTCTGCAGGCCATCCCGGAGATGGACTTCGAGCCGTCCTCCGCCGAGCCGCTAGGCAACGTGGAGCGCTCGCTGCGCGGTCCGCCCGAGCTCCTGCCCGACGCGCGCGGCTTCGTGCCCGCCGGCTACGAGGAGTTCGAGTACGGCGGCGAGATCTTCGCGCTGCCCGCGCCCTACGACGAGGAGCCCTTCCAGGCGCCGGCGCTCTTCGACAACTGCTCGCCTGCCTCCTCCGAGTCCAGCCTGGACATCTGCTTCCTGCGGCCCGTCAGCTTCGCCATGGAGGCCGAGAGGCCGGAGCACGCGCTGCAGCCGCTGCCCAAGAGCGCCACGTCGCCGGCGAGCAGCAGCGGCGCCTACAAGCTGGAGGCCGCGCAGGCGCAGGCGCAGGCGCACGGCAAGGCCAAGCCTCTGAGCCGCTCGCTCAAGGAGTTCCCGCGCACGCCGCCCGCCGAGGGCGTGGCCCCGCGCCTCTACAGCACGCGCAGCAGCAGCGGCGGCCGCGCGCCGCTCAAGGTCGAGCGCGCTCCCGCCCCGCACGGCCCAGCCGCCGCCGCCGCCGCCTCCCGCGGGGCGCCGCGGACCTTCTTCCCCCAACAGAGGTCCCAAAGCGAAAAACAGACCTATTTGGAAGTAAGGAGGGTAAAGTAAAACCCAGCCGACGCCCGCCTCGGCGCCCCGGGGCCTAGATCTCAGGGCCAGCCCCGGTTCCCTCGGCGGGGAGGGGGCGGGCAGAGGCGGAGCCAGCACACGCGTGGTTACAGGCTGTGGCCCTGGTGGCCTTCGAAGGCGAGTGGGCAGGGTGGCTATCATGCCGAGAGCATGAAGGCAGAGAGGGCGAGCAGGGACCCAGACGCACACAAAGAGTATGAATCAAGGAGTGAACGAATTTTTCCTTCCTACGGGCTGCAGGCCTGCCCGGTGCACTTCCTGGCTTAAATGTACAAAACCTGAGCGAGCACCAGTGTGCCAGCCACTCCCAGTATCTAGGGAGGACGCAGGTTGCCCTGTCCCAGTATAGACTTCGAAGTTTGTTGCAAAGTGAATTCATTTTCCCTTGCTTTCTTAGAAAAGGCTGCCTTGACTCAAACACGCCTTTAGCTTCAACGAATGTTGAAGCATTTTGATATCTGACCTTGGTGTCTTCGAGCCTTGGGATATTTAAATGTATGTTCCAATGCTAACCACGAAGAGGCAGGTTCATGGGCAGACACACAAGTTTTCAATGTGACAGAAACAAGTGACTAAGCATATTGACAAGATAGCACTTAGCTATGCCACCACCCTTTCGTGCCACTCATCATCAAGAGAGTGGGTTAGATTGACGGTCACAGACCCATTTGATTTCCAGCGAACACAGTGTTTGTGTACCAGGCCCTCTGTGCTGATTGCCGGAGCTTCAGAAGTCAACAGTGCAGAATGTCCCACAAGACTTAGCACACAGAATTACGACGTTCTGGGGGCTTGCAGGATGGATAGCTCACTGTAGCTGTCTTCAAACGCACCAGAAGAGGGTATCAGATCTCATTATGGGTGGTTGTGAGCCACCATGTGGTTGCTGGGATTTGAACTCAGTACCTTTGGGTTGATGAGGCTACAGAATGCCCTCTAAGTACACCGAATATCTGAATTAGATTTTAAAAAGTGCGTAGAAGCTATTGGGGGCAGGGTGAAAAGCAAGGTAGCAAAGCTTTAAAGAAAGGACACTTGGGCATAGAACAACTAGGAATGCTTTTTCTTTGGCCTAATGAAAGGTGGAAAGAAGGGAGTGCAGTGGATCATGGCAAGCCTGGAGTTTACTGCCCACCTGAATTCTAGGAGTTAAACCAGCAGAGGGAACGAACACCCAGTATTGTGGTCTAGTGAAGCCGCTGACAGTGTTCAGGATTGAGTTTTTTGGTTTTTTTGTTTTTTGTTTTTTGTTTTTTTTTTTTGGACTCTGGTTTCTTATCTCCAAACTGTAAAAATTCTATCGGGCAAAATTTCTGAGACAAATCCATCTTAGATAATCTTGAAAGTTCATTAAGAGGGCAGTAGAAGGGAATTAAAAATGCCTGTTTACCGGAGATAGGCAGAGGCATACACCAAAATCTTTCAAGTAGTGTACTCAGCTATAAAGAATGCTTTTATTTTACATGTTCATAAAATATGTGAGTTTTTTTTTTTTTTTTTTTTTTTGCCCTAGCTCATGTGAAATTTTTACAATTGTGAAACTCCTGAAATTGCCAGGAGAAAAACACAGAAATAACAAATATTGTATCTGAGAAGCAAACAATAAATATATTTGTGACTATTTGCTGGACATACCTCTAATCAATAACAAAATTCCAGCACTCCCTAACATGGGAAGACACAGGTCAGACCAAGAAGAGACTCCAAGGAAGAATCATGCAGAGTATAGGGGAGAAGGCCCTGAGTGTGGATATACATGTTTGTGCATGTGTATGTAACACAAGCATGTTTGAGTGCATCTGTGTTTAAGGTGGGGATATGGTTGGAGCTTCAGCTGCAGACGATAAATCTGTAAAGCTGTATCCTGAGCAAAGCCATCCGTCTCCTTCAAATCCACTCTACACGCCCCACCTGTGGCCAGAAAAGCCTCATGAAGCCAGTTTTTAGTGTCTTTATTGAGAGTCAAGAGAGAAGAGAGTATGTTTTCCTGCAAGGGGACATCTGATTGGGCAGTAGGAACTCTCCTTTCTTACCCAGGCTCTGCTGTCAAACAGCTCCTGCTTTTAGACAATTTGAGTGGCATCTCTGTGCTTGCAGTTTTCTTATCTAGGCAGATAAGATACTTAGGGGGCTAGGGAGATGGCTCAGTGTTGAAGAGCACTCGTTGCTCTTCCAGAGGACCCAGGTTCAATTCCTAGCACCCACGTGGAAGTTCCTAACTTTCTATGACTCCAGTTGCAGGGGATCTGACATGTCTTTAGGTCTCCCCCAGCATTAGACACGCGCGTGGTACCAAACATCCCACAAAGGACAGGAGAGAGCCAACTCCTCAAAGATTGTCTCTGACTTCCTCAAAGCCTGAACTCATACACATGTGGTCAAAAACCAGTAACATTGGGGCTAGTGATGGCTCACAGATAAAGTAACTTGCCACCCTGCTTGAGAACATGCCATTTGACCCCCACCCAGAATGTACATGTGGAAGGAGAACTGAATCTTGCAAGTTGTCCTCTGATCTCTATATGTGCCCTGGCATGTGTGAACCCATCCCTTCATCCCAAATAATAAATTTGTGATCATAACTTTTAAAAAGTGTAGATCATATCTACCTCACAGGGTTATGAAGATCCAGCCAAGTAAGATAGTCTGAGAGCATAGTGTGTAAAGTATGAAGTGCTATTCTGATGAACGATACCAAGACCAGAGTTCACAGACAGATTTTCCTCAAACCATTCATGGTTTTCCTGAATGAAGGATTTGGTGTTGAGTTAAAGATCACTTTAATGGAGGTCCAGAGTTGACAGGAGGCAAAATCAAGCCCAAGCATTCTCTGAAGCTCTCTCCCAAATTCTGAGTCTGGGATGTCCTGTGTCCAGCAGGTGTTCTGGCCAGCAGAATGGCTTTGCCTTCCTTCCTTTAGAGACCTCCCATAATGTGGTCCTGGAGGCAGTAGTGGATGCATGAATCTAATATTTTATAATTTTATAAACCCAGAATCTGTACCACTGAATCAGAAACGACTGTTTAGGAGCCATAGGCATTTGATAGAGACAGGAAGTGGATCGGGCAGAAGCCAGTCTGAAGCTCCTGGCTTTCGTATCTAAGTATGCATAACAATTATGTATACACCAGAGACGCCTGCTCTAGAGACTCGAGAATGGGGCTTAAGAATCCATAGGTAAAAGCAAGTGTAGAGGGTCCTAGGGTGCCAGGAGTGTGCTTGGAGAAACACTACACTAAACCACTAGGGCGCTGGTCTCCATGGTTTAGTTAGGAATCTTAGTGGCATCTCAGAGACTTTTTAGGTTGGCTGCTACAACCCCAGGTAAAAGTCTCAAAGTCAGATCTAGATGTTTCCTAGAAAACCTTTCTAGGAAAACCCATGCTTTGCTCCTCACAAGCACTCAGCCACCCAGCTGGACTGGCAGGGCACTGGTGATGTGTTTTCTGTCTTGACTTAGGCTGTCTTAGTAGGGTTTTACTGCTGTGAACAGACACCATGACCAAGGCAACTCTTATAAGGACAACATTTAATTGGGGCTGGCTTACAGGTTCAGAGGTTCAGTCCATTACCATCAAGGCAGGAACATGACAGCATCCAGGCAGGCATGGTGCAGTACATCTTCATCTGAAGGCTGCTAGCAGAACACTGGCTTCCAGGCAGCTAGGACGAGGGTCTTATACCACACCCACAGTGACACACCTACTCCAACAGGTCCACACCTTCTAATAGTGCCACTCCCTGGGCTGAGCATATACAAACCATCACATTCCACTCCCTGGCCCCCATAGGCTTGTTCAAATGTATGAGTCCATGGGGGCCATACCTAAAACTTGCACAATGCAAAATACATTTAGTTCAACTTCCAAAGTCCCCATAGACTATAGCAGTCTCAACAATGTTAAAAATCCAAAGTCTCTTCTGACATTCATCCAATAACTTAACTGTAATCCCCAAAGCAAGACAGGAAACCATATGGGCAAACTTCAAATTCTGCATCTCCATGTGTGATTTCAAGGCAGTCTCAGATCTCCAACTCCATTTTCGTCTTTGTTAACTACAGCACACTTCTTTCTCCTGGGCTGGTTCCACTCCCCGTTAGCAGCTTTCCCCAGCAGATAGGCTCTGGCATCTTGAACATCTTAGGGCCTCCAAGGCAACTTCAATGTTAGAGCTGTTTGTTTCACATGATCTTCTGGGCTCCTCCTAAGGGATGGTATCACTTCTCCAGCTCTGCCCTCTGGAGCACTCTAAGCTCAGGTTGATCCACTCCACTGCCACTGCTGTTCTTGGTGATCATCCTATGGTACTGGCATCTCCAATACACTGGGGTCTTCTGCTGCAACTAGGCTTTACCAATAGCCTCTCATAGGCTGTCTTCATGGTGCCAAAAGACTCAACTCCTTTGCATGACCCCTTCAGTCCTGGGCCATCAACTAAAACCAAGGCTGCACCTTCACCAATGGTTGTCCATGGCCTCTATGGCGCCAAGCCTCAACTTCTCTTCATGACCCCTTCATGCCTTCAAAACCAGTACCACCCGGGTAACTCTTACATATTACCAAGTACAGCTGTAGCATAAGGTACAAACTTGGCTATCTCTGGAACACAGCTTCTTTGTGCTCTCAGAAAACACTTCCCACAAGATTTCACCTCAGTGATGCTGGTCTCTTCTTAATCAACACTAATTTCTTAGCTCCAGCTAACCAGCATCAATTGTCCCAGTAGTCGCTTCTATTTTGGACTCTAAAGCCAGAGCCACGTGGCCAAAGCTGCCAAGTTCTGCTGCTTGCTGGAGCTGGAACATGGCCCTGTGTTGTATTACATCATCACCAGGCTTTCTGTTTCTAACTCCTTCGCTGCCTAAGTTTGGCTGTCCTGGAACTTGCTCTGTAGCGGACTCTGAACTCAGAGATTTATGTGCATGTCTCCTAAACACTGGGATTAAAGGTGTGGTCTACCAAGCCTGGATTTAATTTTTTCTTCACCTAGAACTTTCTCTGTTCTAGGCTGGCCTTAAACTCAGAGATCTGCTTGTCTTTTCCTTCTGGGATTAAAGGCGTGTACTACCATGCCCGGACCTAAATTTAGCTGGGCGGGATCTTGCCCAGGTCAGCACTCCCTTAGTTCAATTTAATATCCTTGAACACAGACAGGATTCAGCTCCATTTCACTTCTTGGTGCCCCCTTAATGCTATATATTATATAATTTTCTAAGCTTGCTATGCTTGTTCAAAATGCTCTTCATGACAAAGTCTCTGCTGGGCTTTTTTGAGATTTTCTTTGTCAGTGTAATTAATATAAATCTCTTTACCTTAGCGTCAGGTAGATTCTTCAGATAAGGACAAAAAGCAGCCACATTCTTCAACTGTATACCACAAAAATAGTCTGTACATCATGTTCTGAAATTCTTCTCTGAAACCTCTTGGGCCAGGTCTGCACAGTTCAAACACTCCCAGCAACAAAGTCTTCCATATTCCTACCAGGATGGCTCATTAAGCCCCATTTAAAGCATTCCAGTGCTTTCCGAATCCCAAATCCCCAAATTCACATTCTTCCAAACAAAAGCATGGTCAGACCTATCATAGCAATACCCCATTCCTGGTACCAACTTCTGTCTTAGTTAGGGTTTTACTGCTGTGAACAGACACCATGACCAAGGCAACTCTTATAAGGACAACATTTAATTAGAGCTGACTTACAGGTTCAGAGTATCAGTCCATTGTCATTAAGGTGGGAGTATGGCAACATCCAGGCAGGCATGGTGCAGGAGGAGCTGAGAGTTCTACCTCTTCATCTGAAGGCTGCTAGCAGAATACTGGCTTCCAGGCAGCTAGGATGAGGATCTTAAAGCCCACACCCACAGTGACACACCTACTCCAACAGGTCCACACCTTCTAACAGTGCCACTCCCTAGGCTGAGCATATACAAATTATAATATTGGGCTACTCAAAATTAAGCAGCGGTTTTTAGATTGTTTTGAATCACAGTCACCTCAACATAAATATTCTGTTCATGTAGGATATAAATTTTTGTACATACCTAACACATTTGTATATGTGCACATGATAATACATCTCACATTTGAAAATAAACAAGTGTACAAAAAGTTATCTTTATTTTTAATTGTACTTTAAATAGGGATTGAACTATATAAGTAGCTTGAAAGCAAATTCATAATTTAGATACACGAGTTGGTATTTCTCAACAATTCTGACCTCTAACCCCATAAAATACAGAATTATGAATACAACTTTAAAATTATGGTTACATTGTTGCACATCCTAATTGATCTCTGTTTCCCTCAAAAGTGAAACAACAACAGTAACAAAACCCCTTCATATTAAGTTTTCTTATTTTGTAGGAAGAGGAACATATCCACCAATGCCAGGGGTCAAGGGTTGGCTTATTCAGCAAGACACAGTTGATATCAGAGCAAAGTTCATTTTCTATATTTATGGGAGCTATAGAGGTGGCTCAGTGGTTAAGAGCACTAGCTGCTCTTCCAAAGGACCCAGGATCAATTCTTAGTATGTACCTGGTGGCTCACTCCATTTCTGGGAGATCCAGTGGTACATAGACATAGAAACAGGTGAAATACCCATACGCATTTAAAGAGGAAGGAAGAAAAGGAAAGGAAAGGAAAAGGAAAAGGAAAAGGAAAAGGAAAAGGACATTCATTGTTATTCTGTGTGCCATGGCAAGCATGTTGAGGTCAGAAAATGTACTGGTTAATCCTTTATCAGCTTAATAGGAACTAGAGTTATCTGGGAAGAAAAACTTAAACTGAGAACATGCCTCCATTTGGTGGCTGTAGCCAGGCCTGGAGGGGCATTTTCCTGATTACTAATGGATAGAGGAGGACCCAGTCCCAGGACCCAGGGTGTGTGTGTGTGTGTGTGTGTGGGAGCAGAGGGGTGCTGTCCCAGCAGGTGATCTAAGTCAATCTGGGCAAACCTAGAAGAGCAGGCCAGTGAGTAGCATTTCTCCATGGTTCTGCCCTGAGTTCCAGCCCTGCCTTCCCTCAGTGCTTGACTGTGACCTGGAATCTTTCCCAAGTGGCTTTAGGGCCACATCCTTTATTTATCACAGCAATAGAAAGCAAAGGAGGACAGAGGGCAGCTTGTGGGGCCAGCTCTCTCCTGCCACAGGTGGTCTTGGGAGTAGGGGAGGCAGGTGGCAAAGCTGAAGGACCAGCCCACAGCCAGGGCAGATTTTTATAGAAAAGAGGAAAAAAACACTCCTTTTTTTGTGTTTTCAGGAGATGCACCTAGAGGACGCCACTCGATTCTGTCCAAAGGAAGAGAGAGAGAGTGAACAGACCTCTTTCAGCGACCAAAATCCTAGGCAAGACCAGAAAGGGGGCTTCCGCAGCTCATTCCGCAAGCTCTTTAAAAAGAAGTGAGTAGCCCTTAGAGAAAACACTGTTGTAACTCATTTCCCTCTGACAGAAACCTGAGGTTTTAACAGTAGTGATTACTAAGTAGCCCGTCATACACAACTGTTTTAAATTTAGTGTTTGTATTCAATTTCTGAACAGAAACAAACTCAGCTCCCCTGCCACTTCTTAAAATCCTTCCTCCTCATTTTTAATGATGCTTTGAGAGGAGTGAACAGAGGGGCTATCCTGGCAGATGGGTTGAGAGGGGCATGATCCTCCCTGGGTGGGGCATCTTCCACCTGTGGCGAGTGTTCTGCAGACACTGAGGCACTTCTGCCCTCATAGGCCTCATTATCCATGTTCTTAGAAATGGGTGTTGATAACTCTGTAAGGCTTTCCCAGAATGAATGGGTTTTGCTCAGGTCCTATTGAAGACTTTCAGAGTGTCCATATTAGATAGGAAACAAAAGACGCTCCTTCCTTATTCTTTCTAATTCTTATTGTTGCATGAAGCATTATTACTGCAGGCATTTTGGGCTAGTGCCATGTTGCAGATTGGGAGATAGGGCCAGGCCCAGTAAGGGAGATGTGACCTCCAAGTGATGCAGCAGTCCAACCTTTGCCTGCCTAGGTGGCTGCTGTCTCCACTATCACTGGTCCTCCAGCCTTCCTTCCTCTCCCTCAGGGAGATCTGCTCGCTATTTACTTCCTCTTATTAGACATCATTTTAAGTAGTTTTAAACCTCAAGTTTATTTTTTAAATATTACAAAAACTAAATGAAGGTATTATTGTTGCCTTTGGAAACTTACTGGGAAATCACTTTCTCCTTGAAGGTAGAGTTACTGGTTGATTTAGATACTGGTCTTGATAGAGGAAGTGGGGGAAAGCCTACAGCTGGCTTTCTTTCTTTCTTCTTCTTCTTCTTCTTCTTCTTCTTTTTAATGATCTGTCTAGTTCTCCTGCATTGGGAGGGTGATGTTGTGATGTTGAGATTAGTGGGTATCTGATTGTTGGTCCTTGCCTGTTGTTACTAGAAGGAGGAGGAAGAGGAAAGAAGAGCATCGTTTCTACAGTTAACCACAGCCCTACAGTCTCCTTCCATGCAGTTAACCACAGCCCTACAGTCTCCTTCCAGTTTGGCTAGGCAGCCTAATGCATACATGACTGTTGCTGGACCCTCAAGCCACGTTATGTAGGGGTCGAGGCTTAAGAACTGTTTTATTCCTCTCAGGGTTATGGATATAGTTTTTTCCCTGGTCTATAACTGCTTATGACATGACCAGGAAGAAGTAGACAACTTGCCAGTCTGAACTTGGGATGTAGGTTCTGAATCCTTTGAAGAACTCCAAACCCCTAAGGACGCATACTGCTTGAGTCTGTTGGATAATTTTTAAGTCATAAGAGTCCCCAAAGAAACAATTGTTTGTCACCTACTACCATTTATAATGACTGATTACTAGCTGTTGGGAAATAATCGGCAACAGATCTACCATTGATTCCTTTACAAATTCCTGATTATCAAAGAGATGTTTAAAAAAAGAAAGCCCCATCAGCCATAGAAGGCACAGGGAAGAGATTTGCCCCTTTATACCCAGGGGCAGCATTAGCCAAAGTGAGGAGGAAGAGGAGGGATACCCTAAAAATGCACCTGCCTGGAACTGGGGGACTCAGGGGAGAGTGAGTGGGTTGTCTGCAATAGGAGCTAGATGATCCTAGTGGGGCTCTTGGAGAAGCACCCCCACACTGGGTGGGGGATGGTCCAAGAAATGAAAGTCTTTCATAGTATGTAGATTTGCTTTATTTATACTTTGACTTTTTTGTAGCTCAGTCTGAACAGTCACTTAGTTATATTGCCCAAAACAAGACACAAATGTGCTGTTGAACCTGTAATTTGAAATGTTGTAGAAGGCCAGGTTTTAATCTTTCTCTAGCCCCCTGCCCCCACAGACCTTGGTATAGTGTGGATGGCTTGCTGTAGCCAGGCTCATGCTCTCCAGGCTCATGCTGCTTAGTTGCCTTTCAGTCCTCTGGCAATGTTGGACACGTTTCTTAGGGAAGAGGTCACTGGATTCTCGTCGTTCTTTTTTAGCTCAGCCTGCATTAGTCACCTCACTATCAACAGTAATGGCACTGTCCTTTGTATTTGGAGTGGGAAGTATTTCCTGAGTGGAGGTGAAGGAGGAGCCACTGAGACAGGTTTTCCTGGCTTCCAAGATCTGGTCTAGAACAGTCAGCACCATGCAGGTGGTCTCAGTACAGCTTTGTGCTTAGGGAGTCTTTGGGGAGTGGCAAGGGCTAAAGAAGCAAGTTAAATAGCCTCTTCCTGCACTTTCATCTGAAGGCAATGGAAAGTCTATTAAGGACCACACTCATGTATGGCTTTACAGAGAGAAGGGCCTGTGCTCCTAACTCAGATGTGAATACACCATTCTTGTATGTGTGCACAATTCCAGACATGCATATAGGATCGAGAATGACATAGTCCTGGCCATTGCACAGAGACTTGCACTCTGAACCCAGGAATGCATAGGAGGAAAGATAAACTATCCCTTCTAGAGGAATCTGTATGGAGACTATTAAAGACTTAAATCTAGATTATTGTAAAAGATGAAGTACAGGTAGAAAAATGTCAAACCATTTTGTGTCAGGAAGTCAGTTGGCAGCAAGCCGGTGACCTTAAGTAGCTAACCCTGGGTACTGGAATCACTCCGGAGCCTGGCCTCCCAGGAAAGCCACCCGTGTGATGCTTGGGGCTTGCTGCTTCCCTCCCCCGTAGTCCTCCGAGGTGTGGTCCTCTCTACACTGACACGCTTTTTGTTCCATAGGGGCTTGTTTGGCTGGTGGCCCCACACACCCAGAGTGCTGCTTCGGGATGAAGCTAGGCATGGAACCAGATGCAGCAGGAAACCCGAGAAAGGGTTCTCTTCCCTGTGAGCGGGGAGGGCCGAATGCTCATGCCCACAAGGATTCAAAAGGCAGAGTCGAGTTGACATCATAAAATATATTCTGAAAAAGTGCCCACGATATTTCAGGAAAAGGGTAACCCTTTTATTGTTTCTATCTCAGGCACATTTGCCCTGGGTAGATACCAGGAAAGCGCTGGTCAGAGTGAAGTCTCCTAACTTACAATCTGAGAATGTTAAATGACTTTACACATTTTACATGTGACTCTTAGATGCTAGGGACAGACCTGATAGTAAAGACCCTTGCTTGTCTGAATCCTCACTCCTCCTCCCTTAGAGAAAGGTGAAAGATAAATTATTCCCCTAGAAGAGTGTATATATGGACACTGTCAAAGTCTTAAATCCAGACTGGCATCAAAGCGGAGGCAAATGCTTTTGCATCTTTGTGTCTAACACTCATTATTGGGTGAGTGAGTACTCTGAGCTGTGCAGGATGGTGGGAAGAGACCTTGTCAAACAGGTGAGCAAGGGGCGGAGATGGAGCCTCCAGTTTTCAGCACTGATTTTGCGGGCAGTAGAAGATAAAGAGTACGGCCTCTGAATGCTGATTATATTTTTTCACCCTTTCTCTTCCTTTTTAGTGCTTTGCACTTTATATGATTATTTCTAGTCCAGCTGTCATACTCCTTCCACCAGGCATCAAGTCTATTTCATTCACACATGGGCAGGAGTACTTCTGAGCCATTGTCAGTGAGCCCTTTTTTGTTTGGTGTCTTCTCACAGTTTTTGTATATGCCTCCCTGTGGAACAGAAAGCAGAATTCTAAAAACCAGTTGGTTTTTTTATATTAATTTCCTCTACCTCCTAACACCCACCCCAAGCCCACTCTTCCTTCTACTACTTTGTAGTTCTGTCACATCTCATTTAGTTTTCCAATCCAAGAGGGGCTGCTGTAAGAGGATGAGAGATTTAGAGTACCACCAACTCGGATTGCTATCTAAGTGTCTTAGTGTTCTAGCTTCTGCCCAGCACAAACAAGTAGAAGAACTAGTTCCTGCCTATTTGGAGCTCATCGTTTAATGAAAGGGTAGCATAGCTGCAAGTTACAGTCCACAGCACGGATCAACAGGGTGCTGACTCATCAGCTGGGAACACTGTGGTTGGCTGACATTTTTTCACCATAGGACAGACACTTCTCCACCTTCTCTGATCCTTTTCATCTCAGTGCCCTACCTCCTTCAAGGAAGGGAGTTTTTGATATCTGAGAACCAGGTCTTTCTTAGTTGGAGATTCTGGGCACTTAATTAGACCTCCCTTTCCCACGCCAGTGTTTTCAGGGTTATCGGTTGCAAAATTGTACTTACTGACCTACCTACCCAGCTTGCAGTTTTCTTTTTTGCTGTCATTTGAAGGAAGGTTAGTAACAAGTGACAAGTCCATTCTGTTTTTGTTCATTTCCATTTCTGTCAAATGATTGGGTAACTGTGTATCAGAATATATTGGCAGCCATTATACCCTTCCCAGAGAGTTCTAGTCTGCCCTGTAGTATCTGCTTAGATGGTTCCTGCAGCCTGCCAAAATGATGTAGGGTGTTCAAAAGCCATTTGTGTGTTTTACAAAGAAAGGAAATAAAAAGAAAACACACTGTCTCTTTCTCCTAGATTCTGCAGGGGTTTTTTTTTCCCTACTTATTTACACCTTTGGAAGAGTCAGGTATACCTATAGTGTGTTGAGGATTATAAAAGTCAGCTAAAATTGTCTTTAAAAAGGTGAAAATGAGCTTGGAACCATTGCTACAGTAGAATTCTGTATTTTGAAAACAGCTAGCCACTAATTACTTAGTAATTAATATTCAGAAATGTAGACATTTGTACTGGAAACAAAGGAAAGATACATTTTGTAAGAAGAGCAGTTAAAAAAAAGTCTGAGCTGAGTTTGTGGAAACTAGACAGGGCGATTTTGGCATTTGTTTCAGAAATGGGAACTCAACTGGTGAAGATTTCTGTGGTCCTTGGGGCTGGTGGTGACATCAAAGCTTTCCCATTTCCAGGTAAACTCCCAACAGTTGCATGTGGGCACCTAAAAGTATGACATGTTGGGCTTTGGAGAGATCAGATGTAAGTGAGAGAGAAAATGTGAGGTGAAGGCTTTAATTGTAGACTAATGACTTTGTTGAGAAATTTTCATGAGGGAAAACAGTTGAGAATAGACAGCAGCAATTGAACCCCTGCTCCCTGCCCTAACCCAGAAGGAAGGGCTTCTAGGCCCCCACATAGCAGAAGACAGGGAAAGAACGAACGAATAGCCAGGATGTGACTTATTAACATTTAGGGCCCTACTGTGCCACGCAGGGATGATCTGAACTTGAGGGAGGCAGGAGTTCTGAGAGCTGAAAGCAAAGCGGGAGTTTGAGGGAAGTTGTGAGTCTGTTTATAGGGAGTTTAAGCCGATCCCTGAAAAGAGTTTACCCTACCCAGGTACTTTTTTTCATCTCATGAGTACCCAGATGTACTGAAGCTGAGAGAATACTTTTTCTCTGTGTGGATATAGTGGGAAAGTGCTCCTTTCTAACCAGAAGTAAAGGCATGCTAGGTAGCTATGGCCTCATTTCTGTTATCAAATGGAAAAATAAAAATATCTAGTTCATTTATCAGGTTTCCAGACATCTTTAGTGTTTCCATAGGGTCAGTGTTTTTACTTGAAGAATAGAAAAGGGTGTTTGAATTCTTCCCAGTAAACTCAGTAAATACAGATTCATAATTAATAGCAATAATTATTAACAATAAGGACTCGGGCTGGGGATACATTGCAGTAGAGCACTTGCCTTGCGTATGAGGGCCCAATGGTCAACCCCCTGGACCACCAAAATAGAACAAGATAAAGCACCCTCCCCCCCACACACAAAGTAAGCAACAGAAACCTCCCAAGACTAACAAGGACACAAAAGTAGTGCACCAATGACAGATAAAGAGCTTGGAGGCAAGTCACCCCGCACCTGTGTTTAGGAAAATCTCGCCTGATGCAGTGTATGGAGAAAGTGTTCACTTCAACAGGAGCCCCGGAGCATCGCTCTCTTACATCCTCAGTAGGACTCTGACACTGGTTCTTGCTCTCGGGCTACTTTTACTCATCCAAGCTCAAAGTTTAAACCAGTGAGAGGGCTTCAGTCTAGTTGTATGAGAGATTATTTCTAGAGAGCCTCCTCCCTCTAGGAACTTCTGACATGAACAGACTGGAGAAGGTACAGATCTGGAGTGGATTGCCTAACTTGTTTAACCAAGAGAAAGGAAGAATGCACCCTCGACTGGGCCCTCAAATGGACTGAGCTGACTATTGATTAGTCTTGGTTTCTTTGTGGTGGTTGAGACAACTGTACTGACGTCTGCATTCTACAAATGTAGCATATATGTGTGGTTGGTTTCAATAAACCTTTCCTTTAAAAATGAAAACAAGCAAAAGCAAGAGTTTGTAATGTAATGTCTAGATTAAGCAAGGGCCCCTGATACCCACTTTAATGTAAGGGCCTGGTAACCTGTGGAGTAGTTATTCCATTGAGCTCTATTCCTGCTACAGTGCTTGTCCATGGTAGCTTACACTGACATATGGAGTTGTCACCGTAGCCCCCATGCAGCACTAGAGAGAGATTCTGTATGTTCACTGCAAAGTTTAGATGCACATATCTTAAGTCTTGAAATCCAGGGGAGTAAAAAAGGATTCCAGATCTAGGAGACAACTGTTTTACAATTGCAAAACAATTTGGATACAATTAAAACCAAATCAACCTGTACTTTATCTGTGTGCTGAGATTTTAGGTCCAGTGGATCAGAATACAGGGAAAAAACTAATGAGAACCCCTCAATGGATCCTTCACCCACCAAACAAGATCTCTTCAGAAACCGACTTGCTCTTGCAAATGACCTTGACCAAGGAACAGCTGTGTAAACACACTTACAGTTGTATTGTCGAGTGGTAAGAGGAGGGTAAAAGCTTGTCTATATCTCTGCAGGAATATATATATATATATCAATGTATAAATCCCTAAGGAAGACTAATATAAACATTTACATATGAAATTAAATCAACATACAAGATACTGAAGAGATGAAGATTAGCCTATGGTTAAGACTTGGCTTTATGAACCTCAGGATTGGGAAAAGGGAAACGAAGACTTTCCACATCATTACAGGAAAAAGCATACTAAATTTGGAGGAAAATAAATGTTTGTAAGAACAAAAACTTGCACCTTGAAGTCATTCCCCAAGTATAATAATAATAATCGTGTTCAGTTTTAGCATGGATGTGAATTTTGTGCTTCCTAGGAATTTTAATGCATAGTTCATGAATTCATCCCACTGTGCTTAGACCAGAACACTCTATGTGAGGGTCCAATTGTGTTGCTTCATATCTTTCAGACCTCAAGGCAAAATATAATGTCTTGTAAGGCATAGGGTTAACAGAACCGAATTTTATGTGTACAAACCAGAGTTCTAAAGAATTTGTCCTTAAAAAATTACTTAGAAGCATCAAAACTTAAAAACATAATGCTCTCCAACTTGTTCTATGCTTATGGAAATCAGTAGAGGGAACAGGGGTGGGACCAAAGACAAAGAAATATGTTCCTTGTGTGGACTGTGTTGGGGACTGCAGCAGTCGCCGATCCAGTAGATCTCATGAGTGTGAGACCCACTCAAGCCCAGACAGACCAGGAGAGAAGGAGCACTGACTTAGCTCCACCCTCTTTCAAAGGCTTTGCACCCATGGTCTGGGACATGCCAGGCAAGTGCTCAGCCATCGAGTTACATCCCCAGCCCTGAAACCTTCCTTTAGTCTTGGCTGGAGCTGACCCCAGCACCAGTTCTCTAATGGTCACATTTATACAGTGATTACTACAAACACAGATCAGAGTGAAAACTCAGGAGTGTAATATGCAAGTCTCTGAGGGGCAACAGAATAGAAGCTTTTATAGCCCAAGTAGAGGACTAAGTCCTACTTGAGTGAGGCCTGCCTATCTCTGGAGTAATACAGTGTGCTCTTGAACCTAGACACGCTGCAGATGGCCATGCATCCTTTTCCTTGATTGACCCCAAACATCAGATTTATAATAGGAAGAAACAAAACAAAGAGGTTTAGACCACTTGACTCTGTGGTATGCAGTTGCCTAAAGACAGTATTAGTATTCACACTGGCTTCTGTAGAAATGCACTGCTGGATGCTTTTTTTTAAGTATTACAACTTTCTCTTTGTCCAGTGATTAATTGGGAACACATCTGTCAGCATACAATTAAATATGTGAAACATATAAAGGATTACTACAAATTTTTTGGAGTTTCAATATTTAAATATCAGCTAAGGTTTTCATTTCCTGGAATTTCATAGACCACTGAAATCAGATTTTTACCAGGCTAAAATTGTTCTGGGCAGTGATTAAAAGTACAATGCCAAATCAACCGGATGTGGAGAGTAAAACAAACTACAAACAAAAATAAGAATTCTCTTCCTTTCATAACCTGCTTGTCATCAAAACAGTAGGTTACTAGAAAGCTTTAAAATATTACACGTCTCTCGGGTTTTATTTTGACAGCACACCCTTTCTCTATCTGCAGACCACTATTGTATATTATTAAGCTAGTAGTAATGTGGCCAGTCTGGGTCCCTACTTCCTGATAACTGGATGCTGGATGAGTGCAGCTCTTCCTACCTACCTCTGAGCGCTCCTGCTTCCCAGATCCCTAGCACATCCACAATACCAAACACAGCTCTTGTCTACACTCAGATTCCCAAGTCCTCGCCATCACCGTTTGGGGTCACTCGCTCTAAGGACTTTAAGTTTTCTGACCGCGGTTCTGCATAAACGGATGCAACTAACCCGGGCTCTCCCCTGCCACTGAGCCCTGCCCTTCCAGCTCAGTCCTGCTTCACAGCCTTGCTCTGCCTCTTCCTGCTGAGCTGATCCTTAAGATCCACGTGAAGGCCTCATTTTTCTGAGATCCTGTGTGGTGTGACTACTTCATCTTTTGATATTTGTCTTACCTTCCAATTAAGACGGCAAGTCCTCTCAAGGGCAAGACTATGCTTTTTTTTTTCTTTTTCTTTTTTTTATGCTTCATAAATCACTTCCACTTTGCATATGGCCAAACTTCAGCACTGTCAGCTCAGTCTCTCACATTTCTTTTTAAGGAAAATGCCAACCAGAAAAGAAGATACAGACATCTTCAGAACCAATTAAAGATACCATGCCACTCTCACTGATACTAAAAAACTTCTCCAATGACAAGAGTAATAGGTTACTCTGTTTTCTTCTGGCGCATTCCATAATCTTTCTAGATAGCACTGTGAACTGAAAGGGGAGGTGGGGTCTTTAGTGACTTGTGATATTTGGCATAATGACGAGTTAGGGATGAAGTCAAGGTGAGACAGTTGCTCTACCTCTGGTCTCCAGCCCTCTGACCACTGGTGTCTGCAGGAAATGACCCGGGTGATAGGCAGAAAGAAGCTGCTTTACCAGAGATGCAGACTCTCCTGCTAGGAGGTCGCAGGAGTGACTTGCAGCCTTGACGAGTCTACATACAAGCCCATGCAAGGAGCATGTTATTTCTTGGAGTTCAGAATTGGACCATCTGAGAAAGGGATGTGTGGGTTACAGTGCTAAGGTTCTTTTGCTGGGCTATTTCATTTTGTAAGAGTTTAAGCTCATCTGAGATTGAAGCTAGATTGTTCGTGAAACTCCTGGAGTAGAATTCTGTGGTAGCTGATGGTTAACTCCTTTTCCACCTCGTCTTTCTTATGTCATCTCAGCGATGACACTGTGATTCCCGGATTCCCAGAACTGTCTTAGTCCTGTTAGAGTGGGGTGACTTTGGGCTTGGTCCACAGAGCTACATTTACATTTAGCTATGCTGAGATTTTGTATTCCTAAATTTGTCACCTATGTAATAAGCGGTTCACATTGAAATTTTATTAAAATACATTCATATGCATGGCAAGTATTCCTTATTAACTGGCAAATTGATTTTATATTCAAGAAAAAAAATCAATTGCAAGCCCTGATGACTAAATGTCTTAGACAACACAGGACAATAAAATTATCTAGTGTTTATACTAACTTTTTCACAAAACATTGCCATTAGTAAGTTTCTACAAGAGCCCAAAACAGCAATGCTTCCAGTAAAGTTGGGATTCCATGTCACACAGTGATTTAGAGACAGAAGTGGCTTTAGGACTTGTGGCTGCTGAGCATTCTGGGATTTGTGGTTTCCTTTGATGTCAGATTTACTTTTTTAAATGTTCAAACTTTTATCTAAGCCTTTCCCACAGTATCTTCCCTACCTCAGTTAGTGGTAATCGTCATTCGTGTTGCTCTGGCCTCAAGCCTTGAAGTTGGCTTTGACAGCTCTGGGTTTGTGTTTGTCAGGATGTTCGGGCTGTGGTGAAGTGGGCGTGGTCTGATACATTCCCGACTCAGCCTTTGCCCTGGCTTCCGTTCCGCTGCCCTAGTCCAAACCCTTTCTGTTGGCCTCGCCGCCCCCTGTGCTCTTACTTTAGTCCTTCCCCACACACAGTGAGTGTAAAGTGGATCTTGCCAATGCTTCAGCTCCAACCTAAGTCAGCGCTGCTCACCCTTGCTCATGCTGCAAGCCGTTAATATCATGTGCTGACTCGCAGCCACACAATTATTTTCGTTGCTACTTCCTAACTGTAGTTTTGCTACTGTTATGAATTGTAATGTAAATATCTGTGTTTTCCAGTAGTCTTAGGTGACCCTGTGAAAGGCCATTCAACTCCTCCCCAGAGCGGTGATGCCCAGGTTGAGGACGGGCTCTAAGAATGATGACAATGGTGTTTAAAGCTTTACGTGATCTTCAGTGATTAACTCCCAGTGGCACCTCTTTCTAGTCTATCCATATCCATTTCTCACCTACACTAGCAGCCTCTGTATTCTCATATATACCAAGTATGCCCCTGCCTCCGAACTATTGAACTGGCTCTTGCCTGAGCCACTTAGATGTCTCATTATTTCACCTCTTGGAAGGTTTGTGTACCTCTATGACGCTAACTAATCACTACAGTTAAATTCCACACTTCTACTCACCAGTCCTCTTTTCTCTTCATAGCAGTTACATTTGTTTTGTTTGTTTTCTCAAGACAGAGTTTCTCTGTGTAGCTCTGGCTGTCCTCCATAGACCAGGCTGGCCTTGTACTCAGAGATCTGCCTGCCTCTGCCTTTCAAGTGCTGGGATCAAAGGCTTGCATTACCACTGCCCTGTAGTTACATTTTTAATGTACAATATTCTACTTATAAAATATTGTCTACATATTTATACTAGCTCATAAATCCCATGAAATGGATTTTTCTTCATTCCTATGTTCTAACATCAGTTCTGTAAGACCAATATTTATTTGTGGTTGAATAGTCAAATGGGCTCTTATCAAATGCTTATAATTTAAGGTCACTCAAAACCAATCTGCATAGTGATAAACAGCACAGGAAGCCATACTGAATCAAATCATAGGATGTCAGGACAGCCAGCCAACCTCTTTAGAGTTTTCTAAAGCAGACTCATCCTTTATACTTTTATTTGCCATTAAAAAAAAAGTGTCATGGGCTTTGTGGAAGACATTGTGATGCGTATGTCAGTCATTCACCCAGGGAGTACTAGAAGCAGAATAGACAGATCTGCTCCACACTTGCTTACTCTGCCATTGGGAATCTTACATTTCTTAATCACTTATCAAGGCAATGAAACCAGCTATTAAAGGTCCCAAAAGGTTAGTGTGGCCATAAACTGCTTTTCAGGATTTGTAGTCTATCAAAGGTGCAGAAATTCAGGCTCAAATGTGGAGGCCTCTTTAGTTCTGTTTTAGAACAGAAGCGACATAAGGCTCTCCTCTTTGATGACCTCGCATTTACTTTTGATTATAAAGCAAAAAGGCGAATCTCACTAATATCAGTGTTAATCTTATTTACTTACAGTTAGTAAACCCGACGGCCTAGAATCCATTCAATAATACATGCCAGGAGTCTGCATTGCAGGCATCCATGCAGACCCTCCTCCAAGCACCAGGGGCCCTGAGCCTCCGTCCCAGTCAGGGCCTGACACACCCCTTTGCCTAGGCCTCACTTGCCTTGCTTTATTTGCTTCACTCTCTCTGGTACAGGGGATGAGACCCAGGCTTCACTGTCAGCAAACACTCTTTATCACTGAGCAGCGCCCAACCCCATTTACCTTTTTATTTTGAGACAGGTTCTAGGATGGCCTTGAACTCACTGTTGCCCAGGTGTGCCTTGAATAATATCCTGACACAGTCTCCCCAGTAGCTGGGCTCTCAGACCTGTACCACAAGGCCTGGCTTGCCTTTACTTTGAAATAAATGGACTGAATCTAATAATCATTTAATATTTTTATTTTATGATATACTTTGAGTGACTCTATATTTACAAAGTTCTTTAGATACAACCGTAAGCTCTTTCATGTCTAACGACCCCAGCTGGGTGCACCGCCTAAGCTCATTCTTTTGGAAATGTGACTGGAGACCCAAAGACCAACCTGCCTGGTACAAATATAAGCTAAATTAGAATCACTAGCAACTCCAAAGTACTGCCCTCTAAAATAATGCATGCAAAATAACACACTTACAGGCTATATAAGGTATTTTCCTTTATTATTTTTCAATTTATCTTAGTAATGCCAGAAAAATAACAGCCATTATTTTCACTTTAACACAAACCAAATATTGCTGCACACAGAATACAAAGATCACCAACAAACATGGTTAGGTACAAAGGTCGTTATTAGATGTACAGACCACACTTTGTTCTTTACATCAAAGTAAGACTGACAGCATTTTTTTAACAATTATTTCAGCAAATAACCGTGCTCCTAAACAAAGGCAAATACGCACATATACACAGACATATCTCAACTAAAATTACACATGTCACTTTGACAAACAAAGTCTCTGGTGATTTCACCAGATATTTGTACCCCCAAGTCCCTTGCCCTAATCATGTCCCCAAATGCTGACTTGATTTGAAGAAAAAAAAATTAGAGATGTTTTTAATTAAAGGCACATTTGGCAGCTACTGAAGGTGGCATGCATCTGCACAGGTGCACTCTAAGCCACACCACGTACAACTTGCATCTTTTGTATCTTGGTTCTTTGAATGTAGTCCAGTATGACCCACCTTTAGCTAACTTGCTTTGTAATTTTTCAGCAACTGGCTACTTAATGCACTATGTTTATTAAAGGCAAAGGGAAATTTGCTCACAGTTGACAGAAAATGCACTTTATGGTGTCAAAAATGGAAAATAAGGCATGAAACGTATAAAAGAACTTAGAAGTGTTTTTGTTGTTTAGATTTATCATGTAGAATTCATGCTTTTTTTTTCTTAACTAGAAGTCAGAATGTTTCATTGGCTTATGTATAAGGGACTATGAAATTATTTTAAAAGTTAATAGTGTTTCAAATGAAAAAAAAAAAAAACATTGAATAAAGTCATTGCTTTCCTTTGCATTTTACTGCACAGTTCTCCTTCAGCCAAACTCAAAGTAACCTTGTGAGGTGTATTTACTGGTAAAGATTAACACGGAATACACAGAACCTGCACCTGTACAAGAGGCACACAACAGAGATGGGAAGAGCATGCAAAACCACCCAGCAGCAGACAACCAGGAATAAATGGTTGCCTTGGTTTTGAATAGGCAGAGAGGATAGGAAAGGTTTTCTTCTGTATGTACTCTAACTGGGACAACATCCCCATTTATTTTCCAGAACTATCAAATATCCCTAATTTAAGCCATTAAGACAGTGAAATGATGTGAGCAAAACTTAATTAAATTATCATTATGGTAACTACCACTTTTGGTTTGTATTAAGGAAGAATTTGAAATCGCAGCATTGCCTTCAGCTTTAGGAGACTGTTCTGCTGGTTGTGTTTATTTGGTATTCTTGGCTCAACTCAGATCCACTAAAACATCGAGTTAGAGAATAGTGGCTTACTAAACTCACAATTTGATGCCCAACAGCTTTATTTAAGCAAAAAATTTCAATTAGGCAGATTTTCAATATTAGTCATTTGTAGTCTTCAAACACATTTGAAAGGAGTCAAAGAGTAAATATCTTGTCTTAGTAAATTAAGACACACTACTTTTCTGTCCCTGTTTTTCAAAGTGCTTAGCTGTGAAAAAGCATTTCTATTATATTGGAAATGAGCCACCAAGAGGAACTCCCTTTGTGAGCCAAGCATAAGAAAACATTTGCTGACACTTGGATTTCTGGAAGAAATGCCCCCTATCTGGGAGCATAGCTAAGCAAGTTTTGCTGCACTGGCTACCTTGTAATCTCGAATTCAGATGCAGTTCTTAATGGTGCATTTGTCTTCTGCCACTTCTTATGCCAGAAGGACATTTATGACTAAGGATAAACATGCCAGCCAGATAATGGTTCACACAAGGATACAGCTTTCTCACCTTCTCAGAGCATCCAATTAGAATTTTTGAAATCAGTTACTGCTGCAGAAAATATTTTTGCCAAGATGTTGTATTGGAGAATAAAAATATCCTCTATCCACGATGCATATAAAATGACTGCATGGTGAAGTGGTCTCTTAGAACAGTGGGATAGAGAATGGCTCCCTGTGGGAGAAATAGAATTCACTCCAAATCTGAGCTCTCCTTCCCTTGTTGGCTCAGGCAGACTGAAAGGGGCCATCACCTTGTTGAAGGCAGCACTTGCCACAGAGACACTGAATGGGTTTCCAATGTTGCTTTTCTTAGATTCTCATTTGAAATAAGAACGGGATGATCAAACAGTGATCAATAAGCCATGGGAAGTTTTAGGGACAGTTAGGCTGGTCTAAAAAGTTCTGGGAGATTTGGGCATGTGCATTACAGTCATACAGAGCAGCATTAGTAAGCATGCTTAGCTATTTTTGTTCAATGAATAGTCATTTGTTCAATGAATGTCCTAATGCACACTTTGCATCCAAGAAGGGATTTGAAATTAACTTGAGGACTCTTTTGAAAAAGGAGACCTTTTACAAAGAGAAAAATGGCTAACATAGGTGAGTGAAAATGAGCCGACTCTAACAAACTAGACCGCCTCATGATGATACAATGAACGCTCTGTTCTTAGAAGACGATATACTGCACTACCAAGATGCACGTTTAACTCGCTAATAAATACACAGTTGCCACTATGATGCAGCAGTTACAGAATTACTGAAATGCTGTGTCATTACTGAGGACACATGCACAGACTGATGACTATCAAAGAATGGAACACTACACAGTTCACAGACACAGTGGAGAATAAGAAAACGTTTTCTTTTCAAGTTGCATGCATTTCAGTCACAGTATTTGTTAGACTCAGAAGAGCAGTACAAGGCTTCACGAATCATCACGTGGTGTTAAGGATGCAGGTAGATACTCTAAGGAGAAGCTCTGAAGGAACCAAAGATCTTAAGCAGAGTAGAATGTTCAATATAAATCTTCACAAATATGTATGGTTGCTCAAGAAATCTTAAAAAGATCCAAGGTTCTGCTTAAAAGATACCCATCCCACTTTAAGCCAGTATTTCCCTTCACGCCAAACTCCAGCTTGAGATTAGTCTGTAAGAACCAGATACCCAGGTACCACCACATGTGCTTTTATGCTTAGTGTTTGTATGTCTTAAACCCAAAGAAATAAGAATCAACCATTTTCTCCATATAATAATTTAATATATGCCAGCCAAACGAAGTAGTTTATCTTTATTCAATTAAATAATAACAGACCTGTAAGGTATATTATATAACATTCACTATATACACATGATTTAGGCAATGCAAGGTAATTCTAGGTACGCTAACTACTCAACTATTAGTAAAACATGAAAGTGTCAGGGAGGCCCAGAGAGTGCTCTCGTTCACATTGGGTGCCTGCGTTTCTGTGTACGGTTAGAGGGACAGCCACGAGCCAGGACATATATTACCAGTAAACTTCTGTGAGACCAAGGGCTGGGGGATGACAGTCTGCCTCCTAAGTGTAAATCGTATACCTGACAGTTACACTTTAAATCTTCTTCTTCCATCATGTTAATGACATTGACATTTTTTTCAAAGGCAACCCCACCACATTTTGTTTGTGAGTGGGGGTGGGTAGGGGATGTTCTTAAAATTGGCATAATTATTCTTAAAACAATAATAACAAAAAGTACCTCTTTGGTGAAGCCTCGGTACCCATTCAGATCACTGTAATAATCTGTAAACAGGACTGTAGTACAGTGCTGGGCCTTGATTTCAACAAGGTCAGGTACCACAGCCTTTTCTCACAGTCCTCTCAATAACTTTTACGAAAATATTCTAAAGTAGAAGAGTAAAGCAAAGGAAAACAAAGGAGGAGATCCCTGTTTAAGATTTTTTAAAAGTGCATAATATTTTGAATTACAAAAACTGTCAACATGTGGGCTTGTTGGACACTAGACTGTTTTCCATCCCTTTAATGATAAAGATCACTTCACAATATGAGGACTCCTGCCTAATGGCCAGAAAAGTCCCTTCACGTGATTTCCAGGTGCAATCAGTTGTCCAATTCCTCTACATCAGTCTCCACATTCTAAGCTGGAAAACCACTTTATTCCATAATTCCATGTAGGTTAAACTCATTGTCTTATACTACATCGGGAAGTAGAGTCCTTAGTGTTTGGAGTTCTCATTTGAACTCCCCAGTGCTGGCATGTTCAGTGCATCCATTGCCAGCAATGGATCTGGGGGCTCAGAAACTATCCCAGCTTAGAGGAACTCAGGAAGAATGGGCATTCTCCAGCAGTGGTGGTCCATCTCTATGCATGGATGGGTGTGTGTGCTCCCTTTTATAAGTTTTTGGAGGGAGTTTGGGGATAAGTTGAGAAGTGCTTTGTCGTGGAGGAACAGGAGGCCCAGCAATGGAATGGAGGTCCATTTCCTGTGTCAGTGGTGGTGATGGCAGATGCCTTCTCGTGCCATGAGGAGAAGGGGTTTGGGGGGGTGGCGGTGTAAAAGGGGATGGGCTGTTTGGGAAGAAGGCATTGCCATGATCACTCTTTTTGCCCAAAGGAGGAGGTTGGAGATGTAATGGCGAGCTTGAGAAAACATCAGGTGTCCTCACAGGTTCCCGTGGTGGTAACAAGGGAGGGCTTTCAGGAGGATCTGATAGAGAGGTCCGATCTGATATTGAATAGCGTGGTGAATAGGCTTTGGATGTGGGTTGCCTAGGAGGAATAGCTGGGGGGCTGTCCAAGTGCTTAGACATAATCTAACAAATGAAAAAAAATACGTGTTAATTTCATTTGAAGAGCACCATAAATTTATTAAGTTAACTTGGAGTTTTCAGACATGCTACTGACAGAATACTGGGTATAGAACGTGGAGTTTTACCATATGTGTTAATCAAGATGTTCTGTCCATTCTTAGGGGGAAAATCTAATTTTGTCAAGATTAGTCAGAGGTTTGTTGTTTACTACTGACTGCCCATCACACAATACACTAAATTCTAATTTAGCATAAACTATCCTCCCCGCCCCCCCCCAGTGCTAAAGTGTTAAAGGCAGTGTACATATTAAGCAAACAAACTACCCTACCCGTAATGGTTAAGTTTGAAATGTACTGAATTGTTTCATGAACTCTATATGGTCTTGACTTATTCTGCTGCTTCTGTTCTCTGGGTTGCTCCAAATCAAAAAGAATTATTGAGTAACTTGCAAAATAATCAATAAAGGGGGTAAATTTAAACAGGCAGGAAGCTTGGTTACTATGAGTCTTTAGGATCGCTGTAACCTAGAATTTAAGTCTCTTCCTGTCCGCCTCAGAGAATAACTTTCAGCAGATACTCAATACAGTTTTATTATCAAAAACCTTCACACAAACCCTACCCTGTGCACAAGTGTTCTCTCTCTCTCTCTCTCTCTCTCTCTCTCTCTCTCTCTCTCTCTCTCTCTCTCTCTCTCTCTCTCTCTCTCACACACACACACACACACACACACACACCCCATACATTTTAAAAGAACTGCAGAAGGCTAAAGCAATGGCTCGGCCATTGAAGACAAGGCTCACAAGCAGAATATAAAAGAGCCACACAAGGCCAAGTTACTGTTGACCACCTTGTAGATAAGAGTCGGTTTCTACTCTTAGTGATGCTCATAGCTTTAAACTTAGGGGTTTGCATGCAGTCCTATAACTACCTTTATAGGAAAAAATATAAGCATCTTGCATGATAAATTTATACTTAATCTTTGAACTATTAAACCTAAGTACTTTGAAATGTAAGCAAGAAACGGGCTTGACGTTCCACGGACACAGCTAGAGATTACAGTTTCTAGATAACCAGTGTTTTCCTTTACCTTGGATGGGGAGGATTCAGCTGGGGCAGACTCTGGACGTCTTCGAGGGGGTACAGGAGGGGGAACAGGCACTTCATCAGTGCCCTTGGATAAACTTATAGATGAGACTGAAGCAGATCCTGTAGAGTGTTAATTTAAAAAAAAAAAAAAATTATGGAACTTTGGTTTCATTTATTATCTATTTATTTTTCCTCAGAAACAATGGTAACTTAATCTCTGGGTGCAACAACTGAAACCTTATCTTGTAACCCCTATTAGATTCATTTATTACTCTTGAAAAGACTTAGATGGAAACTCTATTGACTGAAAGAAATGTGTTTAACTATTAAAAGCAGTTCAATAAACCAACACCCAGTTCTATTCTATTCATTAAAATAAACTGCTATAAAACCATGCAGAGGGGCTGGAGAGATGGCTCAGTGGTTAAGAGCACTGACTGCTCTTCCAGAAGTCCTGAGTTCAAATCCCAGCAACCACATGGTGGCTCACAACCACCCGTAATGAGATTTGACGCCTTATTCTGGTGCGTCTGAAGACAGCTACAGTGTTCGTATGTATAATAATAAATAAATCTTTTTTTAAAAATGCAGAAAGAAAAAGCTGCCTAAAATAGTGATTTTTGTTTTGTTTTTTAAACAAAAATAGTGTTACCATTGTTAATCTATAATTGGAATTTTTAGTTGGGTCTATTTTTCAGATTTCTGTTGGAAAAGTAAATTGAAAAAAAAAATTGTTGAAATGGTCTTTTTTTGTTTTTGTTTTTCAAACTGTGGTAGGTTCATTTTTTTCCCTAGTTCTATTGCTCTCAGGATGCTGTGCCCGGATTAGATAGTTTCTAGGAACAGTCTGTGCTCTTGCCATGTTACATCTCTTACATGGTACACAGGAGAGAATCTGCGGCTCCCTGAGGCTCGTGCACATTTTGCTTGGGCCCAGACTCCCCTTAGTATATAAACAAAATCAGCATCATCATATCTAATCCAAAAGGGGTTTTTTTGTTGTTGTTTGTTTTTCGAGACAGGGTTTCTCTGCATAACCCTGGCTGTCCTGGAACTCACTCTGTAGACCAGGCTGGCCTCGAACTCAGAAATCTGCCTGCCTCTGCCTCCCAAGTGCTGGGATTAAAGGCATGTGCCACCACCTCCCAGCCAAAAGCTTTAACCATGAAGAAACTATTTAGCATGTCACGGGGCAGAGGTGCTCTGACAGTGAAAACAGGAACTGTTCTAAAATGTAGTGATCCTGACGTAAGACCCAAGTGATGAGAAGTATAGAAGAGTTATGTAAAACCAAAGCCCATCTTAGAGACACTTAGGGATGAAGGCGTAACCCAGGCCTCAATACTTATGGTCTGAAAGACAATTTATGCTACTGTTAGTTTATAAACTATGAAAACAATAAAAAATGATGTACTTGGCAGGCTTTTTTTATTCCTTTAAGCATTTTGCCCCCACCATTAGTATGTTATAATAGTAGAGAACCTAAGAGTATTTTGTGCACTTATATCCAAATGGTCAACATTGTGTGTGTGTGTGTGTGTGTGTGAGAGAGAGAGTGAGAGTGAGAGAGAAGAGAGTGAGAGAGAGAGAGAGAGAGAGAGAGAGAGAGAGAGAGAGAGAGAGAGAGAGAGAGAGAGAGGTGTCAATACTGGGTGTCTTCCTCTCTTATTATCCACTTTACTTTTTGGGATGGGTTTTCTCACTGAACCTACAACCCACATATTTGGTCTAGGCTGGCAGGTGAGTGGCGCCCTGGGATTTTAATGCTAAGATCACAAGCATGTGACATCACGTGAGGTTTCATGTGGATCTGGGAGATGCTCAGGCAGAGCCTCATGCTCTCATAGCAAACGCTGCCCACTGAGCTTCTCCACAGAACACCATCAACATTTTGGTCTCCTACGTTTTAAGAAAATATATACAATTAATTTAGCTTGTAACTGATATTTTTTAATGTATATATTTTGAAATCATTTGTACAAAGAGCAAAGCCATTGATTTGTTTAAAACATTAAAAATAATATATAGTAAAAAAATGTATAGTGAATTGTTAGTTTAAAGCTAAAGCAAGTAGCTACACCAGCACCTGGTTTTTCTAGATATTTAGAACTTGTAACTAGTTGTAATGATAAGGTAGTCCTTATAAAGTTAATGCAGTTATTCACCTGCACTCTGTTGTCAGCAGGCTAAGTGTACTGTGTGATTTACATGTGCACAGCTGCCTCATATGCGCATGCATGCTCTGCTTCTCTTTTAAAGTTGAGGATAAAGTCTATTTAGAATTGTGCGGTTGGAAAGAGAAATGGTACATGTGGAAGCTACTCAGCAGGAGAAGTATATAGATTTAAGGCAACTGTTTATGGTCAAAAGACAGCAGCAGGGGAGGCTCACTTATAAGATGGGGGAGGAAGGTCAGCAGGGAGGTGGCCTCCAGCTGGTCTCAAGCCAAAGCAGGAATTAGGTTTAAATCAGCTATACTGACTTGGGCCATGGGGCAGTGTAACCTGGGTAAAGACCGGCATCGCCACCTTTGGAAAGCAAACAGGAAAAAGTTGTTTTCTCCCATTGATATTCTCAACTAACCCATCAAAATGTCTATATGATGACATACTAGGTTTAGAGAATGTCATAACCATGTTTAGAAAAAGCTCAGTAGTACTTTGGAGGGAAAAAAGGAGTTACTGTTGGGATTTTTGAAGTTCTTCTTACTACTTAATGTGATAATATAAATGAGAACATTTATTAGAAAACAATATATTGCTATATTATTGGAAGGCTTTTTTACATTTATCTGTATGTGTGTTCAGTGTGTCCATGTGCCACAGTATGTGTGATTAAGTCAGCGGACGGGGGGGCTGGTGAGACGGCTCAGTGGGTAAGAGCACTGACTGCTTTTCCAAAGGTCCTGAGTTCAAATCCCAGCAACCACATGGTGGCTCACAACCACCTGTAATGAGATCTGATGCCCTCCTCTGGTGTGTCTGAAGACAGCTACAGTGTACTTATGTATAATAATAAATAAATCTTAAAAAAAAAAAAAGAAAAAAGAAAAAGTCAGAGGACAGGACATAACTTGCAAGAGTCAGTTTTCTCCTTCTACCATGAGGATTCCAGGGTTTGAATTTAGGCTGTGAGGCTTGGTGCCAGCGCTTTAGACTGCTGAGCCAGCTCACCTGCCTTGGAAGGCAGTGTACACTGTAAAACCCAGTGCAGTGAAGAACTTAGCAAAAGTCACACAGATTTTATCAGACACCTTTGAAAATATGTTTTCAGAACATTTATTGTCATAAAACATTCAGAAGTTTGAATATTTAAAACAAGCTTCTCTATCCAAAAACTTCAAAGATTTCAGGGTATTTGATTCTTAGAATTTTTGAGGAAATTCCTAGAAAAATTTAAAAAATATTCTTTTAAGAAAAAGTAAGTCTTTAATTAAGTCTTAGTTATTTTTCTTTAAAGAAAATATTTTTTAAAAAAGCCCAGAAACATCAAAACAGTGGTTCTCAACCTTCCTAATGCTGAGACCTCTTAATACAGTTCTTCACATTGTGGTGACCCCAACCATTCATTGCTAATTCATGGGTGTAATTTTCCTACTGTTATAAATTGTAATATAATTATTTTTGGAGATGTTTGCCAATGAGGCTGTGACACACAGGTTGACGGCCACTGCACTAAAATGAAGGGAAATTGAGAGAGAACACTAGGCCACCAGGCTGTTCTAAATCGTCGTCACACTTCTTCACTAGCAAACACAGGGAACACAACTACCCGAGTGGCTAAAATACTTCTTACAATAGGGCACGGAGCCAACTATTTAAAAATAACATTTCCAACTTTTACCTGTTTTTATACAATATACAACAACTCAGTTAATTTGGGACTTTTTTTCAGTTTACTTGGTCAAGAGGAGAGTAAATGGACATTCCATCCATTCAGCCTTATGGCGACTCTTATGTTAACTTGATTGCCTTCATAAGCCAGTATCGTATCACACTATTTCCTTTCATATGTATAAGTAGCAATTTAGCATCACTAGTAAGATTAAAACTCACTTTTAAATTCTGAATGACATGAAGCTGGTGTTCTGATTTAAGTCCTTCTGAGCAGCTCAGTGGAGATCAAGAGAGATATAGATGTGGCTTAGCACTAACCTACTTACATATTTCTCACTTTTATTTTTTTAATATTTATTTTAATTGTGTGTACAAGTCATGTGCATGCTGGAGCCTAAAGAAGCCAAAAGGGCACCTGGTCTCCTGGGACTAGAGTTTGAGGGATTGTGAGCTGCCTTCTGGGTGCTGGGAACCAAATTCAGGTCTGCTTGCAGAAACAGTAAATGATGTTTAACATGTGCCAGCTTTCCTGCCCCTCAATTTCCTTAAAAAGAAAACAGTATACTTCCATAAAACGAAGCCTCAAGAACATTACAACCAATATATTAGTTCTAGTCAGCTTCCGCCTTTTGGAACATAAATAATATGGAATTTACTCAGATGGCTGCAGGCTGCAGTTACAGCAGCCCTTTCTGACTGGGAAACAGGGCTTCAGAAGGCAGGCAGACTAGAGACAACCCGTGGGGAGCGACTGAAAGCTCTAGCAGCCTCACAACTATAGCTCTGATTGCTCTGGTAGGTACCTTTAAAACAAATCGGCTACAGATGAAATTTAAGTAGTGGTTAGTCGAACATGAGGATAGTTTTATATTAACTTGAGTTACTTTATTTCAAAATGAGTTCTTTGCAGTTTTATTAAGAGAAAAGGGCGTATTAATAGTTTCTTTATAATAAGAAGTTAAGAAAACCTGAAAAGTTTAGGATTTCAAAGCTTCATCACTCCTTGTAACAGTTTTCCTTCTTTGTCTAGAAACTTTAGTTAATGCCTTTCAATGGGCACATACCAGAGCGGAAAGTGCATTCAAAGATGCCCTCTCCCTTGGCTGGTCATTTAGATTCAACATAAGGAGAGAAGGTGGGTTTATTTTCCCACCTCTTCTAGTTTTAGTGACCTAAACTAATAAGAAAAGAATTCACAACTGATAGTTTCCATGTGCCTTCAATAATTCATTTATTTGGGAGTCCTTATAATATGGAGCCACACATATCTGTTCAAGGGGGGAACCTTGCAGCTAAGTGAATCCAACAATAATGAATTCTAGTCATACAAGCTGGAAATCTGTGTTTTGCGTTTTAGTACTTAAGAGGATTGCCAAATTAGAGAAAAATACATATTTTTACTTAGTGAATATCTGAACTTATCAAAAATATGTGCAATAGTTCATATATACTAAGTATGTAATGTGAATTCCATGTTCCTTAGTCACAAGTAAAGCCAAGTAAATGCTCAATACAAATTTTCTGTAGTGCAAAGACAAGACATACATTGAGTATAAATGCATGCATGCATGGCACAGAAATAACTACACAGGGTTCTGGGACAAATCTCAAAATACATCTGCAACATTTTTAGTTGGTTTCTTTAGGTTAGAAGCAGCCTAAAGTTCCACAAGGCACACAGAAAGTGTTTTACCAAGAACCAGGAAAGTCATGAGTAGCCTTGGATGATAAAGCAGGACTCCTAATGCGAAGGTTGGAGCCTCTCAGCCTTTACCTTAACAATGAGGCTATGCTGCCCCTGATGCTGGCACTGTGTCAGGTCGTTGGGTGGAGTTTGATAAGCTAGGAATGCCAATGGGGAGAATATGTGGAAATATTCACATAACCCTGTGACTGCTAAGCACCCTTGGGTTTGTTTGACTTGAGATGTGGCATAATAGGAAAGGCACACTGGATTTTAAATACTTAAATTCGAATGTGTGTCTTGAAATAAGTTTTTTTATGATTTCACACTGAAGTCATTTTTTAAATACTAGGTTTAATAAAGGTTTCTTTAAGTTATATTTGCTTTTTTAAATGTGGCTATTAGACATTTACAGCCAAACACATTGCTCTCATGTTTCTATTGACAGAGCAGTGACTGTGATTTGTATGGCTCTTCCTAGTTTCACCAAGAACTACATATTATCAGGACACTACAGTGAGTCTGAGGACGGGTCATCTGAGAGTTGGAATTTTATGTACGGTAAAATCAGAAGCCACTGCAGAATTTGGTGAGGAGGGGATGGTATACCTTATATTCAAATAAAATAAATGTGTGGGCTGATGTTCAACTGTTGCTCCTCTAGAGGATCCAGCACCCACATGGAAGCTCACAATCAACTCCCATCCCAGGGTATCTACTGCTCTCTTCTGGTCTCTGCAGGCACCAGGCACACACATGGTGTACAGACATTTACATAAGCAAAACACACATTACAAAAAAATAAAATTTAAAAACAGGATTGATATCCTTTGAGGATTTTAAGGACGGCCTTTGTTTCTTTAGACACGAGCTGTGCACTTGGATACATTCAGAGAGTGTTCAGCAACTTTTTTAAAAAACTCCCAAGTTCTAGGGTTTAGATTTAAAGAATTCTAGTATCTTTTGAAACTTAGGTTTGTGTATACATTCATATGCGGATGAATATACACACAATTACAGAGGTTATCTTCACCTCTGGCATGGGCAATACTTAACAACTTCTCAGAAGCACTTCAAGTTTTAGCACTTACTTGAATGAAAAGGGCTTGCTGAATGGTCAGAATCGAACACGCTGCAAACATCTGTGTTGCTGGACGTGCCAGATGCGGGAGGCGGCGTCAGTGGGGTCCGCGGAGAGTTTGGTGCAGATGCTGTGCTTTCCGTTTCACTTTCAGGAATCCGACTGTAGCTAATTTTTCTTGGCTCCTGCTGCAGAGGTGTGGGATGTCTCATGGTTCCTGGTCTTGGATTTGATGGACGAACACCAGGAGATTTTAGGGGATAGCTGTATTTTTTTGGCTATAGACATCAAAAACAAAAACAAACCACAATACTTAAAATATCATGGTTAAAAGGAAGGTTTTTTTTTCCTTTTTTTCTGTAAATGACCAATATGAAAGTTTCATGATGGTTCACACTGGAGCCCCAGGTGCAGCACTGTCACTCCTCTGTGAGGATTTCTTATAGAAGGTGCTAGAAACGAATGTACATGATTGAGCTTTAATATAGATGTAAGTAGCAGAATGCCTGGTAAGCATCTCGGGGGATGGAAATTTTTCTGAAATACATCCTAAAATTCAAGTTTTTAAAACACTGTTTGAGGCAATTAAACTTTGTTGGAAAAGCCAGGATAGTGGTCAGGAGCTGTGGGAATTAGGGCATTCGGACCGTATGGACCACTCACTGACGGGCTGAGTGGTCAGGCTGTGGGAATTAGGGCATTCGGACCGTATGGACCACTCACTGATGGGCTGAGAGCTGTGGGAATTAGGGCATTCGGACCGTATGGACCACTCACTGACGGGCTGAGTCGCTTGCATGTTGATTTGTGTGTGTGTATGTTCATTTTAGGCCCTTTCCCTGCAGAATGACCACTTCACAGTGATGTCAGAGTGCCTCACTGGAGTCAACATACATACCTAATGAATTATTTTAGGTTCATGTTTAAAAGCTAATTTAGAGTTTGAAAAAAAAAATCTGGCTGTGAGTCACAGCCATTAGCAGTTTATTGTGACCTCTTAGAAACCATTTATATTCATTTTGACTTTAATGAGTGAAGGAGCATATTCAGATGAGCGAGGATAAACTTGGCTAGGCACTAAGAAATTACTACAAAATAAAAGAACTATTAAAATTATTTTTTATGCAAACCTTGCATTGCTCAAGGCTAACATTTGTAATAAATCATTACTTAAGAAATCCCAAGTATGCCGGGAGTGGTGGTGGTGCACACCTTTAATCCCAGTACTAGGAAAGCAGAGGCAGGAGGATCTCTAGGAGTTTGAGGCCAGCCTGGTCTGCAGAACAAGTTCCAAGACAGCCAGGGCTATGAAGAGAAAATGTCTTGAAAAACAAAACAAACAAACAAACAAATGAAGGAAATATACTGATTATAAATTAATTAGTATAAACTTCTTAAATTCCATGTCCTTGAAATAAATTTTAACTTTTGTTACAACTAAAAATAAACAATATAAACTGGTCACTTTTATAATTACATCATATCAGAATTTATTAAAATCAATATTAGTGTTCATTGATTGGAAACCAGGTGGGTGGGGCACCCCTCAGTCTATTCACTTATTAATCACTTCAATCATCACATTTACATCCCGTTCTTAGGTCTATGTGACACGTGGTGGGAGAGACTACAGCGATGCAGAAGTGTAAGCACAGGACACTTACGAATCTCGGAAGAGGCTTAGGGTGCCGGGGTTCTATTTCTAAGGATTTGTTGAATAGATAGTCTGTAAATTCTTTCTCCATGCTATTTCCCATTGGATTCAAGTTTTCAAAGAACCTCTGAAATAAAAGCAAAAAATTTTTTATTAGTATTAAATATTTTAAATTCATGAAGATAGTTTAGGATACACTCAATATAAGAAAATTTGAGTTCCTGACTTTAAATTTCCTTTTTCCTTTTCTCCTCTACAAAATGAACAGCCTTTCTGAGGCACTCACTGTCTAAGGCTGAGGAGGAGTTTGCAGGCTCCCACACTGCACTCACCTTGATGTCCGGCTCCACCCGTAAGCAGTAGGGCTGGTTCTGGTACTGCTGGATCTCGCCTGTGATCTCGGCCACTCTCCTCCTCTTGCTGAAGTTAATAAGCTCTTTCCCATGTCTCCTCAGGACCTCAGGGTTGCCCTCTTCTGTCTTCAGGATATTTGTGAGATAAATTCCTAGAAAAAACCAGGAATTACTTCATTGCTAAGGAAGGAAAAGGAAAAGGTTTTTTCCCTTTCTCATTAACTGTAGGCATAGATAGTCATAATAAGCAAGCAACCAATGCCCAGATATATCTCTATTAAATCCTTCTTCTATATAAAATATTTAAGTTTTATAAACATTCAAGGAAAAGGAGATCAAATTTCAGAAATAGATTATCTTTAAAGAATAAGCGCTTCCTTTCCAGACTCTTTATGCAGCCCTCTGGTTCCTTCCTGGAACGAAGGTTCTAGAGCCAGCTATGCTGTTCTCTACCTGTGCTGCTGTGCTCTCTGAGATAAATTGCTTAGTCTCTCTGTGCCTCAGTTATTCATCTGTGGGAAATAAATTTGTATACAGATTGAGATAGGGCCTGACAAAAAGAAAGTGTCCGTTAGTAATGGCTGCAGCTGCTGATGTTGGTGTCTGAATATTACTTCTCTTCCTTGTTTCTCCTCCCAAATTACACGTCGCTTTTTTTCCATGAAGGGGTGGAAAACAGGCATGTGTATACCTGAGATTGTGTACTAAATACAAATGTACTGCCATTCTGCTACATTTAGGTACAGCAAATGAAGATACACTGTGTGTGTGTCTATTTTGAGATTGCACTATGAGGAGATGCTACACTAGTGGAAATGTTTAAGATGCTATGACAGCATAATGAGGTACCTTTCCTATTTTGCGTTGTTAAGATTAAAAAAAGGATCATTAGATTAAATCTCAAAAAAGTGAATTAAGAGTTCAATCGGTAGAATAAGAGAGAGGGCACCAGTGTGACATTCCCAAGCCATGAGGCATGGAAGCATTCTCGGAGCAGGCAGGCTGTTTGTGATGGTTAGACCCTAGGGCTTTATTATTTATTTATTTATTCATTTATTTATTATGTGGAGTGAAATAAGACTGGCAAGATGTTGGACGAAAGCCAGGTCAGTAGTTGTAAGTGTTTAGCAGCACAGTACTTCTAAATAATGGTGTGTGTGCGTGTGTGTGCGTGTGCATGTGTGTGTGTAAAATAAGGTGACACTGACACCAATACTTGTTTGGTTTGGGCACATGATTTATTCGTCTGTTTCTCAGCACCAAGCCACTCTTCTAGGTACATTCATAAAATAATTACTCTGTGTTGTAGTAAGCATAGGCTCTTGTGCTTTCTAACAAACATGTCCTTAAGAGTGTACAAATTCAATGGCAGCCAAAATCAACTTTACAAATTAGTCAAAAATTGATGTGTTTGTAGATGGTAGCATCTGGTACTCAGCTTGTGAAATATTTTTTGGTAAGTTTAATTTTCATGGTAGGCATAGTGGTACAGGACTATCAGGCCATCTTACAGTACACAATGAGTATCTTAAGAGAAAAAAGAAAAGGCTTTTAAAAAGCTGTTATATAGGCAATAACAGGTTAGACACATATTTGCATTTTAGAATTGCTAGCTACACTGCCAAAGAATAGCAGTGTGCAAGCTATCATACTCTGTGCCTGGAGAGAATAGAGGGTATACAAATGTAAGAGGGTAGGCCTTAAGAAATTAGTCACTGGACTGGAGAGATGGCTCAGTGTTTACATATGGTCTTGCTTTCTCTATTACAGGGCTCAAGTCAGATTCCCAGTATCCATCTCAGATGGCTCCCAAGTCCCTTTAAGTACAGTTTCAGGGAATCTAACACCCTCTCTTGGCCTCTAAGAGTACCTTCCCTCCAACAATAGTGTGGCGCACGCATGCACATGAACACATACACACACACACACACACACACACACACGGGCAGGACATAGCAGGAAGGCTTTAAGCTCTGTACTTAGGATGACTGAATGACTGGTACAGCGAACAGGATGTCCACACATGTTATAAACAAAACACTTGGATAAAGTTGTAAAAATACAAGAAGCACTTTGGGAAATGTCAAGATAAAATTTGGAGAAGTATTGTATGCCTGATTAATGACACTACATTCATATAAATATTTTAAAATTATTTATGTGCATTTTCCCTGCATGTATGCCTATGTACCACATGCATGCCTAGTACCCAGGGTGTCCAGAAGAGGGAGTTACAGTCAGTTGAAACCACCATGTGGTACTAGGAATAACGGTCAGTGCTCTTAAATGCTGAGCCATCTCTCTAGGCCTACCAAACTCTGATTCCAGAAAGAGATAGAGGAGGTGGGGAGGGAGGGATGAAGGGAGGGAAAGGGTAGGAAGGAGGTAGGCATGTGTTTGGGGATATGTATATACACATGTACATCTAATTGTCACTGTGTCTATCAAATACTAGTCTAAGTGGCCAAATTCTCTTCCGTTGTAAAATAATAGTTTCTTTCATTAGTTAGAAACCTGTGTGATGGGTGCCTCCATGTACCCTAGGTGCTAAGAATAGACAAGACGCTGCCCCAGAGTCTGCTCCTCTGAAAGAGCAAGGACTCAGCCACTGGGCTATAAGCAGTGTGTGCATCAGAGCCAACTGCTAGAGGACCAAGAAGCCCGAGGTGCCTTTTACTGCTAGGAAGGTTGGGAAAAGCAGTGACAGAAGTTAAGCTCACCCTTCTTTGTTATTTATGGCGTACTGTTCTGCTTTCCCTATCCCCACACAACTTCAGAGTGTATAAATGGATCTATTGACATTCAGGAAATAATACACTGAATGTGGGGTAATGATGAAAGAGTCACATTAACTTTATGGCTATCATATGGCTACTGTACACGATCATTTAAGGTTACTAAAATATAAAATGTACTTCAGATATGGCAAAAAAGCAACATATATGGCATGCAATCACATACAATATGCACATGAAAAAGTCCAAAAGCAGGCCAGGCATGGTGGCACACACCTTTAATCCCAGCACTCAGGAGGCAGAGGAGGAAAGTCTCTCTAAGTTTGAGGTCAGCTTGGTCAAATAGTGAGTTCTAGGGCAGCCAGCACTATATAGAGAGAAAAACAAAGAAAAAACCAAAAACCCACAAGCAAATGTAAAAGTATTTAGTTATAGAGTGCAACAATGAAATATGAGAAAATAGATCCACTGAGGAAAAGATCAGGGTTACCATTGTTCTGTGTACTACAACTTAGACTACACAGAAAACAACATAGATGAAGATAAAACTAGGAGAAAATGTACCAATTACTAAGAAAGTCAAACATAACATAGATCAATTTCTACAAACCTTCAACAGAACGGTCACCAAAGCATGCACACAGGCAGAGGAGAGAGGCTGATTCAAGAGCTGGGTATAGCCCAGGCAGAGCATTTACCTGGCACGTATAAGCTCTGGGTTCCAGCCCTAGCACTGACTGGGGGAAAAGGTGTGTGTGAAGGGGCAGTGTAAAGAATACTGAATGTGTAAAATATAAGGAATAAATCACTGCAAGAGATAAAGGAACCTACAGGAAGGCAACAGACAGATGCCATCTTCACTTTCTATGCAAGAAGAACAACAGGTTCAGACGGGACAGTCAGTCTGGAAAGGATGAAAGGCATTCATCCTCCAGTGCAAAGGATGGTAACAATAAGTCTACTGTGTCCCAAAGGCACATCAGTGACATTTAGACAGTAAACTACAGGTCAGTCAAGGTGGTGGACTTGTACAGGAGGAAAATAATAAGACCACAAAGGCACGAGTGATATGATACGTGATGGCTGTCAGAGATTAGACTAGAAAGTAAAGCGTGTACAAGCTGAGTCCTCGCTGAACGAGGTCAGAGGGCTTCGAACACTTGGAGTGTTTATGGATATCCTGGGTGTGGGTTCCAGGTCTAAAGAGGAAATTTATTTACATACCACATATTCCTTACATCTGCAGCCTGACTGTTCGATGCACCTACTTTGTTTTGTTCTAAGATAGGACCCTGCAATGCATGCCAGGCTGGCCTCACACTCGTGTGCTACCACATCTGTCACCCGAGTTACCTATCTTACCGTGCTTGGAGTGAAGTGACATTTTGTCTGTGACTCCTGAAACAAGGCCACACAGACATCAGACAGACACTTGTGTCACCTCAACAAGTTTCAAGGTTTGGAACATTGTGGATTTTCACATTTAGGATGCTCAGTCTATACTAGGTCTGATTCTTTAAAAGTCCCAACAAGAACAATCTGAAAGGATTACGGTGCTACCTTCTACACTCATTTAATAAAATGTTTTGTTTTATCCAGAAGCACAATAAAAATTAGGAATAAATACTTACCAAAGAAAGGCACACACGGTGGATTAATAGACCTGAGTTTTGCCAAATATTTCTTATAGTGATCTTCACTCAACTCATGAGCTTCTTCTAAAATTTTCTTTTGTCTACTTGGTATTTGCTGTAATAATAAAAATAAAAATTAGGAGGCCTCAGTTCTACAAGAACTGCAAATCTTGCCCCCACCCCTAAAAAAACCCTCCCTAAAAAAAACCAAACCAACCAACCAAACAAACAAACAAACAAAAAAACCCTAAAACAAAACAAATAAACAAAATCCCAAAAGAACAACTAACTATTATGGCCCATTCATAATCAGCTTTGACTCCAAGAATGTTAATGCTGTTTTTACTTTTTAACTTATATATTTTTGAGACAAGGTCCAGGTTGGAGTTCATTTTGTAGACAGGCTGGCCTCAAACCTGTAGATCCACCTGCCTCTGTCTCCCAGGGTTGAATGATCACACCTGGTTTAATACCTTTTTAAAAACCCTTTCTCATATACTTGAGAACAAGCTTTAAAGTGTGCATGATATAATCTATCTTGTCATCCCTCATACAATTTATGTGCATGTTTAACTGAGCATTGCAAAATGCTGAGTGTAGGTTAGCAAGCTGGCTCAGCACAAGCCCTGAGATCCAGTCAGCATGGCAGGAGGGAACCTACTCCACAACGTTCCTTGGGCCTCCCATGTGCCTATGGAGGCACCTGAGTACACACGCACACACAAATTAAGAAAATCAAATGCTGTTTGTTTTTTCTCCTAACAAATTGGAACCTATGAATGAATTTTAATGAGAACACTTAATTTTAAAAGAGAAAACAATTCATTATGAAATTTAGGTAAGTCTAATATTTAACCTATTACTTAAAAACTGTTAAGTGGTTTCCCATTTATATTAGCAGGTGTTAGTTATACACAATGGCAGGCTTCATTACGACGTTTTCATACATATCTGCAGTGCACTTTGACCATTCACCCCACAGTGATTTCTGGCCAGTCCTTCTCCTGCTGGAGCCCTTCTGCTTCCCAGCCAGTCCTCCCTTGTCCTGCCTGGCCTTTTCTCTCATTCCCTCTCCCTCTCCTCGACCTCTCCCCCTCTCTCTTGGTGATCCAGTGAGTAAATGGCAGCTGCTTACAGAAGCATGGGTGGGGGTTATTTATGAACACAGGACCTTACCTGTGTTACACTACTGAATGTCTCTCCCTCTCTCAGCAACCACTAACCACAATGACATGCTCGGAAGAGGTGGCCCTACAATCTCCACCCAGCTTCCATGACATCATGCTGATAATCACAGCTGCTGGGATTGTAGTGGCCATGTCATGCAAATTCCTAAGTTCCTTTTAAACACACGTACACACTTACCTCAAATGTGTGGTCTAGTCTGTAAACAGGAGACGAGTTCATAGCACTGACAACTTCCAGGACACCATTGAAGTTGTTCAGCTCTTGAAAGACTTGTAGAATCTCAATTATTCGACTCACTACAGCTACTCTTTCTTCTAAGTTTTCTGTTTCTACAATACATCTGGAAATTGAAACAAACCAGAAATTAAAATTTTTATTTTCCCAAAACTCTAATTCAAAAAGTGGTCAGTATGACTATAAAGAAGACATGCACACAGATGGGTTGGACAGGAAACTGCAGAGAAAGGCTCTGGTCAAGCGCATTGCTCTCTTCTGACACCTACACTGTAATACCATTTTCCTAATCTAGCAAGGGAATCCTCTAATGTCAGCTTTCAAATCTTACTGGATGTGTGAATCTCTGTCATTAGGTATGTGCTAGGCCTGTTTATTCTAGAACCTTTGCTTCCTTTGTGTGTGCATATACACAATCCTATTATAGTGATTTCTCTGTTTGCCCAAGGAAAGTCTTGCTATGTGGCTGAAGAAGGCCTAAACCTTGTAATATTCCTGCCTCAGCCTTCTAGTGAGTGTATATTACCATATCAGGCTTCATTTTGTCTTTTGATATATAGAAATAATTAGTTATGTTTATAGAGATAGCTTTTAAGATAACCATTAGTAAGCCGGGCAGTGGTGATGCACACTTTTAATCCCAGCACTTGGGAGGCAGAGGCAGGCGGATTTCTGAGCCCAAGGCCAGCCTGGTCTACAGAGTTCCAGGACAGCCAGGGCTACACAGAGAAACCCTGTCTCAGAAAAAAAGAAAAGATAACCATTAGCATGCTGCAAAGTCAGTTGAAATATTTTCCTTAAAAACTAAGTAAATAACGGCAAGTGGGGCAGCTCATGATGTGGTTACCATGCATAGGCTCTGGGTTCAAGTCCCAGAACAAGAAGTAAACAAAACATACTACCTCGAAACAAACAAACAAAAAAAGTACTTTTTTTAACATACCAACAATCTATATATTAGTTTATTATATAGTGAGATATATATATATATGTATATATATATATGTATATATATATATATATATATGGCATATGTTGTATCTTTATTTTCCCATCAAATATTTTAAAAAAGAGAGAGAGAAAGCAAAAGAAAGACAATTCTAGCCAAGTGTGGTTGATCAACAGCTGCAAAAGCCAGCACTTGGATGGCTAAGGCAAGACTGCACACACCGAGCTCCAGATCGCCTGCTCACACACACACACACACACACACACACACACTCTCTCTCTCTCTCTCTCTCTCTCTCTCATTCTCTCTCTCTCTCATAAAAACCTACTTAGTCCACACTTAATCTTTCTATTTGAGAGAACTTTTTACATATTAATAATTTGTCAGTAAGAAAAACATTTTAAACCTAGTTCTCAGTGACATTAATAGTTTATAATCTAAGAAAAATTAAGTTCAAAAGTAAATATACATTACATTTTTAAAATGTAAAGCTAGCAACAGATATTATTCTTGATGAGGCTAATATAATACTAAGAATAAAACCTCTATACTAAAAACCATCAAAAGAAATGGCTTATGAAATTAAATATGTTAACATATTTAAAGAATTATGTATACTCTATTTACCTTATCAGGTGAATAATTAAAAACGTAATGCAAGTATGCTTTATATCTTAACTATTTTGGTTACTAAGTATAGAAGTTAAGATCAGTGCTCTTGAGTCCAATTCTACTGGACTTGTAGCTCAGGACCACTGAGATGAGTGAACAAGAATCTGTCACACACTGAAAACGCAGGGGACACTTTCCCTTAAATCGCCTACTAAAGACCCGAAGGATACTGCTCTCTATTTCATTCGTTATGTGTCTGTTTCCCAGAATGACAAGCTGCAGTAAATGTGATGAGGGAAGAAGGGGCTTCTGTGTATTTAAATACATCAACTTTAAAATGAAACCAGGAAGCAACGTTTTAGGAGAAAATTCTAGTTTTTACTTTTTAGAGGTATATTATCTCTGATCTCATAGACAACTCTAGCTGTCTTTGTGTGCCTTGAACTGCCTCAGGTCTTCATTCAGACTTGTTTAGTGTGCTACCAACTGCTTGTTCTTATGACCCCAGTACAATCTGTGGACTCTCGCATCTTTACTGAGAAAAACAATATCCAGTATACAAAGCTAAGGTATCTGGTCCCCAGTTATAAAAGTACACAGACTTCTTGGCTTTATCAGATGGTGTAGCTTGGCTGATATACTCCAATGAAAACTATTAAAGCAAGCCACACCCACCCACCATAACTCATAATACGTATGAGTCTTTGGAGGTGACCCTAAGAACAAGCTACAAACGAAAAATTGTTCAAGAAGATCTACAAAATAATTTCTTTAAAAGGGAGAATCTGGAGTATTTCAACTAAACTCCTTCTCCTCCTCTTCTTCCTCTCCAGAGCATTTGTTTGAGAGCTGGGGCAGGAGCACCTAATCCCAGCTTGGGATTTTGAGGGGTTGGGGTGCACACCTGGATGGGTTCCTACCCTGCTGAGTTAGGGCTTCACCAAGTGCAGTCTTCATATTTATTTATCTATAATATTTATTTCCTTAATATTTAAGATGTATGGAGCCCTCCCCTTGCCCACTTATGGGCTGAGGCTGTAGGGTAATTAGAACGCTGAGAAAATAGTTCTTCCCTTGGCTCCTGACAGGGTTCCATGCTAGAACCTGAGGCCACAGCATCATTCTTGGCACTTTGACCCTAAGCTCTTAGAATGTAAAGAGAGCTTGTAATCATGTCCTCTCCAGAATTGTGTCACATCTAGAGCAAAGGTGTGTTCAGGAACAGTGGAGGTTGTTATGAAAGGCAACTGGAAAGAAATCTGGAGATGTAAGGAAGATATGTAGCCCCAACTGTGTGCTAGCTGTGTGTTAGTTTACTGAACCAGGAAGACAGTTGCAGGTTACAACCAATATCAGTTATTAAGGACCTTAAAAACTTTACTTCCAAGAAGCCAGAATTTCATTGGCTTATTCTTTACAGCAACCTGTGCTACCAGGGAACTGTTCATGACAAAGGAATGAAGAAAGGAATTAGTAGTGCAACATTTAGCAGCTCGGGGTGCAGCCTGGGAGAGAGAATGTGAGCCATATTGGAACCAGTCTTCCCAAAGTCCTGACCATGGGCATCTGTCCCCACATCTAACCTGCTTAGTCCACATCACATTTAAGTAGCAAAGAGAAAGCTGTGGAAGGCAGAGGGCAGTATTGAAAGTTGCTATATCCATTATAAAGCATATAAAGAAATAAAAGGTATGACCTAAACAGTGGAATAAAAGCAGGGAGCAGAAACTGCCTGTTATGATTGACTAGATGAAAATTAACTGAAATATTTCAAAGTTGCCACCAGAGAGTATGGTCACAGAGCTAAAGGACAGCCCGGTTAAGGTGTACAGAAGTGTAATAACAGCATCTAGAAAGAGACCAGGAAAGAGTAAAAATTGTAAACAGAACTAAATGGAAAACAAATGGAATGAAAGACAAGGGGGGTCAGTAATAGATATGAACGGACAGAATAAAAAAGAACTAATCTCAAGAGAGAGCTGCTGTTCAAAACAGCAATCAATCTACACATTTGTTGTGAATTGACCCACTGGACCACAGGAGGTTCTCTTCAGGCTTAAAACCAGTGACCCCAGACAGCAATGTCAGTCTACACAAAGAACATCAGTAAACATTAGATTATACAATTATACAAACACTATAAATGCCCATTTTTTCCTCTCACCTTGTTTAAAAACCAACTAATTTAAGGTATCTGAATGTACTTTTGGGTTTGTAGTATAAAAATGTACCGCACTGTCAACAGAGGACACGAGTAAATGGAAAAAAGCTCTGTAAGATAAAATGGTGCCAGCAGATGGCAGAGTAATCATTGTAATGAAGCATTGTTGGGTTTGCACCATTAATTAGGTCTGTCCAAAATGTAGAAAGGGAGCAATGAGAGTAGTGTGTGGGAGGAGAGTCTATCTGCTGGGAAGAAGCTGCAGCCATCTGTAGCCTAGTCTGATAAAGTAAGATACATGTGGCTAGCTCCAGGCAACCATTAAAAACCAAAATACCAGTGAAATTAAAATGCACATTAGAAAAATATTTAGTTTACAAGAAAGGGGAATGAAAACACTAAAGAAGTACTATTCGGAAGCCAAACAGCCCCGGCGGGATTCATAACCTGCCCTCTGCTGCAGGGAAAATGTCCGCACTTACTTCTCAAACCACAGGGTGAGGTTAGTGGTGTGCCGAATCATCTTCAGAAGGTTGGGAGAATTAATTTCTTTATCTTCTTTTGTCCACACACTTCCAACTAATTCTGATGGCTGCACAGCTCTAAAATCATCAACATAAAATGGCAATGTCACATTTCTCCTCACGTATATAGTTTACTACAGAAGAAAAACTAAACGACATTTATAAGTTCTCTTTCATCAACAGAAAGTTGGTGAAAACAATATTTATAACTTTTTTATGTTTTCAGATTAGAACTATTTTAGTAGACACTCTTGCATAATACATTTACTGCTCATTTGTTTATTTTTAAAGACAGTGTCTTCTATGTAGCCCTGGCTAGGTTCTTGCTGTCTGGCACAGCTGGCCCAGAACACATGGCAGTCCTCTGCATCAGCGTCCTGAGTGCTGGCGCCACTGCGCACATCAGCACTGTCGTTTTCCCGTTTACTGCATACTTTTGCATCATGTCTTTCCTAGCACCTGTAGGTGTTATTTACTAGGTTAAGATGGTGAGGTAGTCACTTAAATGCTATCTAGTAGGTAGCCAACTAGGACAGGGCAATTACTAACGCATTCTTGGCTTGTTCTTGCTCTTATAGTGGACAGAAGAGAAAGCCACCCTGCAAAAGCCTCTGAGAATAAACTTTAAACATTATCTAACATGGTCACTCGGGGACCATGATAAATGGAGATGGGAGAATTTATAAATTTAGCTCTTTTTCTCATTTGGTGATTAATAATAATTTTGAGATTTTAAATAAAATTTCAAACCAGAATCATATTTTTCAGGTAGTTTCATCAATTTAAACTATAAAGGGCTCTAGCTGGCTGAGGCTTGGCTGTAACACAGCAGTCACTCTGTTGTGTACTGTGGAGTAACTACTGCAGTAGTTTCTATGCTGTGCTTTGTGCTCAGCCTTGGATGCATCAGGCACACACCAGACACTTCAAACCTACAAGATAGTGCAGGCTTGGGTCAAGCCACTGGGACTGCCAGGATTTGAACCGAGCTTCCCAAGCAGGGGTAACTGAAAGAGCACAAAGTTAATTTAAGCAGATCAAGATGACTAAGGGGGCAAAACAACCAGAACTGACTGCAATGCCTTAATGCTGTACACATATCATATGCTGTCTCATTTACATTTTACGACAGCCCTAAAAGGCAGAAAATGTACTCCATTTTTAAAATGAACTCTTGAGATAGCTTCTGAGTTTGAATGTTGAATAACATACCGGTATAGATCTGATTCAAGTAAAGTGAGTTGCCGAGCAATTTCTATTGGGTGTAAGGTGAGCAAGTCAAAAGTCTCTATGTGCCCAGGTCTGCTTATGTGCCACTCAACTGTGGGAGGTGAGCTCTGAAATGTAATGTTATGACCTGGGCCATTGTCTCTTGCAATTTTTTTCCTTTGGATTATCTTAGTGATGGATTCGACCCATTTTTTCATTGCTTTACCTGAAATACATTTTAACAAACATTTAAATACTCTTTAACACTTTGTTTTTTAAAAATGTTTAAAGTAATACAAGTGATACATGAATAAATCATTGCTATAAAGTTCAAATGAGCAAAGTAAATACTAAAAGGTCCCCTCCCCCATCTCCCTCTCATCCTTGTTCCTCACAGATAATCATTGTTAATAGTTTGGCATGTATCTATGCCTTTCCTAGACATATCTTAAAGTAACTTGAATTTTTTTCACCTCCAACATTTTGAAGCTTAGTTCAAAATACTATTTTCACAATTCATATTCCATACAAAATGAAAGATTAACAAGAATAAGTTTCATATATTCACACATCTAATTAATATTGTATTTTATAACCCAATTATGAGGACTGACTGATCATATTAGTCTATTTTTTGATATGCCTGTCTTTTGTACTGTATAGGAAAGTAATCTACTTAACCCTTTATTTTCTGATTTTCATTTAGACTGAACAATAGATATAAAATCAAGTTTGTCTAGGCAAACTTGGAGTCATATAATCACAGAATTTTTGAGAGTAAAGGAAACCTTGGAGATAAGCAACATTAGTTTCTCATGTTTTTCATAAGTAAACTGAATGAGTCTAAAGACTCAAAATTATGTTTCTGATTAGTGCTGGTGTTTAAAAAGCAATCTCTCAGTGTAATACACTATTTCTTCCTTTTGCTCTTCTTATCTAACCATGCACTTTTATCAATGGTGTTACAGTGGTAAAAGAATTCCAGCCTGTATCAAGGGTAAACATAGTTTCAATTAAGTGCTCTAGCTTAACCTGAGACTAAAAGAACCAGTTCTAGAACAAATGGAAGTATGTGGAGTCAGCAGGATGGCTGCTGAGCGATTTACAGTTGTCAATGCTGGATTTTGTTGTTTTGTTTCTGAAACAGGGTCTTACTACTGTAGTCTTGGCTGTACTAAAACTCATAGAAATCATACTCCTGCCTTTTGTGTGCTGGGAATAAAGGTATGCACCACACACCCAGCCTAAATGCTGTATGATAAGAAAGTTCAATATTTTCAAATGAACTCTAATGGTATCAACTGACAGTAACCATATTGGTAATTTTATCACATGTAAAAGTAGGAACTTAAGAAAAACATACCTCTTACTGTTCCAATAAATTCCTCCATTCTCTGTAAAAGGTCTGCATCTCTTTCAAAGTCATAGAAATGGTGCTCCACCCAGTGCCGACACACATTTAACACCCTGTGGCATCGACACAACACAGAGTCTAACATTGAGTGTACACATGAAACAAGGCAACAGCCTCATAAAGCTGTAGCGATTCAGACGAGACTCTGGCTCACACTGCTTCCCTCCACCGTGCTTAGGGACAGTCTCTTCAACATTTCCACTTTTGTTTTCCTGGCTTTGATTTCTGAGACAGGGTTTCTCTGTGTAGCCCTGGCTGGCCTAGAACTCAGACTGGCCTGCTTCTGCCTCCCAAGTGCTGGCTGGGATGGCACCACCACTGCCCTGCTTTGAACATTCCCACTTTGAAACCCAGGTTTGAGGCTGCAGACGTGTCTCCACTGCTTACCTCAACTGCACAGGCTGGATATATTCCTTTCTAAACCTCTTCAGCTCTGCACTCAGGGGCTGATCTCCATTCTCTATAGCTATGCGATCAGCTTCTGTTGGCTCAGGCTCTGGAATTTCAAATCTAACATGAAACAAAAAATAATGAAAATATTATATCAAATCCAAATTCATATTCTATTTATATTTATCAGTACAATCAAGAGGTAATATAAAAAATTACTATAGATATAAAGACACATAAGTAAATATCCACTTTTATAATGTAAAGGCTAATGATAATATTTTTAAGTTAATATTTTCAAAAACTTAAGTTTTGTCAACAGCTAAAACTAGAAGCAAAATAAAAATACATGTAAAATTTAAAACAAATGAGGCCAATGTCCATTTTTAGTCTGTTGATGTCCATTTTTAGTCTGTTGATAACTTTAAATCAGGAGACATAATTTTAAGGATGATTAATGCTTGAAATTTGATTGTTCTTTGGGTAGATTAAAAATATTTTCCTTGATAAAAGCATTTGCTCTGAGGAAAATACGTAATAAAAAAATATTTTTAAAAAAAAAGCATTTGCTCATTGACAAGATTCATTTTCCTCAATATGTAGTAACTTGAAAACTTGTTTAGAACTTATGAACCAGTAAAATCTGAATTTCTAGTGTCTCATTATTTTCAAGATATCGTTTCATATAGTTCAGGGGAACCGTAAATTCCTATGATAATCAAAGACGACCTTGAGCTCTGATCCTCCTCTGTCTCCTAAGTTCTGATTATAGGCATGTGCCCAGCCGAGGTTCTCAATCATCCATGCTGATAGAATTCTTTAACTTGATTAATTCAGGCTGGGAACACTGCTTAGATTAAACCAAGGGTTCATGTTTCAATCCCCAATGCTGCTGAAACCCTGAAAAGTTGGAGTTTTAAGTACTAAGGCAATATAAAATTTTGATTATTTAAAAAAAATCAAAGTTAGCTTTTGTTTTCAAGAGTTGAACTACAGTTAAGCTTATTAACACATTTATGGGAAACATATCTTAATCCTTTTTAAAACAAAGAACTTAAACATTTAAAATCGACAGACCTTTCTATTAGAAGACTCAGTAGTTCTTGAGGTTTGCAAAAGGATCTGTATGTTGTAAGAAACGTCCGAACAAAATTTGGATCTAGGAAGAAAAAGGAAAAATATTAAAGTCTTGTATAAACAATGATTAAAACTATTATTTTTAGTTTTTAAAAGAGATCAAATACTCAGGCTTACAAAGCCCCTAAATATTTTACCACAGAGGCAGCTTTGGATTATATAATGGACTGCTAGCTTCAGTTGCTTCATAAATCGGTAGCAAAAAAACAAAAAAATAAAACAAAACAAAAACCCTCAAAAAAACAAAACAAAACACTGATTGTAAAATATAATCAACTGACTTCTTGCCCTGTCTTTTAACTCCTCACTGGCAAGGACCATGCAGTGAAGAAAAGCAAGGACAGGGAACTGAACCAGGTTTCCATTGCTGCCAGGATCCCAAAAGTTCACCTGCTTGTTCATTTACCTTGTAGAGATGGCGGCGGCAGCAGCCCATCTGTCTCCTGACATCCGGTTTAATTAACTACATTTCCTAATTTCCTTTAGATCACATTAACAAAGCATAAAACTAGAAAACAAATCTTACAAAGTAGTAAGGTAAGTTAAATAGTTTTTAAAATCTCTTAATTGCCAAAAGCCTTATTTATAACTGCTAAAAAAAAAGTTTCAAACTCAGCGATAAAGTCTTTTGCCGCACAAGCTTAATGGCCCTGCGGTCAATCCCAGTCGGTTTTTCTCCCGCCTCTACTCCCTCCACAGGTACACACGCGCGCGCACGCGCGCGCGCACACGCACACGCGCACACACACACACACACACACACACACGAGAGAGAGAGAGAGAGAGAGAGAGAGAGAGAGAGAGAGAGAGAGAGAGAGAGAGAGAGGAGAGAGAGAGAGAGACGTAAAAAGCCCTTGCTTTTATTTGAAGTCGTTCCAGAGTCAGATGACTCTCTAGTCTTGCCTCCTTGGATCTTTTCCTCGAGAGCACGCTTCTAAGTTAGAGAAAAGGAGCCTAGGCTATTTTCTTCTGCATAGGGAAGGAAAGGACACTTTCTTGTACTGGAGGAAGCAACAATAACAACAAAAACCCAGAAACCACATCCTTGCGTATGGTGGCATGGGCCTTCAATCTCAGCCGCTGCAGAAATAGGCGTGTCTCTGGGCCTCCAAGCCAGTCAGTAAGACTGTCTGAAAGAGACCACTCGATCTACAACTCAGATCTCTCTAGGGTCCACCCACAATTAGTCCAAAGTCTTTAAAAGAAGGGGGAACATCTGTTAACTTGAGTCTCTTGTAAGAACATTTCTCGGTTTACATTATTAACATGGGTAAACTGACAGGAAATCCACTGATAGCAGTAAAAATCTATACATTATCGATCATAATTTTATAAGAAGTCTTTTACTAGGACAAGGTTTAGTGAAATAGAGTAAATTTTAAGTTGATTCTAAGAAACCTAAATTTGACCTTAAAAGATCACACAGTAATTTTTTTAACCTTAAACTAAAATTCATGGATTGATCTAATCTACTGGTATATATTATCATCAAGATAGTGAACTGATTTAACTATCAAACATCCCTGAATTTAAAGTACTTAATATTTTTTTATTTTTTCACTTTGAAGAAAAAAATTACAGAAAAAAGGATATTATTGTGGGAGTTTTTTGCTTTTGAGACAGGGCCTAGCTAGATATCCTGGCTGGCCCTGAATTCACAATCCTCTAGCTTTTAGTCTCCCCAAAGTGCTGGGATTACAGGCATATTTGACCATGCTTCCAGCTAAAAACTTCTTTGGTTTTATTTACTGTTCCTTCCTTTAGTTTATACCTCCTAAGGCTAGAGTGGGTTACTGGTAAAAGTATTTTAAATACATAAAATCTTTTAATAATTTCCTTTTTGTTGGTATTTTATTGTTTGTCTTCAGTTACAGAGATCCTCAGTTAAAGACTAATGTCTCATCCAGAAGAAAAGATTTAAAAACAGAAGGCTGTACAAGATTTTAAAACAGAGGTATTTATCGGTACCATCACAACCCTCCCTTTCAAGATTCTTCTTCCTGTTCTGCAAATCTATTTGTAAGGTGAGGCTTCTCAAAATAGCATGTGTCTAGGAAGCAACAGCGGGGGCCACACTGGGCTGCTCGGCTGGCTGCCCGCCCTTGCTAGAGAGCTGTGTATTCTAGATGAGGCCTCTGAGTATCTCTGGGCTGGGCTCCACATTGCAAGTGTGTGCCCATCGCTCCTCCAAACCCAGGTTTATTTCAGGCTGACAATCTAACAACACACCCATAACTATTTCTTTTCAAATGCTACCCAACGTCAGGCTAAAAGCTGTGGGTTTCAGACAGAAGAGAAGTGCTGAGTATGTTTTAAGAAAAATATGGCTATTTTTTAAAGTGGGGCTCTTCAACTTAGGCTACTAGCTGATGGCAGTGCCGCCACGCAGTCACACGGGACCACACCAGTTCCCCGTGGCTGCTGTGTGAGCTCTGGGGAGGTGAGGAGCGCAGGTCAGGAGTAAGCAGACTTACACAGGTCAGACAGCAGAGTGGGAACCACAGAAGAGAGCAGGGCCACTTGTTCCTGCTCTGTGCTCTTCCATCAAGGCAGACGGGATCAGAGGATCCCCATCAGCCTGAATTCTAAACTTGTACAAGTTATCAACCTATTTCAGTGTCACTATACAAGTTTACATACATGACTAATCCAGAATGCAGTTGTAACTGCTAAGCTGGTTAGAGGCACCAGAAGTCACTAGAAATGCACAGTCTAATGATGACCTTATAACTGGTGGACTGTCAGAACGCACAGCTGTCCTTCCTGTCACACTGCTCACAAGAGGAGCTTCTGGTGCTGGCGAACGAAATAAATGCTCCACAGTGACCACTGCTGTAGTGTGGCCTAACCTGACTGAAACTTCATTTGTTCTTATTTTGGCTGGAAGCTAAAAGCAGCCTTGCCAAAAAGGGAGGGTGGGGTGTGTGAGGAACGACTAAAATACTCCAAGAAAACTGGCAGAAGCCTACGTACTTAAGAAAAAATTAAAAGCTACCAATATTCCCATGCTGGTTTAAACACACACACACACACACACACACACACAGAGAGAGAGAGAGAGACAGTTATTTCTAATCTAAAGCAATGAACAATTCATACTAAGTAACAAACTTATTTTGAAAGACCTTACCTGTATTTAAGTCAGGCAGAACTTGGCTTTAAGGTACAAACATGAACAAATAGCCACTAATAAGATGGTAGCTCGATTTGACAGTCTCTTCTGATATATAACCAAAGGTCAGTCTAGACATGGACTACTCCGACACGACCCTACAATTTCAACCCAAGCAGAGGAGCTAATCCGCCAGAGGTGACCTCCTCCTGACCTACCCCACCACGCGGGCTCAGTTTCTCTGCTTCCGCTTCGTTTTCATACACTCTTCATACAAACAACTACTGAAGCTAGTCTCAAGTTCTTGGTACAGGCCCTCATGTATCTCAGACTGACCCAAAACTTACTATATAGCTGAGGATGGCTTTGAACTTGTAATCCTCCTGCCTCCGTCTCCTGAACATTACACTCAGAGATGACAGGCATGTGCCACTGTACCCAGTTCATGAGGTGCCCGGGATTGAACCCAGAGCCTCACCCCAGACCACGGCTACTATTTTTCACTGGCCTTATAGCTAATTCAACCCCTGAACAATTCTTTGTTATTTAGTGTACAATAATTAAAAAATCTTCTGAACATCAACTCTAATCCATATTATATCTAGTATTCAGAATAGAGCATATTAAATTTGAGTTATCAATCTTCCTTTTTCTGGCCCTACTTTGAATTTACATTTGACATTTAATATGGCAAGGTCTTAAGACTTGTGAAATATTTATTATGTTAAAAAGCTATTTATGCAGAGCACCCCTCCCCCACCTGCCATGCTGGGACACTGTTAATCAGGATGTCTGTTCATGTGACAATACTCCCTTTAATACAGCCATTTCAACCCTAAGAAACAATGAACTCCTCAGCCAGGACTTACAAACAATCACTTTTGAATTCCTTAAAAAAAGGAAACAGACGCTATGCTGACGCACAAAACACTTGAAAAAAATGCAAGGTTAAAAATAGAAGAGCACTGCCCTATAGATCAAAAATTGTTCAGAGACTTTAAAAGTTAAACGCCCAAACTTAACTCATGCAAGATACAGACTCAAATCTAAATGTAGATTTTTTTGAACATTTTCTATTTGAGAACAAAAATAGCAGTAAATACATCCGGAAAGTATCTTAAGTGTTAATTTCATCTTCTACAAAAGTAGCTTACCACAGAGAGGAAACGGTGTGGCACAGCTCAGACCTCTAACTTAACTGCCCTCCTGCCTCAGGGTCAGCAGCCCACTCTCTACCACACATGGCCAGACCACCAAGGGTCAGCAGCCCACTCTCTACCACACATGGCCAGACCACCAAGGGTCAGCAGCCCACTCTCTACCACACATGGCCAGACCACCAAGGGTCAGCAGCCCACTCTCTACCACTCGTGGCCAGACCACCAAGCATTTTTCTCCCCGAGTCGCTGCAGCTCAGGTTAGCTACAGTGCAGTGCCCACAGAGCTCTGTGAAGGAACTTCCTGCTCCCCTTTCCCTTGTCCCATTGCTTTGTGATTGCTTACTCTAGGTAAGGAAACTGTCTTCGTATCACTGCCAAATTTAAAATAATCCAACTGAGTGATTTTCCTGCCAGTATTCAAGGTGAATTCCCCCAAATCTGATCTAGTCAGTGTCCAGAAATACTGGGGATGAAAGACAAGTTATCAGTTAGACTGTCACACTGTAATCATTTATGTACACTATTCATCTTTTAATTCATATTATATAAACGCATTCTTCCAGAAAGCATTATTTATAGAGCAGACTATTCTGCTAGTAATAACCAGTAATAACTAGTAATAACCAGGCTCTGTCAGGGAAAAACCGCCTGTAATCCCAGCCCTCGGGCGGCTGATGAAGTTAACATGCCAGGCTGGCTACCTGTCAGTAAAGTACAACAACAAGGCTGAGTACAGGCCAGGGACAGAATTAAAAGAGACAAACAGAATCCAAATGCATACAGAACTGCTCATCACAATGCTCAGAACTTACTACCTATTTCAATTAAAAACAAAACAAAACTATATCTCTTCACAGTATACCTGCATTTGCACCACATGAATAGCCACCATGAGAGTAACTAAAACGTCATTTTTGTTATTCATCATGTATAACTTTAAAAAATATAACATATTAAAATAGCTTTTAAAAATTCAGTTTGAAAGTGTCAGTGGGACATGGGTAGAAAATATATTCTGCTGAATAGAAATTAATTTCTAGGGACTGGAGACATCGCTCAGCGGTTAAGAACATTGGCTGCTTTTCCATGTCCTGAGTTCAATTCCCAGCAACCACATGGTGGCTCACAACCATCTGTAATGGGATCTGATGCCCTCCTCTGGCTTTCATTAAGAAGACAGAGCATTCATATACATTAAATAAATAAACAATAAATAAATATTTTTTAAAAAGAAATTGATTTCTAGATTTCATTCTGTAATTAACTGGTAAGATTTCTAGCAACTCGAACAATCCACAGGGGTCTTGGCTTCTGTTATAAACTCAGGTGTAGACAGCTCCTGGCATACAGGTGTGTAGCTCTGTCTAAGTTATTGTTGTAACACTTGAGAAATCAAGTTAGCCGAAGCCAAGCTGAACGTGAACTAATCAAATCTGAGTCAGTTTCTCTTCAATTTTTATTGTCTAAGTAACTTACAATACTCTACATGATGTCGAAGTGCTATATTCACCACTAAAGTTATCAGACTTCCTCATGTATTATATACAGTGCCTTTTACTATATAATAAAAAAGGCATTATTAATTTTAGCTTTTGTTTCAGTGTAAGCCATAACCTATACTGCATGTTAACAAAAACACCCTAATAACCAATTAACCAGATCAAAAAACCCCTTTTTTTATTTGGGGAGACTGAATAAAAGAAAAACAGAGACTAATGTTTACATCAGTTAAGCAGGCACTGCATACACATACTCCACAGACATGCACATAAAAGTTTTTAAAATCTTTTTTAAAAAGCTCGTAAAATCATCTAACAAGCGATAGCTACGTATGTTGTCATTGTAGCTGGAGGAGGCCTTACAATACTGGTTTTATATCTTACAGATCCATGGGTGTCTATCAAAAGCACATTCTATACTGCCATAGTAAGTCAAGAATGGGATGGATGGGATAGTTTGTCTAGGTTAAAAAAAATCATCTTATACTGCAAGTTAAAGACATCAAAGAACAGTGAGTAAACTAGTAACAGTAATTTCACGTACTTCAAGCTCACAACTTAAAAAGTTGCTGGTGGACACCAGTTATACCAGTAACATATTTATGAAATAAAATATTTAACTAAACTTCAAAACAGGACAAAACAATGTCAAAAAACTTAGTTATAACACAGACATTCTTGGTTTTATTTTTCTTTAATACTGGAGGATTTAATTTTTTTTTTCTTTTAATTTTAAAAAGTAAACCACGGGAGCTGGAGAGATGGCTCAGTGAGCACTGGCTGCTCTCCCAGAGGTCCTGAGTTTGATTCCCAGCAACCACGTGGTATCTCACAACCATCTGCAATGGGATCTGATGCCCTCTTCTAGCCTGTATGAAAACAGCCGCAGTGTACTCACATACACATATACGTTTAAATAAAAAAGCAAACCAGGATCGATCGGAGAGAAGGCTCTCCAGGAGGTTAGGGTCACCAGCCGCTCTTCCAGAGGACCTGAGTGTAAAGCAATCCCCCTTCTGGACTCCACCAGCACTTTACACACATGGTGCAGACACAGAGAAACAAAAATCAATCTTAAAAAAAGGTAAGGTAGTCTCATTCAGTTTCCGTAAACTGGACATCATCAAAGCTGTATAAAGCTAGAACGTTCAGGGTTATTTTAAAACCATAAAAAGGTTACTTTATTTTGCATAAAAGTTGACAGCAGCACAGTCATTAGGTGTGCATGATGACATCATGACAAAGGTAGCTTTGCACACACGAGGGATAAAGACTCCTGGGCCACATGACACCGATCTACTGACTGAGTGTGTTCAAGTGTATACACACTCAAAATAAGTAAGTAAGTAAATAAATAAATAAATCGGTTGTAGCTTATAAATGCTAATTATAAATTATTTTTGTCAAATACAATAGCATAGAAAACTACAGAAATGTTTTAGAAACAGAATGTAAATTTTAGAATATATAAATAATGAATACATTTAATTAAAAAAAAAAAAAAGAACAGCTTGCCCTATTGAGTCTCCAGTGATCATTGCTGACCATGCTGTAGAGAAACTTAAACTGTGTCCTTAACAAGCAGAGGTAAAATACACAAGCCACTCTAAATCCTCTAAGAATGACGCCTTCAAAAGATTACTCAGGGCACAGGCCAGTCCCGGGGACACTGCAGTGCTACCATCAATCCACATGTTGATTTGTTTAATTGAGTTTATATGGTTTTTCCTTTGTCCTTTCCATAAAAAACAAGCCAAGCCATATTGAGGATACAGTGAACAGGTTTTAAATTCACAAGATTTAAAAACAAAGATAATGTAGCAAGATAAACAACTTGAACTTTTGTTGTTGAAAAATTATTTAGAGTATCTGAAAACCACAATTTTGGGTTAACAAAGTATTTTTGTTATTTTATAATTCTAAACAGTATACAGAAGGTTGATGAAGATTATGTGAATAGTTAATTTATAATAATTACTAAAAACTGTAGCTCTTTAAAATAGCTTTATATATAACAAGAAAGGTAATCTATTTTTTATGTAACTACTAGGCAGCTTAAATTTTCTTTTTTAAATTTTAGTATTTTTTAAATTTTAATATTTTTTTAAATTTTTGAATAGTAAACACATTGATTATAGAGTCCCTGGTGAAGTTTACAGTAAAGTGGAGCCCGGGATGACGTGACTCATACACATGAACATACATGACATGTTCAGCGTGTCTCAGCGGCTGGGCACTGCCACTGGAAATGCATGTTCAGAGGAGCTGAGTCATCGAAAGAACTTGCCTTTGGAAAACACTCTCGATGTACTATGGGAAAGGCCTGCAAAGAATCCAGAGACCTAAAGCAGAACTAAAGTCCAGCTTGATACCAGAACTATACAGATAATGGCAACCGCACATTTTAAAGCGGTTTGAGATCACTAATAAAAAACAGCACTCCAATTACCTTCTCTCCTTTGGAGTCCCAGCCACACGAAGCTCTACTTGTATTTAATAAATTGAAGGGAAGTCCTTGTTAAATGATCTTCAGTTTTACAAAGTGGGAAAACTAATGGATATTTTTGAGAGTTAATCTTACTAGCACCAGAATAGCTTCCAAAGGAAACAGAGAACTCACTTAGAGGACATTTTAAAAAACAGGAAAATAAATATTCTTCCCCAGAAGCTTGCATTTCCTAAAAATAGGAACATCCTTAAATGAGGAGTATAGGGAGAGAGGTCAATTTTCATAGTCAGGTATTTAAGAATACCATATGATGAGTTATATAATTTTAAATCACAATTTCTCTTAAAGAAAAGACATTAAAAATTTCCATCTAAACTTAGAAATAGCTTTCATAGTCAATATTTTGTGTATGTTTTCTGACAACACACTATGGTGTAGATCTGATGTTAATTTTTGAGATGAAAACTATGGTTCTGGGACATAAAGGGACCCTGATCTGGTGAAGGAGCAAAGTCTGAGCTCAGTGCTATCTGCTCCACCGCAATTCTGAAATGGCAACTATCAAACGCCCCACTATGTGTCAGACCATACAAGACGGCTCAGTATGCCCTTTACCCCTTAACCACTGTACTGAATTCTACCTAGCACCTCTCTAGGTTTTCTTTAAAACCTGTTAAGGTAAAACTGTTTGCATAAGTAACATTAAGAACAAAATACTGAAATGGAAATGGCGTCCAGATTTCCTAAATAGATGTAGGAATGGAGATTAAGAATTTTTGCCACCAGCACAATTTTGATGATGGGTGAATACCTAATGTTTCACTTAGTTTGTAACCCAGTTATAGAATAAGAAAAAAATAATTATACTGGGTAATTATACCTTTTAGACAATCATGTTGATGCTTGGTCTTATTTCTACTGCTTTTTACTGGGTAACGTTAGACAAGTGACCGTTTCTCTTTTGTAAATATGATAGAAAAGATAAAAACATCAAAGAAATACAGAGTGACGGTTTTAGCCAATGCTCCTCTACTAGAGAAGTATCTGCTTGTTGTTAGTTTTCTATCTCAGGCACAGTAACCCACCCATCAAATCAATCCGTTTAAGCAGGAAACAGTTGTAGTCACCGCGTGTTTCTTACCTGCGTACATATGGTATGTAAGCCTCTCAATGAGCTTGAGCACAGTCCCTGCTTTGATAATGGGGATCCCAGCTTTGGGCTGCACATTCTCTTCGAATAGAATATTCTCCTCGGAGTCAGGTTCTGCAAACCTGTACACTTCAGCACTGGGCAGCCTCATCTGCTCCTCCTTCTCCTCCTGCAGCACCGTTACGTCCAGCATCCTCTCCAGGGTGCTGCGGTACTGCAAAGAGATCAGGGCTGCCATCCAGTTGTTTTTCTCTTCAGCTGACTTGGCAGAAAATATAACACTATTGCCGTCTTTCAGAATGATTTCAAAAGCATGCTTGTATTCACTGGTGTCATCTTTATCATTAATCTGTACCTTTCGCATAAAAAACTTTTCTTTAAGCCGATATTCTGCACTGCTAGCACCAGGGAGTCTTGGCTGCCCATGATTTGATTTACAGCAAATCATTAAGCCATCGAAGAGAAATATGTGTCTCTCGTGTTTGGCTCCTACACGTGTAAGAGTTCCTTCCATTATGAACTCATTGCAGCACTGTCCAATGTCCTTCCCCTCCCAGCCATCGATGTTCTTCTGAATCTCGTTCATCTTCTTGATGGCCAGTTGTTTCCCCTTCATCTGCTGGCTGTAAAACCGACATGCAGACTCACTGGGGTGAAGAAGGGAAAGATACTGTTAGCACACGGAAGACAGGATTGAGAGTTCATGCAGATAAGGTGACAGGGCAAAATCTAATTTACAACATCACTGACGTGATATTTACTAATTCCACAAATAATCATACTATAAGAACTAAGCACAGAAATTTTTTTCAGATTTATAAAAATAACAGTGATGTTCAACTACATAAACTCAGGTACAAAACAATCATCTCTGCCTTGAATAGTAAACATTTAGAAAGATAACTATTAAAAAGGAGCCCAACACAGTAAAAAAATTGAGATATGAATTAAGTATTTTTAAATGCACAAGACTCAAAGATAAAAGCATACAGCACATGTTATAATGGGAAAGTAGACCTGCTAACTGAATCAATGTCTGAGTTATACAATTCCCAAACTAAGCAACACTGCTAATTTCACTCTGCTACAACAATGACGCTGGCAGGTCTGCCCGGTACACTGTGCTCCGTCCCCTCCAGCTTACCAGCTGCTCCTCAGGAGGTCCTGGCTGGGAGTAAGCAGGGAAAATGCACAAATATGAAAGGTTTTTCAAACAATAACAAACTCTCCTGGCTTTGATGTCACTTCCTCTGAAAGACCAAGCTTGTCACTAACACTGTTTTCTTCATTGTTTACTCAAGGAGGGGGGGGCTAAGGCTCCTGAATTTGTACCACAACTTTCAGGATAGAAAGGAAGAGACTTTAAAGTGAGAATATTTACCTTAGTCTTCGTTTTGCAAGACTTTTGGAGCAAATTTTTTCCATGCCACTTTGGACATTAAGCAGGGCTGTTATTGCTTGCTTCATACACTCCTTGTCTTCTTGATCTTCACTCTTTTCTTCTAACTGCTGTGGAAAGGGCAGAAGGAGGACCTCACTTTATTTAAGGATAAATGATGCTCATTCAGCTTTCCCGACTTCAGTAATTTTAAATGTTCTATGGATAGATTTTTTCAATTTATTTCACATGTGTCAGTGTTTGCCTGAATGTCTGAAAGTGCACCCTATGAGTGCTTCATGCCCAAAAAAGTCAGAAGAGAATTTCAGATCCCCTGGTACTGGAGTTGCAAGTGGCTGTGACCCATTGTGTGGGTGCTGGGAGCTGAACTAGGGTCCAGTGCAGAAGCAACAAGTGTCTTAACAACTGAGCCACCTCCAGCCTTTCAATTGTTTGAAGCATTTTTCTAGGCTGAGGATGTAGCCTGGTAGTGTTTACCTAGCTTGCATAAAGCCCTGAGTTCTATTCTCTGATACCATGTAGTCCAGACATGGTTGCAGATACCTATAATCACAGGACACAGGAAGAAGAGGCAGCCTTGGGTACACGAGAAGCTGTCTCCACAGAAAAACAGCAGGTCTCCTCATAGTTTCTGCAAGGTTTGGCAGCACATGCATGTCACTCTAGCGGGAATCTAAGGTCAGCCTGAGCTCTGTAAGCAGACGGTTCTGTCTCTGAAAACTTTACTTTTCTGTGTATTACTGTCTGTAGTAACACATCACCAAGTTTTCCATGTGAAAACCATGAGGAACCACTTTAGAAAGAACTGTTAAGCCTTGAAAAAAGCAGTGTCACGTATGTACTCATTGGTCATGTTCCTGAGAAGACACAGCACAGAACTGTTTCCAACTCCCATAGGAGTTTAAGCATGGCTCTAGGCACAAGGATACGCTTTTTTTTTTTTTTTTTGATTTATTTATTTATCATATGTAAGTACACTATAGCTGTCTTCAGACACTCCAGAAGAGGGCGCCAGATCTCGTTACGGATGGTTGTTAGCCACCATGTGGTTGCTGGGATTTGAACTCTGGACCTTAGGAAGAGCAGTCGGGTGCTCTTACCCACTGAGCCATCTCACCAGCCCCACAAGGATACTCTTAAGGATAGAATCAAAAATAAAGTCCAGGGCTGGCAGGATTGCTCAGTAAGGCAGCTGCTGCCAAGCTTGACAGCCTCAGTTCAGTCCTTAAGGACCCACATGGTGGGTGAAGAAAAATGACTCCCGTAAGCAGTTCTCTGATCTCCAAAAACATGTGCTACCCCATCTTCGGCTTACCCCTCCCTACATAAATAAATGAATATTTTTTTAAAAAGTCTTTAAAAATGTAAAGTCCAGAAGCATTCAAGTCATTAACATACAGAGCAAGATGTGACAATAGGGAGAGTATTGTTCCCTCTGTATTTTATTCTGATTAAAGGTATATTTTAAGTGTGTGTGTGTGTGTGTGTGTGTGTGTGTGTGTGTGTGTGTGTGTGTGTGTATGGCTATGGACTTATACATGTGAGTGCAGTGCCCTCACAGGTCAGATGAGGGTGCTGCAGTTACAGATGTTCCCAAACCACCCTCCATGGATGTTAGGAACTTAACGCTTGTCCCTATGGAGCCATCTCTCTGGCTCCTGTTTTTGTTACAACTCAGCAAATACACCCAATGTACAGAATTCTAATATAGAGCATATACCAAAAAACATGTTTAGGGATACACTGGTTTTCTATTCAAAAAATGTTTCAGAGTCCTTTATGTATCATTTAACTTGCATTTTGTATATGAATATATTGGCATATGGAAAATACTGCTTGTGTTTTATTTTATGTGTATGGGTATTTTGGCTGCATGTATGTCTGTGCACCATGTGCCTTGAAGGCCAGAAGAGGATGTCATACCCCTTCAAACAGAGACTCAGACAGTTACTAGCTGGCATGTTGGTGCTGGGACTGAACCTGTGTCCTCTGTAAGAGCAGCCAGTGCTCTTTAACCACTAAGCGACCCCGTCAGCCTCTCTGTTAGTATTTTAAAATTCACAAACCCAAAGTTTTGTGGGTTTTTTTTTTTTTTCATTTTCTTCTTTTCTTTTTTCTGAGACACAGTCTTGTGTGCCTTTGTCTAGCCTTGAACTCCCAATCCTGAGGCCTGGCTCCCCTTTAGTGCTAGTATTATAGGTCTGTGCCACTGTTTATACAGTGCTAGAAAAGCACTGGGTCACCACAGCTTACTCCAGCCCCTAAGGTTTTGAACTCAAGAAGCTCTCTGATGAAATACTTTTAAATGTTCTTTTTGCCTTCACAGTTAACAGGCAAGTGTTCTGCATTTCAGTGTAACAAGACTGTTTTAAGACAGTCTCACGATGTAGACTAGGGTGGCCTCAAACTCAGAGGATCGACTGGATTTCTCCCAAGTGTTGGGGTTCAAGGTTTGTGGTCATCACACATAACTAATAAAAACCTTTCTGTATGCCCATTCTTTTTTTTTTAATTGATTTAAATTAGGAAATCATGTAAACAAAGCTAATTATCCTTAAAGAGGCGGCTTATTCTTGCCACAGAAACAAAGCAGCTGCAGTCATGTAAATGACAGCAAAGAAGCGTTGTCATCGCTTTCCACAGCGACTGTTACCAACACCAAAACTACTAAGACGGTATTGTGTATGCACAGAACCTCACCTAAGAAGCCATTCTAAAGCATAGTAAAAATGTGTATGCCCTGTGGAGAAGATAATAACAATGCGTATGTCCTATCCAGATGATAAAAGTTTAATGAGTTCACTGTCGCTGTCTTCAGACACCAGAGAGGGCATCAGATCCCATTACAGATGGTTGTGAGCCACCATGTAGGTGCTGGGAATTGAACTCAGAACCTATGGAAGAGCAGCCAGTGCTCACTGAGCCATCTCTCCAGCTCCAAAATTTACCTTTTCATAGAAAAGGAGTCACTTATACCCTTGATGACTTTTGGGTTCCTTAGATATAAGCAGTAGGGAGGCCCCTGCATAAGATGTGGTGGCTCATAACTAGTCCAGCATTTGGGAGTCTGAGGCAGAAAGATCACCTCAACTTTAAGGCTAGCTGGGCTACAGAGCTGGGCTTTTTCATATCTGCTTCTGGCCCCTGACTAACAGAAGGAAACAAAGGCAAAGTAGTACTGATGGTATAGTCCATGTATAAGGGCACAGCACGTACAGAGCAGTTCCCAGGAAACCACGGCACAGATGCTGTGAAGGAGCTTCTAAAGAAAACACAGCCGGGTGGGTGTGGTGGTGCAGCCTTTAGTCCCAGCACTTGGGAGGCAGAGGCAGGCAGATTTCTGAGTTCGAGGCCAGCCTGGTTTACAGAGTGAGTTCCAGGACAGCCAGGGCTACACAGAGAAACCCTGTCTCAAAAAAAAAAAAAAAAAAAAAAAAAAAGAAAAGAAAACACAATTTACAGAAGTATTTTCAAGAATAAGACTCAGCAATTTTAACACAAAACAAACTGTAGATGTTTTTTGTGGTACTGGGGACTGAAGCCAGGACTTTGTTCATAGTGAGCAGGCATTTGACTACTGAGTTACATCCCTTCCCCCTCCACAGTGTGTAACTGATTCAAGTTCACGTCAGTCAGAACACAGAATAGCTAGACGGAAGGAACATATGAATTACTGATTGTATTTCTAGAAGCTACTCTTCTCCAACATAATATAAAATGAGTACCATGTACTTAGATGAGTAGGCAGGGAAGACCAGCACCTAAGAGTCATGACTGTTAGTCCAAAGACCTTTCCACTACTGTATACAATTAACCGAAATGAAATAAAACCTATTTAGAAATAGGTTTTTGCAGGTTTAAGTAATCAAACGAAACCATGCTAGATTATGACTGAACCCTAAAGCTCGACTGTGAGAAAGGAAAGGGCAGCGAGACGCTGCCTGACGCAGAGTGGGAAGTGATGTGCATGATCTGAGGCAGGCAGAGGCCACATCCACAGCGTCCAGAGCATCCACAGGGTCCAGAGCGAGGCTCTCCATGAAGCCCAGGGGAACCCTGATGGCTGCTGCCACCTCAGAGCAAGTGAGGCTGTTCCTTAGACCTTCAAAGATGCAGGCCCTCTCAACTCCTGCTCTCTGCCTCTAGAGCAGAAAGAATAAACTACTGAAGACTAATGTTTTCAGCCACTAAGTTTATAGTTTGGTATAGCCTTAGAAAATATCAGCAGGGGGCTGGTGAGATGGCTCAGTGGGTAAGAGCACCTGACTGCTCTTCCGAAGGTCCAGAGTTCAAATCCCAGCAACCACATGGTGGCTCACAACCATCCGTAACGAGATCTGGCGCCCTCTTCTGGAGTGTCTGAAGACAGCTACAGTGTACTTACATATAGTAAATAAATAAATCTTTAAAAAAAAAAAAGAAAAGAAAATATCAGCAGTACATACTACATAACAGTACATACTACATATGTAACAGACTTTAACCTGATTTTTTTTTCCCGATGCAAAAGCAAGAAGTTTATTTTCTGGCGCGTCAAGTAACCTGATTTTTAAAATGAAAGAAAACTCACTTTTCCTTCAGTAAGATGGAGTCAGCATACTGCAAAAAGAATGGGGTAATTCTTCAGGATATAACTAAAGCTGTTTAATTTTTTGGTGAACCAATTCCTAGTAATCATAATTTTGATCACTATATTTAGTTGTAAGAATCCAGTCTAAATTTGTTTAATAAAACCAACAAAATTTCATATAGAAAAGTCACATTATAGGAGCAAATGATTTTTCAAAAGCTCACATTGATTCAGGTATGGTGGCACATGCCTTTGATCCAAGCCGGCAGGAGTCAGAGGCAGGTGGAACTGTGAGTTTGAGGCCAGCCTGGTCTACAAAGAGATTCCAGGACAGCCAGCGCTACACAGAGAAACCCTGTCTCCAAGAAACAACAACAAAGGAAGGTTTTTTTCCACTTCATAAAATATTAACTTTAATGTTTCTAACTAATAAAAGGGTCTAATTTTGAGGAAATAATTTTAAAAATTCAAGTAGTACTAAAATCAGTCAAAATTCAGATCAAAGAGATGGCCCTGATTAAGAGGAGGACATAGTGTTCTTCCAGAGGACCCAAACTTGTCTCCCTGCACCTACCCAGTTGCTCACAGTTGCCTGAAAGTGCAGTCCCAGGGTGTCTAACAACTCTAGTTTCTAAAGGCACCTTCACGAAGAAAGGGCGCACACGCATGAACGCATACATATGATTAAAAATCTTAATAAAAAAATCTTGATAAAAATTTTTATTTGAAAAATTTTACTTTTTAATTGACAAGTAATGAATGAAACCCTGTCTCGAAAAACCAAAAAAAAAATTGACAAGTAAAAATTAAATATGTTTATGGTATACAATATGGTGCTGGACAAAATATTTAATAATATATACTGTCAAATATTTTTCTCAGATGTAAATTCTTAAAATCTACTCAGCAGTTTTCAAAACTATACAATATTATTATTATTTGCTATAGGCACTATATGTGTATATGTGTACACACACACATGTAATGTATGTATGTATATATGTATGTATGCATGTATGCATGTGTGTATATGGGTTTGTTTTTGTTTTGTTTTTCCATTTTGAAGGCTAGTCTTGAATCTTTGTTCCAGGCCCTGGATGTTGTAAACATGTTCTACACTAGGCTGATATTCTCTTGAATTTATTATTCCTTCTGTCATGAGAAAAAGACCCAATCCAGTAAGGAATTCACCCAAGCACTCAGACAGGAGAGCTCTTGGTTAGTGTGGGACAGACCCTAGCTAATGCTTAAGTGGTCCATCCCCAGCTACAATCTCCCTGAGCCTTTAGAGTGGGCTGTGATGTTGTAATCTTATATGTATTCATCTAGGAGTGGCCTTTAGGTCCCCATCCCCAAGCCACATTGTCTGAATTCACAGAGGAATCAGAGTCTCAGTCACCACAAGCAAGACCTAAGCAGATGGAGCCAAGGTTGCATTTCAAGGCGTGTGGCAAATGCTCACTTCTGAAAAGCGAAAAGGGTTTGGAAAAGCAAATTTACAAAAAAAGCAAAACTGCAGAACACTTAATTAAATTCTAATGAAGTCAGAGCCTATTTCCTTTATCTTCCTACATTACCTAGGTAACATATGTTAGGAAGCTAACTTTAAAGTTAGGCAAAGCACCTTAGATTAATCCTACACTTCCATGTGATTTAATATTTTCTGAGTAAGCTTATTAAATTCATTTTAATCATATTTCGATTGACACTATAAAGTTTAATACTTCTTTCCTTCTTCAATCCTAACTCAAGTTTTGTATCCGCTGACAAATCTCCTCCTAACGTCCCCAACCCGTAGGAAACATGACATGACTCTATTTCTTTGTCTGACACTGGTGTGCAAATAACAGCAGAATTCTATCCTATGAATTTGTAAAGTTTAAGGCATTCTAAGTTTCCCAAATAAACACATACACATAAATTTACAGTTAAACTTTAAAACTACAACAGATAGGAGGGATTGAGAAAATACCTATTTTTGCTCCTCATTATTTAATGAGCATTTAACAAACTATTTACATGCCAGGTACTGTGCTAGGCAGGAGAATTCAGAAGCATACAGGCTTCGTTCTGTTTCCTCAGGGAACATAGTGTCTGAAGACGAGGCAGACAATACCAATATGACAGTTCTGTAAGGAGGTGTGAAAGCAGCAGCAGCAGCTTGGGAACAAAGGGGTATCTGACCCTGCAACCCAACAAACTCTCAACTAAAAGGGAGCTTAGAAAAAGAGGGATTCCACCAGGCCAGAGGGAGGAAAAGGAACACAAATGGCACCGTGCACGGAGCTGGCATACCCAGGGCTGCTCAAGCTCATGGGCAGAACTGACGACTGAGATAAAACTAGAGACAGCAGCAGTGGAACTCAAGAATCTAGACTTCCTGTTGCAGGTGCCAGGGAACCAACTGTACCTTTCCATCTCAGAGTTCAAGAAATTACAAAGACGATAGAAAGAAGTTGCTATTGTCTAAACAGTGATATAAAGGTGATGTCACTACAAATGGACACTTGAGGCTGAATACTGAATACATGGTCATTTCTGATGTTAAATCATGAGTGCTGCCAGTAAGGAAGAGAGAAGAATCAAAGGTGGTGTGATGGGTGGGTCCCACACTAGCCAACAAAGACAGAGACGATAGAGAAAAGCAGAGCTCTGGTGGGCAGGAAAATGTGGGTGTGGTCAGTGGCCAGCATTACAGACAGACAGAAACGTCTCCAGTGCTGGAAACATGCAAGTGTCTATGTCAGTGTCATTCATGAAGTAACCTTTACAAATGCACTGTTTGAATGCCTTACCTTGTGAAATAAGCAGGTTATAAACAAGGAAACCAGGGATCAATAAAACAGAGTGACTTTTCTCTAGCTGCACAACAGGCAGAAAGACTTCAGTGTCTACCAAATTCTGAACCCACTCCACATACAGATAAATTATGATTCGGTTCCAACTGCCCCAATCTCATGCAATCAGCTGTCTCCAGAATTACCAAGTATATAGATGGGCATTTAGGATTAATAACAATTCCCCAAAGAAAATAAAATAGAATGCCAAGAATCAGAGGGTGGAGTAGGGAGGCATCTTTTGGTTCACTGGACATTGGAACCTCTTCAATCGTTTCCCTAAGTAACCTACAAATACATGGGTGTATCATACAATTTTTCAAACCTTCTAATAGTGTATACTGACCAGTTCTCCATTTATTTAGATTATGTCATGATACCAGCATCTCAAAGCAGAACCTGAGGCAGCTGGGAAGATAGCTTAGTTGGTAAAATGCTTGCCTAAGTATGAGGACCCAAGTTCAAATGCCACTTAAAAAGTTAGACACTACACACCCGCCTTTAATCCCACAATTCAGGAGGCAGAGGCAGGTGGATTTCTGTGAGTTTATGACTAGTCTAGTGTACATATTGAGTTCCAGGACATCCAGGGATACAGAGGCCCTGCCTTTAAAAAAACAAAAAGACCACAATTAGGCAACTATAATCTCAGCATTGGCAAGACAGACACAAGCAGACCCTTAAAATGGCTGGCCAGCAATTCTAGCTGAATTGGCAGGTTCTACGTTCAATAAAAAACCCTGTCAGGTACACACAAAACTGTGAATAACTGAAGACTTCTTCAGTTCCCCACTGTGGACTCCTGTCCCGCATACATATGCACCACCTACCTACAGACATAATCAGCATTACACCTTTAAAATTCTCCCCTACGAAGATGAGCTGAACGGCATACCAACAGACACAAGCTCAAGTACCAGTAAGACTGGCAGACAGCTTGACAGGTACAAGGGTTCAAGGTTGATCCCCAGGACCCACAATGGTGGCAGGAGGGAATCAACTTTGTCAGTTGTCCTCTGGCCTCATGTACACTTGGTGCACTTGTGTGTGCATTTGCTTGTGTATACACATGGGAAATAAATAAAAATTCAAGTCATACATTCATTCTGAAAGAATCCAGAATGGAAAAAAAGATGAGGTGTGTGTATGGACTGATCCGTGCCCTGTTCCATGTACTACCACACCATATACACTTTGCAATGTAAGGTAAGTCATACTATGAACCAGGAACACACACACACACACACACACACAGTAGAACAACGTTAAGTTCTAAAGTCCTGAGAAATCTTAATTATCTGTATGAAAATCATCTCCCACACCTCCCCAAGGCAAGGTCTCACATACTGTAGCCCGGATTGGCTTAGAATTCTCTACGTCGCTTTGCCTGGTCTCAAATTCATAGTAATCTACCTGCCTTAGTCTCTCTCAAGTGCTGGCACTATAGGTTTGATCCACCATACCCAGATAATTTTAAAAAGCATTCCTTTTTAAAAAGTTAAGTTATTTAGAGTGTGTGCATGTGTGTGTATGCACATGCTTGCTTTTATGTGTACATGTATGGAGACAGGTAAGAAGGGCAGCTTGCAGAAGTCTCTCCCGTCTACCACCTGGGTCCCAGGCGTCACTCACAGCAGTAGCACAGCCTTACTGGCCTTTCTGATTGTTGTGAGACAAGGTTGAACTCAGTGCCTAACTTTTTCTTTAAAAGCCATTTTGAATTATGTGTCTGTTTGTACGCCGTGCATGCACAGGCGCCTAAAGAGGCCAGAGAAAGCCACTGGAACTCCCTGAATGTGGAGTTACAGGTAATTTGTTAGTTGCCCAGCGTGGTGTTAGAAACTGAACTCAGGTCCTCTAGAAGAGCAGCAAGTGCTAAGCCATCTCTCCATCCCTTAAGTTTTCTTATGTGTGTGTGTGTATGTGTGTGTGTGTATGTGTGTGCCTGTGCGTGTGTGTGCGTGTGCGCGTGCGTGCGTGACTGTGTGTGAGAGTATGGGCATTCATATACATGAAGGTCAGGCACAACTCTGGGACACTGGTTCTCTCTTCCCATGTGAGCTTCAAGGGTCAACCTCAAGCTGTCAGGCTTCTGTGACAAGTGCCAGTCACAGGGCCATCTTGCAGTCCTTAATTTTTCTTATTAAGCTGCTTGGATTTTATAACCTTTCAAATTCTCATCAAAGCTTCTTGCTTTTATTTATAAACTAATAAATTTTCAAGTTTTATGTGGCTACTAATCCTGTAGAATTTTTTTACTTAATATTTTGAATTATGATCATTTGGAGAACTTTTACTAGTATACAAATTCACTGCTTCTAAAATAATAACAACACTGAGTTTAACAGACATTGCTGCAGTGCTGAACAATGAAAATCTATTGAACTAACAGTTTTTATTACTTTAGCCTTATTTTCATATTGGGTCCCTGAGGAGAATCTCTGTAGCTATTGAGGTCCTCAGATGGAGATGTGGATGCATATATACAAAGTTGCTTTCAAAGAATCACCATATAAGCAAACAGACCACATGATTAAAAATAAAACTGGGCTCTTCCTCTAAGTGGCCAGAGATGACTTGTGAAGATGGTTCACCACTGGCTTGACCCAGAAAACCCCACAAAATCATGCAAATCAAGAGGGTCAAACCTTCGGGTTCACTTTAAGAACACCCGGGAAACTGCCCAGGCCATCAAGGGTATGCATATCCGCAAAGCCACCAAGTATCTGAAGGATGTCACTTTAAAGAAGCAATGTGTGCCATTCTGGCGGTATAATGGTGGAGTCCAGGCCAAACACTGGGGCTGGACACACGGACAGTAGCCAAAAGAGAGCTGAATTTTTGCTTCACACACTTAAAAATGAGAGAGTAATGCTGAACTTAAGGGTTTAGACATAAGATTGTCTAGTCACTGAGCACATTCAGGTGAACACAGCCCGAGACGCCGACAGCCAGACGCACCTCCAGAGCTCATGGCCAGGTTAACCCATACATGAGCCCCCCTGCCAAATTGAGATGATCCTCACTGACCGTTCCAAAGCCAGAAGAGGAGGCTGCACAGAAAAAGATACCCCAGAAGAAACTGAAGAAACAAGACTTCATGGCACACGAATAAAGTCAGCATAAAATAAATGCAGATAAAAGTAAAATAAATAAATGAAACTGGGCAACTGCTTTACAGTTAAGTAGTAAAGTCAGAAAGCATGCTATTCTTTTGGAGTTACTTAAAATTGCTTCTCAGCCAGACAAAGAAAATGAATACAGACTAATGTGTGTGGATGCTCACATATGTTTGCAAGTGAAGTGGCAAACGATGACACTTGAATGCTTTATAAATAACAATCCGAGATTTTTTTTACCTTCAGAAGTTCAAAGTAATGCAAACAGTGGTACACAGGGGCAAGCAGCAGCCGGGGCAGGACGTACTGGACAGCTTCTTTGAAGCCTTCGCCTATGGACTAAAAAAGGAAGGGATTTAATATTTTTTAGAGTTTACTTTTCTAACATTGTGCAATTTAACAATCACTATACCTGCAAATAAAGTGCTGCCCCAGGCTTTGATAACTGACTAAGAAAATGGCCATGGAATCCAGGTCGTAAAATATCCCGAGCATATGACTCATATGGGTCAAATGCCAGTTCCTGAAAAAAGGAGGACAGTAAAGTAAAAATAATCATAAATAAGAAATGGTCCACCACACAAAGTACAAAAGATTAAATCATAAACATATCTACAGAAACATATTCCTCTTAAGGACTCCAAATAAAAATTGAATGGCTGTTATAATTTTAACAGAATAAATGTAATATCCTCAAGTGAAAGAATCCAGGAGTTCTTCCTTCTGAGCAGCAGAGTCACTGTGTGCTGTGCTGCTTCTCGTTCAAAGGTTCAGTGAACCAGTAGTTGTTCTGAGAGTGGCCTGACCTGGCCCTAGAGACTAGCACAGCTGAACCTGGACAACCAACGGTCTATAAGACGCGAGCCTTAGAGTGCTGATGTTAGGGATGGATTCTTCCGGGTGTGGGGGAGGGCTGGAGAAATGGCTCAGCAGTTACTATTGCTCCTGCAGAGAACCCAGGCTTGGTTCCCAGCACTCACACAGTGGCTTACAACCATCACAACTCCAGCTCCAGGCTATCTGATGCCCTCTTCGGGCTTCTGGGGGTACCAGAGACATATATGGTACAAATACATATAAGCAAAATACATAAAATAAATCTAAAAAATATTTTTGGTGTTAGACATTTACTTTCCTATTTTGTAAATAAGAAGTAACTGTTTCTATCACCTAAAGTTCTGTTTTCATAAAACTAACTTAATCCAAACTGAAAAAAAAAAATCCATCATCATTAATATACCAATCACGATTGAGATATCACTCATAGCAAGGTCTAAAAGAGTATGATGATTGCTGATGAAACACAGAGTAGGTATATTGATTTTAGCACTGAGAGTAGGGCCCTTCCCATCTTTGATCCTGTGCCCTATTCCAGTTATAAAACTGCCAGGAGGGACAGACACAGGCCGGTGAGCAAAGACACCTGTTGACACATCTGCTGACACATCTGCTGACAAGCCTGATGACCTTAGTTCAATCCCTGACCCACAGAGTGGAAGGACAGAAGTGACTTAACAAACTGTCCTCTGACCTCTACTATATGACAGACACACACACACACACACACACACACACACACACACACACACACACACACCCAGCTTCAGGTCCAGAGTGTCTCACCACTGCTAATTCTAGAAGAGATAAGTGGATGAGTGTAGTAGGTAAGAAATAAGACAAGTGATTATGTATTCATTACCTTTAGTGCTGTTTTTAAAGTACTTAAGAAGGCGTTACTCGCCAGAGTACCGTATCTAAGCACTCTGGACACCACACGGTGTCACGCGGCAGGGGACAACGCTCCAGGCCTTCCTGCTTCCTTACATTTTGGATCAACTTGTAATTTAATTATTAATTTGTTCTGTCCCTACTGATTGATGCAATCTGTGCCACATGTCAGAACTGTAATTGCATTCTGTTTCACTGTCTGCCTATACTGGTAGCAACTCTGATGTTCCTATTTACTAAACTGAAGTATGTGGTAAAGCAAATCTCCTCCATGTGCTGTCCTCGACATTGACTTTGTCTCTTCTCCTGAGTGGGTGAGACAGGCTAGATAGGACCTCACTGGACAGCTAGAACTTGCAATGCAAGCCAGGCTTCAGTGCTGGCATTATGAGCATGGACCACACCTCATTTGTACCTATTAAAGATGAGCTTGCTGTGCTCTGGCTCCTCTGTGAATGACTAACATGAATGTAATACTGAGTTTTCCATCCATAAATATAGCATAGAATTTATTACCATTTACTTGTATATTCCATATCAACCTAAATATTTTACAGTTTTTCTTAATAGGTCTTATATACTTTTAGTTAGGTTTTTGAGTTTATTATCATCATTAGTAGTAATAGTAGAATCACATATGTGTATGTGTGTACTAGTGTGCACAGGTCAGAGGACAACATTTGGGAGTCAGTTCTCTTTCTACCACACGTTCTAGGGATTAAACTCTTAAGGCTGGGACACCCCTAGGTACCAAGTGTTGGGGCTGCACAGTGCCTTATGGGTGGGGCCATCTCGCTTGCCCCACTTGCTTACTGTGTGCCTCTGAGACAGGGTGCCTTCTGCCTATCAAGTTCTATGTTCTGGCCTGTGTAGCGGCATAGCAATACTAGTCCTTTCTCTAAGCCAATACAGTGAACTCACCTAGTATTTTAGTATATTTTCTTGTATTTGCTAACTATTGACTATAAACAGACAACCCTTCTTACCCTGCTCCACCTTTTGTACTATGCAGCCCCTTGAGTAGTGCTCCTTAATTCTCCTGGAGGTTTCTACCCAGAGCATTGGCTTTGTCCCATCTGTTTTCTGAGATAGAACCTCTGTGCTGGGTAGTCATTTGTCAACTTGACAAAAGATTGAGAGAACCGATATTGAGAAAAATACCCCCAACTGATTGCCTAGACTGGCGACTGACATGAAGTTCCAAGCCCTCTGCGGGTTGTGGGTGATGCCATCCCCGGGTATAAGTTCTGAGTTAGATATGAAAGCAAGCTGAGCAAGCCAGAGCTACTGTCCTCCAGTCTTCTGCAGTTCCTGCCTCAAGGTTCCCACTCTGGTTTCCCATGACAGGTTGTGTAACCTGTAAACCCCAAGCAGCTCTTGGTCTTGGTGCTTTCAACAGAACTCTAAGAACTTCACACAGATCTAGCCTGATGCCCAGCGTGCTCTGTAGCGGAGAGTGGCACCCATCTTCTCGAAGCCCCGCATCTACTTTCCCATTACTGAGGGTTACCAGGTGTGTGCTACCACACTCAGTTCATATGGCCCTGAGAACTAAACCAAGGGCCTCGTGTTTGCTGGGGAGAGTTTCCCTGGTTCCTCTCTTCTTTCCCACGGGCTCAGCACCAGTATACTAAAAGACTAAACGGGCTTTAGAGCAGGACAAGAACAAGAAACCCCAGAGTGACTACCAGTGGTGACTCACTACAATTAACTCCCAGTTAGCATTGGAAATGCTCAGGGTACCCATGGGATCTGAGCTGTCTGTGCCATGGGCCTGAGTTTCCTAGCACCTCATTGTTCAATTCTAAAAACAAATGTGGCTATCAAATACTGTTTATTTTACTATGTAAAGGGAATTAGCCAAATATATAAGGGAGATTATCTTAATTTTTACAAAAAAATTTGAGACTTCTTATTGTTATTCTTCTTACTTTACAAGTGTGTATAGAGAAGCAAAATATCGGTAACTCGCCTGGAGCTACACATGTAATACACAGCAGTGCTCTAAGCAGTAAGCTGTGAGGACTAGGACCCTACACCCAAGCTTTTCTCACTCACGGGTGGGCTAGCCTTGATCTTTCTATCAAAGTTTCAGAGTGACACCGAGATTGGGCGTAGTGCTTGATAACTATTTCTGTACTTGATAACAGTAATAAATGTTGACCTACGATGAAAAAGAAGCAACGGTATATGACTTGAACTGGAAATAGGAATTATGACCCCCATTTTAATGCCAATGTACTTACAGACAGACTCCTTTTGCTATATAATTGACAATATAATTGATATACTTACTTCTGCTAAGTCTTCAAAACAGCTTCCTACTAATGGGTGGGGACTGCCTTCATCTGTCATTTCTACAGTATCTTCTATATGGCCCAGTAACTTTACACTAAGTTCATGTATATCTACTATACGACTAAATATGTTTTCTACATCCTGCGGAGGAGAGAGAAGTATTAATTCAATCATATTGTATAACAAGATATCTTTTCAGTAAAAAAGAATTATTTTATAATCAAGGTTTAATGTAGATATTGAGTTATTTTAATGACTTACAATAAAAAAATACTTTAAAACTCATTCTTTAGTGATATACAATTAAGAAATACGTCTCTCTACCAATCATTTTGTTTTAGAACATCTTCATACTCTCTTTACTAATCTTCAATATAGTTTAACAGAGAACAGAACTTTTCTATTTGTCTCTGCATTCAATCTGTTGAGATACAACATTTTGGTTGAAGAACAGGATAAAGTACAGCTTTATCTAGATACATAATTTTACCAGACATGTAATGGGAAAATGAAGGAATATTTTAATTGTCTATTCCACTTTGATATTCTTGTTTTCTGTCTAACATTGATGTAATTTTTCCGTCAACCTGTAATTAACGTATCATGGGATAGCTGGCTTTCTGGGGTAAGGATGGTGAAGGTTAATGTGCATGGGATATAAAGAAATTGTCTAAGGCAAGAAAGTATTCTGTAGCTTTACAATGGCGGGGTTAAATAATAAGGATAAATGAGTGCATATGATCTCACCAAAAAGCTCATTTTAAAGCAATTCTATCTTCCTGTGTGTGGATCACGTGAGTAAACTATAAAATGTATTTACCACTGACTGGCTTTCAGTACACTTAACCTAAGGTCATCTCTGCAAAAGACAACTTAAGCTCATTAGCAAAAGTGACTTCCCATTGTTCCATTTACAGTCCAGAGCCCAGTTGTGCGCATCTACTACTGGGAACATTCTATGCAAACAGGTCAAATGTCATTATTCTGCTGCTAATAAGTTGGTCATTTCCTACATTTCTTGGAGACCATATAAATTTTATACTGTTCTATTAAAATCTGTTGATTACTATTTTTATCCTGTTATCTTTGAGGCATGGTTTGTATGCAATGAGATAGACCTACTTTAAATGTACTTTTTGGTGAGACTGTATACAGTTATTCCTCTCTGTAACCTCCTAACAGTCACTATCCACAACGTTTTCTTGTCTTAAAAAACTTCCTTATGAGAACTGGAGAGATGGCTCAGCAGTTACTAGCACTGGCTGCTCTCCCAGAGGACCTAAATTAAGGTCCTAGAACCCACATGGCAGCTCTAATCACCTATTAACTCCAGTCCAAGGAGAGCTAGTGCCCTCTTCTGACCTTCACACGAAAACAATCACACATAAAATTGGAAAAAAAAATTGAAAAAAAAAATTTTTAAAGTTCCCTTATGTCTCCTCTGTATCAGCTCCCACCAAACTCCCAGCCAGAAAATGAGTGCTCAACTCCCCGTGACTAGACAGTTATTGTTCAGGAAGTAGAGAGAGACAAATCTACGAATCTTTGCTCAAGTCCTCAAGGTTCAGCTATGCAAATGTATGCATCAGCACTGCATTCTTTACTCCTGGTGAAAAGCTGACCATTGTGTGAGCAAAGCACAGTCTCCCTGCACAACTGGAAGGCACTGAGCTATAAAATAAAACTGCTATTTTGTATGGCCTTGTTTTTGTTTCTTCTAAGCAAAAAACTAACAGAACAGAATTGTCAGAAAATGTAGAAATGTGTTACAAAACCAGCCAATTTTACTAATTTAATTTATACCTTACAAGTAATGTTGAAATTTTGCAAACCCATGAGCAGTCAATCACTCACACTCTCCTCCATGGCTGGCGCGGTCTTTGTTTTAAGTCTTTCTGAGCAGCGCATGCAAGCATCTCACTAGTTTCCATTTGGATTCTCTGATACTGAATACCAGTTAGCAAATTTGATTGTGGATTTTTGTGTCAGATATCTTTATCTCTCCTTTGCTACTTTTTTAAAGCAAATTTAACGAAGCAATTTAAACACCATGCATTTCATACAGCTAAACTAACTCAATAAGCAGTGCTTGGCATATTTACAAACTAGTTATACAGTCTAATTGTTCAATTTTTGTAATGGTGGAAATTGAACCCAGGGTTGCACAGGCAGATTAGACAAGTGCTCTGCCCCTGGGCTGTGCTCTCTGCTGCTCTCTGTTATTTAATGCTCACAAACTACTATGACTGGCGCTCCAGAGCTAGCGCTGTTCCCATCACTGAACAATCTCCTGGTTTAGTGAGGTTGGTGCGGGCACTACCCTGCGTCTCATCTCTTGTGTTCCCAATAATTCCGCTGTTACTGTTGCATTATGACTCTCTTCGTCTTACATTTCCAGCTCTGCCCTGACTAGACAGGACTGTTGCTGACTCCTCTAAATGTAGTGTCCAACAATACGGCTGCTGTTGATAAGCATCACTTAAATGACTCAAATAAGTCAACTGAATCAAAAATACCTTCCACCTAAACAAGAGGCTCTATTCCCTGAGATAGATGGAATATTATGTGATTTCATCTTCACTTACATAATTAGTCTATTTTAGATTTCTTTCAATTTCTGATGTTTAATCTCTTGAAACTGTGGCAGCACTTTGTGATCATGACAAATTAGAAATCATGAATTATGTAACTTCAAATTTGAACTGAAATTTAACAACACATGCAAAAGTAACAAAATATACTTACATTAGATGAAAACAATTTGGAATTAGAGACAAAGGGTTCTCGAAATACTTTTATAATTAGATTTAATTCTCTTATATACTGTCGAATTTCTGCCATGAATGCTTTTACCAAATCATAATAAGTTTGTTCTCCTGAGGTGGAAGGCTCTTCATCAGTTAAAGATAAGATATTTATATCTTCTACATCTTGATGAAACATATCCATCAATACCTATGTAGTCAGAGGTAAAATGAAAGTGTCAGTAATAGTGTAGTCTCCCTTGAAGGTTAATGCCCTAGGCATTCCTTTTTTCTGTCACAAGAGGACAAAAACATGCCCTGTGGGGGAGGGGTAGGGTGGGAGGGGGAGGAAGAAATGGTTTTAGAGAAGAGATGGCTCAGAGGTTAAGAACAATTAATGTGGGCTGGTGAGATGGCTCAGTGGGTAAGAGCACCCGACTGCTCTTCCGAAGGTCCAGAGTTCAAATCCCAGCAACCACATGGTGGCTCACAACCATCCGTAACGAGATCTGGCACCCTCTTCTGGAGTGTCTGAAGACAGCTGCAGTGTACTTACATATAATAAATAAATATATAAACAAACAAATAAATAAATAAATAAATAATGTTCTTCAGAGGACCTGAGCTTCATTCCAAGCACCTACATGGTGGCTCACAATCTTAACTCCAGTTCTAGGGAATCAGGTAACCATGGCAGCCAGGCATCAACATGGCGACAGGCATCTATGCAGGTGAAACACCTATACATATTAAAAACCAAGTTTCTTCAAAAAGTTTTCTACAGTTACTCTTGCTGAAATTCACCCTTCCCACTCTTGTGGCCCTGTACAGTGTCACTGCAGTATAGTTTACCTTATGCTACAACGTAAGTCACCTTTCAACAACTTTGAAGCATTGTTATTTAAAAATTTTTAAACTCTAGGGATATGGCCTCATATAACTGAAGCTAGCCATAGGGTCACTATGTAGCCAAGGCTGGCCTTGAATTTCTGATCCTTCTGCTTGCACATGCGCATCTCATTCTGTTTACCCAGGACCAGAAACCAAATCCAAGGCTTTATGCATCCTAGGCCACACTCTACCAGTTAAATAGATCCCAGGCCCCTTTTAAACACGCTTTTCTGTATCTCATTTCTGTATGAGCACATAGTAGATACTAAAAATATTTTACTTATATGATTCATTTAAAAAGTAGCAAGCAAGAGGGTTAGACAGACAGGCGAGTGGTTAAGGACACACAAGTGTATCAGTTTCCCAGAAGCCATGGCAGGCAATTCACAACTGCTTATAACTTCAGGGGTCTGGTGCCTCTTCTGGTCTTCACAAACAACTGTGCTCATGTGCACAGAATGCCCCCTCCCATGTGCCACAGTAATAAAAATAAATCTTTTAGCAGATGGGCTAGAGAGGTGGGTTGGCTGTTAAAAGCACTCACAGCTTGCCCAGAGCACCTGGGCTCAGTTTCCAGCACCATAAACCCTCTGTGAGCCCATTTCTAAGAGATCTAATATGTGTTCCGACTTCTCTGAATCCCTGTGCTGTGCACACATACACATTTAAAACAAAGTAGCAAATATTGTGTATTCATAGTCAATTGTAATCATAAATATCAAGTACTTTATCTCCATTTAAAAATATCACAACACTTTTAATTCTTCAGGCCAGATAATCTCTTTCACTTTAGATTATTCTGTTAGAATAAACACTAATACATACATAAGTAGAATCTACAACCAGAATGGCCAGAGTGTGAAGAAAGTGGAATAGAATCCCATCAGAAAATAGCTTCTTTCCTAAAAAGCCACTTAAGTACCCGCCACCTCTATCTTATTCCCACACAGTAACAACCTGTATGTATGCTATGAGATTGCTGGAAATCTCTCCCCAAAACATAATGCAGTGCACACTTCTATTCTTTTTTTTTTTTTTTTTTTTTTTTTTTGGTTTTTTGAGACAGGGTTTCTCTGTGTAGTCGTGGCTGTCCTGGAACTCACTCTGTAGCCCAGGCTGGCCTCGAACTCAGAAATCCGCCTGCCTCTGCCTCCCGAGTGCTGGGATTAAAGGCATGCGCCACCACGCCCGGCTCCACACTTCTATTCTTTCTGAAGAGTATATTAGCATCCAATAAATCATAAGTAATAATTTATGAATACAACACAAAGAAGCTGATTCTCCTACCTTATCAGCACACATTGCCACTTTAATGTCTTGTCTTGTAATTTCATAATGCCGTATATTTCTTACATAATTCCCCACCAGCTTTAAAATATCTGCAGAAATGTATTCTAATACTGCTACTATGTAAACAGAAACCTGGTGGTCAATTTTATAACCGAGGACCTCCTGAAAAATTAAAAGGAAAGCATGTTTAAATGTCATACACAGTAAAATCTAATAAATCAACTACAAAATAAAACCGTATCAACCCAGCTTAACTTTCACTGAAGCGCGTCACTCACTACCAATATTTAATAATTTAATTTTCACTAGTTCACTCATGAGAAACACACACACACACACCCTATTGTGTGTAGAACACACGTGCGTGTGCACACACAGATGGAAGCAGAACTGTCTCTGGTGTGTACAGTCCTGGAGCAGTACACAGTACTGGGTAAGTAAGTGCTTTAACCACAAAGTCTGAGCTTGCTGTGGGGAGCATGTGGTATATCACCAAGCAGGAAGGAATGGAAGAAACTATACAAAATCGTTCTCATACCAAATGAGAGTGCTGTAATATTGGCATCCAGGAATAGCTATGAGTCTTATACCTCTATCCTTATGACACACTCTTGGCTTTCCATGAAAAACAAAACAAACAACAAACCTCCATGCTATGTGCTACTAAGCATTTAAATGATCCTATTATTAGACTTCAAAGACAGTATGTGCGTCTGTGGAGCCAGAAGTTCCCAAGGAAGATGAAGTCTTACGGGAGAGGAGAAAGCACAGGTCAGTCAGTCAGGCGTAGCAATGCCAGCCTTTAATGCCAACACTCAGGCCAAGGCCAGCCTGGGAAATAATGTAAGACCTTGTCTCAAAGGGAAAAAACAGAAACTTGTACTAAGGTTTTAAATATCACAACAAGGTATTTGTGTGTGTGTGTGTGTGTGTGAGGTAGAGAGTTATTTTGTTTGTCATGGTAAATAAACCAAACTAGCATTATTAGGATTCTTGGCGCTTTTCTAGTTCTGGGGGCACTAAAGTGGTTAACTTGTTTAAGCAGACACAGCTTGTTTGTCCACAGAAACACAGATCCTCACTGCAGTCTCACAGACAGCCCTACACAAAGTGCTAGCAGACTTTAAAGCTTTATGGGATACTTAGCTCTGACCAGAAAGAGAGAAATATTTACAATTTTATTTTCTAGCAACCCTGGAGTAAATGAGATCTATAATATAACTTTCCCAAGTCTTCGATTTATTACTACTGGTATGAAATCACATGAAACCACGTTGCCCAAGCTTCACTCATTACCACAGCACCCCCTTACCTCAACATGAACCCCTGGAAAATTTAAAAGGATTTTACTATTCAGTTATTTTGTTTTTCCTAGGTAATGTGGCTTATTTCAGCTTACCCTTAATAAATGATGAATTCTTTCTGCTGGCAGGGATAAAGGATTTCTTCTCTTCCTCTTTTCAATGGCTGACTGGGCATCAGCTATTGCCCACTTATCAATTGGATGAGGAAAACTTTTTTGAACACGTTCCTTAGAAAAGAGGAAAATAATAACTAAGCAACAAATAAGTACAGTTCATCACTTAAAATTTACTTTTAAATAAAGAATATACGTGAGCTTTTCACATAATTTACACTACAAACAAAAATCCTGTGATTGTCAATGTATTAGTTTCTTAATTAGGTCACTAAGGGACTAAACACAGTTTTTTATTACCAGGTAAATCATATCCTGAATCCCACCTTCATTAACACTAATGGCAAGACTGGTAAGTCACCTTAAACTTCACTCAGTTTCATGGAAGGAGACTTACAAATATCAACTCCAATAAATTCTTATTTATTTCATCCTTACTTTAACCCCAGTTATAAATACAAGTAGCATTCATGTGAGAGTCCATATCATCCAGGTCACAAGCCTTAGTGCCCTGCACTGCTAACCTGTGCTTTAACATGGTGGACCTACCATGAACGCACGGGTCCATCTTTAGCAGACTATTTCAATTCTAACATCTGGAAGTTATTCAGTTAAAGAACGAGCCATTATAGTAGCTAAATTCCCTACTTTAATGTAATTCACTGTCACCTCCCTTCAGATGTTTAAAATTCACTTGCACATACTTCAGTTAGAGCCAGTAGAGGTCGCTGTTACAAAACCTTGAACAAATTTTCAGCATTCAACTTGTATGTACGATAAAATGAAGTGAACATTGCCCCTTGAATGCAAACCTGAATGAAATTCAATTAGTAAATGCACTGCCTTGGATACTCTAGAGCTAGGTGTGAGGGAGGCATAGGTGCATTTAGCACATCCTAGGAGCAGATATATAAGCACTTATCTAATCCTCTCCTCATTTTATGTTCAAGGCTGTCCAGGTACCAATATTTAAAATGTCATGTTTTAATTAAATTAGAAGTCAAAAGAATTCTTGTAGTTAAAAATTACAGCAGCAGCTGGGCAGTGGTGGTGCACAGCAGTGGTGGTGCCTTTAATCCCAGCCCTTGGGAGGCAGAAGCAGGCGGTTCTCTTGAGTTCAAGGCCAGCTTCGTCTTCAGAGTGAGTTCCAGGATAGCTGGGGCTACAGAGTAACCCTGTCTTAAAGAACAAAACAACAACAACAAAGAAACAAACAAACACAGAATAAAGTAGCAAACCTTTATCCTGTATGATAAGGGTGATAAAAAGGTCTAAAATGGTGGCAGCACAAACGGTTGGGAGGGTAGGGGAAGATACAAAAGAACATTCAGAACAGGAGCCCTTGTGCTCTCTCCTCCCCTCCCCCCCCCTCCTCTTCCTACGCTCTGGCTTTGGGTTGCAGCCAGGGCTCTGCATCCCAGGTAAGAGCTCTATCCTGGAGTTGCAGCTCTTCTCCAGCCCTGTGAGCCCTAACACTCTGAAACCTCAATTCACAGTACATGAAAGTAGACGGGAGGATTATCTGAGGGAAGAAAAGCCAACAAAAAGGAGGAATGAGGGATAGAATGCGTAAGTACTAGGTATAAATGGCATTCACCTGTGTCTGGAGCTGTCCATCCTGCCTGGCTGTGACATAGCTCAGCACGGAGCGTGAGCTTGCTGCACAGCCCTGAGGACTTATCTCAGAAATCCACAGGGAAGGGAAGAACAGACTCCAGATGTCCTATGCACACTGCATGCATGCTTACACTCACATCCCCTCCCCACCCCTCCCCCCCCCTCTCTCTCTCTCTCACACACACACACACACACACAAAATATTTTTTTAAAAACACACTACTTTGTATGTGAACGTAAAAAAATAAATTAAGAAGAGAGGAGAGGGGAGGGAGGGACGGAGGGACGGAGGGAGGGGGAGAGGGGGAGAGAGAGAGAGAGAGAAAATGCAGTAAAAAATACTAAATTTCCATTCTGGTGCAGACAACCCAGCAAGTTAGGGCACGGGCAGCCATGCCTGACGACTAAGCTTGATCCCCAGAACCCACATGCAGATCCCTTTATGTCTACATTCACATACAAATAAATACAGTAGTTAGATAATAATTTTCAATAGTTTATATTATACACTTATAAAGAAACTGAGCTGTAACAGGGCTTCCTAAATAAACCTCGCCCTTATTTTACGAAGCACACTAGTATTTTCTATTCTACTTCTTTTTGTATGATCAATGCACTAAAGTGATTTTATGGCCCAGAGAGCCATCTCTCCAGCCCCAGAAAATTGATTTTTTTTCCTTGGATCTTCATTTATGTCAATACTGCTCTGACGGTCAATTTTCAAATATGTAAGCAAAGAGAAAGATATTCCCACACACCCCCCCCCACAGAACTGTTGTAAGATACAGAATTTATAAAGCAGCACTTTGAAATTATTAAATTTCAGTGGTTAAAACCAAGCAATGTCCTTCCAAAAGACCTAAGTTGGATTCCCAGAGCCGATGTCAGGGGGCTCACAACTGCCTACAACTTCAGATGGATTTTCCTGGCTAGGTTTTTGTCAATTTGACAAACTAGAGTCATCAGATATGAGGAAACCTCAATTGAGAAAATGCCTCCATAAGACTGGGCTGTAGGCAAGCCTGCAAGGCATTTTCCTAATTAGTAATTAATTGATGGGGAGGGCCCAGGTCATTTTGGGTGGTGCCACCCCTGAGCTGGTGGTTCTGGGTTCTATAAGCAAGCAGGTAGAAGCTGCCATGGGGAATAAGCCAAAAAGCAGCACCCCTCCACAGCCTTTGCATCAGCCCCTGCCTCCAGATTCCTCCCCTATCTGAGGTCCTGTCCTCACTTCCTTCCATGATGTACTACAATGCTATTATGTAGAGTAAGCCAAATAAACCCATTTCTCCCCAACTTGCTTTTTGGTCATGGTGTTTCACTGCAGCAGTAGAAATCCTAACCAAGACAGGGATACAACTCCTTTGGCCTTTGTGGGTACCTGCGCTCATGTAAATACCTACACACAGGTGTGTACAGATACATAAAACTGTATGCAATACCAAGAGATATGTTAAAAAGAAATAATAAAGCTTATTACATATGTGACTGGTATTTCTATTAGTCATATTCTTACATATATTTCTATTAGTCATATTCTTACATATTCTCACCAAAAACTATCTCCAGCACCAAAACCTCCACATGAGAATTTCACATGGTTTTCTGTTCCTTGTTTATATTAATTAAAGATGAAATTAAACAAGCATAGTTATGTAAATATATATAGGAATATCTGATTTATGTTTGCAATGTCAGCAGATTAGCAAATTTCTAAAATGTACCAACATCAACATAATAAGCAAGGTGAGATTTGTGAGCCTTTCTTGTAAGTCTGGATCCTGCCAAACCATGGAAGATTATAGCTAGGATCAAAGAAAACCCAAGTGAAATTGCCAATGTGATAGAGGCAGGCAAGCCATACTATTCAAGATCTCTGTGAAACAACAACATAAACACATATTTAAAAGAAATTATGAATTAAAAGTCTGACTTTACAGAAGAAACCAATCAGGCCTGGTAGGAAACTCGTGAAATCCCAGCAATTGGGAGGTGGAGGCAGGCGGAGCAAGAGTCATTCTTGACTATACAGCAGCAGGTTGAGTTCAAGGCCAGATTGGGCTATATGTCATCCTGTCTCAAAAACAATAGCAAAACCAAACCACCACAAAGAATCTACTGTAAATGAGTTGAGAAATGAGAATTACCCAGTATACAGTATTTTCTAAATCTGTCTAAACATGTTATTTGGTGTTTGTTTTCTCTCTTTCCCTCCTCTTCCTCTTCTTCTTCCCCTCCTTCCCTCCATCACCCCCTCTGTAACCCTGAGGATGAGGCCTACGGCTTCGTGAAATCTAGTCAATAAGCTATATAGACTCCCTTACAGCAATGTTCTTATTTGCCTCAACTGAAATCCATCTTTCCCCCAGGACTTAGACCATAACTCACATGTCAGGTCCCACTTCCCACCCAGCTGAAGCCCTGGGACTTGAAGGAGCTAAGGGTAAAAATAAAGTACTCTTTGGACTCTTTTGTTTTGCTTTTTCAGATAGGGTCTCACATAGCCCAGGCTAGCCTTGAACTCCCTGTGTAAGGGTCTCACATAGCCCAGGCTAGCCTTGAACTCCCTGTGTAGTTTAAGTTGATCTGGAAACCTAATCCTCTTGCCCCTGCCTCCTCAGTGCTATTATTAAAGGCTTGCACCACAATCCTGGTGATTGGCATCTTAACTCATTTTTTTTTTTTTTTAATTTGGTTTTTCGAGACAGGGTTTCTCTGTGTAGCCCTGGCTGTCCTGGTACTCACTTTGTAGACCAGGCTGGCCTCGAACTCAGAAATCCGCCTGCCTCTGCCTCCCGAGTGCTGGGATTAAAGGAGTGCGCCACCACGCCTGGCTATCTTAACTCTTTAAATGCCGGCCATACCTTGGGAGCCTTCAGCTCTAGTGTCACCACATGTCCATATTGCTTTGTAACTTTTTCCAGGGAAGTTGTAAGGTCATCCTCTGACCCCAGTGTTTTCTATAATTCTCCCTCTGATACTTTGAGATATTTTATTATCAGCCCTTTGACTCTCTGAAACTTAAAGGAAATGTTTCGGGACTGAAACCTTTGCGTGCACTCTGTTTGTATGTATGTATGAACAGGGATCTCTGAGTTCAAGGCCATCCTGGTTTACATAGAGAGGGTTTGCCTCAGACCATTCTAGTAGTAACATGAAGTTGTTTATTTAAGCTGAAAAATACAATCTGAACGTTTCACAGCTAAGACACATAGAAGCTACCACATACCCAATTCAAAGTTTACAGAGATGGAAGAATGAACGGGGGAGCCCTTTTCTCCTTCACTGCCATTACAGCCAACGTACGGCGAGAGATGCATACAGGTAATAGAAGACAAAAGCGGTCATTTGTCATACCTCCACATCTGAAGCACTCCGGGGCTGAGCTTGGCATAGCATATTTAGTAATTGCAAAATTAATTCTTCAACATACTGAAGAGCATCATCATTAGACTCAAGAGTAGGGTGAACTTGCCCCTGAACCTGTAAACAAAAAGGCAAGTAATTAAAATATGAACTAGCCTACAAATACAGATTGAATGTTATCCAAAAAATCAGGGCTTCACAATCTTTGTTCCCAGCCTCATACACCATGCATGCTATTCTATCTTTTTTTAAAATCTAGTTACCTAACTGTAATTTCAGTATTTTTTGCATATACTATGGTTTGCAGTGCCTTGTAGAAATGGGAAACATGAGGGAGAGGCTAAGATGGTGATAAAACATTGTTTATGTAGGACCCCTGCCCAGAACCAGTCAGGACAGTCAGCATTCTACTTGGATGAAACTGACCTCTGATGGGTCTCTGTCCCCTTTTAACTGCACCTTCCTTACGCAACGTTAAGACCGAGAGGGTATGTCTATGAGGTTCACTAATGAGTCTCCAGCATCTAGTAGCTACTGTGCAAAGCACTCACAGTACGAACAGTGAACACAAAGTCACCTTACACCAAAGTGGGGCCAAGGAGATGGCTCAGATGATAGAAGCACAAGCCTGGTGACCAGAGTTTGATCCACATACAAATTACACATTTGTAAGCACAGCACTCTACAGCCAGATGGGAGCCTAAGACACTAGAACTGCCAAGAACCTGGCAGGCTAGACAGCAGGGAAGAGTCAGCACAAAAGGAAAAATAGAGAGACCCTGAGTGCCGGCCTCAACAAAGTGGAAAGGATGAGCTTACACCCAAAACATGTTGTCCTCTAACTTTTCTATGTGTACACACACACACACACACACACACACACTTTCTCACAAACACACACTCTCACCAGGTGGGCAATGAGTGCTTTTACAATTTGCGACTTAGTCTGCTATACTGTGAAAAGATGGACAATCATTTAATGATCTTTATTTTTCCCTGACTTTTTTTCATAATCACTTAAGGCTGTTGGCTACTAAAAGCTTGCATTTTAATAACCAGCAAAACAGTTTTGCATCCCTTTATTGCTTACTGTGGGTCAGAACTACTACTCAACAACAAGCTAGGAATGGCAAGAAAAGCCACTCCTGAGGAGAGCGATGTGCTTTAAGACATGCACCTACTGACAGAAAGCACTCAGGATGGGAGGTGACAGCCTAGGGCTGGGGGAAAACATTATTAATATACTAATGGTGATTCTTCTTCAAAAACTGTATATCCCAAGTACATTCATATCCACTTTATATAATTTTAAAGGTAAATATTTGAAGGAAAAGAATTCTAACAACTTAGAACTGCATAAGAGAGTATTTAAAACTGTTGTGATTTTACCAGTGAAGCAGCAGCCCTGGAAGCTGAAACCATTTACCTACACATTTTTAACCATAGTCAATATATGACCTGCCAGCCTAATGAGAACTGGTTTACCAGTTCTTCTACTTTACTAGATGACTAGGGTGGTGTGAATAGGAACGGCTCCCATAGACTCATGTGTTTGAATGCTTGGCCATAGGAGTGGCACTATTAGGAGGTGTGGCCTTGTTGGAGTGGGTGTGGTCTTGTTAGAACAAGTGTGTCACTGTGGGGGCAGCAGCCTGAGATCTTATATGCTTTTTATATGCTCTAGCTACACACACATACACAATGTGAAACACACACAGTCCCCTCCTGGCTGCCTGTGGATCAAGAGGTAGAATCTTAGTTCCTTCTCCAGCACCATGTCTGCCTGCATGCTGCCATGCTCCCCACCATGATAATAGACTAAACCTCTGAACCTGGAGGCCAGCTCCAGTGAAATGTTTTCCTCAATAAGAGTTGTCTTAGTCATGGTGTCTCTTTACAGCAATGAACCCTGACTAAGACAATGGCTATGCACAGTTAAAATAATGGAGAACTGAGGGTTCAGGGTTTTCAATCCAGTCTTTCATTCACCAACATATTCTTACTAGTGTATATAGGTATTGTGATAAATTCACTCTCGTATACACTTATCATGATGCTATTACCCTTTTAAACACTCTGGGAACACATTTTACTTCCGCACACTGAATGATGTGCCTTTATGGTTCAAACTGACTTTCTAATTTACTAGCAGTGAATCCTAAAGTCACTTGGAGCAACGCTTCTAAGTGGCTATCAGCCAAGTTCCTTTCTAAAGGTTATTAGTGAGGGAGGTTCATTCTCATGTTTGTCATGCAAACGTAAGACCATGTTTGAATGACTAGAGCCCACTTAAAAACCAAAAACTGCAAAAAAAAAAAAAAAAAAAAAAAATCCTTCACCTGCCAAGTGTGGTATGTACCAATAACACCTGTCCTGGTGAGATAAGACGGGGGTCATCTATCTAGCCAATTAGTGGGCTCCAACTTTAGTGAGAGACCCTGTCTTTAAAAACAAGGCAGAGCCAGTTATCAAGGCATATACCTTGAGTTCAATAACAGACATGAACAGGAATTTTACTGAAAGTGACAGCAATTCCATTTGTAAGACACAATCACCATGTTCAGTAAAAGACAGCACCTTACAAATTTTAAACTGGCGATGGTTCACTTTATCTGCAGTAAACTCTAGCACATTATACAACATTTTATTTGCTATTATTACAAGATTTTGTATGAATTTCTGTCTATCTGATATATGAGCTGTCCAAAGATACTCAGGAACCCTAGGGTAAACTGCCAGAAAACAGTGATGAATTCTGATGAATCTTTAATAGCCCTTTCTAGCTAATGTCTCTCTAAAAAGCTAAAAAGGCTTTAGAAAGCCTAGATCTTCTATTTCCTTTATTTGTGTGTGTGTGTGTTTGTGTGTGTGTGCGCGAGAGAGTGCACCCGCCTGTATGCACATGAGTGTTCAATTGCATATAATGCAGAAGGCAGAGCAGGACACAGGTGTCTTACTTTATTGCCTTCAGACAATGTCTCTTCTTGACCTGGAAGCCTGCCTTTTTGGACAGGCAGGCTGGCTGTGAGCTCTGAGATCTGCCTGGCTCTCTCACCAATGCAGGTTATAGGGACTCAGTCAGGCCTGGGTTTTGTTATTCTAATGTGGGTCCTAGGGATCTGAACCAAGTCCTATGGACGCAGAGCAAGTGCAACATAGACAGGCAGATCCACAGCCTTCCTCTGAGGAGTTAGGAGCCAATGTCAAGGTCACTGATTTGCACACATACATCAGTGCGGCAATGAGATCGTCTGTAATGTATCACACTGAGAAATCAGGAAAAGTCTATGAAAGCAATCACCCACCACCTTGGTGCAAAAAGCCTTCCTAACTTGCACCCTGTGTAAGTACCTTGAACTGCAACTAGTACTTGATACAAAAATGCCTGCCTCGGTGCTGTAGGACAGCTGACTGCAAGGTCACTCCATATAGCTTGCTTCCCACAGACAGTGACATGATCCTCTGTCCCATAAATTAATGTTTCCCAAAGATATACCAGATGCTGAATACCCAACTAACACCAGAACAGTACAAAGTTCATTCAGGCATGCCTAGACCTGTGACCGACCACCTTACAGGCCTCTAAAAGGCTGAACACTCACCCCTAATGGAAATGACAGAGGTGACCATGGACCTTCTGAGCAGGAGAACAGGAAACGTCTACGTTGCATCAACCAGAATCACGATGAAGGCATAGCTTACCGGGTGGCTGACTAAACCATCATGTTTTACTGCCATTAAGAAGGCAGGACAGCTTACCTAGGAGCAGGACACGCTGCTCCTTTTCACTGCTGACCACTCCCATGCCTTCGCTTTTGGTGGTCACATACACTTTTGGGGGAGACATCTATTTTCAGGCTGGCTCCCTTCAAAGCTCTAGACTGAGTCCTTTACCACCATCATGTATGACAAAGGCCTGACTAAAGCTCTGGGCTCTTTTGTAGCTGCTAGCAGAGATGCTGCCATTACTGGGTGTGTGTGTGTGTGTGTGTGTGTGTGTCAGCAGCCAGTGTGTGGAGGTGGGGTGGGGGGAGGCTAGGATGTCTGAACCCTGACAATCTGTGTTTTTAGGGTCCTAGATCCTTAACCAACACTCCCGTCTGAGTTCCTCCAGTCCTCATAGCTCCCTGTACCCCCACTCCCAGGTCCCCAACCTTGAACCCTGACTAGCCAATTTTAGCATCCCACCATGAACTCCCAACCACAGACCTCAGATGAGACTCTCATCTCCATTCTGGGCTATTTCTCCAATACCAATCATTAACTCCCTCTCTGTTCAGCCTGTACCTTGGGGAGGGCCAGGATAAGATCTACTGCCACCCTTTCTTCTTTTTAGGGTTCATAGCAGATTGAACCAGGAGCCCAGTAAAGCTTTGACACAGCCATCCACTGGCCCTTCCCTTCATCTAGGTTCCAATAGCAGAGGCCAAGGTAGTAACATTACACAGAAGTGGTAATGTGTTATGGTTACTGAGGTCATCCATGTTTTACCCTGTGCCCGTTCTGTTATGGAAAATACAAGAGGCCCCTTGCAACTGTTAAGGTAAAGCAGGTAGCCCAAGAACAAGTCCCTCCCCAGACACACTTAGCCTATACTGACCTTTCTCTTCTTGCATCCCATCCCCAGTTTGAGACAGTATCTTACCCAGGTTGTACTTTAATTCATAATCCTCCCTGATAATGTCCAGAGTGCTGGGATTACAGGCATAGGCCACCATGCCTGGCTTACACATGGATGTTTGAAAAAAGAACATTTCCTATCTTCCTGGCTCTACCAATCACTGGTACACATAGCAGTAATAAAAACGGACCATTATACCTCCCCACAAGGTACTTATTACATATCTGGCTGTAAGCAAGTTACAAGTTAGAAACCTGGGAACCTATATACCCTATACAAGCAGCTTTGAACTACAAACGACAAACAGACAAACAAACAAAAACCTGTATGTGTTAAATGAGAATGGCCCCCACAGACTCCCATGTTGAATACTTGATTTCCAATTATTACAACTATCTGGGAAGGCCTGGGAAACGTAGCCTTGTTAGAGGAAGTGTGTCAAGGATTAAGAGGTGTATCCTTGTTAGAAGAGGTGTTGTCACTAGAGGTGGGATTTGAGGTTCCAGAAGACTTGTGCCACTCCTAGTGTGCTCTCTGCCTCTTGCTTGTGGATCAATACTGTGATCTCTCAGGTGCTGTTCCAGCTGCCTGCCACTACGCCTTCACTCCATCATCACAGACCTAAACCTCTAGAACCATAAGCTTTGGTCATGGTATCAGCAATGGAAACATAACTAATACAGTATCTAAAAAGAACTTCTTGAAATGTTTGTCAGGCAGTGATTCATACCTTTAATCCCACTAGCACTTGGGAAGCAGAGGTAGGTGGATCTCTATGAGTTCAAGGCCAGCCTGGTCTATACAGAGTTCTAAGATAGCAGGGCGACATAGAGAAAACTCTGTCTTAAAAAAAAGAAAGAAAGAAAGAAAGAAAGAAAGAAAGAAAGAAAGAAAGAAAGAAAGAAAGAAAAGAAATCAAATTCATGAAAAGATTTATATAAAAAACAATAAACAAAGAATGATATTGTTAACATATAAATCAAAGAATTCAAGAAGAAATTTAAAATAAAGTTTTATATGAAATCATTCTGAAAATAAGAACAGCAATAAGAGCTGAGCAAATTTGAACATACAAAATCAAATGACTGTCAAGTCAATGAACAGTACTGGGAACCAACCACAGAACACACTGTGCACAACAAGAAAATGGCCAGTGAAGCAACTGAAGTATAATCTACTTTTAAAGAGACAAAAGTGGAAAGCTAACATATAAACAAACAAATTCAAAAACTAAAAATTGTTAAACCTGAGACTGGTTATTCGTTCCTGTAATCCCCCACTTAGTGGATGAAGGCAAGAGGCATGTGCTATATAATGTAGTTAGGGACAGCTTAAAACTACAGTCAGAGTCTGGAGAAATGGCTCAGCAATTAAAAGTTCTTGCAGAGGATCCAAGCTCAATTCCTAGCACCCACGAGATGACTCTCAGTCAAGGTGATCTGGCATCCTCTTCTGACATCAGTGAACAACAGACATGTAGAAGGTGTATGAACATATGTGCGGGCAAGACACCCACACGCGTAAAGCAGTAATGATGATGATAATAATTTTTAAATGTTATTTCAGTTGAGAATGATAGCTCATGCGTGTAATCCCAACACGCAGGAAGCTAAGGCAGGAGGATTTTCAAGAGTTCCAGGCCACTCTGGACTATATAGAAAGCTCAAGGCCAGCCTGAGTTATATAATGAGACCTTGTTTCAAAAATAAAAAATAAATGACTTTGTATTTCATTATTCTTTAAACAAACTCCTATGTTGTAGTCACTGTTTGTGATAGACTTCAAACCTTTAAGAAATTAAGGAAGGGCTGAAAAGATGGCTCCTCAGTTAGGAGCTCTTGTTTCCCTTCAAAAGGATCCAAGTTCAGTTCCCAGAACTGGAACTCTGCTTCCAGGAGACCTGGTGCCATCTTCTAGACTATGCAGGCAAAATACATAAAAAAGAAAACCAAAACAAAAAAACCTTTGTTAAAAATTGAGAATACCAGCCTGATGTGGTAGCACATGTGTATAATCCAAAAACTGGGAGGTAGAGGCTGAAGGATCAGATGTTCAGGGTAAACCTGGGCTACATTCTGTCTTAATAAACAAACTTCCAAAGTCACAGGCCTCAGCAAGGGTGCCCAGCAGGCCGAGCCGAGGAACTCACATGAACGCTGAAGGAGAGTTGTATAATTTAAAGGATACAGCTACAAACCTGGCCTTTGTACTTATACATAAGGAGAAGGGAAACATTTTGCACTGACAGCCTAGAAATAAACAAATTAGAATGCACTGTCTAGGAATAGGAGTACTTAATTGGCAGTAAAGTTAATTAACTATTTAAAAACCTACAAGGGGGACTATAGGTTCAGTAATGTTTAGCTAGCATACACACATGGCCCTCAGTTTTATTCTCTGTCCCATACACCAAACATAATAAAATAAATAAATAAATGCTTAAAAAAATGATAGGCTAACTGAAATATAAACTAAATTCTATGCAGCTATTATATAAGACAATGCTTTGTTTGTTTGTTTGTTGTTTGTTTGTTTTGTTTTTCGAGACAGGGTTTCTCTGTGTAGCCCTGGCTGTCCTGGAACTCACTCTGTAGACCAGGCTGGCCTCGAACTCAGAAATTAGCCTGCCTCTGTCTCCCGAGTGCTGGGATTAAAGGCGTGCACCACCAACGCCCAGCAAGACAGTGCTTCTTAGAAAGAATATTAATCAAATTAGAATTCACAGAATGTGCTTAATCCTTAACCTTTAACACTAATGAAGTAATTCCAATGAGTTTGGTCATAAGTTTTTAAAATGCAAATACTGTTTTTAATTTCAATATTAAGCGATGAGAAACCAAGACAAACTTCAAAATAAGGGGAAAAAAAAAAAAAGACTCATGGGGCTAGAGAGATGGCTCAGCTGTTCAGAGCACCGACTGCTCTTCCGAAGGTTCTGAGTTCAAATCCCAGCAACCACATGGTGGCTCACAACCATCTGTAATGGGATCTGACGCCCTCTTCTTGTGTGTCTGAAGACAGCCACAGTGTACTTACATATAATAAATAAATCTTTGGGCCAGAGGGAGTGGGGCCGGAGCAAGCAGAGGTCCTGAGTTCAATTCCCAGCAACCACATGATGGCTCACAACCATCTGTACAGCTACAGTGTCTCATATACATAAAATAAACAAATGAATGAATGAATGAATGAATGAATGAATGAAAGAAAGAAAGAAAGAAAGAAAGAAGAGAAAGCAAGTTCACACAAAGGCATGGATAGTGGTTTAGTATAGTTTCTCTCTTTTAGTTTCATTTAAGTGAAATCAAACTATGCTTTTTAGTCAGAATTTAATTAGCCAATTGTCTGTCTTTAACTTTTATGGAAGCAATCAGTTCAAATTCTGAAAGAAAATCCATCCTTTCATTTTGATTGGGCTTTACCATATAATCACACTTAACTCCTGAAATGGCCAAGATCTGTTAAACACAGTGGGGAATCATACTCTCTTTAGATATAGATACTGTATATGTTCAATAATACACACACACTCACGTGCACGTGTGCACACACACACACGTACACACACACATGTACACTAAATAAAGGTTCTATAACTTTATAAAATCTTTCTGATGGTAACAGGGAATTCTAAATTTTTGAAATGTAAGCAAATATTCAGCACTATATTATTTTATTGTAAATCTGCTCCTGAGGCTTTCATGAAAGGGTGGTGAACAGAACAGAAAACGCCATCTTACCCCTGACTTTTGTTTGAGACAGGGGCTCACTATTTATAGACCAGGCTGGCCTTGATCTCAGAGATCCACCTACACCCACCTCCAAAGAGCTAGGATGATTCTCATCCACACACTGCTGGCTGCAAGCTTTTGCTAGGTCTAGAAAGTTAATCTGAACTCAGTGGCGATCAGAGCACCGGGAAGGAAGGCTTCACGGCAGCCTCAGACCACAGCTCTCACCTTAGTTTCTCTTTAAGACGGGTCTCACTAGAGCTGGGAAGGGCCTTCAGCTCCAGATCCTACGGCAACTGGCTCAAGGGTATTGTTGTTGCATGTGGGTGTGTGTTACCACACCCCGCTACATTATTACTTTTTACAGTCACTCTTTAGTTCAAGAAAAGCATTTGCATTTGACTTATTTTGTGTGCACACGTTGAGGGGCACATGCATATCCACAGGCAAACAGCTCAGTGGGAGGTACTGGACAGATGCGTAAGGACCCAGAACCCACGGGTGAAACAACAAAAGTGACTTTACTAAATCATCCTAGACATAAAGCTGTGGTCCTCCCCCCAACCCCCACCCCCAGTAATGCACACACAATAATAATAAATAAATACAAATTAAATCTTGATTGTGAAATATACATTTGTAAAAGTACAATATGCCGGGCAGTGGTGGCGCACGCCTTTGATCCCAGCACTTGGGAGGCAGAGGCAGATGGATTTCTGAGTCAGGTGGATTTCTGAGTTCGAGGCCAGCCTGCTCTACAGAGTGAGTTCCAGGACAGCCAGGGCTATAGAGAAACCCTGTCTCAAAAGACCAAAAAAAAAAAAAAAACAACAACAACAAAACCCATAATTTAACTAAATAAAGACTTAGTTAAATCTTAGAAGACCAGGAGGCATATTTTTAAACACCCATACAAGACGGCCCTGACTTTCCCTATTGTACAAATAAATGAGGACTCCATGCAGGGCACTTTTACACATGTGAGTTAAGATATGATTTAAAGTCCACTTCTTTAATTTGATAGATAACAGACATACTTACTCCCTACTCTATAAAATAGGGACAATACCTACATTAAAATGGTAACACAGGACAGGGTGGCAGATGCCTGTAGCCCAGAACTACAAAGGTGGAGAAGGATAAAGAGTTCAAGGCCATCCTCCACTACTTATTCAATTTGAGGTCAATGTGAGCTATAGGAGAGCCTGTTAGTTATAGGCTTAATAATAGTTATAGATTTAATAATGAATGCAAATTTGCTATTTAAGTGATAACTATAAGCTACACATCAACTACACTGAGAACCAAGAATACAGAGAGACCTTGTCTCGAAAAAAATAAAAATGCTTTAAAAGAAATGTAGTTAGGGATCACTTAATTTGTGTAATTATTCCTATAAGCCTTACTGTAGGTCCCACGTGTGAATTTCTAGTGAAAGATCTCTGACTTCACTGATAATGTCATTTTAAATTCTGTGGACACGCATAAACTGAGTGATACTCTGACCAGAAAAAGCAAAAGACAAAAAAGTTTTTCCAGATATTGAAACTTCTGACATTTTTGACATCTTTAAAAATACAAATTTTTCATAGGTTTATTTATTTTCATAGACTTATTTATTTTATATTATGCCTATGAGTGCTCTGCTTGCATATGTCTGTGCATCACGTGCATGCTTGGTGTCTGTGGAGGTCAGACAGGGGCATCAGATCCCTGCAATTGGAGTTGAGTGATTGTGAGCTATCATTTGGGTACTGAGAACCAAGTCTGCATTCTCTGCAAGAGCAACAAATGCTCTTAACCACAGAGCCATCTCTCCAGCCCTTAACTACGCTTTAAAAGGAAAAAGAGAGAAAATTTAAACTGACTGTGTTTAAGACATAAGATTCAACAAATTTCAGAATAAATTTTTACACACATTCCATCCTTCCCTTTATTATCTAGTATGTGTTGTGTGTATGTATGTGCATACAGACCTAGGAATGCACATAAAGATCAGAGGACAACTTGCAGGTGTTGCTAAACTTGAACTCAGATCACCAAGCTTGGTTCTCTGAGATCTACAAAGTGTGGCAAACGCCTACATGCACCCGTGCACTCAGGCACATATGCATGAATGCATGCATGTATACACGCACGAAGATATGCATGCTCACACATGACTGCATACCCACAAACACAAGCCCATGTAATGCACACACGCAGTGAACTTTTTAAAGAGAGTCTCAAAATCATCTTACAGTTTAAAAATACCTATCTTAGAATAACATATGAGGGCCTAGGGAGATGACTGAACAAGAAAAGGTCCAACGCCAAGACAGACAACCTGTGTTCAAATCCCTGAAAACTATTTGGTGACACTCTCCAAAACTGACCTCAAAGCACACATACTATCATATTGCATAAGTATTATATAAAATAATGTTTCAAAATAATAACATCATAGTAATTAAGTGTCCATAATTCTAAAATTTTAAATCACTTTTCAGTGAAGCTAGAAGAATGAGTTCATGGCCAGTCTTGGCTATGCATCAGGACAATGCCTCAAAAACTGGGAAGAAAACACTTTCCCCCCGTTTTATTACTTTCTCCCCTGGGTACCTCCAATCCCACTGGAGATTTAACAAGATTAATTTCATGAGGAACTTCACCTGCCATTGTTTCTGTCTGCCTCAGTAAGCAGGATCCAAGGCTGCGCTAAGGTTAGTTAAGACAGTGATTATGTAGGCATCCTTGAACTGTTTTCTTCAGAGTTACTGTCCTATCTGTGGTTTTGTTAACTACATATTTAACTGCCCAAACCAGCCTCACACTAGGCAACAGTTTATTTGATCAGCGGAAGCAAATTACATACCATTAAATTCTAATGAAAATTAAGTTTTTATTTTTATTTACTCTAAGATACCTTTTTTTTTTTTTTTTTTTTTTTTTTTGGTAACATTTAAAGTGTTGAAGGGGCCAAATCACCTAATTTACACGGGGAAAACTGTATCTGATTTATCCCAACCAGGCAATTCATAGCCAGAGAAGAGCCTGGTTAGCCACAACAATGGCCCTCTCAGATCTGGCTGGAGGCAGGATAACTGACTAAGGGCCCCAGCTGCTGCACTCTGAAATCCACCGCTGTGTTTGTGCAGGGGCCATGCCTGTAACCAGCCCCTCCTAGTCGATCACTGAGCATGGCAAGCAGACGAAGGCAGACTCTGTTTCTCAGAGATGCAGCATTCCTATGACAGTCAACTTTCACTCAAAGACTCCCTACACCCTGGCAAATTTTCCTTAGCACTGTAAAATCAAAGAGACATTTTTTTGTTTTTGCTTTGCCTGTTGTTCTGTGTAAGGGTGCCAGAGCCATGGCACTGAAGTTACAAACAGTTGTGAGCTGCCATGTGGATGCCAGTGATCCTTCAGAATTTCTATCTAGCCGGATTAGGTGGCTCCCTTGGAAGGTAGAGCACAAGGATTATGAGCTCAAGGTCAGCCAGTGAATTTTAAACTAACTTGGGCTACAGAATAAGACCTCACAAAAACAAAGCAGACACGGTGACACAGGCCCATAATCCCAGAACTTGGGACATGAAGGTAGAAGGATCAGGATCAAAGTCAGCCTCAGCCACACAGTAAGGTCAAGCCCAGTGTAGGCTACTTGAGACCATGGACAGATGTGTGGATACTTAAAACTTGCCTTGTCAAAAACCACTGCTACTAGAAAAGTAAGTCTGTAAATCAAAGTCTAGAAGAAATCATGTGTGCCCAGCACGGTAGCACACACTTAAGATGCAGACACTCAAGGAAGTGAACCATTATGATCATGAGTTACATGAGGCCTTAAATAAATAAATAAATATCATAAAAATACCTATCAAAAGGACAGTTATCCAGAACATGTAAGGCATCTTACAATTCAGTACTAAAAAGAAGAAAATAATGCAATGTTTTATGGGAAAGAAGAGTTGAGCAGACACTGTTCAAAGGAATATACAAGAATGACTAATAAGAACATAAAAGCAAGCCGGGCGTGGTGGCGCACGCCTTTAATCCCAACACTCGGGAGGCAGAGGCAGGTGGATTTCTGAGTTCAAGGCCAGCCTGGTCTACAAAGTGAGTTCCAGGACAGCCAGAGATACACAGAGAAACCCTGTCTCGAAAAACCAAAAAAAGAAAAAACCCAACAAGGTGACTAGGGGGGCAGTAGGTATCTGCTGCTGCTGCCGCCAAACCTCATCACCTCAAATGGATCCTGAAGTTACAGTGAAAGGAGAGCATCAATGCCTGAAGCTGTTCTGTCTGTCTGCCTGCCTGCCTGCCCCCTCTCATTCTCTCTCTCTCTCTCTCTCTCTCTCTCTCTCTCTCTCTCTCTCTCTCTCACACACACACACACACACACACACACGCACACACACACAGTGCAAAAAAGAATATAGAAAAGCGATCAATGTAATTATCTACCATGGGATACAAGACACAGTTAAAATAAGATAGCACTTCAAACCACTAAAGTTAAAGACTAGTAACATCAAACACTGGCAATTGGGGAAAGATCTAGCAGTTTCTCATAAACAGATCTCTATCCTGTAAGCAGTGTAAAAGCCGTCGCTAAGCAGACTCCTGTAAGCACCATGGGGGCTGAGTGTGCACACCTGTGGCCCAGGAGCACTAGGAGGTCAAGGCTAGCCTGGTTACATGAGACACCGGCTCAACAAGACCATTTGCGCCTGTGGCTCACCTGCCACCACGCAGAGATTGATTTGAGATCCACATGGCAGAAGGAAAGAACAGATTCCTGTAAGTTGTCTTCTGGCCTCCACGTCTGTGCATGCATGTGCATACATGCACAAACACATAAATGCAATTTTTAAAGAACATTTATGGCAGCTTTAATAATAGCTCCAAATTTAAAGCACCAGCTTTCCATGCACTAGATAAACTGTGACACAGTTCACATGGTGGGAAAAAGGACGGAATTCTTAAAGCATTCTCTCAAACACCTCACTAAAAATACACACTACAGCAGAGGATGGCCTAGTCCGCCATCACTGGGAACAGAGAGCCCCTTGGTCTTGCAAACTTTATATGCCCCAGTACAGGAGAATGCCAGGGCCAAGAAGTAGGAGTGGGTGGGGAGGGGAGCAGAGTGGGGTGAGGGTATAGGGTATAGCATTTGAAATGTAAATGAAGAAAATATCTAATAAAAAATTGAAAAAAATAAGAAAACAATAGAAAAATATATACACTACTTGATTCATTTACATGCTATTCCGGAACAGATGAGAGTAACCGATGTGAGATGCTGAAATGTTACAGCAGTGGCGGCTACCTCTGGGAAGGGAGTGGCCCATCCTTTAGTAGACTTTGACAGTAAACAGTCACTAAGTACTCCAAGTGGCATCTGTATGCTCCACTGCATAGGAACTTCCTACTAAACCAAAAGGAACTGTTTTTCAAAAGCTATTGATTTCTAGTTACGGATGTGGGTTGAAGGATTTAGGAATAAAGTATGCTTATACCTGCAACTATAAAATTCATCAGGATATCACATAAGTGCCAGGTGTGGTAGTGTACCCCTAAATCCCAGCACTTGGAAGGCAGAGGTGGGCAAAGGACAGCCAGAGCTGGCTTAGAGTTATAGGTGGGTTGATGGATGAATGAATGGATAGATACCCTGTCTTAAAAAAAAAAAAATTAGATAAGCTGGACAGAGCAGCTCATACCTGTTAGCTCATCACTGGAGGGGGAGGGGCAGAGACAGGACCATTGCCACAAGTCTGAGACCAGCCTGGGCTTCAGAGCGTTTTCCAGGCTACATTGGGAGAGACTGTCTCAAAACACAACAACAGATTAACGGGAGGGAAAGTGGATAGGCGTGTGATAAAGCAAACATAGTGAGACAGTAGTAGATTCTAAGATGATGGCTACATTGGTATTCACTGAGAACAACTAGTCAACACTAAGCCACAAATATCGAAGTTGTATGATTTGACATCACCTAGCACTATAGCATACTCAAGATAAGTAGACATAAAAGTCTCCTTTTGGTTTGTTGTTCTTTCGCTGTGTAGCTAAGAAAGACCTTAGCTCCTGGTCTTCTTGTCCTTCCTTCTCATCTGTGTGATTACAGGCCTGTGTCAACATAATCATCTAAAAGTCTGTTTTTATAATAACCAATCGTCTGTATCAGTTTGCATTTCCTATAGTTTTATGAGAGTGAAGCCTATAGAACATGCTGGTTTTAGTTTGGCTTGTCGGTTACTTAGCAGGTTGGCCACACTGCATGCGCATCAGTAACCTACATTCCCATGTATTCCACTATACGGCTGCACCACAGTTCATTCACTCATTTCCTTGTCGATTATGGATAGTATACATTTCGATTGCTGTGTGGAGCTGAATAGATCTGCCACAGTACCCATACATATGGTTCTTTTGTCAATAATGGGAACTAAACCCAGGATCTCATACACACTAGGTGTGCACTCTAATCTACTACTGTCTGTACCATCAAACCTGACTCATACATAAGTTTTTCTATAGATACACTTCATCTACTCTACTTCATACTTCAAAATCTGCTGCATCGGGTATCAAAGCTGGGCTGCCAACTGGAGAACTAGGCCTAGACGATCTAAAAGGCCTTTAAGACCAACATGTTCCAAATCATTTCATTATGTTACCTGTCTCTCCATCCCAAAGTTCAGTGACAAGCTGCAAGCAAACCTGACTTCCTTAACATTCCTACAGTCACATAGTGAGATGCTAGGTCCCGACAGTTCTGCCTTTTCAACACTACTCACATAGCATCCATCTTAATCCAAATGTGTATTTCCTCTTAGACAAAGCCTTCTTGCTTCTCTCCCTTACCTGAGGCCTCATTCTTCCTCTTCCTTGGCCAAAGTGAGGTTTCTAAACTTCAAACCAAGTGTTACTTCCCTACTTAAAACACCTCACTGGCCAGGTGTGCTAGCTAGCCCATACCTATAACCCCAGCACCAGGGTAGTTGAGCCAGGACAGCTAAGCTACAAGTTCAAGATTAGTCTGAGCTGTAAAATGTCTAAAAACAAAAGCCCTCCCCAATGGAGAAGCTAGAGAAAGCACCCAAGGAGCTGAAGGGGTGTGCAACCCTATAGGAGGAACAACAATATGAACTAACCAGTACCCCCCAGAGCTCATACCTCTAGCTGCATATGTAGCAGAAGATGGCCTAGTCGGCCATCACTGGGAAGAGAGGTCCCTTGGTATTGCAAACTTTATATGCCCCAGTACAGGGGAATGCCAGGGCCAAGAAGTGGGAGTGGGTGGGTAGGGGAGCAGGGCGGAGGGAGGGTATAGGGAACTTTCAGGATAGCATTTGAAATGTATATAAAGAAAATATCTAATAAAAAACAAAAACAAAAAAACACAAAATCCCTGGCTTAAAAACAAGTCCTCTCTCCAGACATATCCACTACCACCTTGCCTCCACTTAGTCTTCTTAATATATGTCATTTATCCTTAGTGCCAAGGGCAATACCTGTTCTGAAACAAGAATCAAGTATTTGTGGGATATGATAGATGTAGTAGGAAAGACACTGTGGGGCCTAATAAATACATTCAGGAAAAGGAGCAGTGCTCTCCAGAAAGATCTGGGTAGGAAATCAAACAGGAAGGCCAAGGTAAAGCCATCTTATAAATTCCATGCTTAAAAAACTTAACTTTAGGGCTGGGGAGATGGCTCAGCGATCAAGAGCACTGACTGCTCTTCCAAAGGTCCTGAGTTCAATTCCCAGCAACCACATGGTGGCTCACAAACATCTGTAATGGGATCCGATGCCCTCTTCTGGTGTTTCCGAGATCAGCTACAGTGTACTTGTCATATACATAAAATAAATAAAAATCTTTAAAAAAACAAAACAAAACAAAACAAACAAACAAAAAAAAACCCTAACTTTAACTTAAAGGACATCAACAATTTTGAACAAATGTATAACATGTTCAAAAGTACTTTATAACTTCTGAAATATGTAAAGGCAGGTGGGTTGGGGGTAAGGAACTCAACTGAGAGGCTACCACAGTAACCTCGGAAACTCCAAGCAGTTAGCAGAGCAGAGTCCAAGAGCATGTTAGAGGTTGATAAGCAGAAGGTTGGCCTGAAGGGGGGCAGCAGTACAGAAAGGAGTCCTAGGCTTCAGTTTTGAGCCAATCAAATAAAAGTTTAAAGCCATTAATCAAGAAGTTAAAAACTGGTGGTGGGGGTCAGTTTTGAGTATCCCCTTACAGACTTGGCAACATTTCCAAATAGCTAACTACTGGCAAACTATATGCAGCATACAAAGGGTAGAAATTCAAAACGCCAAACCAAAAGGAGGGGGATTTGAAGATTTACTAAGTTACAATGTTGCTTTAGAAGCTTTAAAAAAAATGTAGCAACATTTCTAAATTACTTTAAAGTCTGACAAACTCAAGGTAACCTACAAAGATACTTGTTCAAAATGAGTCCCACCCGGGTGGGTGTGGTGGCCCACGCCTTTAGTCCCAGCACTTGGGAGGCAGAGGCAGGCAAATTTCTGAGTTCGAGGCCAGCCTAATCTACAAAGTGAGTTCCAGAACAGTCAGGGCTATAAAGAGAAACCCTGTCTGGAAAAACCAAAAAACAAACAAACAAAACCTAACAGGTGTCCGGCATAGCACCTGTGTACAAGTCCAATAGGGTAGCTAATGTGAATATGGACAAGTAAATTAGGACTTAAAATTCACTGCTGAGTTAGGATGGGCCACTAGGAAGAAACAATGGAGCACAATCCAACTCAGCCCTAAGGGTTTGAGAAAATCTCTGAGGTTGAATAGTATTAGACCAGATAAAATGCACAGACTATCCAAAAAGCCTCAGGTATGAAAACACACAGTTGGGCACTGTACAAGTAGTTTAAAGTCTGAAGGGTTCAAGATAAGGACACACCCACACAAAATGTCCAAGGGCACATCTACATGAAAGGCCCAACACACATACATATTCAGAATATGAGAATATATCCAACTTTGTCTTGGGTGTCTTAAGAGCATTGCAGGTGGAAATTTAAATGAGGAAAAGAACCTCACACATAAGGGAGACTCTGTAAACTCCCTCTTCATATCACTTCTGCAGGGAGGTCTCTGCTTCAAATGGAAAACCAATCAACCACGAGCTATAGAACACAAGCAACACTGTGGTGAACTGGAGACAAACCCCTTTCCAAAGAAAGCAGTCACTCAAAACTCTAGCGGTTTACTGATGGTGAAAATGTATGGCCAGAGCTGGGCGTGGTGGCGCACGCCTTTAATCCCAGCACTCGGGAGGCAGAGGCAGGCGGATTTCTGAGTTCCAGGGCTATACAGAGAAACCCTGTCTCGAAAAACCAAAAAAAAAAAAAAGAAAATGTATGGCCAGTCCATCTATAATTCAAAACAAACAAACAAACCTCAGAGTTTATGTGATAGTTCTCATTTTAAGAAACTGGTGACTGCCGGGAGTTGGTGGCGCACGTCTTTAATCCCAGCACTTGGGAGGCAGAGGCAGGCGGATTTCTGAGTTCGAGGCCAGCCTGGGCTACAGAGCGATTTCCAGGACAGCCAGGGCTATACAGAGAAACCCTGTCTCGAAAAAAAGAAACTGGTGACTAATTACATACATTGAAAAAAAAAACAAAATCCACAATGCCAGCCGCCACACAAAATAGATTTCAGCAAGGGCCACCCAAGTGGCAAGTTAGAGTAGTCTGCCAACTTCTACAATGCTCTGTCTACCATTCTAAAGGAGCCTCGAGTGTTACTTTGGAGGTTTCCTTAGAATAGGAGCTATTGCTTTTAAGCCATATACCTCAAACTGGTAGTGTTCTATGAGAGCTTTTGTACATATAAATCAATTTTTCTGTCTTCATCCTGTTCTGTCAAAATACCAAACTTCTAGCATCATGAGGCATTCTTCTCCAATTCTCCAAGCTAAGCAGGCAATTTTGCAGGTCAAGCCAATGTAGAAATGGACTGAAGTCTCATGGGGTCATTAAGGATGCACAACAAGGTAGTCTCTTTGATTTTCTTAGAAAAATACAGAGGTTTGTAAGTAAGGAGACACTTGAGGATAAAACCCAGGAACCCAAGTCTGAAAGATAAAAAGCAAAGTCTTCCAACAAAGCCAACAGTTTCCATATAACCTACCAAGAGGGGAAGGGGAGAACAGAGCAAAGGAGAAACTGAAAGGTACTGGCCTCTGAGGAGTATGAAATACCTTTCAAAACTTTCTGGTAAAATAGAAAAGGCTCTGCATAGTGGCACAGTAAACGCCAGGTACTCAGTAGTAACAAAACTGCATCTTAGCAAAGACAGCACGAAAACCATCTGAGCAACAAGAAATGGAGATTAAAACTACTGAAGAGTAAAACAATTTCTACAGGTAAGGCAAATGAAAACAAGAACCAATCTGGTTGTTTTAAAATCCATTCAAACACGCCTGTTTCAGATGTCTTAGTACTACTAATACTTAGTATTTACTATGTCACTAAGTGTTGCTTTAGAAGCTTTTTAAATGTAGCAACATTCACGAATAACTTTAACCACTGGCAAACAAAAATTCAAAACGCCTAACCAAAGGACAGACAGTTGCTTTAGAAGCTTTTAAAATGTAGCAACATTTCCAAATAATTTATTTCAACCTCTGGCAAACTCAAAGACATAAAGACTAAAAGATGCAAAACACCAAACCAAATGACGTTCAAAGATTCTCAGACACTTCAAAAGAACCAATCTGAATACAGTGGCATGTGCATCACCGCTGTAATGGGGGAGGGGGTCAAGAAAACGGGGAGTTATGACTGAGGACGAGCACAGCCGAGCAGGCCATGTTCTTGCTGGCAAGCAACCTCGCAATTACTTAGGCAAGCACTGTGGCCAAGGCACTTTCGAGCCAGTGAGAGTACCGGACTCCTAAACGAGAGGTTGACCGCAGTTCGGAAGATCGAGAAGGTAGGCAATGGCCTTCGTTGACCTCCACGGAAAACCGAGGCTCCTCCAACCCCCGCCTCCGCGCTTGGATGATCCAGACCAACCCTCCCCGACTGTGTGCGGCCTTCCCACGCACCCCGGGCGAGTGTCAACAGCTGGAGCAGCGGACGCGGGGAACCTCGCAGCCCGGGCAGACCTCCCCGAGATCCGAGACCGGGAAGAAAGGCGACAGTGGCGCCCCGCCTCCCCGCCCTCGCCCGGCCCCGCGCGGACTGCGGCCGGGAAGCGGGTTCCGCGCCCCTACCTTTTTCAGCGCAGGCACCAGCAGCCCCCGCCACTTGGGCGCGTTCTCCTCGCTGAAAAACTCGTAAGGCAGCTGCTGCGCCTGCATGGTGCCCGCGGGGCGCCTCGGGGCGGGCGGAGGGGCGGCGGCTCGCGGCGCGGAGAAGGGCCACAGCCCGTGCACGGCCCGGCCCCCTCGGGGCGCCGCGCGGCCCGGCTAGCGCTGGCGAGGAGTCTGGGGGGCGAGGCCCGCGGCCGGACACCCACCCGACACGCGCGCCGCTCGCCGAGAGCCAACGCAACCCGGCGGCGGCGGCGGCGGCATCCCGCACCACCGCCCCGGGGCAGGCCCCCCGCTCCGCCCCGGGCCGCCCTCCGCCGGGGCTGCGCTCCCCGGCACGGCCTGGCCCGCCGAGAGACGGCGCGTGGATGGACGCTCCGGCCGGTGGCGCCCGCTCGCCAGCGGGGAACTCAAGCGAGAGGCCCAGAACGGGACGAAGCGGGAGCAGGGGTCGGTGGGGAACGGGGAGGGACCGAGGTCGCTGCCGGGGAATCCGGCCGCTCGGCCGTCGCCGCCGCCGCCGCTGCTGCTACCGCTGCCGCTGCTGCCGCCGGTGTAGCGCCGGAGCTTCCTACTAGCAAACTGAACCTGCTCGCAACTGAGCATGCGCCGCTGGCCCGGACCGGTTCGCTCCGGGTTTTCCGGCTGCCCGCGGATGAGGAGGGGTGCGCGCCAGAGGCTGGGGAGGGCACTCGGAGAGGCGGGGCTGAAGGACCCTGAAGGCGAACCCGCGACCCGAGAACCTGGGTGTGGGGGCCTGCGAGCAGGCGAAGCGCCCCCTTTGTGTGGTCCGACCGCCCGGGAGCCCATCCAGCTCTAGGCGATCCTAGGCCCTGTGTTTCAGAAAAGGGGTGTGTGTACTTTGTTCCCAGCACGAAGATAAGAAGTGCCCTGAGCATGCACTGTATACTAAACAGATTGCACAAAAGATAGATCCCTCTCACAAAAACAAAACAAAACAAAACAAACAAACAAAAAAGGCGGCCCGACTGCTCAGTGTTTGTCTGGTGGGAGGAGAGATTGCCTTGTTTCCATCTGCCTTTCCACGCCAATGAGGACGTAACGCATACATATAGTATTTATTGATCATGTGTCTATTCAAACCCACGAGCTTTTATTTATGGATTTAGCCTGTCCTGCTTGGGATCTTTCATAGCTTCGACTGGATAATTAGCTTCTGGAAGGCAGGGATTTCCTCCCAGCCCTCACCTCGCCTTGGTACAGAACCCAGGATAGAGATATAAAAATCGCATATAGAATGCTATAAAAGCAGTACCTATGAATTGTCCCTCCATCCTAAGGATGGACATGCTTATTATAGTGGCACTGTGCAACGATGTGGCACATTGTGCTCTATCATTAAACGCTTTCTTAGTAAAACGTTGTCTTAGTTCTCAGTTTTCATTTCATAGATGAGAAGACAGTTGAAGAACCAGCCTAGGTTCAAATTAACATTATGTCTTGCTGTTTTGTAGTACAATAAACAAGATCTCACAGATGAAAAATGTTTGAAACCACCATCTTTTAGACTACCTCATAGGATGTGAATGAAATCTGTAAGTCTTTCCTTTTATAATACATATACAGATTTGCATCTTAAAAAAAAAAAGTCCCCCTCATTTTGAACGTGTTCAATAACAGTTTGAAGTTCATCCATTAACCATCAGAGTAGTAAGACAACAGAGCAGGCCTGCTGGTGGGAGGGCTCAGCCAGGAAAGAGCAGGTGCAGCCACGACTGGGAACCCAAGTTCTGTCTTAGAGACCCAAACGCTGGGAGCAGAAAAACTGACTCCCAGAAGTTCGTCTGATCTCTACACATGTCCAGTGGCAGGTGCACCACACACAAGATAAATATAATTTTTTAAAAGAGAAAGACAGAGGAATTATAGCTTAGGAAGGACTTAGAAAAGGAGTTTCAGAGAACAACTGATATATCCGTTATTTTCAACAACTGGTTTGTGTGGTTTTAAATGACTGAACCAAATCAACCAATTATAGAAAACGAATCCTTGGCTTCTCATTATTAAAACACATTTCAAGCTGCGAGCAGTGATGTAGCCGCTAATCGCAGCTCAGCTCTCGGGAGAGAGGTAGATGCAGAGGAGCAAGGCCAATCTCAGCTGCGTGGTGGGTTCCAGTCCAGCCAGGGCTGCATGAAATGCTATCTCAAAATCTAAAGAACACACACTTCAAAGTTCGACACAAAGTTACCAATCTGGCACTTACTTAAAACTTAAGGTTTTCTCTCAACTGTCAATCATGGTTTATCACACTCTAGTCAACTCTAACCTGTGTATTCCCAGAAAGCACCACTCCTCCCAGTCTGGAGTGCCTAGGTGTTCACATGGCTAGTTCTAAACATCAAAATCTCCAAGAAGCCTATTCTGATCAGTCTAATTAACTACCATCCTGTATAACTCTTTCCAAGCACTCAAAAACATCTATTTGTGAACGCCCCTCACTAGAATGTAAATGCAAACAACAACAACAACAAAATCAACATTTTATGTATGTAGTTCATTATCATATCCCAGGATTTATTACGTATGCACAGCAGGAGGCACTGCTTTTAATGGCATCAAAGTTGCATAGAGGAAACTTGCAGTAAGAATACATAGTTGCCTGGTGTAGTAGTACAAGTCTTTAGTCCCAGCATTTGGGACAGAGGAGTTCGAGGCCAGCCTGGTCTACATAGTGAGTTCCTGGACAGTCAGAGCTACATAGTGAAACCCTTTCTCAAAACAAACAAACAAACATTCCATAAAGTTATCGCAGGAAAATAGGTGATCTTTGGGATTGTGCGAGCAAAATCTACATAAAATCACTTCAAGATACCAGAGAGCATTAAGTTAACTGAACTCCAAGATTCCCTTGCACTAGGTGATTTAAGTACAAAGGGAGCAAGCCCTGGGAACATGGATTGTCGGCCAGGTCAGGTTTTCACCAGTGTGAAATTCTGGCTGCAGACTGAAAGCAAGTGGCTCAAGGGAAATTGCTTCCTAGCGGAGTAGCAAGAGGGGAAGTCGTGGAGCCATCGAGCCTCTTCCAACTGTCTGCCTACATCTCTTAGGACAAAAGCAAACACCAAGAACAGCAGATAGCAATGCCAGGCACAAACGCGTCGATCTCGCGCAGAGGGCCTCCGACTGGCGGCGCAAGCGCAGACGCTCCCCTTGGCGCCACTCCACGGTGCTAGGCAGCCTCACTGCCAGAACGGAGGTGACGCAAGGGGGCGCGTCTGTACTCACTCGTCGCATCCCAAAGCAAGAGCGCCCAGGCATTGTAGCCGAGTTCCGAACTCATCCGACCTGGAGCATCAAGGGAAGGGGCGGGGAGGACGCCAGGCCGGGACCGCGCTCGCTGCAGGTGAAAGGGTGGTTCGGCTGGCCAAGACAGGACCACCTGCTTTCCTCCATCGCAGCGGGTGTGGGATCTAGCTGCTTTTCTGTTCCAGATCCACTGGCTTCGCAGGACAAACTCCAAGGTCCTTAACCTGGTACTCATGGTTTTGCACAATCACACCTCTACTTATCGGTCCAAATACATCTGGCCTCCCTCACACCCATCACACCCATGCTCGTGTTGTTTGTTCCAAGTGTTTGGAATACCTGTAACGTCTTCTCCAATCCGTGCAGCACTGTCACACCTCAAAACCCCTGGCATTTAGAAACTCTCACCTAGTCTCCCCCAACCCCACCCTAAAGCTTAAATATTGTGTCTCTACAGTCCTCAGTCCCCATGCAGAATTCCTACCCTTGAACTTCAGGGTCTCACAGGCATTAAGAACAGCAACTTCAACCATTAACATTTATAGCCTCCTGAAGCACATTCAACTGCATTCTTTGAATCTTTTTTCCCCCTCAACCCTCACCTTCAATTCCCCTGTTTCAAATAGTGTGTCCTCGGGAAACATACCAGAGAAAACCCGGATTGAGCAGAGCACTGGATGCTTACCAGTTAGTATTCATCCTCTCCCTTGTCCTCTCTCCTCCCACTTTGCAAAGGTGGTAGGAAGCAGGGTAGATACAATTATAAGAAATGGTCAAACGGTCAAGATTTTTCTTCCCACTTGCTATTTGTTAGAATCCCCACAGGGTTCAACTTTTTGCAAAAATCTTCTCTCCATTTGATTCACATCATAATAGATCCTCAAACTGATCACACAGATCAAAGCAATTTTAACCAAATTCCCAATACTGTTTTTGATTGAATACTACAAACTAATTCTAAGCCACGACGAGTGAAAGAACATAGACCAATTTTTCTTTTAAATAACAAAGTGTGTGTGTGTTCATTTGTGTGTGTGTGTGTGTGAGAGAGAGAGAGAGAGAGAGAGAGAGAGAGAGGCTATACCAGCCTATAAGGGATTTTTGTCATCATTATTTCTCTTTCTTTCTTTCTTTTTTTGTTTGTTTGTTTGTTTGTTTCTCAAGACAGGCTTTCTCTGTATAGCCTTGGCTGTCCTGGAACTCACTTTGTAGACCAGACTGGCCTCTAACTCAGAAATCTGCCTGCCTCTGCCTCCCAAGTGCTGGGATTAAAGGCGTGTGCCACCACGCCCGGCCATTATTATTTTCTTTATGTGGTGGGAGAAGGGTGTCTCATGAAGTCCAGGCTGATCTCAAAATCATGATGTAGTTAAAGATGACAGTGACTTTTTGACCTTCCTGCCAGCCCCTGCCAAGTGCTGGGATTACAGCTGTCACACCAGAGTTGGGTTTATTTAAGAGTAAAAGTCTTAAATTTGGAAAGCTGATATTGATAGAGTATCAACTAGATGGCCACTTTGTTCCGATTTCACCAAAGTGTCCCAAAGGCGTTCTTTAAAGAGATTCTTTTGTTTCGATTGTTTGCCTATAGGCTTGTGCTACTACAGATTGCCCTCTTAACACAGACTATCTTTCCATTTCCGGAAGTTATTTATTCCTTATGATGGTGCTGGGGATTGAACATTACTACTTCCAACGTGTTTCTTCTTAACCTTCTTCAGGCAAATACTCTGCCACTAAGTCATAACCTCAACTTTGATCTCTTTCAGTAATGATTTGCAGGCTCCATAGCATGCCAGGGTAGGGACAGTTGTCATCCAACATGCTCATGAGTACTTTATTCCTTTGAATTTCTAAGGCCGTCAAGTTGGGGCAGCAAGCCTTTCACCCACTGGACTATCTTTCTAGCCCTGAAATGACATTTCATTTTATTTTATCTCAAGTCATTTAAAATGTATTAGGGGGCGGTTATTTTCAAATTTAAGCATGAAAATTTTGAGAGTAGGAGATGTAAGTGATAAGTTTTGAGTTCTGCTACCACAATGCACATGCACAGATATTGTTAGAAAGTCTGACTTTCAAAAGTGCAGATGTATAGTCATTACATATGATTGCATCACTTACGTGGTTCAGCTACACAGCCTTATCATTCAAATTTACTGACAGCTAACTGAATATCCTGTGGTTTTCTATTTTATTTGGGGATGTTGGTTTCTTGTTTCTCGGTACGAACTCATGCTGTCCAGTGTGCTCATCAACCTGATATAGAGCTAAGCATGACTTAGAACTTACAGATTCAGCTGGGCGCAGTGGTGCAAGCCTTTAATCCCAGCACTTGGGAGGCAGTGGCAGGTGGATTTCTGAATTCGAGGCCAGCCTGGTCTACAAAGTGAGTTCCAGGACAGCCAGGGCTATACAGAGAAACCCTGTCTCGAAAAAAGAAAAAAGAAAAAAAAAAAAGAATTTACGGATTCTCCTGTCTCTGTCTCAGAATGCTGACATTACAGACGGGCATCACCATTTCCAGTTTATGAAGTGCTGAGGATCAAACCCAGGGTGTCATGCCTGTGAGGCAGACACTAACTGAGCTACATCCTAGCCCTGTCTTAGCCACTTTCAATGAGTATATTCACATTATTATATAATCAGTACATAGAACTGTGTTTTTAGGGTTTCACTTTGTAGCTCAGACTGACCTAGAACTCACAATCCTCCTGCATCAACTTCCTGGTTGCTAGGTGCACAAGCATGTGCCACTGGGCCCAATGAATGTGCAAAACTCCATATTGCAGAACTAAAACTCCATACTGTTAGAAACTCCCATTCCCTATTCCTTCATCCTGGCAGTTACCATTCTTCCCACTCCTATGAATTTTTTATTATAGATATCATTTCTTTGACATCATACAGTAGAGACATATATCACCTAACATTTATGGATCAGGCATGGGGGGGTGCACACCTATAATCTTTTAGGGAGGCAAGGAGAGGCAGATTTCTGTGAATTCAAGGTCAGACTGGTCTATATAGCAAGTTCCAGGCCAGTCAGGGCTACACTGTGAGACCATGTCTCAAAAAGTTCCCCCTTTATTATTACTAGCCTCTGTATGTGATGCTTGTGAGCTTGCACATGACAGGGAACACGGATAAAAGTCAGAGAGCCAGAGGACAACTTCCACGTTCTTTTGGTGGAGGTGAGTGAGGCTCCAGGAATTGAACTCAGATTACCAGGTTTGTGTGGCTACCAAGTGTGCTTACCCACTGCTGAGCCCTGAGATGTTTTGTGAAATGTATTGTTAGCTGTCTTAGCTAGTGGGTTTCATTACTGTGAAGAGACACCATGACCAAGACAACTTTTTATAAAGAAAAACATTTAATTGGGGCTGTGTTGCAGGATTTCCCCTGTCCAATCACATTAGGGCAGTGGGAGGTTTGTGATTGAGCAGGAGAAGGGAGGTGGATGAAGGAGTTAAGGAGAGAGAGAGAGACAGAGAGACAGAGAGAGAGACAGAGACAGAGAGAGACAGAGACAGAGGGAGAGACAGAGAGAGAGACAGAGAGAGAGAGAGAGACACAGAGAGAGAGACAGAGAGAGAGACAGAGAGAGAGAGAGAGACAGAGAGAGAGAGACAGAGAGAGAGAGAGAGAGGCAGACGGAGACAGAGAGAGAGAGAGAGAGCTGAGGAGAACAAAATGGAGGCTGACAAGGTGTTATCAAAAGGCTAGAACAATTGTGTTAAAGCTTTATCATTATCATTTGGCTCTGAAATTATTGTATTGGTATCTTATAAACTGTGTTATTACTGATACATAAACCTGATTGGCTAATTAAACATTAGGAGTCTTGATTCTACCTGGTAATTAGGTGTTGAAATGGCTAACCAGGGATGTGTGGGGCATTTCATGAAATCGAGAGGAACTTCGGGACCCCATTGGAGAGATGGCCTGGTGGGAGACATGTGGCCTAGCAGGGCTGGTGAATTGGTGAGCTGAGAGACCCAGCAAATTAGATCGCCTGGTGCAGGGGCTAGCTCTAGATATTTCCCGCAACAGTGCTGGCTTACAGTTTCAGAGGTTCAGTTCATTATCATCATGGCAGGAAGCATGACAGCCTCTAGGCAGACATGGTGCTGCAGCAGGAACTCAGAGTTTTACATCTTGATCCACAGGCAGCAGAAAGGGATTGTGTCACACTGGTCAGACTTGAGCTCCTATGAGGTCTCAAAACCCATCTCCACAAGGCCACAACTCCTAACAGTGCCACTCTCTATAGTCAAGCATTCACACTCATGAGTCTCTAGGGGTCAAACCTATACAAACCACCGCATTAGGCAATCTTGTTCTTGTACAAGCATCATAGTATCCACTTATGTGCTTAAGATGGCTACATTCACTGGGTTCTATGGTACTATGTGCTGCTGTTATACGTGACTAGCATATTGTACTTAGCATAATATTCTTAAATCAAACTTCATCCAAGTTATAACATATAACAAAATTTCCTTACTTGTTTTTATTTTGGGGTTTTGGACAGGGTGTCATGTAGCCACAGCTGAACTCCAGTTCTATCTGTAGCAGAGGCTAGTCTTGAAGTCCTGAGCCTCCTGCCTCCATCTGCTGAGAGCTGTAATCACAGACATGGGGTTCCTTTTCAAGGAATTCCTTCAAATTCTGACATTCCTTTCCTTTGCAAGACATCATATGTCTGCATCCCATTTTTGATACATTCACCTGGTGATGGATATTTGGATTGCTCACATTTATTATGTGATGGTATGTATACTTACATACACACACACATACATACATACATACATACATACATACATACATAGAGAGAGAGAGAGAGAGAGAGAGAGCGCACACCGCCCAGACATTTTAGGCTTTTGTGATTTTGAGTCACAGATTAAAAGTGAATTTACTCTGTTAGCTGGGATTGTTGTGCTCAACTATTGGGTTGCATTCTAATTCAATAACAAGTTCAAGGCCAGCCTGGATGCTATATGGGACCCTGTGTCAAAAATTCAACAAATAAACAGCTCCTACAAAACAAAACAAAGGCCAGTGTAGGTAAGAAAGAATAAGTCTGGAATGCAGCTGGGCTCTTAAAATGTGCTGTTTGGTCTGGAGAGATGGCTCAGGGGTTAAGAGCACTGGCTGTTCTTCCGGAGGTCTGAGTTCAATTCCCAGCAACCACATGATGACTCACAACCATCTGTAATGTATTCTGATGCCCTCTACTGGTGTGTTTGAAGGCATCCACAGTGTACTCACATATATAAAAATAAATAAATCTTTTTTAAAAATGTGTTATGTCGTGTGATCTATGGGAAACTTCAAATAAAACTGAGTGTGCTATCATATTTGGTAAAGAAACATGACTAGCTAATGATAAAGAAAATATAGAATGGGTAATAAAAGAAGGCAGTTGTTAAAAATGAGCTACATTCACATGGCCAGTCATAAGAGGATAGTGATTGCCATGAGGTTTGTCAATAATATATTGTGTGTGTACATATGTGTGTATATATGCATATATGTGTGCATATGTATGGCTATGTGCATGTGTGTTCACATGTGTATGCATGTGTATACATATGTATGTGCATATGTGTGTATATTTATCAAACACCTTTCTTTTTTCTCCTTCCTTTATAGGCTAACATTGGATACATTGAATTTGTATTAGTAATTAAGTATTTTAATTTTATATCAAAATGTTTGTTATAGACTATTAGAAGAGTAAACATTGCTCAGTGACTTTATTTCCTCCTCCAAGAAAGAAAATAAACAAAAGCAAAACTCCACAAAATCAAGCCAATGAACAAACACTTTAAAATACAGTTCCAACAGCATTGCTCCCTGGTTGGAGGATGTCCCTAGTCCTCGTCACAGAGTCTAGATTGACTGAACCTGCCACGCCTTCATTAGACTCCCAAGTTCTGGTATTATAGGCATGTGCTACCGTGTCCAACTTCTGTAGTTTTATGAAAACTTTTAATTGTGAAATATTATTTCATTGACTTGAATCCAAATAAGTAAAAACACATGCCTGCCTTTGTGTACTGGACCCGCTCTAATTATGCACCCCTCTGCATATCACGAGTCAAGCCAGCCAAAGGCAATGCACACATTTCTCTGTGCGTTCCAAACCTGACACATTTGACTTGAGATTTTGGATGAAAGCCAGCATTCCAACTAGAGTTGGGAACCACAGGGAAATTCCAGGCCCCTAGGAGAGATAAGCTGAGGCCTCTAAAACTAGGATGCTGGGCCACCCCCTTAAGAGCTGTATCCTCTTTTTCTGACTCTTTAACCCATTTTTATGAGAGTAACCAAAGGGTAGTTTACTGGTATCCAGGAGGGATGGGAGCAAGAGGGAAACAGCACTGGTCTGAGACATGGGATAAGAATGTGGCAGAACATTTAATCTACTACTGCATAATTTCACCCTATCAGCTTTACTGAAAGTGACACAGTGTCCATCTGTCACATAAACAAAATGAAACCTGGTTGTGTTTCCCTGGGTCCTTTGCTCCTTCCCTCCAGATGGAAGGCTTCAGGCTGCCCAGGCCTTTCTGCTCCCTGTGGTACCCAGGCAGCAGCCTCTCGGATCTCCGAGACTTCTGCTCCTCTTCCTCCTCTTATCCTGCTTCCCACTCTCACTGTGTGCTACACTGTACTCTTATTTCTTGGGAGATCCTCATTTCCCTGAGTAAATATGGGCACGTGGTCGGTGTTTATGCCTGTGCCGTCAACCTTCCTTATTGCAGTGAGCACTTTCCTTGGGGGAATTACCTTTGGCTCGGTGTGTCCATCAAGATAACTCCCTTTCTCTGACTGAAGGAAACTTGTTTTCTTTTTCTTCTTTCTTTATTTCCTTTCTTTCTGAGACAAGAGTCTTATTTTGTAGCCTAGCCTGGCCTGAAACTCACAGTGCAGCTCACGGTGTCTCAAATTCCCATCAATCCTTTTGCTTCAACCTCCAGAGTGCTGGGGTTACAGGCATGAGACACCATTACACTGCTGTCAGACAATTTGGGGGAGTCCTACCTCAGGTGTCACATGTTACTAGGGAAGCCGGAGTCCCTTCTCAGGGTTCTTAGTCACGTTAATAAAAGAATTTAAGACTTGACTCTGAGGGAAGCTCAATGACATTTTTGTCAGAGTTTCAAAGAAAAACAACAGGGCAGGCAAGCTGGAAATCTTGGCAGCTCAGGGAGGGGGAATGGAGACTAGGATGAGAAGAAGCCGAGCTGCTTGGGTTAAGATGGAATGTTAGGCGGCGGTAGTCAGGCACACAGTAGACAAACTGCTGCATGACAAAAAGGTTGTGTGGAGAGCAGCTGATTAACAGGAAGAATGCCCAAAGTACTAGGGAAAGCATCCCTGGGCCCTGGCCAGAGTCTGAAAGAAGACATTAGAGAAGAGAAGGAAAAGACCTCTGGGTGGATCTGTAGTAGTTGTATCAGGGGTGGTTTTCTAGGAAGGATAAATGTATCTCATTAGGAAAATAGTTATTTCACCCAATCTGTTTAGGATGGCTTACAATGAATCTATCTCCTGAGAGACAGTTCTTTAGCAAGGTAACTGACTCCTCCAATTGAATTGACTCTTCTGTCGGTGATAGCTTGGGATAGGATGTCTCTACTCAAGATGAGAAGCAAATAACTTTCCACTAATGGACCTCACGGAGTCTTGACTTTCTTTCTCTTTTTTCTTTTTCTTTTTTTTTTTTCCCCCAAGACACGGTTTCTCTGTGTAGCCCTGGCTGTCCTGGAACTCACTCTGTAGACCAGGCTGGCCTCGAACTCAGAAATCTGCCTGCCTCTGCCTCCCAAGTGCTGGGATTAAAGGCGTGCGCAACCACTGCCCAGCGAATCTTGACTTTCAATGCAACTGCAAAAACACCTAGCTCTGAGCGGGACGTTCAATGAGATTTATGTGGAAAAGGTTAGGTGCTGTTTTGGTGGCCTTTGAGGCACACTTTTTGATGAAGCTCATCGTAGTGCCATATCTACTATTTTCTGACCTCAAAGAAGAGACACACAGGGTCTGTTCTAATGGCATGGAAGCTGGGCACGGTGACCCACGTCTAGATATTGTTCCAGTAGTTGGGAGGTGGAGGCAGGAGGATTACAGGCCAACACCCCCCTTCTGTTTGTTGTTGTTTTGCTTTACTTCTAGATTTTATCATTGCTTTAGTTAGCATGTGCTTTGCAGTGATCCGCCAGTGGAGGTCAGAGGTCATCCCATGGGAGTCGGTTCTCTCCTTCTCTCTGCCATGTGGTTCCAAGAACCAAACCCAGGTTGTCAAGCTTGGCGGCAAGCACCTTTCCCCACTGAGCCATTTCACCAACCCTAAATGTTCTTCACAGAGCCTGCTTGGTAAAAAGACATTCATTTCCTAACATGGCCTCCCTTCATCTACCTTACAACCGCCCAGAGAATTTTACTGTAATGGTTTGTGGTTTTCTATGTAGCAAAAGTTCGAAAGTATTGAGTGAGCCTGTTTCTGCAGGCTACAGTGACCCAGGTCCACTGTCAAGAGCAGAGTGGCTGCAGCAATATTGATTTTTTAAACTTGTCTTAGAACGTGACCTTTCACATAATTTTTAAATATATATTGCTAAGACTGGCATCTTTCTGGAAAATGATGCACTTCTGTAAAGCTAGAGACTGTGCCTATCCATTGCTGATTTCAAAGCTGCAGCACGACCCAACAAATCCTAACACTCGGAGCTGAGGCAGCAGGATCACCATTAGTTCAAGGCTAGCCTAGGCTTTGGGCAAGGCCCTGTCTTAAAAAAATAAAATTTAAAAAATCTTGGCCTAGTGACTCATGCCTGCATTCCTAACACTCAAAAGGCTGGGGCAGGAAGACTGCCATGACTCCAGGTCAGCCTGGGCTATGCAGTGAGTTCGAGGACAGTCTGGGCTATATAACAAGACCCCACCTTCTTTCTCCCTCCCACTAAAGACCATAAAATCCTCACTGTAGGAAGTGGAGATATGGCTCAGAGGTAGAGTGTTTGTCTCACATGTACGAGGCCCTAGGTTTGATGGTGAAGCCTGAAAAAAAAAAAAAAAAGACAGAAAGGAAGAAAGGAAAGAAGGGAGGAAGGAAGGGAGGAAGGAAAGGAGGAAGGGAGAGAGGGAGGGAAGAAAGAAGGAAGGAAGGGAGGGCGGGGGAGGAATGAAGGAAGGGAGGAAGGAAGGAATAGAAAGAAATTACTATAGGCTGTAATCATTTCCTCTCTAATATCTTAGAGCTTTGTAACCCTCTGCAATCAAGTCTGTAGAAAAGCTTAATTCAAGACCCTTATCTTAGGCAGGCGCGGTGGCACACTCCTGTCATCTTAGCACTTGTAAAGTGGAATCAGGATCAGAAATTGAAGGCCATCCCTGATTACACAGTGAGTTTGAAAACAGCCTGGACTGTACAAAAACCTAATCTAAAACGTGAGTAAGTTAGTGGAGCACCTGCCTAGCCCCGGGATCATTCTAACACCACAGACACTGAGCACAGTGGTATGAGAGTGCAATCCTGGGACTTGGAAGGCGGAAGGCGGAGGCAGAGGCATCAGGAATTCAAGGTTATCCTCCAACACTTTGTGAGTGTAAGCCTAGGCTACAGGAAAACATGTCTAAAAAAAAAAAAATATTAAAGAAAGGAAACCTCGGGCTTTATAAGCCGGGCGGTGGTGGCGCACGTCTTTAATCCCAGCACTCGGGAGGCAGAGGCAGGTAGATTTCTGAGTTCGAGGCCAGCCTGGTCTACAGAGTGAGTTCCAGGACAACCAGGGCTACACAGAGAAACCCTGTCTCAAAAAACCAAAAAAAAAAAAAAAAAAAAAAAAAAAAAAAGGGAGGGGGGGAAATCTCAAGAAAAGTAAGCAAGCTTGTTGACAGCGGGAACAGAATGAACTCTGTCAGCCCTAAAGACCTCGGCTGCCATCTCAGTATGAGCTTCCTCCTGCAGGTCACCTGATGGCACAGACGGCAATGTGGACGGCGTCTTGACTTAGAAGTTAATGTTCATTTCTACCACTATCAGTTACTTGTATTAAAAAAAAAATTAAAGACTGTGATATGGGGCTGGAGAGATGGCTCAGTGGTTAAGAGCACTGACTGCTCTTCCAAAGGTCCTGAGTTCAAATCCCAGCAACCACATGGTGGCTCACAACCATCTGTAATGAGATCTGGCGTCCTCTTCTGGTGCTTCTGAAGACAGCTACAGTGTACTTAGATATAATAATAAATAAAAAATCTTTAAAAAAAAGACTGTGATATGAATAATGTTGCTCAAGAGAATTTATCACCTGATTGTTAGGTCAGGTCCCCCAAGACAGATGTGGTGGCACACACCTTTAATCCCAGCACTTGGTAGACAGAAGCAGGAAGGTCTCTGTAAATTCCAAGTGGTTTACATATCCAGTTCCAGATGTTATCACAAGCCTGTGCCCAGTGACCTTCTTCTGCTAGCTAGTCCAAAGTCCCAGTAGTTTCACAACTTCCCAAGTGAGCACCACCAGTTGGGGACCAAGTGTAAGAATACATGAGCCTTCAGGAGATACTTCAGATCTGTGGCCTCCCTTCCCCCAGCCTGGAACCTGCTTGCTCAAAGGTGGAGCTACCGGCTCATTCGTCCTGCCACACCCACTGCTGGAACCTGCCTTTGCTGCCTGGAGGCACACATGTGTTCGTCCTGCTACTGGACCCTGAGTTACTTGGAGGGATATTGGGTTCCCTCCCCCTTCCTTTATAACTGAGTGTCTGGAATTAGTAAAATTGAGCTTTGATCAGGATTTGTCTTAGCTCCATTCTTTCTTCCGCCCCGTCTAGATTCCTCTCTTTTCAGCGAACTGCCATTCTCAGTTGAACCGTTCGTGTTGTGGACTGCGGGCAGGCCGCAACACAGATCTGTCTCAGTCACTGTTCTATTGCTTGAGGAGGCACCGTGACCAAGACAATTCTTAGAGAAGAAATCATCTTGAAAAAACAAAACAAAACAAAAGAAATCATTTAATTAGAAGCTTGCTTACAGTTTGAGAGACTTAATCCATTACCATCATCTTGGGGAACATGGTGGCAGGCAGACATGGTGTTGGAGAAGAAGGAGGAGGAAGAGGGGGGAGGGGGAGGAGGGAGAGGGGAGAGGGGAGGGGGAGAGGGGAGGAGAGAGACTGGGCCTGAAATGGGTTTTTGAAACTCCAAAGCCCACTCTTAGTGACACACTTACTCTAACAAGGCCACACCTCCTGATACTTCTAATCCTTTCAAATAGTGCTACTTTCTGATAAATAAGTATTCAAATTTAGGAGCCTATGGGATCATTCTCTTTTCTTTTTAATTTTTATTGCTTATTTTATTTATTACATTTCAAATATTATCCCCCTTTCTGGTTTCCCCTCCACAGACCCCCTATCCTATCCTCCCCCCCCCCCCCCCCCGCCTCCCCACCACCACCACCACCACACAACACAACAGGATCATTCTTTTTTTTTTTTTTTGGTTTTTTTGAACCACTGTCCTGGAACTCACTCTGTAGACCAGGCTGGCCTCAAACTCAGAAATCCGCCTGCCTCTGCCTCCCGAGTGCTGGGATTAAAGGCATGCGCCACCATGCCTGTTTCAATCTGCTGATTCTTATGTGACACCATGCTTTTCTCTTCTTTTCTTTTCTTTAACTTTCTTTTCATTTCTTTTTGAGATAAAGTCTGGTGTCTATTAAGCTGACCTCCAATTCACTATGGAGCAGAAGATGACCTTAAATTTCTGACCCTCCTACCTCCATTTCCCAAGTGCCTATATTATAGGCATGTGCCCTGAGACCTGGTTTTAGGCAGCACCAGATTTGAACCCAGGCCTTCATGCCTAGGTAGGAGCTATATCTCTAGTCCCTGATCCCACCTCTTGTCTTTCTATTCCTGGGGATGAACCCCAGGGCCTTGGGCATGCTAGGCAAGGGCTGTACTGCTAAGGTACATGACCAGCCTCTCTGCCACATTGTAGGATGCTTAGCCAGTTCACCGTTTGCCTGATTGAACTCTTCCTTAGTTCTTTTCTCCCCAGGGGGAACTCAGTGTTTAAATTATGTTCTAAAGAATACATAATCCCAACACTTGGGAGGGTGCAGAGACAGGCGGATTTCTGAGTTCAAGGCCAGCCTGGTCTACAAAGTGAGTTCTAGGACAGCCAGCAGGGCTATAGAGAGAAACTGTGTCTCGAAAAACAAAACAAACAAACAAAACAAAAAAGAATACATTTGTGGAATAAGGGAAATATCTATTGTTTTGGAAAGCACAGAAGCCTTTTACAATTGAAGACCTTGTGAATTTTAGACGAGGGTGATTCAGGGTTCATATAGGTTGGCAGTGTGAAGTTATGACTTTAGGTTAATTATTTAGATGCTGGGGTCTGACCCTTGATCAGATAGCACAGAGACAAGTTTTCAAGACTGGCAAGAGCAAACTGGAGATGGTGAAATGAGCTCCAGCCACTAATTTGTACAGTTTTAAGTCTGTGCAATACCACACATGCACTGCTACTAAAAATATCTCAGAGCTAATTAGCATAGCTTAAGTCAAAAATTCATTTACCAACACAATAATACACTGCATTGAAAAGACGATTATTTATAATTGAGGGACCGTATCAAACCCTTAACATGTTTCAATTAATTTATAATTCGACTAATTTATAATTTGTAAAATCCTATTGCGTCTAATATTTGTTCCCTACAGTTAAGTAAATAGAAGTATGGATATTTTTAGTAGCCTATTCAAGGGCACACTGAGAGGTAACGGCTCCACATCCCATGTTCTCAAGTACCACATTCAAACCCCTTTCTAAATCTGTACTTATAACTACTGTTCCCTGAGGTGTCTGTCCTATGAGTAACTTACTTTTTATCCTCTCAGGAGGGAAAGCAAGCAGTGCAGGGGTTGTAGCAGCAGCCCAGGGATTTCAACCTGTGTCAGGATTTGACATGACCACCCACGCCTTAGCTTCCTCATTTGAGAATCAGCCTAATTAGTGACAGTCACCCTGCCTCAGCTGTAGACAGCTGTAAATGTCAGACACAATCATATGAGGTACAGTTACGAAAGTACTAAACCAAAGTGATTACATATCTCTTAAAATAAAATATGCATGCACACATGTATATCTTTAGGTTATTTTTCTACAAAAGAACAAGTTTACATCCAGTATCAATTTTCCTCCTTCCTGTCTTCCATTTTGAGACTGGGTCTCGCTCTATAGCCCTGGCTGGCATGGGACTCACAGAGATCATCTGCCCACCGCTGAGGACTGGAAATAAAGATATACAGTATACTGGATAATACTTGATTTTCTTCCTCTTTTTAAAATTTTACTAAATGTTCATTGGTGTTTTGCCTGCATGGATGTCTGTGTGAGGGCGTCAGAAGCCCTAGAACTGGAGTTCCAAACAGGTGTGAGCTGCCCCTTGGGAGAGCAGCCAGTGAGTGCTCTTAACCCCTGAGCCATCTCTCCAGCCCAAGATCTGATGTTCCTGTGTGTGTGTGTGTGTGTGTGTGTGTGTGTGTGTGTGTGTACTCAGTTAGCACCGTTCTCTTCTTTCACAAGGATGGTTCTAGGGATCACACTTAGGTTGGCAGATTTGCTACCAAGTGTCTTTTTACCCAGGAACCCCTCTCACCATCCCAACCAGTTGGGAATATTCAAAATTTTGTTTGGCATAGTGGGCCACACTGATAGTGGTTAGGTGCAGGGCAAGCAGAGTTGCAGGCATAAAGAAAACAAAATGCTATGTGTGTCGGTAGAACCATAGAAGTCTGAGAACACTGAGGAACTAAAATCCTAAAAGCGCTGACTCATCAAGATGTCCGCTCACTGCTGGCCTTATTTGTTTGTTTGTGTTTTTTAACTTCCTATGGCGTCACTTCCCCCTCTCCCCTCCGGCCCAGTTCAGGACTCTTTTACACCCCTTTTCACCCTGCTGTGTGCTTTCTAAACTCATGCATGGTCACGTGACACACTGTCACTCTGTAGTTGCCCCATACATTCAAACAAGCCAACCGGGCTCCTCCTGAATCAATGTGGCCTTTACACACAGCGTGAGCCAATCAGGAACGATCTTAACACAAAAAAAGAGCTTCCAGTGAGTACCATCCAGCCAGGCTCCCCTCCAGCTCCCTCTAAGCTGCAGGGGTTTTTCTACTTCTCAATAAACCTTGTTAGTCCTGTCCTGGTTTGTCATTCCTCATGACTGTGAGACAATGGCATTAGAAGTTCTGGCTCGGGCTGGTGAAATGGCTCAGCGGTTCAGAGCACCAATTGCTCTACTGGAGGTCATGAGTTCAAATCTCAGGAACCACATGGTGGCTCACAACCATCTCTAGCCAGAAGAAGAGGGGGAAAAAGCTGGGCGTGGTGGCCACGCCTTTAATCCCAGCACTCGGGAGGCAGAGGCAGACGCAGACGGATTTCTGAGTTCGAGGCCAGCCTGGTCTACAAAGTGAGTTCCAGGGCAGCCAGGGCTATATACAGAAAAACCCTGTCTTGAAAAAAAAAAAAAAGAGGGGGAAAAAATATGATTTAAAAAAAAAAAAAAAAAAAGAAAAGCTTGTCTAAAAAACCGGGCAGTGTGGCACACCCATTTGGGAGGCAGAACCAGGTGGATTTCTGAGTTCAAGGCCAGCCTGGCATACAGACAGCCAGGGCAGAGAAACCCTGTCTCAAATGAATGAATGAATGAAATATATATATATATATATATATATTTATATATATATATATAAAGAAGCTTTGGCTCAGGCTGGCTTTGGAGACTAGGACTCTAGCCACTTGAACTAAGGCCATCAGGAGTCAAGAAAGACACCATTGCTCTCAAAGAACCCTATTCCACCAACTCTAATTATAGTCAATTTAAGCAGGAGTTCCAGGCTAGCCTGGGCTACACGTCTAGCATGAGCTGCAGTTGGAGATCCCTGTCTCAATCCAAAAATGCATTCATACATACATTCATGCATGCATGAACACATACATACATACAAACATAGATACATTCATACATACATTCATGCATGCATGAACACATATATACATACAAGCATAGATACATTCATACATACATTCATGCACACATGAACACGCACATACATACAAACATACCTTCATACATAAATTCATGCACACATGAACACGTACATACATACATACAATACTCTATATATTCTAAATCCTTAGAATGTTCCTATTATACCTTATTTGTATTTTTCAAACTTGATGGTTTTTCTCCATATCCAGTAACTACTTGCTTTACCTTCCAGATTTATTAAAATTCTTCATAATGGGACTGGAGAGATGGCTCAGTGGCTGAGAGGATCTGGTCCAGAGGATCCAGGTTCCATTCCCAACACTCTCATGGTAATTCACAATGTTCTGTTACTCGAGTTCCAGGGGATCTGATGACCACTTCTGACTTCTTTGGGCACTAAGCACCAACATGAACCACAGACTGTAGGCAAAACACCATATATGTAAAATAAAAACAAACCCCCAACTTTTTATAACCTCACATGTACACAAACTGTCCAATACATGGTTTCTCCTGAGGGCAACTTTTAACATATGTTATATTTCAATCATATTTAACATATGTTATATTTCAATCATATTTAACATATGTTATATTTCAATCATATTTCAATCATATTTAACATATGTTATATTTCAATCATATTTAACATGTTATATTTCAATCATATTTGAAGAACTAAAGTGACATAATCTACTGTTCTGGTGGCTGTATCTTACATCTTACATATTTCATATAAGAAAGTAACGAAAAAGAGAAGTCTGCCAGATGGGATTCTCTTTCCAGGCAGAGAACTAGCAAAAATTTGCATAGCCACAACCTCTTCTGCAAAGATGGTTGTTTCAGTGTTGGCTCCTGAGGCTGCCCTGTGTTCTCTTCTGAGCTTCTGGAATAGGTCTCTAGATGCAACTTTTGCCACTCTTCTTCAAGCCCCAGGAAAGAAGGAATTAAAACACAACCTATAAAACAGTAGGCCCATACCTGGACTTAAACATATTCCTTCAACCAAGTTAGCCAAGTCTTACAAAAAAAAAAAAAAAAAAAAAGCATGTCCACCTGTTGGGGAAGGAGGGGCAGGTGCTAATGTTCTCAGGAGCTGACAGTTTGGGCAATCCCTCCCTCCCGTAATCGCTGTGCTGTCCCTCCTTCCCGTAATCTCCGCTGAGATTTTGTATTTGGTGTACAGAGGAGCAAGGAACACTTGGTCCTCCCTTCAGGTCGGTCTCCTAAATTCTCCTTACAGTAACGCCCCTAAAACAGGGTGGCGCAGAGAAGGGCCCAGTTCTCGTGGCACCCACTCATCCCATCCACCTTCCTCTAACTCCTGGAAGTCCTGGCTGCCCTGTTTCCCAAACTCACCCCACTACCCAGGAAGTTGGGTGTGGTTCCCAGAAAATGTGGTTGGGATTTACATTTAGTTTGCATTAATGACGTAATCCATTGTTTGGACCCTTTTCGCTGGAAAGCCAAGCAGGGTATTTTGGTTACCAAATTTGTTTTTCTTGAAATTAAACCTTCACAAAAGAAAACAGAGTGCCACCAAGCAAAAGTAGGGTAAGTGAGATTTCTCTCTTGCTTTCTGAGGCATATTCTTGCCTGGCTGCAAATAGACTGGACTAGTACCTGAGTGTGACTGAACCTCTCATCCCCCTGCCTCCACTTCCCCAGTGCTGCGATTTTAAGGTGTACCACCAACCGCTGCATTCTGCTTCCGTGTCTGACCTCAAACATGTTAGCATAAAAGCAAAACAAAAGCAGGAAACAACAAAACTATTGTTCTAGTATATTACTATTTTCAGTTCATCAGAGGGCAGCTATCTTATTGAGATGCATGCCAGCCCCGAAAACCTATTTAAAGGTTTGAAAGAACTTGTGGGTTTCCATGTTGATTTACACTGAAAGGAGGAGAGGTGAACTCTGTTTCCCAGGAAAACTTGATTTGCTTTTTATACATAATATAACATTTAAACGTGTGTGTGTGTGTGTGTGTGTGTGTGTGTGTGTGTTGATCTGTGTGTGGATAGAGGCTCTGGATCTCCCTGGAGCTTGGTTTTCAGGTAGTTGTGAGTCACCTGAAGCGAGTGCAGGGATTACATTGGGGTCCTCTGGAACAGCAGGGCATGCACTTAACAGTTGAGACATCCCTTCAGTTCCTTGAATTCTGTATTCTTGGTTTTTATTTTGGGTTGAAACAGGGTCTCACACCATAGTCCAGGCTGGCCTTGAGTTCATGAAGGGCCTGCCTCGGCCCTCAAACTTGCTGAGTGCTGCGGGTGGGAGCCACACCACACCCTGCTGTTCTGGTATGAGTTTCTTTTGTCTCACACCTTTGTTTTAAAATTGCACGGTTATCTTAGCATTTCTGAGACAGGGATCTGGCACACTCTATGTGCCAGGACATGTGCTGTAAATCAGGAAAATCCTCCTGCCTCAGCCTCCATTACAGATATAGGCCACCACCATACTTGGCCAATTTTTCTTAATAGGATTGTTCAAACATGTTTCTGAAGGAAAAAGTCTTTAAAAATTACTTAACCCCCCCGCCATTCACACACACACACAGTAAACTCCCATGTGGAACTGTAAAAACACATTACTTATTTATCTTATTTTATGCACATTGATGTTTTGCCTCCATCTGACTGAGGGTCTGTAACTAGAGTGGCAGACAGTTGTGGGTGCTGGGAACGAAACCTTGGTCTTCTAGAAGAGTGGTCAGTGCTCCCAACTGTTGAGTCATCTCTCCAGGCCCAGCCAAATTTTTATTTAACTTCAACTTCAATAACACATTTTTAAAACTAGATGGCGAAAGCTTGGTGCTCTCTATGAAACCATGAGAACCTGAGTTATACGGACCCAGCATCCATGTAAGAAGTCAGATCTGGTCAGACCTGGTCTCACATGCATTTATGACCTCAGTGCTGCTGACAGGGGAGGGGGCAGAAGAAAATGATGGGGGAGGGGGAGGTAGCCAGCCTCCCTGTGGGCACACACTTTCGTGTACACAGACAGATACAGACATCTTCGCATTTACCACACACACACTTACAACACTCAGACACTCAATTTTAAATTATCTCATCTTTCTTTAGATTGTCATGACTTTCAGTTGACACTTTAAAACAAGGCTTAGATACTTACTGTATAATCCTAGGGGCTTTGACAATGTATATAACACTGTGTATAGTCACCTCTCCAAGCAAGATAGAAAGTATTTTTTCTCACTTAGCGTGTTCCTTTGTACTCATTTCCAATTAATCTTACTCACCCCAGCACAGTTCCCAGAAACCACCGCTCTGATTTCTATCAGTGTAAGGTTGAGAGTGTCAAAGTGACAGGCTGAGGAGATGGTTTCGTTAGTAGTCCCTGGTCCAACATACAGAAATCCCTTGGGTTTGATCTCTAGTACTAAGTAAACTGAATGGGGTGTGGCCTGCCTTTAATCCAAGGACTAGAGAGGTGGAGGGAGGAAGATCAGAAGTTCAAGGTCACCCCACAGCTACTCAGAGAGTTCCAAGCCAGAGGAGGTTAGATTAGCCTCTGTCTCAAGAATAAGAAAAGAAAGGAAACCTAAAACAACATTAGGTTTCTTAGTAGTTGTCTTTCTCTTCTCACTAGCCCATTGGAAAAAGGAAACAAAGTTGCAAAAGATGTTCCAAGCCAGACGTGCTAGCGCATACCTCTTATCTAAGCACTGGGGAGCAAGTCAGGAGGGTTAGGAGTTTGAAAGGGGAAGGGGGAGGGGGAGGGAGAGGGGGAGGGAGAGGGAGGAGAATATGAACAGACAGACAGACAGTCTTTCTAAGGGGGGGTGGAGAGATAGCTCAACAATCCAGAGGCCTGACTGTTCTTGCAGAGGAGCCAGGATGAGTTCCCAAGACCCACATCAAACAGCTCACAACCTCAAATCCGGTGGCATGCGTTTGGTGCACACCAGTTCCTGTATGTGTATGTGCACACACACATACACATAATAAATGAATAAACAAACTAAAAGATCTTGCAATGTGCTAAGCAGAGGAAGTGGTTTCTATAGAGGCAGAAAAGGGGCTGAAGAAAGTAGAAATAGAAACAGAGGGGACTGGAGGGGACTGGGCATTGAGAAGTTACCTTCCTCATAGGGTTAACTCAGAGGACACTTCCTTACTGGGCTGAAACTGGCCTGCTTGGGGGATCTGGATATTATTTCTTCCTTCTGATTTCTGGGAAAGTCTAGCAAATTAGTCTGGGCTTGGTAGGTGGAACTTCAGCTCCAACTCCACATTAGTGGGGTCTGGGACAGGCAGTCTAAACCAATGGCTGCCTACAATTATATTTAAAAATAGTTTCTATATTTACATCTACGTGAACTTAACACAGACCTTTGTGTTTGGAACTTTCATTCAACCTGATTTCTACAACACTTCAAACTCACCTATGTTGCTGCATACATCAACAGCTCCTCTTTTTCTTGCCTTTAAATTTTTATTGTGAAAATTTTGGTTTGTTCTGTGGGGCTTTTTGTTTGGTGCGTGTGTGTGTGTGTTTTGAGACAAGGTGTCACTCTGAAATCCATGCCAACTTTGAACTTGCTTTAATTCCCCAAGTGAATGCTGGAATTACAAAATCATCAAAACACCTTTTTTTTTTTTTTTTTTTTTTGTCTTTTTAAAATTGTGGTAAAAGACAAACAAACAAACAAAACAAAACCAAATGCCCATTGAGCAATTTTATTGGGTATGGATCTCACTATATAGCACAGACTCAACTCCAAACTCAGTCTTCCTGCCTTGGCCCTCTGCATGCATGCTATGTAATTCTACCCATGCAGACCGTGCTGACTTCCAGTTAAGCAGCTTTTAGCTGTTTTTGTCTTGGGGTTTTGTTTTACTTTGTCTTGTTTGAGATGGGGGCTCATCATATAGCCCAGGATAGCCTTGATGTCACTGTGTAGCTCACATTGGCTCCTGCCTCAGTCTCCCAAATGCTTGGTTTGCAGGTATGCACCGCCCAAATGGAATAGAGCCAAGTTAGGTATTCACGGTTTTGTGTGGCTATCACCATTGTCCAGTCCCAGAATGTTCTTGTTGGCCTGAATGTGAACTGTCCTTATCAAACGATAACTTCCCTCCCTCCACAAGCCTCCCAGTCTCTGAAAACCATTTTTCTGCTCTTGCTAGGACTTTGGATATTCTAGACAGCACACAGATAGAGCCATGTGTTCTTGGTTGTTATACCTGGCCGCTCTCACTTAGCAGAATGTTGTCCAAGTTCACTCATTTGTTTTTTAATAATATTTGATTATGAGCCACTGTTCCCATCATATCAGTTCTTGGGAGGTGGGTGAAGACAGGAGGGTTACATAGTGAGAGATTCTCTCAAAACGAAAACAAAAATAATTAAATTTAAAAGTCATTATTTATTTATAATAGTATTTCCCCCTTCTATTATGTTATGAGAAAAAAAGAGAGACAGAAATAAAAGAAAAAGAAAAAAGAAAAAGCCGGGTGTGGTAGCTTACGCCTTTAATCCCAGCACTCCAGAGGCAAGCGGATTTCTGAGTTCGAGGCCAGCCTGGGCTACAGAGTGAGTTCCAGGACAGCCAGGGCTAGACAGGGAAACCCTGTCTAGAAAAACAAACAAACAAACAAACAAACAAAAAAAGACAAAATATTAAAAAAGAAAAAAGTAGAAGTGAAAGTATTCCAGTTAGGGCTATAGCTCCATGGCTGAGGGCTCACATGGTCTGTGCAAGGCCCTGGATTCACCTGGCTAAATCCTAGCACCACAGAGAAAATAAAGGATTTAATTTTACTAACCTTAAAATCCATTTGGAATATAGTTTTAATCCATTGGGAATGTTAGGGCAGGGCTGAGCCACGAGAAACACAGAAACTTAATGTAAGAATTCAGCTGGAGAAATGGCTCAGGCAAGAATGTTCTTGCCTTGCAAGCATGGGAACTTAGGTTCAGATCCCTTGAATCCACATAAAAAGCCAAGTAATCTCCAGGTTTAGGGAGATTCCCCTGTCTCCAAAAATAATGTAGAAAGAGATCGTGGAAGACACCCCATGTTGATCTTTACCTTCTATACACATACAGGTGGGAGAGCACACCTGTGCATATGTGTACACCTATTCAAACTCCATACATACACATATACCACAGACATATATGCAAAGGGTTATGCACAGTGACCTGGTTAGTTTTAACTGTCAACTTGACACAGCCTAGAGTCAACTGAGGAGTTGCCTAGGTAAGATTGGCCCTGTGCTTGTGTCTATGAGGGACTGCCTTCAGTTGATTCATGCAGAAGGACCTAGCACACTGCAGGGCACAGCCATCCCTACATGTGGTCCTAAACTGTGTAGTAAAGCTAGCGGGTATAAGCTGGGCTGTGAGACAGCCAGCAGCATCTTTCATGGTTCTTGCTCTATATTTCTTTGGCTATAAAGTCAATTCCTAGGTCAGAATGGAATAGAACCGTGCCTGCCTTCAAGTTCCTGCTTAGCGGGGCCTGCTGACTTCCCTCAGTGATAGACTACGACCCGGAATTGTAAGCTGAATAAGCCCTTTCCTCCCCAAAGTTGCTTGAGATCAGAATGTTTTTAATCACAAGACCAGAAATGAAACTAAAACAAAGAGTTTACCATCAGCCACTCTGAGTGCCATTTTATACTCCAAGTGAGGATAACCGTTTTCAGAATGCAGGAAAAGGAAATAGTCATGAAGTAATGTAATAAGTAGTGGTGAGGGACTAGCTCTTAGGAAGTTTGAAATGTGTGGTGGAGAGAGCCTGGTAAGAACTGAGCTTGCTCTGAGCTAACACTTGCCCTTGGTGCCTTGTGGGTGGCATCTGTTATAGCCGAATGACTCAGATGTTGAAAATATTTTTGTCATTTGTTTCTAGCATTCTGTGTAGAAACAAGATTTTCTGGGCTGGCAAGGTGGACCAGCAGATAAAGGTCCTTGCTGCCAAGGACCAGCTTGCTGCCAAGCCTGAGGACCCAGGTTCAATCCCTGGGAGCCATGTGGTGGAGAGAACCAACGTTTATAGGTTGTCCTCAGAAAAAGAAAGGAAATTATTTACTTCAGCTAAGTAGAACTCTTGCCTAGCAATATGCAAAGCTCTGCAGTCAAACTCCAACAAGGCCCAGGCAGACAAAATTCTGATAAAGGAAATTAACATCCCCACTATTGGCCATTGTCCTAGTTAGCTTCAGCTGTCAACTTGACACAGTTATCTGACAGAGTTGCCAAGTGTGAGATTGCTCAGATCAGATTGCCCTGTGACATGTCTGTGGGGCATTTTCTTGATTGCTAATTGGTGTGAGAGGGCTCAGTCCACTGTGGGCGGTGCCATCCCTAGGCAGGTGGTTCTTGGCTGTGTAAGCTAGATAGCTGAGAGTGAGCATTCAGTAAGTGGCATTCCTTTGTCATTTCTCTTTCAGGTCCTGCTATGATTTCCCTTAATGATGGACTGTGAAAGTGTAAACAGAAACAAACCCTGCCCTCTTTAGTTGCTTTTGGTTGCTGTGTTTATCATGGTAACAGAAAGCAAAGTAGACCAGCCATCAGATAAACAATAGCCCAAAGGGTTTCCTTACAGGCTGAAGCCCTGGGCAGATGAAGCAGGTGAGCAGTGGAGAGATAAGGCTGGTGAGGAGGCTAACACTTCCTTGCTAATACTGGCCTCCCAGTGATTTCCTTCCTTTCCCAGAGTGACTCACTGAAGTCTGGCTTGGTATTCAGGTCTCATGACACATTAAGGAGCTTTCAAATAGCTGTAGCAGTGTACCTAAGGAAACGGTGGTCAATGCTGAGTAGCTGAAGTGATTGAATCAGAGTAAAAACATTTATCCCTTGGAGACTCCCAAATCCAGGCATTCAAGCTACATAGATGTTTTCTTCTCTGTCATGTAACAAACCAACAGTCCAAGGTAAAAAGTCTAGATGAGTGGGCATCCATAAACATTCATGGGTCCCGTATGTTCAATGTTCATTTGTAGCACTGGTGATAGAAGTGATGGACTCACACCACCCCTGAGCTACATCCTCAGCAGAGGGAGCTTAGTGATGGGTGCCCTCCAAGGTTAATTTAGTCATCCCTATTCAAGCCAAAAGGGAGGAAGAAGACAGGGTAAAGCCAGCAGCCTCCCCTTGAATGAGAACTGGAACCTGATGAGTACCCGTCCTCATATTCTCCCGGGTTAACAACTTACTCAGCTTAGGTCAGAGCAGAGGGGGCCCCGGGAGGGGCGATGGTGGGGTAGGCACAGCATGGCGGTCTGGGTGGCCAACAGCAGGGCTATGATGGTGCAGTTGGCTTAGTTTCCGAGAAGTGACATCAAAGTTGGTCGGGAGAGCGCGGTTCTGGTGACAATCTACTTCTAAGGTCTTGGCTCCTGGAAGGTAGGACTTATTTCATCTGCTTCAAGATTCCTTCAGACTTCATCCAACTAAGAAAACAGAGGAAGGATTTTGAAGTAGCAAAACCCCCAAATCTCCAGCCTATTTTCAACAGAACCCCATAGAACGCTGATCTTCACTGATGGTGTCTTTCTGACCTGTGGGTAAAAGATTCTATGACTGTTTGTTCTCAATACACTATTCCCATAGAAACTGCACTTGTTAGGAGTGACACTGGAAATAAGGAAGACAAATCCCATTTAAAGTCCAACTCCCTAGAGCTGTGTTGTCTATACAGAGGCATTGGCCACATGTGGACCCCGGAGATATGGCCACTATGGGTAAAATGTACCTACTTGTAAAAAACATCCTGGGGCTGTTGCACACCTATATATACTCCTACGTACACACCTGTACACACACACACACACACACACACATGTGCATGTGCATAAAGTTTAAAAACATGTTCTTGTATAGCAGTGGTTCTCAACCTGTGAGTCACTACCCCTTTGGAGGTCTCATATCACATATCCTGCATATCAGATATTTACACTATGATTCATAGCAGTAGCAAAATTACAGTTATGAAGTAGCAACAAAATAATTTTATGGTTTGGGGCCACTGCAACATGAAGAACTGTATTCAAGGGTCACAGCATTAGGAAGGTTGAGAACTGCTGTTGTAAAGGTTGTGAATGCTAAACAATAAAAGAGAAAGATGGGCAGGAGAAAGGGAAGGAGGGGGTTCGGCTGGTGGTACATACCTATGCTAGCAGGACAGGAGAACATCTATGGATTTATTATTGACTGAGATTATCAAATCATATTACTCATTTTAATCCTGTCATTGATTGTACATTTTCTTGGAACATTCTTAGCTAAAACAAAATTATTTTTGTGAGGCCAGCTAATTTTTAGCATGAATTTTTAGTTGATCGATTTTTAAACTTTTTTTTAATATTTTTTATTACGTATTTTCCTCATTTACATTTCCAATGCTATCCCAAAAGTCCCCCATACCCTCCCCCCCACTCCCCTACCCACCCACTCCCACTTTTTGGCCCTGGCGTTCCCCTGTACTGGAGCATATACAGTTTGCGTGTCCAATGGGCCTCTCTTTCCAGTGATGGCCGACTAGGCCATCTTTTGATACATATGCAGCTAGAGACAAGAGCTCCGGGGTACTGGTTAGTTCATAATGTTGTTCCACCTATAGGGTTGCAGATCCCTTTAGCTCCTTGGGTACTTTCTCTAGCTCCTCCATTGGGGGCCCTGAGATCCATCCACTAGCTGACTGTGAGCATCCACTTCTGTGTTTGCTAGGCCCTGGCATAGTCTCACAATCAATTTTTAAACTTTTAACCAGACACATTTAAAATGGGTTGGGAAGAACAGGATCCTTCTGGTTTCCAGCTACGCCCCAGAGCTGACCCTGTGCCACAGCTCTTCATACCCAAATCCGGCCAGGAGAGAGCTGGTCTCCCAGGAGTGCTGACACACCTGAGAGTACAGGTACGATCACCACTTCTGCTCAAATTCCTGGCCCAAGAGGGACCCACCCTGAGCCATCAGGACACAGGAACCAAGGAACAGCCAGGGACAGGATCCTTCCAGTTTCCATACGCACCCTGGAGCTGACCCTGTGCCACAGTTCTCCATCCCCATACTGCATCTCAGGTTCAGAAGATACATAAAAAACATTGGCACAACAGTCAAAGAAAATGCAAAATGCAAAAAGTTCTTAACAAAAACCTTCTTGGAAATCCAGGACACAATGAAAAGACCAAACCTAAGGATAAGTATAGAAGAGAGCGAAGATTCCCAACTTAAAGGGCTAGTAAATATCTTCAACAAAATTATAGAAGAAAACTTCCCTAACCTAAAGAGATAGCCATGAACAAACAAGAAGCCTACAGAACTCCAAATAGATTGAACCAGAAGAAAAATTCCTCCCATTACATAATAATCAAATAATTATAAAACAAAGAAAGAATATTAAAAGCAGTAAGGGAAAAAGGTCAAGTAACATAAAGGCAGACCTATCAGAATTATGTAAAACTTCTCAACAAAGATTATGACAGCTAGAAGGTCCTGGGCAGATGTCATACAGACCCTAAGAGAACACAAACGCCAGCCCAGGCATAGTTATAATAGCCAGAAGCTGGAAACAACCCAGATGTCCCTCAACAGAGGAAGGAATACAGAAAATGTGGTACATTTACACAATGGAATACTACTCAGCTATTAAAAACGATGACTTCATGAAATATGCAGGCAAATGGATGGATCTAGAAAATATCATCCTGAGTGAGGTAACCCAGTCACAAAAGAACAGACATAGCATGCACTCACTGTTAAGTGGATTTTAGGCAAAGGATGTGGAATATTCACAATACAACTCATGAACCACATGAAGCTCAAAAATAAGGAAGACCAAAGTGTGGATGCTTCAGTCCTACTTAGAAGGGGGAACAATATAATCAAGGGAAGTAGAGGGTGGAAGGGACCTGGGAGGAAGAGAGGAGGAGGAGGGGAAAAAGAGGGGAGCAGGATCAGGTATGGGAGGAGATGGAGAAGAAGTACAGAGGGTCAGGAAATTGAACAGAGGTGTGTAGCAGTGGGGGATGGGGAACTGGGGGTAGCAACCAGAAAGTCCCAGTTGCCAGGAAAGCAAGAGCCTCCCAGGACCTCACAGGGATGACATTAGCTGAAATACTCCACAAAGGGGAGGGAGAACCTGTCAAGACCATATCTAGAGGTTAGGCATGGTTCCCCTGGTTGAGGGATGGGGCAATCAACCAATTTCCAAAATATTAACCCAGAATTGTTCCTGTCTAAAGGAAATACAGAGACAAAGAGTGGAGCAGAGACGGAAGGAAAGGCCATCCAGAGACTGCCCTACCTGGGGATTCATCCCACATGCAGACACCAAATCCAGACAGTATTGCTGATGCCAAGAAGTGCTTGCTGACAGGAGCCTGACACAGTTGTCTCCTGAGAGGCTCTTCCAGATCCTCACCAAAACAGATGCGGATGCTCCCAGCCAACCATCAGACTGAGCACAGGGACCCCAATAGAGGAGTTAGGGAAAGGACTGAAGGAGCTGAAGAGGTCTTATCTGGCATCAATGTCGGGGGAGAGGGCTTGGTCCTGTGAAGACTTGATGCCCCAGTGTAGAGGAAAGCTAGGGCAGTGAGGCAGGAGTGGGTGACTGGGGGAGCACCCTCATAGAAGCAGGGTTAGGGGGGATGGTATAGGGGGGTAGCAGAGGGAAAACTGGGAAAGGGGATAACATTTGAAAAGTAAACAAATAAAATATCTAATTAAAAAAAAAAAGTCACCCACAGACTTACCAGCTAGAAGGATAAGTCAGTCAAAGATTTCCTGGCTAAGCCTGGTAGCCTGAGATTGATGGATCCTACATGACTCGGGGAGAGAAGGAACTCTGGACTTCTGGCCTTCACAGGAGGTATGATGGTTCATGCACACCCATGCACATACAAGCACATGAAATAAATAAATGTTCATTTTTAAATGTTGGTCAATGAAAAAAAATGGGTTGGGAAATTCTGTTTCCAAGGTTTTTTGGTTTTGTTTTTTTGTTTTTTGTTTTTTGTTTTTTTTCGAGACAGGGTTTCTCTATAGCCCTGGCTGTCCTGGATCACACTTTGTAGACCAGGCTGGCCTCGAACTCAGAAATCCACCTGCCTCTGCCTCCTGAGTGCTGGGATTAAAGGCGTGTGCCACAACGCCTGGCTTGGTTTTTGTTTTAATATATTTTTTTAACTGTGCAGAAATGTGATGCTTTGTTTTGGCACGTGATTATACTGTTGAGGATTTTAAACATCTGACAATCATAAGATCCTTTCCAAGCATGAGTGTGCAAGATCAATTCCCCAAAGTATAGATTACTTTTAAAGATCAGCTACTGTGTCAGCTGATGTCAACTCTTAATTTGTTTTCCAAAAGGTTTAAGCTGGGTTGCTTGTAAATTATTGAAAGCCTCTTATCATGGCTTAGATGTCAACTTGTTTGGAATGCTTATCTCTTTGCTAAAAAGATAATGCTTTCCCAGGTTGGAGGAGTCTAGTAAGGACTTTGTCTCAAGATAATCAGGGAACCTTTGGCCTCCTAATGTCTGGATGTTTCGGTCTCCTGGGACTCCTATGTTGAACCCTAACCCCAAATTCAGTGGTGGCTCGCTGGAGCCTTTTAGAGGTATCCAGGGATGAAGGCGGAACTCTGACAAGAAGCTCGAGGAGGGCTGGAGAGATGCTCACTGATGTGAGACACTTCCTGCTCTTGCAGAGGACTTGGGTTCCCTTCCCACGGGAGGCTCACCACCCTCTGTCACAAACTCCATTTGCAGGGGACCAGGTCTCTTCAAAAACGGCGAATGTGCATGCATACATGAAGGTGAAACACTCACACATAAAATAAAAAATAAATCTTTTATTTAAAGAAGGTTAAAGAACAAGTGCATCTTTTCCACTTTAATTTTAATTCTTTGTAGAAGTGTAGGAAATCACTCATGGAGGCTGGAGAGAGGGCACAGTGCTTGAGAGCACACATTGCTCTTGCAGAGGACAAAAGGTTGAGTTCACAACTGTCTGTAACTCTAGCTTCAATGGATCCAATGCCTTTTTTTCAATATTCCTGCAGTATCTTCACTCTCATGAGTATGTGCACACACATAACACACACACACACACACTTAAAAATACAAATAAGGCCATGGAAGGTTGTGGACACTTTTAATCCCAGCACTCCAGAGGCAAAGGGAGGCAGATCTCTGTGAGTTCCAGGCCAGCCAGGGCTGCAGAGTGAAACCTTGTCTCAAAAATGAATTAATAAATAAGTCATAGAAATCACTCACTATGTTTTTAAAGATCAGCTACTGTGTCAGCTGATGTTAACTCTTAATTTGTTTTCCAAAAGGCCAATGTCACACTTGTGGCAATTCTCCTGCCAGCCTTTCAGGTCTGTGATTTCAGACATGTGCTGCCACAAACAGTTTGTTTTTATTTTTTTATAAAGATTTATTTATTTATTATATGTAACTACACTGTAGCTGTCTTAAGACACTCCAGAAGAGGGAGTCAGATCTTGTTACGGATGGTTGTGAACCACCATGTGGTTGCTGGGATTTGAACTCAGGACCTTTGGAAGACCAGTCAGTGCTCTTAACCACTAAGCCATCTCTCCAGCCCTTGTTTTTTTTATTTTTTATATTAATTGAGTGATTTTTCTTTTTTGAAACAGGGTTTCTCTTTATAGCTCTGGCTGGTCTGGAACTCACTCTGTAGACCAGGCTAGGCTGACCTTGAATTTATATATAGCCATCTGCCTCTGTCTCCTGTGTGCTAGGACCACCTAGCTTCAGTTTGTTTTTAAAAAACACAGTAAACACATGAGTACTTTTTCCTACAAAGGAAAATACTGGTACAAGTAATCTCAGTCCTCAGAAAGTCAAGGCAAGAGGGTCAGGTGTTCCAGGTTATCCCTGGCTACCAATCAAGTTGAAGAACAGCCTAGACAGCGTGAGTCTCTGTCTCAAAAAGAAAAACTGAAAAGGAGGCAGGAAGAAGAGAGCTGGGGCTGGAGAGGTGGCTCAGTGGTTAAGAGCACTGATTGCTCTTCCGAAGGTCCTGAGTTCAAATCCCAGCAACCACTTGGTGGCTTACAACCATCTGTAATGCCTTCTTCTGGTGTGTCTGAAGACAGCTATAGAGTACTCATATACATTAAATAAATCTTTTTTTTTTTTTTTAAATCTTTAGCTCTTAGCTTTACTCTAAAAAAAAAAAAAAGTACTTAGCTGCTCTTCCACAGGACCCGTATTATTCCAGCACCCACATGGCAGCTCACAACCCCAGTTGCAGGAAACCTTAAGTTCTCTTCTGGGTTCTTCTTACAATAGGTACATATGTGGTAGACAGACACACAGACAAAATGCCCACTCTAAAAAAATAAAATCTGAAAAACAAAACCAGTTTCTGATCACCCAATGTAAGGTATTTTGTTATAGCCTCATACATGAAAATATAGTCTCTTGCAATTACCAGTGCTCTTGTCTGAAAACAACAGAATTAAGCTAATTTGAGTAGAAAATATATAAATGTCTAAAAAGAATAATCAGAAAGGCTAAACAACAGAACAAAACAAACAAGCAAGAAACAAACTGTTGGGCGCGTTTCTAAAAGTCTGACACCAACCTAACTCTTCAAGGACCTGACACTTGTGTCTGCCTGTTGGCCCCGAGACTACGCTGCTTAGAAAAAGAAACAAAAAGCAAACAGAAAACTCAGCTGTGGGGGTGGTGCACACCTTTAATCTCACTGTTAAGGCAGAGGCAGGTGGATCTCTGAGTCTGAATCCAGCCTGGTCTGAGAGAGAGTTCCAAAAACAACCAGTGCTTCACAGAGAAACCCTATCCAGAAACAAACAAAGCCGGACATGGTGGCACACACCTTTAATCAATCCCAGCACTTGGGAGGCAGAGGCAGGCGGATTTCTGAGTTCCAGGCCAGCCTGGTCTACAAAGTGAGATCCAGGACAGCCAGGGCTATACAGAGAAACGCTGTCTCGAAAAACCAAAAAAAAAAAAAAAAAAAAAAAAAAAAGAAAGCGAACAAAATCGCCTTACCTTCTCCCTCTCTCTTTGTGTCAAGGCCTGATATAACCTCAGGCTCCATTCCCAGGAACTGTGTCTGCAGCCCAGGGTTGAGGCTCTGGACTTTTAAAGAGGCTGTGGAGAATTCGGCTAACTGGCTCATTCCCCCAGCTCACAATCAACTAATTTTCTTACATGTCCCAGAACCCCTGCCTAGGGGTGGCACTGCCCATGTAGGCTGGCCCCTCTCATAGCAATCATTAATACTAATTTTTAAAGTCCCCCAGAGACTTGCCTACAGAACAATCTAATGAAGTCACTTTCCCAGTTGAAATTCTCTCTTCCTAGATGACCCTAGTTTGTGTCAAGTTGAAAAAAAATTTTTTAAAAGGCTACATAGAAAATATGTGGGAAAATAGCATCATCAGGCATTAGGGAAATGCGAGTCAGAAGCAAAGAGGGTGTGACTTTATAGCCCATTAGGATGGCTGTTGTAACCCCAGTGGCAGGCATGGGAAACCTTTCTTTTAGTGGTTGGTTGGTCGGGGTGGTCCAGGAGGCACCCCAAACAATAGAGGCTCTTAGCGCTGCTTGCTTCCCAGAGCTTTCAGGTAAGATCGCTGAAGACTGCACATACTGCAGACACAGGACTGAGGGACCGAGATACAGCGCACCTGGGAGCCTCCCCACTCAGGCCTAGCTCTCTTAACTTGTTGGTTGTAAGCCTTGGCCTCTAAGGACTGGATCACCCCTCCAGCAACTGGCTCCCGCTGTATCAGGAGGGGCCTCTCAAGTGCCAGGGAAGAAAAGACTCAGTAGTCCTACCCGGTGATAAAGCCTGAAGTTACTGTAACCCAGGACAACCACTGGCCAGGCAAGATATCTCCAATCGTGCGATAGTGGCACGTACATTTTGGAGGTAACCAACAGCTGTCTAGTCAGACATGAGGCCTACTCAATAAAGGTATTCATGTCTGGTATTGTAAACCTAACCAGCTACCTGGGCTGGAAAAGTCATAGACCACAGAGGGACCCTGCCATTGTCATTTCCCTAAAATCAATAGAGTTTTTAACTGTATTCTAAATACGTATGATATGTGTCCCCATACCCACAGAAAAGTGTAGCTCTCACTCTTCATCAAAGAATCGTTTTTTGCAGAGATCGGTAAAACTGGTCAAAATGGAGAGAATGAACGAACACAGGGAGCCCAGCCTCAGTTTTCATGTCTACTCTACAACCCCCACATCTAAGGCTCAGGGAACATTGTAGAAGAGGGATCGAAAAGATTTTAAGAGCCAAAGGAGCAGTTTACCAGATCTGAGAGACTGCCTTCTAGATACAGCAGAGATGCTACCCCCACAACATCTCAACAATTCGATTGCACAAATGAGACCTGCCTAAGGACCACACTAGTCAACAGGCTCATGTAGATGGGGGAAATTTTCCTAGGCGTCACCCCTTAGCTCAATGGTTCTCAGCCTTCCTAATGTTAGCTGTGACCCTTTAAGACAGTTCTCGTGGTGACTGCCAACCATGAAATTATGTTTTGCTAATGTTATGAGCTGTAATGTAAATACATTTGGAGACCGAGGTTGGCCAGGGGTGTGTCGACCCACAGGGTGAGCACCACTGTCTTAGCTGCAGCATATCAATGAATATTGTGAGAGGACGAATCCGTTTTCCCCAGGGAAAAGCGATCCCAAGTGGTCAGTCTTAAACACGTGGTTAATGAGCAACACCAAATGGCTTCGGCAGATTTCTACGTTTTTTCACGCTCCTGCAACCCCCTGCTCCACTAACCTCAAGACTGGCCCTGGGACTCACGTTAATTATAGGAAGTGGCACAAATGGTAACTTGCCATTTCTGGGCCTCAGTCTGAAGGCCTGGCCGTTTCTGCTTTGACACATTCTGGGGCTGTAAGCATATAAATGAGGTAATTATGTAATGAGCTTAAATGAGAGAGAGACAGAGAAGACTGACTGTCCAAGTGAATCAGCCGTTCTCCATCTTCTAGTAGAGACCGGGGTGATGCCATTGGCTGGTCAGCCCGCAGCCAGTCCCGGGTTATCTGAGGGCAGCCGCTTGAGTTCCAGGGTCTGAAGAGCCAGCACGAAGACTCAGGCTGCTGAACCCCACTAACACCAGAGGACTGTGGGAGATAATGCTATGGCTGTTGGTTTTAGCCCTCACGTTTGGGGTTGTTATGTAAGCAGAGATAACCGAACCAAGCATGTTTTTTAATCTTCTGTTGGGTCACCCACTTCCTGCTCAAGTTCCAGAACACCCATCCCAAAATTCCAAGAACTGGAGAGAGAGAAGGGCTGAAGAGGTGAGAGATAGGTCTGTAGTGAGGGAGAGAAGAGCTCTCCCTGCACAGGGTGAACCCAGAGGAAAAGATCCCCCGTGGTTGGGGCATTGGCTGGCTTTTATTATCTCTAAGGGGAAATTCCAATGTGAAAGTTTCGTTTTATGCCATTGTTATTTTATGCCTCTGTCTTCCTTCTTCCTAATTGTTATAGTTAGCTCTCTAGTGTTGCGATAAGTCCCACAACCAAAAGCCACTTAAGGAGGAAAGCACGGGCTGGTGAGATGGCTCAGTGGGTAAGAGCACCCGACTGCTCTTCCGAAGGTCCAGAGTTCAAATCCCAGCAACCACATGGTGGCTCACAACCATCTGTAAAGAGATCTGACTCCCTCTTCTGGAGTGTCTGAGGACAGCTACAGTGTACTTACGTATAAACAATAAATAAATCTTAAAAAAAAAAAAAAAAAAAAAAAAAAAAAAAAAAAAAAAAGGAGGAAAGCACTTGTTTCAGCGAACAGTTGTATCCTACCTACCGTTAAGGGATGTCAGGTCAGTAACTTGAGGTGGGAACTGAAGTGGAGGTGGTGGAGACTGGCCTCTTCCTCCTGGCTTGCTTGGTTTGCTTTCTTATATACCTTGGGACTACCTGATCAGGGATGCTACCGATCATGGTGGGCTGGGCCCTTCCACAACAATCCTCTCCCTCCTCCCCCTCCCCCAAACAATCCTCAATGAAGCAAATTCTGCACAGGCTTGTGTATGGACTAACCTGACAGGGGCATTACCACAACTGAGGTCCCCTCTCCTCAGATGACTCTAGCTTGTGTCAAATTGATTAAAAACAACAACAACAACAAAAAACCAGTCCATCAGTCCTTGGTCATATTTTTGTGAAATCAAATTTATGACATCACTTTATGAATGACATGTCCTAGCAAAGATGTTCTAAGGACATCTATTCTACACCTTCCCGAAGACTCTACAGCTTGGAGGAATTTACCAGGCTTGGGTGCGTTCAATCTACTTGGGAAAATAGGTGAGTTGCTGTAAGCAGACGTGACAGCCTGCCACAGCTGAGCACAACAATCTGGAGGCAATGTGACTCTCTACTGAGCTGTTTGGCCCTCTGGCCTCTGACCCAAGAAAGGACTGTCCCAGTCAGGGCCTTCAGTGTAGCCTGAGTCCCTGATAAGTCACTCAGACCTGTTCCCAACCTGCAACCTGGATGATACCTGAGGCAGCCAGATCACAGAAACTGACCCCAAACAGCAGCAGGACACGAACATCTGCTGCTGGAGACAGGGAAGACCTTTGAGTTCATTGTGCTGTAGAGTCCAGCAAGACTCAGTGAAGTCCAAACTTCAGAAGTTTCCAGAAGGGAAAGATGGTTCAGCCAGGAAGGGTGCTTACCGCCTAGCCTGACTTTGTGAGTTTTAGTCCGGGAACCCTTACTGTGGAAGGAGACGAATGATTCCCGCTGCCCTGTCTTCTGACCTTAACCTTTATGTCTCCCACCCCTCTCAATAAATGTGACCGAAAACAAACGGAGGAGGAAAGGAGAGGGAATCCTAGCTTTAGCAGGCCTACAGACTCCTACATCCCTTGTGTACGTCATGCAATCAGAAAAAAAAACAAGAGTCTGTGGAAATAAAGTCAGTCAGCAAAGTGCCCAACGGGGCAAGCATGAGGACCGGAGTTATATGCCCAGCATCTGCGTGAGAAACAAAATGGATGTACTTGGTTGCTCTGTGAGCCTAGAGTAAGAGTGCAGTGACTGGCTGGTCCTTGGAGGTCAAAGTCTAGTCAGTCTAGCTAATCCACGAATGCAGGGTTCAGGGAGAAACAATATTTCAACACACACATATTCACAGGCATGCACACATGCGTGCCTATGCACATATGCATTCATGCTTCTGCTGGCCTTGGCTTTATATACTTCTTTGAGACTGTTCAATATAAATACGTCTGTTTACTTAAGCAACCTGTGGTCATCCCTTTGCTGTGCCCCTTATCTAGCCATTTTGAGGAGATCTTATTTGTGTACGATTTATAGAATAATAGCATGCATAGGTGTTCACGAGTTATCAGTTGAAACTAATCTACCAGATGACCGACCAACCAGTGCTGGAGAGCTTTGCCAGCCTGAAATCTGTGAGTAGCCTCTCTCAAATGTGCAGGAAATACTCAGAGTCAGATGCAGGCTTGCCCTTCGCTCTTACAAGCTCCCGCAATGACACAACCAGTGTGCCCTTTGTCCTAGTGACTTGGCCTTTGGAACCAGAGCAGTCTGGCTTTGGCTCCTGATCCCAGGAGATACTGGAGAAATGGCCACCAGAAGACGAGAGGCAGGTCCTACACTGTGAGGATCTTAACTCCCCTTTCTTCTCCACTGTGGGATCACCCCCCCCACACACACACACACCACCCATAACATATCTCTTTCGCTTGCCAACAATTGGAAACATGGTACAGGAATTCACCATGGTCCTTTCATTTTGGTCCTGCGGGAACTGCAAGGCCAGTCCTAGCTGGAGGAACAGGCTTTCGAGATCATTCTGTCTGTCCCGTCTGTCTGAGTTTCCCTTCTGTCATTGCCAGGAAACAATGTCAAGGAGAGGAGAGACAGGTTCAGGCCCTGATAGTCCTAAAAGCCTAGTGCAGCTGTCTCTTTCGTTACTGCAGTGATCATATGGAAACAAGCAACCTTAAAAACAAACAAAACCCATCCATTTTGGAATGATTCTAGACGTATAGAAAAGTTACCATGATAATGCTGGCAATTTGTCCATGATACATGACGTTTATCTAATGGTAACTTTGCAAGTTACCGTGGCACAGAAACTAACAATGGATTTCTCTAGTTTTTCTATCAAACAAACAAAAAACCCCCCAAAAAACAGTTTTGCTCCTCCCCCTCTCCAGTCCTACTGTCCACTCCAGGACCACACATTTCTTCCCTGATCATGTGGGGTTTTTTGTTTTTGTTTTTTTGGAGACAGGGTTTCTCTGTATAGCTCAGGCTGTCATGGAACTCACTTTGTAGATCAGGCTGGCCTCGAACTCATAAATCTGCCTGCCTCTGCCTCCAGAGTGCTGGGATTAAAGGTGTGCGCCACCACGCCCGGCTTGATCTTGTGTTCTTTATTCTTATCTGTGATAGTTTCTTGGTCCTTCTTTTTTTACAACCTTGACAGTTTTTGTGTTTGTTTGTTTGATTGATTGATTGATTGACTGATTGATTGACTGAGATGTATCCCCAAGGGTTTTGTCTATCCCTCCTCCCAAAGTCTGAACAAGTTGAGGCGCAATTTTGCCAAAGTTCACCTGCTCTGGGGAGCCAGTGAGTTTACTGGACTTCATTATGGAGCTCAGGTGAGAGGTCAACAGAGGTGTGGACACTCCTTCCTCAGACAGCTGTACCTGAAAAGCCTTATGCTGCAGGCTTGAGGCCTTCCCCACAGCTGCCTAGATGGAGCCCCACTATTCAAATCTTCCTCTATAAACTCTAGCACCTCCCCCAGGCTATCTGCAGCAGTGCCAGATGGTATGGAGCAGCTGGACTCTCAAGGCAAGAATCTCCTGCCCTAGTCCGCCCCCCTGGGCGGAGATGTAAACGGACAATGAGCCCAGCTGGGATGACCCAAGATAACAGTTGCTTGGCTCAGACACGCTCACTTTTGACAGATGGTGTCCTGTAAACCCAGGCTGGTCTTGAACTAACTTTTTAGTTCACGGGTGACCTTGGACTCCTGATCCTCTTGGCTTCATCATGTGTACAGCCACATGTGGTTTATGTGGGGAGCCATATCCCCAGCTCTAATAAGCGTATGTCATTTTTAAGATTCACTTATGTTTGTTTTATGTGTGTCTTAGGGTTTCTATTGCTGTGATAAAACGCCATGACCGAAAGCAACTTGGGGAGGAAAGGGTTATTTCAGCTTATAACTCTTAGGATACACACACTCCATCCCTGAGGGAAGCCAGGGCAGGAACTCAAGGTAGGAACTGAAGCAAAGACCAAGGAAAAATACTGTTTAATGTTTTTATTATGCATAGCTTATTCAGCCTGCTTTCCAGTACAACTCGGGACCACCTGCTGGGGTGGGAGCCTCCCCTGCCTCCCCTGCCTCCCCTGCCTCCCCTGCCTCCCTTGCCCCCATAGGCTGGGTCTGCTCACATTCATCATTAGTCAAGACAATTCACAGCCTTGCATACGGCAACCTGACAGAAGCATTTTCTCAACCGAGGTTCCTCTTTCCAGATAACTCTAGCATATGCCAAATCAACAAACCAACCAAGCAGGACAGTGTATATGAGTGTATGCTTGAGTATATATGGACACTACGTACAGATGCCCAGACAGGTGTGAGCCACTAGTGCAGGTGCTGGGGACAGAACCCAGGTCCCCCTACAAAAGCGCTCTTCACCTTTGACCCATCTCTCCAGCTCCTGTCCTTGACATTTTTGCTGAGTACTGACCAGATGTTTAGCAGATCTTGCCCTCAACCTGGGTTCATCTGATGCACTTTTCTCATGGTTAGACTGAGGTTATGGGTTACGGGGCTGAGACCGCAGGTCAAAGAGAGGACATCATGATTTCTCAATGGTGATACCTGGATGACGTGGCGACGGTGGTGCCTCGAGGTCCCTCCACTGAAACATCACTGCTTCCTCATTCCCATGGTCTGCTCCTTAGGAGAGTCATGAAGCACCCTCCCCCCCCAGCCCCACCCCATACTCAAAGGGCAGGGAGTCGATCCCTGACTCTTGGGGTGTGTCCACATATTTTATTTGAAATGGCTTACTAGCAAAACTGCTTCTGCTTCTCCCTCCTCTCTTTCCCCCATCTTTTTAGTTATTTAATTCATTGTATGCACAAGCATAGTTTTCATTAAATGCATACTCCTCTGTGTAGGGATACATGTTCTGTCTTTAGTGAAGCTGGTCTTCCTCAATGATAGATGGTGAACAGAGGTCCACCTCGGAGTGTGCCTAGTGGACGTGTTAGAACAAGGGCTCTGAGAACAGACACCCAAACATCAGCTCGACTGCCCAGGGCCAGGTATCTAATTTCTCTTGACATTTTTTTTTAATACTTTTTATTAGGTATTTTCCTCATTTACAATCTCTTGACATTTTTAATTTTAAAACTATGGATATTGAAGCTTGTGAGATAGCTCAGCCTGTAAAGGGGCTTGCTGCCAAGGCCGATGGCCAGAGACCAGACCTGGCTCCTGGGAGTTGTCTTCTGACCTCTACATGTGTGCTATGGTATCTACATGTGTGCTATGGTATCTACATATGTGCTATGGTATCTACATGTGTGCTATGGTATGTGAGGATACACACACACACACACACACAAATAAAAACATTTAAAAATGATACTATATTATCTATGCTTATTGCTACAATATAATAGTTAAGAAATAGCTTAGATGTCCATCAGTGGAGGGATGGGTAAAGAAAATGTGGTATGGTATACACACTGGAATTCTTTCAAGCCATAAAGAATGAAATAATGATGTTTTCAGGAAAATGGACAGAATTTGGAAAAACAAAGGCAGGATGTTTTCCCTTCATTGATGGGACTTAAATGTGTAGTGTGTGTGGTGTGTGTGTGTGTGTATGTGTGTGTGTGTGTGGTGTGTGTGTGTGTGTATGTGTGTGTGTGTGTGGTGTGTGTGTGTGTGTATGTGTGTGTGTGGTGTGTGTGTATGTGTGTGTGTGTGTATGTGTGTGGTGTGTGTGTGTGTATGGTATGTGTGTGTGTGGTGTGTGTGTGTGTGTGTGTGTGTGTAGGTCATCGAAGTAGAGGGGGAACTGGAAGAACAAGGATGAAATCCTAAAACATGGAGGGAGAAGGGAAAAGAGCAGGCAATGGAACACATGAGGCACAAAAAGAAGAGGACATATTTGGGGAAGGAGAGAGGGTAAGACAGGGTCAAGGGACATGGAGGATGGCCATGGGGGAGGAGTCCAATGAGGACAAAATATAATGGGAGGTATGCATGAAAATGCTACAAGGGAAGCCATCATCATAGTGTATGCTAACAGATTTAAAACAAAAGGAGAGAGGAGGGTAACTCAGCCAACAGTGAGGACCTAGTATGCATTAAGCCCTGGCTTTGATCCCCAGCACGGCAGAAATTGGGACTGCTGGCACACGCCAGTCATCCTAACACTCAGAAGGTGCTGGAGGGGGTTCAGGATCACCCTCCTCTACATAACAAGTTTGAGGCCAGCGTGGGCTATGTGAGACCTATCTCAAAACAGCAGCAGCAACAACAACAAACAAACAAACAAAATCACCCAAACAAAACCAAAATAGATATTATATAGGGACAATACTATATTATATAGGACTATGAAGATGAGGCTCTGGACCACAGTCATATTGATCTATACTGTTAGCCATCACTTCTTATGTAATTTTAACAAATTAAGAAACTATGTGGCCGGGCAGTGGTGGCACACACCTTTAATCCCGGCACTAGGGAGGCAGAGGCAGGCGGATTTCTGAGTCCAGGGCCAGGCTGGTCTACAAAGTGAGTTCCAGGACAGCCAGGGCTACACAGAGAAACCCTGTCTCAAAAAACAAAAAAAGAAACTATGTGCACATCTGGTCTATACAGGACAGAGAAATGGACAGAGAGAATGAGTGGCCACCAGTGCAGCCTGAATCCTCACCAGAGCCTTGCCACTCTTCGGTAGCACAGAAACAGTGAGTGCCCAGGTTAGTGCCATGTGACCCTGTTGCAAGTGTGGAGAACGAGCACTCAGCCCAGTGCTGGGAAGAGACCTTGCCCTCCTGAGGAGTGTCTTGGCAATGTGCGCGGTGAGCAGTAACACTCCGTAGGCTTGCTGACCCAGCAGTTCCATTCGGAGCTGTTTATCTAGATGAATAATCTTGTCCAGTAGATGTGTGCAAAGATTTCGCCATACTAACATTCAAGGCATCGATTTAAAAAGCAAAAACTGGTAATAACTGAATGCCTATAAAATTATGAATACTTATTTAAAAATTAAATGTACTTATTTTACCTCATGTATATGGATGTTTGGCCTGCCTACATGTATGTGTACCACGTGTAAGTCTATTGGAGCCCCTGGAACTGGGGTTATGGATGGCTGTGAGACAATAAGTGGGTGGTAGGGAATGGAATACAAGCCCTCTGCAAGCGGTCTCTCTGGCTGCCGCTATGTAATAGATTTAAATGTTCACAGTATTGCAAAGTGACAGGAGGTGTTACTAAGGTGCTAGGCCAGTGTGATTTTATTTCTGTGAAACACAGGTGTCTGTACAAACAGATTAACATGTTCATGTGTAGAATATAAACAGCCATTATCCTCTCTAGTTCTGCAAGTCATGAGTGAGACTTTCTTCTTTGTTACATTGGTTTTCTTCGGTTCTTTTCTTTTCTTTTAAATTTGGATTTATCTATACTTTTCAGATTGCCCACGAATAATCTATATTATTTATGGAAGAAGAAAAGGCAGTGCTATTTTTAACACTCATCATCGAAAATTTGTAAAATACTCAATCCGGCTGCAAAACACTATTAAAGGATGATTAGACAAAACACTCATTAAACATTTAATTTGATAATTTCTTGAGAGAGATTGTGAGAAAATATTTGGAAAAAAAATTATATACAGAGTAGTTAGTTGTCACCCCTGTGAATCCAGGGGTTTCCTGTTCTTCAAATGGTTGCTTTACAAAAGAAAAAAAAAAAAAAACAACTTTCAACTTTCATTTTTGAGAAAACAAAAGCTATCTAGGAGCTGCACGGTGGTTTTGCACTTAGCTCTGGCTTGGTGGTTCGCTTTGTTGTTCTCCACGCATTTTTAAACCTTTTCTTTCATCTTTCTCCTTCTTCCTTTCTCTTTTTTTTTTCTCTTCTCTTTCTTCTTTTCTCCCCAACCCCCACTTTTTTTCTTTCTTGAGATAGACTTTCATGTAGCATATTTAAAGCAGAATGCTGGGGGCAATTTTTTTTTTTTTTTTTAATTCTTTTAGGCTAGCCATTTAGTAGGTCATAATTAGTTTTGGGTTTGCTCAACTTCAAGCCACAAAGAGTTCAAAGGAGCTGGTGTGGTGATGAATACCTTCAATCCCAGCACTGGAGGATTAGGGGTGGAGGCCAGCCTTGTCTACAGAGCAAACTCAAGACCAGACTGGGCAACCAGAGAGCCTGTCTCAAAACAAAGCAGCAGCAGCAGCAGCAGCTAAGGACAGACAACAAAAATCAAAACACAATCCGCTGAATTGCAGTGGAGAGACTGAGACTCTATGGTGCCCGGATGTGTGCCTGAGCTGCCCTGCAAACTATGTAGAAATATGCTGTTAAATAAAATAGAAAGACTCTCACAGCCAAAGTTGCGAAGCTATTAAAGCTAAAGTTGCCAAGATGTTCTCAGGGCTAAGCGTCTGGCTGGTCAGCCTGGGAGAGATTTTGCTAGTTTCCCATTTGTAAAAATCCCCTCAAGCGGGGGTGGGGTTGGGGTGGGGGGGTGGTGTCGCACACCTTTAATCCCAGCACTTGGGAGGAAGAAGCAGGCAGATTTCTGAGTTCGAGGCCAGCCTGGTCTACAAAGTGAGTTCCAGGACAGCCAGGGCTACACAGAGAAACCCTGTCTAGAAAAACCACACACACACACACAAAAATCCCCTCAAGAGCAGTTTGCTGAGTCAGCTGTTCAGATATTGCAACCTGTTGGAAACACAAGGTGAAAATCACAAGAGAGAGAACAATTTTTCTCAGTTAAGTATGAAGCATTAGATAATAGACTAATCATTGATTTTTTAAAAATATTTTTATTAGGTATTTTCCTCATTTACATTTCCAATGCTATCCCAAAAAGTCCCCCATACCCTCCCACCCACTCCCACTTTTTGGCCCTGGCGTTCCCCCTAATCATTGATTTGAATAAAAGTTAGGAGACAGAAATGTTTCTGGCTTTTATTAAAATAATTTAAAGAACAACCAAGGTATATACACAAATATACAGTCACAAAAATGTTTAATCTTTAAATAGCTTTCCTAAACATCTTAAGTTAAATTTTTTAAATCAAAATATTATATGTTTAATATAATTCAATCAAAACGTCTTTGTAGTAAACTCTAATAGTTTAAGACAACCATAATGCTAGTTATTAAGTGCTAATTAACAATAGCTACAATTTCAAATGATCTGAAATAGCCCAGCTTCTACATTAATGCATTCTAAACTAAACTAAGCCTTCTCTTCAGCTGAATGATATTTAGAGAAATGGCCAGTGACTGCCGTCAACAACTCCTATTAGTTTGCTTTTCTTTTGCTGAAGAGCCTCAACTCACTATGCAGCCTTGGCTGGCCTTGACCTTGGACTCTCCTTTCCTGCCTCTTCATACAAACACGGACCTTCTTGCCTGGAGAAGTATAGCCCAGCGTGGCCTTGGACTTCATATGTAGTCAAGGACAGTGACTTTGAATTTCTGCTTTCAGGTAGGTGTGGTGTGACTACAGCTGTTTTCTTCCATGCTGGAGACAAAACCAGAGGGTTTCCTGCACACAGGCAAGAACTCCACAGGTTCAGTTATGGCCCCGCCCTTTCACAAGGTTTAACATAGCTAAAACAGGTAGAATTCTAAGATGCAGAGTGATACATACTCATCCTTTGATGTGTTAATCTAACTGTGATGAGGTCAGAAATGAAATACCAAGATACTCGCCAGCGTGGAGAACATTTAGAACACGTCTGCTTCTACCAGGATCCTTAGATATTTCAACAATGACCACAATGGTGTCCTACATATGTAGGAATTATTCATAATTTATACAGTCAGCAGCAGGGACTTGGGTTTAAGCAACCTTAGAGAGTGGGTGTGGAGAAAAGGCCTTGCTATGTCGCTTAGGCTGGCCTCCTGCTTGTCCTTTGACTTTCACACCCGAGTTTTCTCTCGCCCCTCTTCCTCTTTCTCATATGTACAAATAGATTTAAAAAGAAGAAAAGAAAGAAAAACCATGGTGAACCAGGATAGCCTTAGAGTGGGTGGGCAGCCAGGGATTCAGGGGCGTTACTGTGGTATGGTGGTCGATTCCTTGTAGTCTGTCCACTAACTGGTCACGTTCGGAATTTTCTCTAGCTTGTTTTAGAAGCAGACTTGTCGGCTCCTCACGAGGAGGAGACTAGCATCTGCTGTGGAGTCAAGGGGTAAACCTCGACCACCTTTCACGATCGCCATGCTGCAACAACCCAAATGCAGTCTAAAAGTAAGACCCGGCTGCACGGAGAAGAAACTCCAGTGAGGGGGCTCAGGGCCATCCCCTCCACAAACAGCAGCCAGCAGATCTGGGTTTGCTTCAGGTCGCGGCTGGTCCGCTGAAGTGAGACGGCTACGTGGAAATCTTTCCCTAGATCGAAGCGTTAAGTCCACAGATGCGCAGTACCGATTGCCTAAGAAGCCCCGCTCCGGTGAAACTGGAAGCATCTTTCGGATGTGCCATTTTGACACTGCAACGTTTAAAGAGAATGTTATAGGAGATGGAGCTGGCGTGGAAAAAGCACAGGGGAGGAGCCCGTGGTGATTAGAGGTGCCCTGGCGTTCACATCGCTCACTGCACTTAAGACGCTGAGGATTCCTGTCTTATTCATATGTAGACATATTAAAAGAATGTGCTGGGAAGAATGAGTTCCCTAAATGTTTGGAAGATGATCGAATTTTAACTGGACGACTTGTCTTCTTCCTTCAGGTGTGGGGGAGATGTGGCTTCCAGGGATAAGAGGCAGCAGTTGATTCTAACAGAACAAGACAAATATGAGAGAGTAAAATGAAAACCACAGCCATAGGCACCACTTGGGTTAAAAGTGTTAAAATAACGACGGGGGAAAAAAAAACACATACACAGCTCGAAGATGTCAAAAGTCACCAATTTTAAAATTATGCTTGCTTCCAGTTTCCATCTGAGCATGTTCCTGTCCTACAGCTCTCCATACCCAAATCGCACCGGGAGAGAGCTGGTCTCCCAGGAGTGCTGACACTCCTGAGAGCACGGGCAGGACCACCACTTCTGCTCCGAGGGACCTGCCTGGAGCCCTCAGGACATAGGAACCAAGGAGCAGCTTGGGACAGGATCCTTCAACGTCTGTGCCCCGGAGCTGATCATGTGCCACAGCTCGCCGTATCCAAATTCCTCCCTGAGAGAGCTGGTCTCCCAAGAGTGCCCACAAACCTGAGGGCACAGGTAAGACCACCACTTCTGCTCAAATATCTGGCCCAAGAGGGACCCTCGCAAAGCCATCAGGACACAAGGAACCAAGGAACAGCTGGGGACAGGATCCTTAAGGTTTCTGTCTGCACCCCAGAGCTGACCCTGTGCCACAGCTCTCCATACTCAAATTCCCCCCAGAGAGAGCTGGTCTCCCAGGAGTGCTGACACACAGGATTACAGGAGGGAAGAGCCACAGTCAGAGACAGCAAGACCAGCTAACATCAGAGATACACAGATGGCAAGAGTCAAGAACAAGAATATAAACAACAGAAACCAAGGCTACTTGGCATCATTAGAACCTAGTTCTCCCACCACAGCAAGCCCTGGATACCCCAACACACTGGAAGCAAGACTCTGATTTAAAATCACATCTCATGATGATAATAGAGGACTTTAAGAAGAACATAAATAATTCCCTTAAAGAACACAAGTTGGAGCCGGGCGTGGTGGCGCACGCCTTTAATCCCAGCACTTGGGAGGCAGAGGCAGGCGGATTTCTGAGTTCGAGGCCAGCCTGGTCTACAAAGTGAGTTCCAGGACAGCCAGGACTATACAGAGAAACCCTGTCTTGAAAAACCAAAAAAAAAAAAAAGAACACAAGTTGGGAATCTTTGCTCTCTTCTATACCTATTATCCTTAGATTTGGTCTTCTCATTGTTTCCTGGATTTCCTGGATGTTTTGGGTTAGGAGCTTTTTGCATTTTGTATTTTTTATGATTGTTGTGTCAATGTTTCCTATGGTATCTTCTGCACCTGAGATTCTCTCACTGGAAGCAAGACTCTGATTTAAAATCACATCTCATGATGATAATAGAGGACTTTAAGAAGGACATAAATAGGGGCTGGTGAGATGGCTCAGTGGGTAAGAGCACCCGAATGCTCTTCCGAAGGTTCGAAGTTCAAATCCCAGCAACCACATGGTGGCTGGGATGGTTGTGCATCTGTAGTGAGATCTGATGCCCTCTTCTGGTGTGTCTGAAGACAGCTACAGTGTACTTACATTAAATAAATAAATCTTTAAAAAAAAAACTTTTAATTGTAAAGACTTTGGATTTAAAAAAAAAAAAAAGGACATAAATAATTCCCTTAAAGAACACAGTAAACAGGTAGAAGCCCTTAAAGAGGAAACATAAAAATCCCTTAAAGAATTACAGGAAAACACAACCAAACAGGTGGAGGGATAGAACAAAACCGTTACCCAGGATCTAAAAATGGAAATAGAAACTATAAAGAAATCACAAAGGGAGATAGACAACCCTGGAGATAGAAAACCTAGGAAAGAGACCAGGAGTCATAGATGCAAGCATCACCAACAGAATACAAGAGATAGAAGAGAAGCCGGGCGTGGTGGCGCACGCCTTTAATCCCAGTACTCGGGAGGCAGAGGCAGGCGGATTTCTGGGTTCGAGGCCAGCCTGGTCTACAAAGTGAGTGCCAGGACAGCCAGGGCTACACAGAGAAACCCTGTCTCGAAAAACCAAAAAAAAAAAAAAAAAAAAAAAAAAAAAGAGAGATAGAAGAGAGAATCTCAGGTGCAGAAGATACCATAGGAAACATTGACATAACAGTCAAAGAAAATGCAAAATGCAAAAAGCTCCTAACCTAAAACATCCAGGAAATCCAGGAAACAATGAGAAGACCAAGTCTAAGGATAATAGGTATAGAAGAGAGCAAAGATTCCCAACTTAAAGGGCTAGTAAATATCTTCAACAAAATAATAGAAGAAAACTTCCCTAACCTAAAGAGATAGCCATGAACAAACAAGAAGCCTACAGAACTCAAAATAGATTGAACCAGAAGAGAAATTTCTCCCATTACATAATAATCAAATAATTATAAAACAAAGAAAGAATATTAAAAGCAGTAAGGGAAAAAGGTCAAGTAACATATAAAGGCAGACCTATCAGAATTACATAAGACTTTTCAACAGAGACTATGAAAGACAGAAGATCCTGGGCAGATGTCATACAGACCCTAAGAGAACAAAAATGTCAGCCCAGGCTACTATACCCAGCAAAACTCTCAGTTACTATCGATTTAGAAAGCAAGATATTTCATGACAAAGCCAAATTTACCCAATATCTTTCCACAAATTCAGCCCTACAAAGGATAACAGATGGAAAACTCCAACACAAGGAGGGAAACTACACCCTAGAAAAAGCAAGGAAGCAATCTTCTACCCAAAAGAAGACAGCCACACAAACATAATTCTACCTCTAACTACAAAATAACAGGAGGCAACAATCACTTTTCCTTAATATCTCTTAACATCAATGGACTCAATTCCCCAATAAGAAGAAATAGACTAACAAACTGGATGCATAAACAGAACTCAGCATTTTGCCAAATGCACCTTAGTGACAAAGGCAGACAACACCTCAGAGAAAAAGGCTGGAAAAAAATTTCAAAGCAAATGGTCTCAAGAAACAAGCCGGAGTAGCCATTCTAATATCGAATAAAATCAACTTTCAACCAAAAGTTATCAAAAAAAGATAAAGAAGAGCACTTCATGTTCATCAAAGGAAAAATCTACCAAGAAGAACTCTCAGTTATGAATATCTATGCTCCAAATGCAAAGCCACCTACATTCATAAAAGAAACTTTACTCAATCTCAAAGCACACATTGCACCTCACACAATAGTGGGAGACTTCAATATCCCACTCCCATCAAAGGACAGATCATGGAAATAGATACTAAACAGAGACACAGTGAAACTAACAGAAGTTATGAACCAAATGGATTTAACAGATATCTACAGAACATTTTATCCTAAAACAAAAGAATATACCTTCCTGTCAGCACCTGATGGTACCTTCTCCAAAACTGACCATATAATCAGTCACAAAACAAGCCTCAACAAATACAAAAAGATTGAAACAACCCCATGTATTCTATCAGACCACCACAGAATAAGGTTGGTCTTCAATAACAACAAAAACATCAGAAAGCCCACATACACATGGAAGCTGAACAGTGCTTTACTCAATAATAACTTGGTCAAAGAAGAAATAAAGAAAGAAATTAAAGACTTTTTAGAATTTAATGAAAATGAAGGCACAACATACCCAAACTTATGGGACATAAGGAAAGCAGTGCTAAGAGGGAAACTCGTAGCTCTGAGTTTCTCCAAAAAGAAACTGGAGAGAGCATACACTAGCAGCTTGACAGCCCATCTGAAAGTTCTGGAACAAAAAGAAGCAAATGCACCCAAGAGGATTAGACAGCAGGAAATAATTAAACTCAGGGGTGAAATCAACCAGGTAGAAACACAAAGATCTATACAAAGAATCAGCAAAGCAGGAGCTGGTTCTTTGAGAAAATCAACAAGAAAGATAAATCCTTAGCCAGTCTAACCAGAGGAAACAGAGACAGTATTCAAAATAACAAAATCAGAAATGAAAAGGGAGACATAACAACAGAAACAGGGAAATTCAAAAAATCATCAGACCCTACTACAAAAGCCTGTACTCAAACTGGAAAATCTGGATGAAATGGATAATTTTCTAGACAGATACCAAGTACCAAAGTTAAATTAGGATCAGATAAGCCATCTAAACAGACCCTTAACCCCTAAGGAAATGGAAGCAGTCATTAAAAGTCTCCCAACCAAAAAAAGCCCAGGATCAGATGGATTTAGTGCAGAATTCTATCAGACCTTCAAAGAAGACCTGATACCAATACTTTTCAAACTATTCCACAAAATAGAAACAGAAGTTACTCTACCCAATTTGTTGTATGAAGTCACAATTACACTTATACCTAAAACACTCAACAACCCAAAAAAGAAAGTGAACTTGGGACCAAGTTCCCTTATGAGTATCAATGCAAAAATACTCAATAAAATTCTAGCAAACCCAATCCAAGAACACATTAAAATGTTCATTCACCACGGTCAAGTAGACTTCATCCCAGGATGCAGAGATGGTTCAATATACAGAAATCCATCAAAGTAATCCACTACATAAACAAACTCAAAGAAAAAAAAACAACTCATGAACATTTCATTAGATGCTGAGAAAGCATTTGACAAAATTCAGCATCCCTTCATGTTAAAAGTCATGGAAAGATCAGGAATTCAAGGCTCACACCTAAACATAGTAAAAGTAATATACAGCAAATCAGTAGCCAACATCAAACTAAATGGAGAGAAATTTGAAGCAATCCCACTAAAATCAGGGACTAGACAAGGCTGCCCTCTCCCTCCCTCCCTATCTATTTGATATAGTACTTGAAGTTCTAGCTAGAGCAATTAGACAACAAAAGGAGGTCAAAGGGATACAAATTAGAAAGGAAGAAGTCAAAATATCACTATTTGCAGATGATATGATAGTATACTTAAGTGACCCCAAAAACTCCACCAGAGAACCCCTAAACCTGATAAAAAACAACTTCAACAAAGTGGCTGGGAATAAAAATAACTCAAACAAATCAGTAACCTTCCTATACTCAAAAGATAAAGAGGTAGAGAAAGAACTTAGGGAAAACAACACTTTTCACAATAGTCACAAATAATGTAAAATACCTTGGTGTGACCCTAACCAAACAAGTGATAGATCTGTACAACAAGAACTTCAAGTCTCTGATGTAAGGATCTCAGAGAATGGAAAGATCTCTCATGCTCATGGATGGGCAGGAGTAATATAGTAAGAATGGCCATTTTGCTGAAGCAATCTACAGATTCAATGCAATCCCCATCAAAATCCCATCTCAATTCTTCATAGAGTTAGAAAAAGCAATTCTCAAGTTCATTTGGAATAACAAAAAACCCAGGATAGTGAAAACTATTCTCAACAATAAAAGAACTTCTGGGGGAATCACCATCCCAGGCCTTAAGCTGTACTACAGAGCAATAGTGGTAAAAACTGCATGGTATTGGTACAGTGACAGACAGGTTGATCAATGGAATAGAACTAAAGACCCAGAAATGAACCCACATACCTATATATATAGTCACTTGATCTTTGACAAAGGAGCTAAAACCATCCAGTGGAAAAAAGACAGAATTTTCAACAAGTGGTGCTGGTTCAACAGTGGTCAGCCTGTATAATAATGCAAATCGACTGATTCTTATCTCCTTGTACAAAGCTCAAATCGACGTGTATCAAAGACCTTCACATAAAACCAGATACACTGAATCTAATAGAAGAGAAAGTGGGGAAAAGCCTTGAACACCTGGGCACAGGGGAAATTTTCCTGAACAGAACACCCATGGTTTATGCTCTAATATCAAGAATGGACAAATGGGACCTCATAAAATCGCAAAGCTTCTGTAAGGCAAAGGACACTGTCAATAGGACAAAACAGCAACCAACAGACTGGGAAAAGATCTTTACCAATACTACATCAAATAGAGGGCTAATATCTAATATATACAAAGAACTCAAGAAGTTGGACTCCAAAGAACCGAATAACCCTATGAAAAAATGGGGTAGAGAGCTAAACAGAGAATTCTCAACTGAGGAAACTCCAATGACTGAGAAGCACTAAAGAAATGTTCAACATGTTTAGTCATCAGAGAAATGCAAATCAAAATGACCCTGAGATTCCACCCCACACCAGTCAGAATGGCTAAATTCAAAGACTCAGGTGACAGCAGATGCTGGCGAGGATGTGGAGAAAGAGGAACACTCCTCCACTGTTGGTAGGATTGTAAACTGGTACAACCACTCTGGAAATCAGTCTAGTGGTTCCTCAGAACATTGGACATAGTACTACCTGAGGACCCAGCTATACCACTCCTAGGAATATACCCAGAAGATGCTCCAAGATGTAATAAGGACACATGCTCCAATATGTTCATAGCAGCCATAGTTATAATAACCAGAAACTGGAAAGAACCCAGATGTCCCTCAACAGAGGAATGAATACAGAAAATGTGGTTACACAATGGAGTACTACTCAGCTATTAAAAACAATGACTTCATGAAATTTGCAGGCAAATGGACAGATCTAGAAAATATCATCCTGAGTGAGGTAACTCAGTCACAAAAGAACAGACATGGTATGCACTCACTGATTAGTGAATATTAGGCAAAGAGCATGATACAACTCATGAACCACATGAAGCTCAAAAGTAAGGAAGACCAAAGAGTGGATGCTTCAGTCCTACTTAGAAGGGGGAACAATATAATCAAAGGAAATAGAGGGTGGGAGGGACTTGGGAGGAAGAGAAGAGGGGGAGGGAGAAAAGAGGGGCAGAATCAGGTATGGGAGGAGATGGAGGAGATGTACAGAGGGTCAGGAAGTTGAACAGAGGTGTGGTTCAGCTATTCTAGAACCACCCCTGGAGATAACATTTCTGCTCATATCATGCTTTAAAAGACCTTTTAAAGCATGATATGAGACCTTTTCCTAGATCTATTGACACCTGTCTTAAGGAAGTTGTTGCTTCTACAGAAGGATCCAGAGTCTACGTCTCGATTCACACTTGAGCTCGTGAGGTCAAACAACAGGAGCAAACAGACACCTAAGTGACCTATTTCCCTTCCTCCTCCCTCCTTGTCCTTTCTTTTATATATAATGAAAACAGAATGGCGGTCATCCATCTGGGAAAGGATGCTGATCTGTAACCTTTAGGAGGGAGGTTGATTAGGAGGAAGGGCCTAGAGACTGAGACTCGGCCTTGGGGTGGGGTGGGGGGTCAGGGGAGAGTATTAGACAGAGCTGGTAGGATACGTGTAAGAGACAAATATGATTGGGCCTTCAAGGGAAGGAGAGACTTCCTCATAAAACCTGGAAAGGACTTTATTAAGAGAATAGCAGTGTCGGGATGGCCAAGTGGTCTAAGAGTGAGACGTAAGAGACATAGAGAAAAAGAGAGAGGGGAGTTTAACCACTCTTATGATCTGCAGAGCAATTCCTAGAAAAAAGGGGTTCACCAGGCACCTCAATGCTTTCAGGGATGGTGGGCACGACCTTTTGTCACAGCTAGTTACACTTCCTTTATGGAACACATGGTAGTGAACAAATCAGAAATTAGATCAAAGGTGGAAGATTGAGGAAACACAAATATATCATTCATCAGCCACTGATAAATTGGAAGTTTCCATGTAGGCTTATTAATAAATAACATTCATCTATTAATTCATTTCAGTGATATGCATTAAGTGCCTTTTATATGTTAGATATTTATTTTTGTGATACTGATGAGGAGAAAAAAATTTAAGACAAGCCTAGTCTCATGAAGTTCATGTTTTAACTTTGAGGTTTTCTGCAGCCAACGCCTCTCATGAGAGTCTGCCTTCTCGTTGTTTAATACTAGCCCACTGTATGGCAGTTCTTGGTTGGTAAGTGAGTGGTTCCACCACCAAGCTATTCCCAGCCCTAGTTTCTTCCTTTTGATCTGAAAAAGTTAGTATTTGGCTTCTAGAAAAAGCCTACAGTCTTGGCTGAATACATGGGCAAGAGCCAGGCAGATAGAGGCTACCAAAAGGGGTGGAGTCTGTCCCAGTGGTGGCAAAATTCAATCCAGTTGTGGGTGCCCTTGTTAGGTTTTAGGTACATCATCTGGCAGGTGGTCTATCCAGTCAGTGTAACAGAAAGCATTCAATATTTGATTCAAATGCAAAGCGAACACAATGTTGTTCACCTCTAACCCCAGTTACTTGGAAGGCTGAGACCGGAGGGTCACTTGAGCCCAAGAACTGGAGACTGACCTGGGAAACATGATTGACAGCCCCTACTGTAGACATGTATGATTAGAGCAAGATACTTCGACAAGCTCACAGTTGTAGGTCTTACTACAGCAATCATCAATATTTACTGAGATGCATACAACTAAGTCGGAACAGCAGCAACAAAAGTGTTGGTGTTCCTCCTGCCTCACGTGGAAAAGCAGAAAAGGGGAAAACCAAAATACTTGTCTCTTGCCTCAAGTTGGGAACTGAGAGGTACCTGCTGGCGCCTTCGGCTTCTCCCCTCACTGCGGGCTTTTCTTTTCATTTGATCCTCTTGAAAAGAGTCAAAGTAGGCACTGTCTAGCAGCTGGGCACAGGTCAGCCTCTCGTCAGGGTTCATCTTCAGGCATCCCTTCGGGAAGGGAGGAAAAGCAAAATAGGTTTAAGAGGTTGGCCTATTTGGTTACTGTGCACCCAAAGCTCTAGAGAATGGGTTGGCAAACATGGCTTAAGAAAGCCAGTGGCCAGTCTGGGATGTAGGTTGTCCGGTCCTCGCCTAGCACACATGAGGTTCTGGGTTTGATCCCCAGAAATGCTTACGCTGGTTGTCTGGCTCAGAGTAAAGGTGGTTGCTGCCAAAACTGACAAGGGTTGGATCCCAGGAGTTTCCATGGGAGAAGAAAGAACCAACTTCCTCAAGCTACCCTGTGACCTCCACACATATGTGTGTGCACACACACAGTAATGATCAGATAAATGACCCAAAATTAGACCAAAGATGGACAACTGAGTAAACACAAAATCTATCAACCATCAACCTCGGGTAAATTGAAAATTACCATGTGGGTTCATTTATTTACTTTATTTACTTTATTTACATTTATTTACTTTATTTCAGTGATAAATAATAAGTACCTTTTATATGTTAGATACTAGTATCGATGTTGTTGAAGAGATTAAAAAAAAAAAAAAAAAAACCAAGGACTCTGGAGCAACTGGCCACATTACATCCAAAAGAGCAGACATCAGTGAATTAGAGCTTCACCTTAGTGCCAGACTTCACATTCTCAACTCTTCCACAATCTGAGCTGAGGCCCAGGAAATAGTTCCACCCACTGTGGACAGGGCTTCCCACCTCAATGAATTTAATCAATGGAATCTCCCACAGACTTGCCCATTGGCCAACCTAATCTAGAAAATCCCTCATTTCCCAGGTGATTTTAGGCTATAACGCCTTGATAATTAAAGCTAACCACCACACTTTCAAATAAACCTTGAGTTCACTCACATTCTTATCTGGGATTTCCAATCTAGGGAGATGTAGTCCACTAAATGAGTTGTGTTTATTTAAAGAGCATTTTCGGAGTCTAAGAGGCAGCTGCCATTCTGAGGTCTCCAGAGCTTCAGACTGAGAGAAGTGTCTTGCTTAACTAATCATTTGAGCACTGACAATGTGGATCAGTCCTTGGAAGTGCACCTCTCAGCAAGCAAGGGTCAAACCTGGTAAAAGGTCTGGAGTCAGGATGTGAGAGACCGACCGCAACGCCCAAGGTGGAGTTCATTTCTTTCTAAAAGGTGGTTTGAATGTTGTTTGTGTGCGAGAGGATGCATATACCTGGCACATATGTTGTGGAACATATCGGGGTGGGGGTGTGGGGTCAATGCATAACTCTGGGAAGCCAGTGCTCTCCACTGTATGTGCGTTCCAGGGATTAAAATCAGGTCATCAGCCGCGTGCATGTGCCTTTGCCTTCCCTTAGCCATCATCACCCCTCCCCCTCCTATCATCTTAAATTACCATTCCCTACTTTGGCTCTGTATTCCTCACACTTCTCCCCACCACCATGCTGAATGACCAGGTCTGACAATTATAATTAATAGTTAATTCTCACATACCTTCATGAAACTTAAAGCCACGGGCTGAACATTTGAGAATTTTTCTTCAAGTGTCTCCTGGAAAATAAAGAATTTCAGTGTCACATAACCATGAAGGAATGGATATGTACATGTATGTGTTATGTATGTATGTATGTAGTTCATAGTCCCACCCCCAGTGTGCATACCTGACAATAAGAACACTTTAGAGAAATATCCCTTAGTATGTTTGATGACCCGTTTGAAGCTCTTTTAAAAAACCAAAAAATGTTTTTTAATATAATTTCCTAGTATAGTATAAAGGTTCAAGAAATATAAAACCAGAGTGCTTCCTTAATTTTGTAATGACTTATTCTTGGTGCTAGTACTCCTGCGAGGGAAGGGGACGGGGATGATCCAAATAGGAAAACACCCCACTTGGAATCCTGCCACGCAGCCTGGCGGTTGGAGCTGTCATGTCAAAGAGAGCACTCTGGGCAATCCTGAAAGCATGCTGACTCCCACACTGGAAAACACTGCAGCAATAAACAGGAGCAGCAGTGTCTCAGAAGAGCAGGGACGGGAGGAGACGACACTGCAGAGCTCACAGGAGCCATCTACGCTTTATTCTTTACATTAAACACATTATAATTCTTGGGGGTCTTTCCCCCACCTTTTTCCATCTTCCTGTGTGTGTGTGCATGTGTGCACAGGTGTTCATGCTTCTGCACCTGTGTGAGTGAGTGTGCACATGTGTGTTTGTGTACACAGAGGCAAAGGTGGATGTTGAGAACATCCTCCACCTACTGCTCTATCTGCGGGCTGCGGGCTCATCAGTGAGTCTAGGCTCACTAGCCGGCTCTCTCTAGGACCACTCTCTGGGGTTAGCACTCTAGGCAGGCCACCACAGCTAGCCACCTTTATATGGATGTGGGGGCTCCACACCCTCTTCCTCACATACAAGTGGAGCAACAGCCGGGCTTGGTGGCGTACGCCTTTAATCCCAGCACTTGGGAGGCAGAGGCAGGCGGATTTCTGAGTTCGAGGCCAGCCTGCTCTACAGAGTGAGTTCCAGGACAGCCAGGGCTACACAGAGAAACCCTGTCTCGGAAAACCAAAAACCAAACCAAAACAACAACAAACAAGTGGAGCAACAGCCTTAACTGCTAAGCCATCTCCCTGCTGTTTAAAAAAAAAATCCTGCTGGGCATGGTGGTGCTCACCTTTAATCCCAGCACTCAGGAGGCAGAGGCAGGTGGATCTCTGAGTTCAAGGCCAGCCTGGTCTACAATGTGACCTAATCTACAAAGTGACAGGACAGCCAGGGCTACAGAGAAACCCTGTCTCGAAAAAACAAAACAAAACAAAACAAAACAAAACCAATTGCTTGATGTTACTAATGAAGACTCGGGAGCTAGATTCTAGGGTGAAAGCCTGGTAACTCAGAGAGGCAGAGGAAGCACTCAACTGACCTTCCTCCTCAGCCAACATCCCAGAAGCCATGCCTCTCTCTCATGCTGTCTCAAAAAAAAAAAAACAAAAAAAACAAAACAAAAACAAAACCTTCTCCCAACTCAATGTCCCTCCCTTCCACTTCCAGTGTGTCTCTCTATCTGTCCCCTGACTCCCTCTCCCTCTCCCTCTAAGTAAATAACACAACCTCAGGGTTCACAGTGTGATCAAATACCCTGCAACAAAAGGGGTGGGACTTTTTTTGTTTGTTTTTGTTGTTGTTTTGTTTTGTGGAGGGTGATAGGTAGCTGTCAGAGTCTCCTCTCTGTTTCAGGCTGGACTTGAACTCACGACCCTGCTGCTACTGTCTCCTCGGTGCAAGGATTAAATAGGTAAACTGAGTCTGACTTGAAAATGTGTTTAATTTATTTCTGTTTCAGCTTTGTTCTATAAGCTGGAGAATAACAAAGACAGAATCTATCTTCAAAATAAAGAAATTGGTTTGAAGTACTATTTATGCAGAAGTAATTATTTGAGGGAATGCTAACTTCAGTGTTTGACCAAAAACTTTAAGGTGCTATGCTGGATACTAAGCATGATTTAGATTTAAATGGGCTTGAATTATGCAAGAGATAGGACACGTAAGCTGTTGTTTTCCTCCTGTCATCTTTATGTAATTATTATTATTTTAATATTATGTGAGGAGAGGAGTAGGTACACATGTGTGCCTCCTTGCACATACCTGAGTGAGGAAGCCAGAGGAGACCACTGGGAGTCTCTCGTGCTCCTCCTTACTCCCTTGAGGGTTTATCACTGAACCTGGATCTGTTTTTAAGCTGGGCCGACAGTCAGCAATCTCTAAAGCTTCCTGCTCCCACCACTGGGGCTATGGGGATGCACAGCCACACTCACCTATTTGCATGAGTACTGGATCCTCATGCTTGTGTAACAACCACTCTTAATCCTGTGTGCATCTGTGTCCCTGTTTTGTTGTTGTTGTTGACTGTTTGTTTGTTTTGGTGACAGTTTCACTACGTAGCTCTGGCTGCTGCATTCCAGAATTTACTGCATAGCCCAGGCTGGCATCAAACTGTGTTAATCAACCTTCTTAGTGTCAGGACTACAGCCATGCTACTATGCCTGGATTCTTATAAATAATTTTGAGTCAGGACCTCAAAACTGCCCAGGCAGGCCTGGAGCTCTTGAGCTCAAATGATCCAGCACTTTGAATAGTTGGGAATTCTGCAGTGTCCTACTGAATTACATTTTAAACTGACTTATTTCAATTTTGCATCAGTGTTTCGTATGGAAAGCGGCAGCCTAAAGCACACACATGAAACCACCACCTCCTTACAGAAAGAAACAGCACAAGTAATAAACCATCCGACACAGAGCCGTTTACCATGTCCTCTGGTTCAGGTATACTGATGCCACGGAAAAACTGGTTACTTTTAAAGATAGACTGGTGCCTTGGGATCAGCTTTCCTGTAAAATACAAACCACATAGCTCATGATAACTTGGGTTAGAAAATCATAAAGTATATCATAAAAATCCCCGAAGATGTGGGTATTAAGGAAACATTGTGCCTGAATGCTTCTTCCAGACAGGGGCAGTGTGAGCCTGGGCAGAGGCCCCTGTGCTCAGGTGAGGACCACTCTCTGTACAAAGCTCTTGACAGATCAAAAACCAATTGGAGACGAGGACCTTCAGCGTCTGGACACACAGATTAGCATTAGCACCAATCTCCAATACCAATCAGCCTCCATCTAAGCCTACGTGACAGAGGACTGCTGGGCTCTTTAGCTGCTTTCCTAATGATCTCTCAACACAATTGCTAGCTTCCTTCCTACCTCATTTCTTCCCTCCCTCTCCTCTTTAGTTCTTTTTATTTTTCCTTTGAGACAGGGTCTTGTCTATTCCAGGCTGGCCTCCTAGCCAAGCATGACCTTGAACTCTTTAACTAATTAACTTTGCATCCTAACCTCAGTTTCCCTCCCTCCTCTCCTCTCAGTCCTTTCTCATACCCATCCATTCCTCCTTCCATTCTCTTCAGAAAAGAGCAGGCCTCCGATGGGTATCTACCATCCTTGGCATTTCAAGTTGAAGTAAGACTCGGCACATCTTCCCCTATTGAAGCTAGATGAGGCAGCCCAATAGGGGGAGAGGATCCCAAAGGTAGGCAACAGAGTCAGAGACAGCTCTTGCCCCCGCAGTTAGGAGTCCCACAGTGAAGACCAAGCTACACAACTGTTACATACGTGCAGAGGACCTAGGTCAGACTCATGCATGTTCCACGCTGGCAGATCAGTCTCTGTGGGCCCCTATGGGCTCAGGTTAGTTGGTTCTATAGGTTTTCCTATGGTGTCCTTGATTTTGACCTTAAACTCTTTAATATTCTTGCCTCTGCTTCCCATGTCTTGGGATCACAAGCATGGGCCACACCATGCCTGATTCACACACTGCCAGGATCACCTAGGCGTTTATGCGTGCTCGGCAAGTACTATACCACTCGAGCCCAGCCTTAGAATAGCTAGTTTCCATCTCCATTGTATCAGTGAGGAGAGCGAGGCTGAGGGAGGTTCATCAGTCAGTCACATGAACAGGATTCAACTCAGGTCTGTCTAAGGAGTTAGGGAACGTAGCAAACAGACCCACACACAGACCGTGTGACCTGCAATGGTGCTCTGCCCTATCCATTCTTGTTGCCTGGGAGAATGAGCTAGAGAGGAAGCAGAGAAGTGACCAACAGGCAGAAAGCCAGAGCAGCTTCAGGGAAGATTCTGTGTATTCATTCAGTGGAGAGAGAGACACTTTACTTGCAAGCTCCTAGAGTGGGTCTGTGGCTCCTAGAGTGGGTCTGTGGCTCCTAGAGTGGGTCCGTGGCTCCTAGAGTGGGTCTGTGGCTCCTAGAGTGGGTCTGTGGCTCCTAGAGTGGGTCTGTGGCTCCTAGAGTGGGTCCGTGGCTCCTAGAGTGGGTCCGTGGCTCCTAGAGTGGGTCTGTGGCTCCTAGAGTTGGTCCGTGGATCCTAGAGTTGGTCTGTGGTCTACATGGGTTAGATCTCCTTCCAGACACAGAAGATTTAAGTTCTGACTGTCAAGGAGAACACAGTGACCAAAGCTCATAAAACAAGCTTCCAAGTGGGCTGGTGGGAGCTCCGTGGACGAGGGCTTGCTTAGAACACATGAGAGGTCTTGGGTTCCATCTCCAGAACCAGACACACACACACACTCACACACACACTCACAAACACTAACAGAATCTATTGTTTATTGTTATTGTTGGATTTCTGTTTGCTTTGCTTTGGTTTTTTTTTGAGCTAGGGTCTTTTCTTTTCCTTTATTTATTTATTTATTTATTTATTTTTTGTTTTGTTTTGTTTTTTGGTTTTTTCGAGACAGGGTTTCTCTGTGTAGCCCTGGCTGTCCTGGGACTCACTTTGTAGACCAGGCTGGCCTCCAACTCAGAAATCCGCCTGCCTCTGCCTTCCGAGTGCTGGGATTAAAGGAGTGCGCCACCACTGCCTGGCTTGAGCTAGGGTCTTGTCTACATGGCCTTGTGTGGCCTGAAGCTCACTATGGAGAGCGGGCTGACCTCTATTTCCCAGAGAGCCTCCTGCTTTTGTCTCTCCAGAGCTGAGATTAAACACATGAGCCACCATACCTGGCCAAAATAAAGCAAATCTTTAAATAAAAATATAACTTCCTTAACAGTTTTTAAAAGTTATTTTAATATATATATCTTTTTACTTATATAAAACACAATGCGAGCTGCCAAAGGAAGGAACAGTTTAACAGTCCTGAACAGCTGCAACATCTGCGAACCAGGACAACTACCAGCATGGCAAGAGATGCACAGGTGGCAGGCAACCACGGTCTGGCTGGACTGAAGGCCCGTTTGATGGGAGGGAAGTCTCTAAGTCAGTGGAAGGGTACTAGAAACCGAACCAGCTTCCTTGGCCTAATGAGGTCACGGACCTTAGAAAAGAATGTATTACAACCACTTTTCTAGACCAGCAATAATGCCTTACATACTCTAAATCTTGCGCTTACACCCACAGGGAAGTACAGCTACTACCCCTCATCAAAGGAGCCTCTCCTACGGCAAATGGAGACCATCGCAGGCAACCACAGCAGAACACGACACAGAACTCCGTCGATCACGGGGAGCCCACGGGCAATGGATACACAGGCACACACACACATCTACATCACAGCTTCTACATCTATGGTTCAGGTTACGTCAAGGAGAGGGGGTGGAAAGATTGTAAGGGCCAGAATTCCAGGAAGCCTGCTGCAAACAGTCTCCTAAAAAAGACTGAAGCAAACAGCAGCAGCATCGCCAGACATGCTAATGCGGAAGGAGGAAGTTCCTGGGGTCTCACTCCTGAAAAGGAACAACAGGCTTCTGATGGCTGCTGGGAGGAGAGTCAGCCTCATCAGGGGGTCGGGGGTAAGCCCCTCACCGGCTGTCCAGAGCAGAAAGGTCAGTTCCGAAATCATATACCCACAAATAATGAAAGTGTGTATGTGTGTGTGTGCCTGTGTATCCATCGATGGAGTTCTGTGTCGTGTTCTGCTGTGGTTGCCTGCAATGGTCTACATTGCGAGCTCGAACCTGGAGGCAGGAGCTGATGCAGAGGCCATGGAGGGGTGCTGCTTACTGGCTTGCTTCCCTTGGCTTACTCAGCCTGCTTTCTTTAGAATCCAGAAATGGTACCACCCACCATGGGCTGGGCCCTTCCCCAATTTATCATTAATTGAGAAAATGCCTTACAGCTGGATCTCATGGAGGCACTTCCTCAACTGAGGGTCCTTCCTTTCTGATGACTCTAGCTTGTGTCAAACTGACACAGAACCAGCCAACACACACATATACATATATGTGTATGTATATAACAATATCATCAAAGAAAAATAAGCTATCAACTTGAGAGTGGGGGAGGGCATGTTGAGGAGTTGGAAGGAAGATAAATGGGAGAGGCTAAACAGAGGAAAGGGAGGAGAAATGTGTTATAATTCTACTTCAATTAAAACATATTAAGAAAATAATAAAAGATTAGTTTGGGAAAAGGGAGTTACTCTAGTTCACTTATGTGTATGTTGGAGTGGATGGTTACACACACGTGTAGCACCAGAGGCACTGAAGCCCTGGAACTGGGGTTAGAGGCAGTTATAAGCCACCTGCATCAGGTGCTGGGAACCAAAGTGCTGCTCTGCAATGGCAATCTATGCTCTTAACCCCTGAGCCATCTCTCAGGACTACAGGGATTTATTTCTTAAAACTGAGAATTCACGTTTAAAGTATTATACAAATGAATTACGTTACTATTACTTTAAACGTTGGCTGCCATTTAGGTCAGACTGACTGGATTTTCTTGGCAAGGCCTTTGCAGACTCATTGCTGGCGCTGTGTGTTCACACTAGATTGGGCTTCTGCTACAACGGGCAGCCCAGAGAACGTCCCTGCAGAACATTGGAGAAGCAATGTGCTTCTTGCTTTCCTTCCGGTATCTATCATACGGGTGCTACAACAAACACGAAAGCCACAAAACGCAACTCATACCCAACGTCCTGATGATCAGATAAAGTTGGTCCACATCGGATTTTCCCGGCCAGAGTGGCTGACCCGTCAGGAGCTCTGCAAAAACACAGCCGACGGCCCACACATCCACAGAGGAACCGTACTTTGTGTCTCCCACGAGAAGTTCGGGGGCTCGGTACCACCTGGTGGCCACATAGTCTGTGTAGGCGTCTCCTGGAACTGTGAAGGAAGAGAATCAGGCAGCTGAGCGAGCCATCATCTCATGGCTCCAGCGCCTCGGACCCACTCCCCGGAGCAGCAGCTCAGTCAGAGGCAGTGCTCCTCCTGATGCTGAACCAAGGCCCCAGGGAGCACGGATAGCACCCTAGTTGGAGAACGTGGAAAAACTGTCCCAGGCAGGTGTGAGAATTTCTGTCACGACACTTAACTTGTTTTTTTTTTTTCTTTAAAGATTCATTTACTTATTATTATATGTAAGTACACTGTAGCTGTCTTCAGACTCTCCAGAAGAGGGCGTCAGATTTCACTACGGCATTGGTGCTTTGCTTGTATGTCTGTGTGAGAGGGTGTCAGATCCCCTATAACTGTAATTTCAGACAGTTGTGAACTGCTATGAATGAAGGTGCTAGGAATGAAACCTGGGCCCTTTGGCAGAACAGCCAGGACTCTTAACCCCTGAGCCATCTCTTCATGCCTACTTGCTTCTGTTTCCATTAGCACAGTGCTTGTGGTTAGCTAAACTGTGTGGACTCCAAAAAAACCATAGATTTGAAGTCCCAGTTTCCGGTACCTATAAATCTGACCTTGTTTGGAAACAGGGTTTTTATGGGGGGTTATTGAGTTACAGTGAGGTCATAGTGAAGTAAGGTGGACCCTGAATCCAGGAACTGGTAGGATTCCACACATACATGAGAGTGTGTGGCCAAAGATCAGCTTCAGGTGACATTCCTCAGCCCACTGTCCCTTTTGTTTTGTTTTGTTGTTGTTGTATTTTTAAAGACAGGACTTCAAGTATCCATGCTGTCCTTGAACTCTCCCTTCCAGGCCTTGAGATTAGAGGGGAGCCGCATACCTGGTTTATGTAGCGCTTCATGTGTGCTAGGCAGACGACTCAGCATCGGAGCCACATGCCCAACCCTTACCTTCATTTGAGACAGAGATTCTCCCCTTTACCTGGAATTCCCCAGCCTGCCCAGGCTGTCCGACCAGCACAGACTCCGGCATCTGCTTGTCTCTGTCTCCACAGCACCAAGGTTGTAAAATAAGCGTAAAACATAGTTATCTAGATTTTCATTTTTTAAAATGTGGGTTCTGGGGATTGAACTCAGGTCCTCGTGGATGTAGAGCAAACACTTGACCATTTGAGCCACATGCCCCGTCCCAGGACTGGTATTCTTACCAGGTGGCCTCACAGGGACACAGAGACAGACAACGGTGAGTTAGAGCAGATGCTGAGGGATGTATATGCTCGGGCGGAGGACAGGACAGGACCGAGAGATCATGTTCTGTCACTTTAAGCCCCATGGGTTATGGCTGCCCACTCTGGCAGCCATAGAGATTACTTCCATCTTGGATGGCTACACCCAGTGACTCTCTGTCTATGTTCATCTTTTGGAACTATTGTGACAACTTGGTTTGACTCCTTGGACCACAAGTCATGCCTGTCTGATGGACAGACTATGGAGAGTTGGGGAAATCTCCCTGGCTGGACTCGTCCTACTGCCCTGAAGGTTGCAGTGCCCATGGTCAGGTGGGTGGAACCCAGTCCCACCATACTGCGTGAGCTGGGAGTCCTAGAGTCTCAGTTCTTCTCCTCTGAGCCTGGAGGAAGTTGATGGTCAATTCCAAAAGACCTTTCAGTGGCAGGAGTCACGTGGGAGAAAAGTTGGTCAAATAGTGGCTTGCAGGAGCTGGGGAATGAGTCCTGTTTTGGCCAGTGAGATGGCTCAGTGGGTAAAGGTACTTGTTGCCAACCCTGACCACCTGAATTCTATCCTTGGGAACTGCATGGTAGTAGGGGAGAACCCACTCCGTCAGGCTGTTCTCTTAGCCCCACACATGCTCTGTGGGGTGCATGCACTCTAAATAAATACATTTTTTTCTTTCTTTTTTTTTTTTTTTCCTTTTTGAGACAGGGTTTCTTCATATAGTCCTGTCTGTCCTGGAACTCTCTAAATAGACCAAGGTGGTTTCTAACTCACAGAGATCTGCCTGTCTCTGTCTCCCGAGTGCTGGGATTAAAGGTATGTGCCACTATGCCAGGCAGTTTTGTTTTGTGTGTTTGAGACAGGGTCCTGTTGTATAGCCGTGGCTGGCCTCAAACTCATAGAAATCTGTCTGCCTTGCCTCCTAAGCTCGGGATTGCTGAGCCACTACAGCTTGAGACAAGATTTAATTGGGTGGCTAATGCCGGCCTCGCGGTCTGGATCCTGCCGCTTCGTCTGTACACAGGTGTGCATCATTATACCTGGGTGACAGTTTTTCTTAGTAAGAGACACACAGATAACAGTCTGGCCACCACAAAAGACAGCTCAGAATGCAAGGGTTGCAAGTTCTTCAATCAATAGTCCTCATAGCAAGAACAAAAAACAACCTGGACGACTATGACTCTTTTATAAAACGATACAAGCTTTTTTTTTTTTTTTTTTTTTTTTTGAGACAAGGTCTTATGTAGCCCAGGCTGGCTCAAACTTCCTATGTCGTCAAGGATGACGACTGACCACGAACTTCCCATCCCCCTGTCTCTACCTCTTCAAGATTACGACTCTGTTCCTCCATGCCCAGTTTGCGCAGGGGTCCGGGCATGCTAAGCAACCACTCTGCCGACTGAGCCCCGGCGCCATTTGCCTTGTGTTTCCTGTGCAGTTTCGCTCACATTGCCTGTCTATGCTTATGGTGTCTTGAACAGGTTCCTTCTTTTTAAATTTGGTATGTGTGTTTGAGTATTTGTATGCAGCAGGTGTATGCACAAGTGTGCAGGCCAGAGGACAACGCCCCCCAACCCTCACCCCCAGGCATCAGCCCTTCATCCTTCCCTGTTTGAGGCAGTCTCTGGCTTTTCTGCTGCATCCTTGAGGCTATGTGGAGTTCCTATCTCAGTTTCTCATCTCATCCCAGGAACACGAAGATTACAAATGCGTGCTATGCATCTAGCTTTTACATGACTTCTGAGAATTCAAATTCTGGCCCTCAGACTTGTGTAGCCCAGGCTGACTCAAACTCCCTACGTAGTTAGGACAGGTGCTCTACTCTGAGCCATAAACATTTCCTAGTGCCAGTGACAAATCTGTGACCATCATTTCTAACCAGGATCTTCTACTCCACGAGATGAGCAGTTATTACATAGTTCCTGGCTTAGGAGTGTCTCCGATTGTCAGTTTCTCTTCTCAGGCACAGGACAAGACTTGGGTACCATCTGGGTCCTCCTGCTTTGCACCACAAAGCACAGCAACTTCAGGGAACTTGGCTAGCTTCGTTTCAACCTGGCCCTTCTTCAGGTCACCTTTGGGTGCCACTGGAGTGCCGAGGACTCTTGAACCCCACCGTAAAGTGTGTGCTGCTAACACAGGTGCCTATACACTTAGAACTAGTTCTCTCTCTCTGCTCCCTCCGGCCCCTCACTGCCTGGGCTGATATGTTTTGTCTCATAATCCTATAGGCTCTTTATTTCCAGTTGACTCTTACAGCACAACCAGCTCTGTGGAACTTTTCCAATCACTCAAGCCCATCTTGCTCTCTCTCTCTCTCTCCAGGGAGCCATCTGCTTTAGTGCTTCATGGCTAACCATCTTGTTTTATTTTTTCATCTCATTTACTTTGGGATATGAGCGCCTGTAGAACAGAAAAGCATCTTACAGTTCCTTTCCACTCCCGTGGAGCCAAAACACGCAGAAATGTCACCTGATACATCCTAGCTGAATTGTCCACTGACTCTGAAAGGGTAAAAGGAGATGTTTCCCTCTTTGAATAACAAGACTATTAGCATCTATCCATTAGCTTAAGTAAGCCTATGAATGATACCAATTTCTAGTCATGTGAGTTAGACAATGAATTAGACAAAATAGGCAAGGCAGGGTTGTACTTACTTAGAATTCGTGCAAATCCAAAGTCACAAATCTTTATCATCCCTTGCTTGGTTATTAGGATGTTTTCAGGCTTTACATCCCGATGAATACACTGTAAGATATTATTTGATAAATTTTCTGAGCCATCAAAATGACAAAGAATCAACAGTACCTATTAGTCTAAGTGTTAGATATATGGCTTACAACTGAAAACCAAATAGATATCACCTTACCAAGTAAAAGAAAAATTTTATCTAAATGTCAGCATATTATCAAAGAGATTAAAACTATAATTGTTAGCTGTGCAGTGTTGGCACATGCCTCGAATCCCAACACTCAAGAGGCAGAGGCAGAGAGAGGCAGAGGCAGAGGCAGAGGCAGAGGCAGGAGGACCTCTGTGAGTTAGAGGCCAGCCTGACTGAGCTACAGAGTGAGTTCCAGGACAGCCAGAGCTACACAGAGAAACCCTGTCTCGAAAACCCAAACCAAACCAAACCACTTGCACTCACGTATGCCTGTGATCCCAAACCAACACAACACAACACAACACAGGCAGGCATGCACACATGCATGCTCCCATGCACGCACAGCATGTGCCCCCATGAACCCAACTCTCACACACATGCCCATGCTTGTGCCCTCAACCCAACAACACACACACACACACACATACACGCACGCGCGCGCATGCACGTAAACAAACACGCAAGCTTATATGCACGTACGCACGCACACACGCACTCACGTACGCACTCACGTACGCACGCACTCAAGCACGCAAACACGCACGCACGTAAGCACGCAAACACGCACGCACGCAAGCATGCACGCACACACGTACTATATATATGCGCACATGTGCTAATGGATGCCCAAAAGTTCTATGGTAAGAAGAAAACCAAACAAATGCCATGATGTGTCCAGCTATAATATGTAAACAGTATATATTAGATTATAAATAATATTTTAACCCAATTTAAACAATTCTAGGAATCAATTCTGTGGTGGAGGAAAACATTAAGTCCATACAATTTTGAATTCACAAGCTATCATAACTTGGTTCTCATGGAACTGGGAGACGAGCTGTAAGTGATGGAACTTCGCTCCTTCCATGGTTCTTGCTTTGATCTTAGGCCTCGGGGTCTTTCCTTCTCTCCACCAGAAGCGTACAGAGAACTTCCTAGCATTAGAAAATAGTACTTACATTGTGCTTGTGACAGAAGCTAAGGGCTTGAAGGGTTTGCCATAGCACACTTTTAATCACTCCATCAGAAACTCTGGAGAGAAAGATCAAAAATAGAAATGAAAACTCCTGGGATGGGGGTCCCTGGAGCAAGGGCTGGGAACGGGGCCAGGGCAGGAGGGGCACAGAGCGCAGGGTCAGGGAGGGGGGCGCTAGAATCGCTTTTGAAATGGTGTGTATCGTTGTTCTGCCTGCTTGCGCATTTGTGCACCACATATATGCCTGGTCGGAAACAGCGTAGCATGCGCTGTGTTACTGTGTAAGAGGCCACACAGCCTGCACAGGGAGAGAGAGGTCGACACCCAAGGAGGAGCCCGGAGAGAATAAAGGTCACGTAAGAACGTGAGGCTATGAGCTAGCTCCTGGCAGAACCAGCCTTCCAGGTGCGGAGTACTGACAAGTTACTTGGCTGGTTATTATTTACTGGGGAACTGGGGAGCGATCCTCCTGCCTCTACCTCCTAAGTCGAAGGCTATTCTCAGTTACATCGCAAGACTGAGGTTCGCCTAAGCTACATGAGACTGCCTCAAGTTAAATCGATATTCATGTGATTACTGGGCACTACGCTTCCTCCTGGGTGTATTTCTGCTTCACGTCTTTTCTCCCTTTTCCTTATTCATTTTTTATGGGGCGTGCATGCGTGGCTTTGCATGTGTGTGTGCGTGTACACAACTGTGTGCGTATAAGTGTGTACATACATAAGGTGGTTCAAGGTTAGTGTCGGCAATCATCTTTGGTTGTTTTTACCTTGAGACAGTCTGTCTATCAAACCAAGGTTCTTTGATACGGCTAGTCTTGCTAGCCAGCTTGCTGGGGCGATCCCATCTCTGCCTTTTAATGCTGGAATTACAGGTGGGTTGTGGTAATTACACGGGTTTCTAGTGATTCAGACCCTGGTCCACATGCTCGTATGTCAAGTGTTTAACTGCTAAGTCATTTTCCCAGCCCCTCCCTATCCATTATCATTTCTGGATGTTTTCTTTCGTCTTCTTTTCTTTCTTTCTTTCTTTCTTTCTTTCTTTCTTTCTTTCTTTCTTTCTTTCTTTCTTTCTCTCTTCTTCTCTCTCTCCTTCCTTCCTTTCCTCCTTTTTCTTCTCATTTGCAGCTTTCTTTGTTTTTATAATTTTTTTTCTTATACAATTTCACATATATGTATACACACACATCTGTATGCACACCACACATCAAATCACTTAGATAACATATTCCTAATTATCCTCACCCCCCACCCCCACCCCCGACACACACACACACACTTAGACTTTTTTTCTTTGTGGCTACTGTGTTTAATCAGGTAGTTAGTGCTGGTCTCTACTGTCTTAGTAGTTACCTGCTCAGTCCTGCTCTGTTACAGACCCTGCAGATCTTTTCAGTTCTGCTGATGTACATGGGACTGTTGTTTTCGGAAACTAGAGACCCAAAGGTTTAATTTGTATATTTAAATTTTAGATTGATAGTTTAGTCATGGAGACAACTTGAGAGAGTGAGCCTTCTGCTTCCATCCTTCGGATCCCTGGCCTTGAACTCATGTCATCAGTTATAGCTCCAGGACCAAGATGCTGGCATGGGAGGCTGTTCTATTCAGAAAAATGGATGTATGTGTGTGGGGGGGGGGGCAGGGGGGATTTCTCTCAGAGCAGTTCCTTATCTTAGGGCCTGATTATAGTAGCATTGCCCTTGACAGTTAGGTACACGGTGGCACCCTTTACCTCCACTCCTAATCGTGAATATTACGAGAGACCTAATTCTCAGCACAAATTCTTTTCTGTATGAAATATCTATTTCTGTTTCCCGAACTGCATTTTGTTATGATTTTGTCCATGTCCACCCTTTCCTAGTCAAACCTGCAGTGACAGCTTTTCTCTTTTATAAAGTGGAAGGGTGACCATAGCCACCCTGGGCACTAAGAGGCAGAATATTCAACTTCAGAATCCACTATGCTACTTTCCACTTTTATAACCTCAGAGAGTTGTGGAAGCTTCCATTTTCTCCTGTGTGAAAATGGAATAACACCCTAAATTCACTGAGAAAGCTACCACCCAAACACTTCGGCCTAACCTCCACTTGTGTTCAGGAGATGAAGGTCTGAGGTCAGATGAAGCCAGTAGACATGACCACATTCCAGGCACAGTGACCAGAGGTCCCAAAGGTAGAAGATGCTCTGGGTTGACAAAGAACCAGGAGTGTGGGGAATTTAGGCAGAAATAAGGTAGAGTCCCACAGAACCTTCCAGAACCTGGACCTGGCTCTAAAGCCAAAGCCATCGAAAGAATCAAGCAAGAAGTGATACAGTGCTAGGAGGTAAATGTGGAGAAATGGACTAGGAAGCCAATCGATTGAGCAACAATCGATTGAGCAACCCAGACAACAGAGCCGGTGAGAGTAGTGGGGGGAGGGGTGGCTTCAGCCTTCAGGGAAGAGGCACCGGCACTAGGCAACTATATCAAAAGACATAGGATTCTGGATAGGTACTCGGAGACTCCAGGTGAGGAGACCTAGGAAACAAGGCAGGTATGAAGTGTCAGAAATGTTTCAGAACCCTGATTGCTAACGTTGTTAACGAGAAACCAAGCAGAGCTAGTTCAATGGGAGTATCCGTCGTCAATAGGATACGCAAAGCTTTCTTACTGGGGCGCCATGGTTCTGTTCACTTGGCTCAGATGCCAAGGAGGCAGGGTCCACTGCTGGGAAGATGATATGCATTAGGGATGAATCACATTGATCTTACAGAGGAGATGGAACTGTAGTGACCGTAGACAGACACGCCAGGTCCAGACCGGAGAGAGAGCACGCCAATGCTGTTCTGCCGCAGGCAGCAGTTTTCAAAGCGTTATAGAGTGAAATAGCGCCCTCTGTAGAAATCGGTAGATACGTGGTGTTTAAGTATTATCCTTCGGGAGAGTGTAGAGACAAACACTAAAAGCAACAGTGAAAAGCTTGAAGCTAAAATCCAGGTGTCTCAGCTACCCAGCTCAGAAACTGCTGTTTTAGTCACCTGAAGATGACTCTGACCTTACAAATTCGTGTGTGTGTGTGTGTGTGTGTGTACACGCTCGTGTGCGCGTGTGCATGAGAGAGAGAGATGCATGTATAGGTATTTGGGTATGTGCATACATGTGTGTGTGCTTGTGTGTTTGTGTGTGCATGTGTGTGTGTGAAAGAGAGATGCATGTGTAGGTGTTTCTGTATGTGCATACATGTGTGTACATATGTGTGTGTGTATGTTGAATTCCAGAGGTTGGTTTCTTGGGATCTTCTTCTATCCACCTAATTATTACTTTTAATGATTTATTTTATTTTCAATATTTTCTATTTCAATTTTAACAAAATAACTTTAATTTTTCAGGTGCGCATGTGTGTGTGTATGTGTGTGTAAATTCAAGTGTACCCTTGGAGGCTAGAGGTGTCAAATTCCCTGGAACTGTTGTCACAGTCAGCGATGAACCACCTGTCGTGTGTACTTGGGAATTGAACTCAGATCTGGAAGAGCTGTACCTGTTCTAAATAGTGGAATCATCTCTCCAAACCTATTGTTATTGTGAGACAAGGTTTCTCATTAGACCGGGAACCCCCTGGTTTAGCTACAGTAGCTGGCCAGCTTCAGGGATCTGCTGACACTTTCCCAGCACTGAGGTTATGGGCGTGCGCAGCCAGCCGCTCCTAACTTTCCACGGGGTTAAAAGAAAGAAAATAAACTGCCAAAAGGAGGTAGGGATGGACTTGTCAAGGGACAGCCATGTCTCAGCTCAGCAGTTCTTTACTACTGGAAAATCAGGTCAGTCCCAATCTTCTCTGCTCTAAATATCTTTCAGAATATGTATAATTTTGCCCTTATGGGAATAATACCTTGCTGTATATCTTTTCTAAGTGGAGTTTTGCGCTTAAGTGTGACAACAGCTTTCTAAATGTTCATACTCACTGCCAAATGATTACACCCTGTCTAGGTGGAGAGGCCTGCATACCTGTTTTGTTTGTGGTGGCTTCAGATGGAACCCCTATGCCTTGCACACGCCAGGCAACCTCTGTACCACTGGGCTACACCCCTAACCCTTTTGAATATATTTGAGACCAGGTCTTGACTAAGTTGCTCAGGTTAATCGCCAACTTGCAATCATCCCATCTCAGCCTCTGGTATACCACAGCACTCATCTTACACTATTTGAAAAATTATTAGTGGTGATAATAGTTTATTGAAATTCTTTTTCAGTTTTAGTCATGGCTTTATTTTTTAAAGAAAGCAATTGCCAAAACTTCTGTATTTAAACCCTGTTTTTTCCTTCCTTCTTTAAGAAATTTCTTGGCTCTCACTTTTCAAGTTTAAAAAATATCCGATTTGTGCTCTAGTTAGAATTCTGCTACAAAAAACCCCAATGAGACAACATGCTTATACTCTATAGTAGGTATTTCCATCTAGGAACATGCTCATTTCAATGAAATCTTTTAATCATTTCAGTCTGATATGTAGTTGTGTTCTTTAAAAAGACTTACTTATTTATTTTACACAAGTACACTGTAACTGTCTTCAGACACCCCAGAAGAGGGCATCAGATCCCACTACAGATGGTTGTGAGCCACCATATGGTTGCTGGGACTCGAACTCAGGACCTCTGGAAGAGCAGTCAGTGCTCTTAACTGCTGAGCCATCTCTCCAGCCCCTGTAGTTGTCTCTTTTAAAGAGTTATTTATTATTTATCGTGTCTGACTGTTCACCTACATGTATGTCTGCAACATGTGCAGGAAGGCCAGCAAAGGGCATCGGATCCCCCGGAACTGGAGTTACAGATGGCTGTGAGCCACCACATGGGTGCTGGGAACCGAACCTGGGGCCTCTGCAAGAGCAGCACTTGCTGTTCTTGACCAGAGAGCTGCCGCTCCAGCCCCAGTGGGTGCTCTTACGTGTTGACTTGCTGGTGGGCCATATGATTGGATTTCCTCACACTGAATTATGGTCGCTCCTTGAGGTCAGGTCACCCTGTGTATGCTTTCCCACCAAGCTACACTGGGGTTTATACTGGCTTCCTGTTTCTTCTGCTTACACTTTAGGTTAAAAGCCATTACCCTTTGAGCACATCCTACTTGAAGCTGGGGGTTGGTAGCGGGGGTGGGGGGGGAAGCATCAGGGTAGCCAGTGATGGGGTGGGGGTTGGGGTGGGGCTAGGAGGCTGGGGCTGGGATCCTTTTGGGGCTACACATAGAATGAAAGAGAACTGGCCAAAGAACTCCAGGGTCTGGATCACCTACCCGTTTGGGTTTCTCTCCAGCTCGTTTAACAGCGTGTGATCACAGTACTCAAAAACTAGATGCATCTTCCTCTTTCTTCTGAACACCTCGATGAGGTTCACGAGGTTTGGGTGTTTCAACTGCTGCAAAAGAATTGAAGTGCACAGGTTAGTGATGGGTTTCCATTCACAGCTGTCCCAGATATGCTCTGATGCTAGGAGGACAAGCCCCTTTATCATTCTAGCTCCTGGGCAGAAGTTTTTTTTTTTCTTTCTTTCTTTCTTTTATTGTGTGTTGGCGTATGTGTGTGTGTGCATGTGTGTGTGGTGTATGGAGCCTAGAGGTTGACATCAGGTGTTAATTGCTCTCCCTTTTAACATTTTATTACTAATTAATTAATATATGTGTGTCTGAGTGCATGGGCATATGCACACTCATGGATGTGCAATGTCACCTCTGTGAGGGTCAGATGACAACTTGTGGGGACTGGTTCTGCAAGCATCTACCTGCTGAGCAATCTTGTCTCCCCTCTCCCTTTAATCTTTGAGACAAGGTCTCTCACTGGGATGTGGCTCCTACCAACTCAGTGAGATGGGTGTGGTCCAGCAAGCCCTAGGAATCCTCCTGCCTCTGCCTTCCAGACCAGGGGTTGCAGACACATTCCATTTAGCACAGTGTTTGACATAGGTGCTGGGGATCTGAACTGGGGCCCCTGAGGTTTGTACAGCAGGGGCTTTTATTGGCTGAGTGGTTTCTCCATTCTCTCATACAGAATTTTGTTATGGTGTTTAAGACCAATTGCTCGTTCTTCGAGCCATCAGCTTCAATGTGGAATGAATTGAAGATCTGTAACAAGTAAGTAGTGATAGTAGCTAAACTGTTTAAATCCCCCTGGTGAGGGCCAAGTGTAAGCAACGTGTTCATGCGTAGGCACCGTGCAGTGTACAAAAACCAGGAACACACAATGTACAACGTAAATGAAGAACCGAGTCATTATGCAAAAGACTATAAAATGATCAGTGTTTACATACTTTACACATTATCATGGCCAAAAAAAAAAAGGTTTATTTTATTTTTAATTGTATGTTGTATGTGCATGTGCACACACACGTGAGTGCCCGCAGTGTCCAGAAGAGGGCACCAGATCCCCTGGAGCTAGAGTTAGAGGAGTTGTGGGCCACCCTGTCTGGGTGCTGGGGAGCAAAGGGTGGTCTGCAAGAGCAGCGTGTGTTCTTGAGCTGAGCCCATCTCCCCAGTCCCCTTACCATCGACTTATGTCAGTGGTGGCTGGTTTCTAGTGTCCACTCTCGGCCCCTAAGTTTCTGTTGCATCTCTTAGGACTCTCCCAGGTTCATGCATTTAGATGTGCTTTTCATTGGGCTCTGTCCTCTGGTTGAGGCTGCTGCTTGCTCTGATGTACAGATGTTTTATTTGTGGCTTCTATTGACATGTGGAAATGGTTCAGAAAGCAGTCTTTTATATTCTCTTCTTTCTTTTTCGTTTTTCTGTGCAATATAATATTATATCCATATATATATTTAAAATGTTTTATATGAATAAATGTTTTGCATGCATGTATGTATGTATGTATGTATGTATGTATGTATGTGCCTGGTGCCCAGAGAGGTCACATAGTTGTGGAACAAAACCCAGGTCCTCTGTAAGAACAACAGTAAGTGCTCTTAGCTGCTGAGCCATCTCCCCAGCCCCTTGTTCAATATTGTAAACCAAAAGTAAAATGCTAATGAAGTTTGGTAACCTATCCCCTGGGTTACTATAAAATCTTAGTGTAGAAGTCAGTGTAACAGGCAGAAGCCAGAACAGCTGTAGTCAAGCTAGCTAACATGGCTACTCTGCCTCTGCCGAAAGACACCAGATAGTTTAGGGTTCACAGTATCTCACCTCTGAGAGTGGCGGGGTATTAGCTACACAGGAAGCTAGGGCAAAAACTATAAGCTGGGACAAACCAGGACATATGACCTCACCTGTTTGTAACTCCTTTCCCTTGTATATCTAGCAAACAGATCAACACACAACAACAACAACAAAATCACCTGACAGCTGCTGCTCAATAGTTGGGGAAATGAGAATCTATTCTAACTAGGAAGGAAATGTGTCCAGAGCCCCGGGTCAATCGGCATTCAGTGTATGTCCAGGACTGAAAGAGCCGAAGGTCAAAGGGCGACAGGGGTACTTTCACGAGACAGGCGCTGCAAGAGAGCTCTAGCAAAACCACGGGTTGGAAACTGGACCGTTTCCCTGCCAGGTGGACAAGGGATTCCCAGACGCTGCAGCTCCACGCCGTGCCCGAGCGTAACCTGGCCAAACTGTCCATGGGCCGGCCAGTGATTCACAGCTCCTTAGCAAATGACCTTGACTTAGCGGGTACTGTGGTTGCCTGGGGTGTAAAGGGTAGTGTGAAGGAAAGGCCAATCCAAGTTAAATAGGAGGAGAGTGTGAGAAACATAAAGAAGGTTGTGTTCCCAGCTAGCAACGGAGCAACAGCAAGAGGCAGGAAAGAAGGTTCTGAGCCTGGCGGAGGGGACGAAGCTTGGGCTACTTTGCGTCTTAGGGCTCACCCTTAGATTTGGGCTGTTTAAAGTTAGAAGGTAAACCTGCAAGCAATAACCTAAGTATTAGATTTATCTAAAGACCAGAGAGGGCGCCGGAGAAGGCTAAGTTAGCAGCTTTTTTTTGGTCTTAGATCCTGCAGTTTAGCCCAGCAATGTCGGCCGGACCAGGCTGGCTCACTAGCGCCCTCTCCTGACCAAGTGTTAAGATCGAACTTTTTTTTTTTTTTAAATCAAATTCTATTTTAAATAAAACTGCAACTGATGGGGAAAACTTATGCATATGATACTTGAAAAGTAGAAACAATCTAATTGTTCTTCACATTTACAAGCTGAAAGTCCATTAAAAATAACATGAGATACTTAGAAAGTGACTGTGTGCTCTTCAAACTGTAGGGTCTTGCTAATGAATGTGTGTTCACCCATTAGTGGTGTCTCCACCACTGGGAGCTTGTTAAAAATGAGACACTTTGGAACCCATTCCAGATCCCTCTACCTCCAAACTCTGTATTTCAGTAGATTTAGGGGTTCCACGGATGTTCACATTGGAGAAGCACACCCCAGGCCTGATAGCTCTTTAAAAAAATGTAAGGATGTTTAGGCTGGGCAAACATTTCCATTGGGAACACATGAAACTTCTACATGGAGTTCCATCAAAGACAATGGCAACAAAAGGAAACAATGTAAGAACCATGAAGGGGGCTGGGTGATTCTTAGGCAGAGGCGGGACCTGTTGATACCTCCACGGGTACTGGGGCCCCTCTCTGCCGGGAAGGGAAGTGCTCCTGTAGTTCTGCTGGTTGGTTGGGAAAGTGTGTGGGGGCAATGTCCAGAAGACAAGGCAGGCATCTGGTAAATAGCGGGGTCAGGACACTTGGGTGGATGTTTCCAAATCAGGATGTGGTGTACTGAAGGCCAGTACTTCCATGTTTTAACTCCCTACTCACACATACAGTTAAAGTCAGAAGCCAAAGTCCAACAATGCTTCTCAAAGTGGCTGAACCCCAGGAGTTAAGTCGGACTTGTTGCCTGGCAGTGGTGGAGCCGCCTTTAATCCCAGCACTTGGGACGCAGAGGCAGGCGGATTTCTGAGTTCGAGGCCAGCCTGCTCTACAGAGTGAGTTCTAGGGCAGCCAGGGCTACACAGAGAAACCCTGTCTCTTCTCAGTCGTTTTAGCATGACTGCCTCACGCAGCATCTTCAGAGTGCAGATGCCGCCTGCAGAGCGGGACCTACCTTCAGCATACGGGTTTCCCGCAGGGCTATTTTCTTAACGACAGGATCATCTTCAGATTCCACGAATTTTTTGATCGCTACTACTTGACCAGAAGATTTGTTTCTGCACTTGAATACAACGCCATACGACCCTTCTCCGATCTTAGCTAGCTTTTCATACTTTTCCATTTTAGTTACAGCGACTTAATTTAGTGTACGGGTCGACTTGAAGTTCAGCGTTGCACCTGGAAAATAAGAACGGCTTTTCTTAATCAAGCGGATACAGGATGGTTTGCCTGGGTGGCCCAAGGTTTATTTCCACACTTTAATGTTTGCTTTTTGTGCGCAGTAGAAGTGAACCTCAATGGTATTTTGTTAGCACAGCTCTCTAGTCTTCTGGGGTCATTTCTGACGGTGGCTCTGTGCTGACCACATTTAGTTAACACAACCTCGGGGAAGAAGCCTTGTCCGATTTATTGCTTTTATTACCTGGAGTAAATGATTAAAATACAGGGTTGTAAAATGCAGCTAAAGGGGCTGGGCTTTCATACCCTTGGATAAGGAAGGCGTTTGCCTTCTTAGCTAGCTCACCGGAACCCCACCGGGAAGGGGAAGAATTGCGCAACAAGGCAGACTACAAAGCTCAGCGCCCCCACCTGGTGGAGAGGAGAGGGAAAACCATGGTCGCTGAACAAGGCAGCTTTAATCAGGACACTATTTCCTTCAAATGTTTGGATTACATTTATTCTGATTGTTGTTGTTGTTGTGTATATGAGATATATGAGATGTGTATGGATATGATATAAAGGTGAGGTGTATATGTCTGTGTAGAAGGCGGTAAATTTGGAACGGATGTGAGATCGTGTGTGTGTGTGTGTGTGTGTGTGTGTGTGTGTGTGTGAGAGAGAGAGAGAGAGAGAGAGAGAGACAGCTAGAGTGTGGTAGTCAGAGGACAGCTGGTGTGTACCGGTCCTTTCTTACCATGTGGTCCTGGGGATGTGACCAAGGTTGTAAGACTTGCCTGGCAAGTGCCTTTATAATCTGTTCCATCCTGCTGGTCAAGGCACAGTTATCCTTTCTTTCTTGTTCTTCTCTCGCTCTCTCTCTTTCTTTTTTCTTTCTTTCTCTCTTTCTCTCTCTCTCTTTCTTTCATTTTGTTTATTTGTTTTTTTGAGACAGTTTCTCTGTGTAGCCCTAGTTGTCCTGAAACTTGCTCTGTAGACCAGACTGGCCTTGAACTCAGACCTCCACCTGCCTCTGCCTCCTGTGTGCTGCCACCACCTGGCAAGGCACTCTTGTTCTTAGCTTTTATTTGGATTAGGGTGACCAATTCTTAGACCACCCCTAAATAAAATAATTACAATGATACAACAAAAAGGTCAAATTTTCTAATTTCCCTGCAGTCGTTCCATATCCACAGGACTTCTAGGAAAATACTAGATCTCATTTTTATTATTATTATTATTTTCATTTTTATTATTTTTTGCACTGTTTTACATTTATAATTGTGACTAGATTAAACATTCAATGAGAAATAATACCAAAATGATTAATCAAATCAGGGTAGGAATTAACATTATAGAAATTTGTAATGAGCCTCAGAAAGTCCACCTCTTTATCCAGAGGAATCTTGTATGTATAATCTAATAACTGTAGGAGCTCACCCTGAAACAGCATTGCTTATTTACATATAGTATGCTAGGGCTGCTTGATCCAGTTGTACAGGTAAGAAAATGGAAACGCAGTGAAGCAAGTGCAGAGTGACAATCGGTCTTCTGGGGTCCACACTGCACATCTGAAACCACCACACTGCCCTGCCTCCGAGTTAATTCATGGCTCTCTTAGTCAGGGCTTCTAGTCCTGCACAAACATCAGGACCAAGAAGCAAACTGGGGAGGAAAGGGTTTATTCAGCTTACATTTCCATACTGCTGTTTATCACCAAGGAAGTCAGGACTGGAACTCAGGCAGGTCAGAAAGCAGGAGCTGATGCAGAGGCCATGGAGGGATGTTCTTTACTGGCTTGCTTCCCCTGGCTTGCTCAGCCTGCTCTCTTATAGAACCAAGACTACCAGCCCAGGGATGGCCCCACCCACAAGGGGATCTCCCCGCTTCATCACTAATTGAGAAAATGCCTTACAGCTGGGTCTCATGGAGGCATTTCCCCAACTGAAGCTCCTTTCTCTGTGATAACTCCAGCTGTGTCAAGTTGACACAAAACTAGCCAGTACAATGGCATAGCACAATTTAAAGAACTGCTCTGTTTAGGTCTTGGTAGAGGAGCTAACAGTTGCCATTCCTTGTCTAACTCAGACATGCTTGATAGATACTAAGCTCTCAATCTTGTCAGAAATCTGCTAAATGAAACATTACATGTCTAAGCTCAATATGATAGAAGAGCCCCTTCCCCCAAAATCCTGACAGTTTACCCGCCGAGGTCTCCAAGAAGATACAGGCACAGCGACAAGATCCTACCTGGATTGTGGTATGATAACCACTGAGTAACACGGCTCCATTGCCTTTCTGCTGCCAGGGCTTGGCCTACACCATGGACAAACAGTGGACACCCAGAGAGCTAAATGTCTCCTACCGGCTAAGACAAGGTGAGTCATTTCTCCCACGATCCTACTCCACGGGGTGGGGTGGGGTGGGGAGGGGAAGCGTCTCATCTTCTGGGCCTGAGGGTCAGATTGACTCAAGTTGCTATGGAGACCACAGGGACCTGGGAACTACTTAGATAGTGGACTATTAACCAACCTCTGTCATTTTAATTAAGGACATCTAGATTGTAACACATTCTTCCCAGACTCCTAACTACATTGACAGCTAAGCTAACTGCAGCTTGACAGTTAGAAACAGACCTCTAGCTCCTTGCCCCAGGGTGATCCACCACCCTAGTAGCTTGTTAGACAGGTTTGCCTAACTCACGGACTTGATGATAAAGGACACACAAGTTCAGATGCGAGCTTTCAGAGAGGTAGCCTTCTGTTACTTCCTTACCTAAACTCAGCTTCCAGCGACTGTTTCGAATTCCTTTCCCTTGTTATGCCACTGTCCTAACATTAATAAGAGTTCTTATAAATTAGCCTAACTCTAATAAAACATTCCAGTATATGATCCAACTTTTATAATCACAGGTTCAAATTTTAAGTTTCCTTTCATTGTCCTTTAACTATAAACTTAAAATGTTTCTTGTGCTACATCTAAACTATCAGCTATCATAGTTACAAATATAGATTTCCTTTGGCTATCTTCTAATTATAGATTTAAGGTATTTCTTAAATCTATATGATCATCTATTATATTCACAAGGTCAAGGTTTTGAGTTTCCTTTAATTGTCTTTAATTCCTTTAATTGTCTTTAATTCTTGTCTTTAATTCTTTAATTCCTTTAATTGTCTTTAATTCCTTTAATTGTCTTTAATTCTTTAATTGTCTTTAATTGTCTTTAATTCCTTTAATGTAAACTTAAAATTGTTTCTCATTATGATTTCTGTTCCATGAAGGGTTTTTGTCTTCCTGGGCTCATCTTAAAGACTGTTCATGCTGTTAACATACTTATCTCTCCTGTAAACTTACAATCTCCAGGAAACCCACTCAGATCGACCTCTTGTGGATCAAACAGACTCTATCCAGGTAAGTACACCTGCCAATCACTAAGTTCCTGTAGGAGGCTGTAGCCTCCCCTTTAGGCTGCCCAAGCCGCACCTTAAAGATGGCGCCCACTGGATGCAGAGCTGGTGGTGTAAATGAGTCCATATTCGGTGGAGACATGCCCCTGCCGCCCTGATTGGCTGAAGCCGCGTGCCTGGTGAGGTGACGTGGCCTGCCGTGAGTGGAGGGGGGCTGAGAGTATATAAGAGTGAGAGGCCCGGGGTTCGAGGGAGATGAAGACTGAAAATGGCTGAATAAACTGCTGATAGAAGAACTGGTGGTTGTGTCGTTCTTGCTGGTCGAGGGTGGATGCGACAAGTGGTGGCCCGTACAGGGAACCAACTCCCCCACCAAAGAGTTCAGAACTTTCAGCAGTCAGTGTTTGCCGGCAGGGTAAGTTCACGGTAAGTGAAACTTACGACCCCAGGAATTTTGGGAAGGACCTCAGATAAAACAGAGGCGAATATAAAGTTGCCAGGAAGCAGGCACAAAGTAAAAGTGAAACCATGGGAGCATCCTCATCACATCCGATTTCTTCAGCTCTTCAGGAGCTCCTTAAGTCCAAAGGTTTAAAAATTCAAAGAAAAACCACAGAAAAGTTTCTTGATGCCGTCGCGCCTTGGTTCGCCGTCTCAGGCGACCTCACAGTCGCTAGCTGGGAGAAGCTAGGCAGGGACTTAGATGTTGCCTGGGAGCAGGGGATATTGAAGGGAGGCATGAGGGCAGTGTGGAAGATGGTAAGGAGCTGTTTGGATGATGAACGCTGTTGCAAGGCGCTAGAAGCTAGCCAGCAAGTTCTGGAGCAGTTGAAAGAGGAGAGGTCATTAAAATCTGAGAAGGCTGAGACATTGTCGAGCAGCTCAGAAAGTGAAACAGAAGAGGAACTGGAGTGGTTAGCAAAGAGTGCGGAGAAAACCAAATTGTACCCTGACTTGACTAAGCTAAAACGGGAGAAGTCGAAGGAAAAGGGAAGAATAAGAAAGGAGACACAGTGCCATCTGGTGGACAAAAAGGACAAAACAAAAGAGCCGAGGTGGAGGAGGAAGACGAATTAGCTTCCGAGCACCCTCCCTATGCCTCCTCGGCAGCAGCCTATGGGTGGACCTTCTGTCCCGAGGTTTGGAGAGAGGTTAGATCTTCCTTGCTGGGATGTCCTATTTTCCCCGACCAAGCAGGGCAGAGATATCATGAGCCTCTAGATTTCGAAGTAATGCCCTTGATAAGGCAGTTGGTTTATGAATAATGTACCCGAGAATGTATGGCTGCCATTACGCCTTTAAAAAGCAAGGGTATCGAAGCATGGATGAAGGTTTGCCAAGAGCTTGGTGGGCCATTGACCAACGCTGGTCTTGCCGCAGCTGTCATGCAGTTGCAAAAGAGGAAGAAGGATGTGCCTCCTGGAGTTGGCTTTAGGTGTGGCAAACATGGACACTTGAAGAGGAATTGCCCTGAAAAAGGAAGGGGCTCTGGGGGAAGCAGAACTCGCCCCCCTGGGTTGTGTCCAAAGTGCAGGAAAGGGAATCACTGGGCTAGTCAATGCAGATCAGTCAAAGACATCCATGGCCAGCCTCTTACTCCTGGATATGGAGGTGCGCGGCCAAAAAACGGACAGCGGGGCCCTCACTCCCAGGGCCCGCAAATATATGGGGCAGTGGACAACTCCCAGGGGGAGGAGGAGACCTGGCCAACACTGAGACATCCCTGCAACCGTGGAAAGCCACTGAAGGTTCAGCAGGATTGGACCTCCGCTCTACCACCAGACTCGTATTGACTCCCCAGATAGGCACACAGGTGATTGAGACAGATTTTATTTTATTTTTTTTTTTTTCGAGACAGGGTTTCTCTGTGTAGCCCTGGCTGTCCTGGCACTCACTTTGTAGACCAGGCTGGCCTCGAACTCAGAAATCCGCCTGCCTCTGCCTCCCGAGTGCTGGGACTAAAGGCGTGCGCCACCACGCCCGGCCCGAGACAGATTTTAAAGGTCCTCTACAAGAGGACACTGTAGGATTGTTATTTGGCCGCTCCTCGTCCGCCTTACGCGGGCTCATTGTCCATCCAGGAGTTATTGACCCTGATTATCAAGGGGTAGTTAAGGTTATGGTCTCATCACCACAGGTATTGTGTCCATCTCCCCTGGGGATCGAGTAGCTCAAATTGTCCTTTTACCTAGTCTTCATGGGCGCTTCCCCTCTGCTGGTAAACAAAGAGGAAAAGGAGGGTTTGGTGCCTCGGGCGTAGACCTGACATGTCTCTCTCTCCAGATGGACCAGCGTCCAGTTCTGGAGTTGAAGGTGGATGGCAAGGCCATCCTAGGGCTCCTAGATACTGGAGCTGATCGCAGCATCACAGCACATAAGGATTGGCCCCAGGGATGGCCAGTGCAAAGTTCTAATCAGATGCTGCGAGGCCTAGGGTATGCAAAAGCTCCGGATATGAGTGCACGGAGCCTGAAATGGAAAGGTGCTGAGGGCCCTTCAGGGGAAATTCAGCCTTAGGTGCTGGAGCTCCCCATTTCTTTATGGGGAAGAAATCTATTAAAAGATTTAGGCTTGAGACTTACCAATGAATCTTCACCTACTTCTCGACATCTGATGCAGGATATGGGGTGGCACCCTTCCTATGGGTTAGGGAAATATTTGCAAGGAAGAAAGTCCCCCATGATACAAAGGAAGAAAATGAATACTGAAGACCTGGGTTTTTCCTAGAGGCCACTGAGGAGGGCATTCCCATAACCTGGAATAAGACGGACCCAGTGTGGGTACCTCAGTGGCCCTTGTCTAAGGAAAAATTACAGGCAGCTAAAAGTCTGGTTGAGGAGCAACTTCAATTAGGCCATATTCGTCCCTCTGTTTCACCATGGAACACACCTATTTTTGTAATAAAAAAGAAGTCAGGCAAATGGAGATTGTTGCATGATCTTCAAGCCATCAATGCACAGATGCAGGTTATGGGATCCATACAAAGAGGTTTGCCATTGTTGTCTGCTTTGCCCCAGAATTGGCCCCTGATAGTGATAGATATTAACGATTGTTTCTTTTCTATTCCACTTCGTGCCCAGGATAGTGAGCGTTTTGCCTTTACTCTTCCATCATGTAACCACGAGGAGCCTGATGGAAGATATGAGTGGATTGTGTTGCCCCAAGGCATGGCTAATAGTCCCACCATGTGCCAGTTATATGTTAGTCAAGCCATAGAGCCAATTAGAAAAGCCTTTCCCAAATGGATGTCCTGTTGGCAGCAAAGACAGAAGAATATCTTCATTCAGCCTATACTGCCTTGGTAAAAGAGTTACAAAGGTGGAAGCTGTATATAGCACCTGAAAAGGTTCAACAAGATCAAGTGGTTTCCTATTTGGGTGCCAAGATTTCTCTTACTGGGGTGCAGCCACAAAAGGTTCAGTTAAGATTAGATTTTTTTACATACCCTTAATGATTTTCAGAAGTTATTGGGAGATATCAATTGGATTAGACCATATTTAAGGATACCCAATGTTGTATTAAAGCCCTTGTTTAAGATATTGGAAGGAGATCCAGATTTAAATTCAGTGCGGAGTCTGACCCCTGAGGCTAGACAAGCCTTGTCCATTGTAGAAAAGGAGCTGAGTAAAGCACAATTAATGAGATGTAAGGAGGGAGTGCCCATCAATCTTTTGATACTGCAAACAGAAATGCAGCCCACTGGCTTAGTTTGGCAGGAAGGACCTTTGCTCTGGATTCATCCAAGAATATCCATGGGTAAGACCGTGGAACATTATCCAACTGCAGTAGCAAATTTGGTGTTGTTGGGAATTCAACAATGTTTGCAACATTTTAGATGTCAGCCGGGCATGTTGATTATTCCCTATGATAGTCATCAGCAGGTTTTGGCAGCCACAGTGGATGAGTGGGCCATTCTGTTTTGCAGCTTTAATGGCATAATAGATAATCATTACACTAAACATCCATTGGTTACCTTTTATAAAGCTCATGCTGTTGTGTTTTCTAAGATAGTGCAGAAAAGGCCCATTTCAGGAGTGGTGAATGTGTTTACAGATGGGTCCAAAACTGGATGTGGAGCCTGTCTTATTGAATCTCAACAACCGGTTCTTAGGCAATATCAACCTGGAACACCCCAATTGGTAGAGTTACAAATCGTGTTAAAAGTAGATGTTACAAAAACAAAAAGGGGGACTAGGCCATAGCCACACCCCTAAGATGAGACTTTCTTTAGTTCTTTATACTTTAAATTTTAAAAATTTGAATAAAGATGGCCGCGCAGCAGAGGATAGACATGTTCAAAGAGTGCCTGGCCTACAAGGATATGCCAGGTGGAAAGATGTGCTTACAGGCACATGGAAAGGACCGGATCCCGTGCTGGCATGGGCGAGAGGGTCTGTTTGTGTGTTTCCACAGGACCAGACGGAACCCCTTTGGGTGCCGGAGAGGTTGGTGAGACGCTGCAAGAATGCGGCTCCTGGTCCAGTTGCCCCTGTGGATGTGGTGGATGATCCCATGAGCACAAACGATGGAGCTGAGATGGGGGATCCTTTCAGTGTTCCCGAAGCCGATGCCAGTTTGACATGATGCTCAAGTTTTTCCACGCTTTTTTGCTACCAATAGATCCCCGAATACCCCTTATTTGCCATTAGATAAAGAGATAGCCCCTAAAGAAGGCAATGTTAGTATTAAGTTAAAGGGTATTTTGTGTTTTTTTATAGTTAATCAGATTAATGAAAATAGTGATTGTGTTCAGCTTTATAATCAGTCTGCAGCTTGGTTTGATAAGCCTGGTTTAGATCATGGCTTTCTGGCTATAATTGGACATATCAAAATCCTGCCCAGTGGGGAGCCACCAATCCCTTTGATCATTGGATGACCTCGATGGCCATGATCACTGGAGGAGCAGTAGGCAATGGCACCTTGCAATGGAACGTTATTTGTGGTCTTTAACGGCTCTCGGGTGGATTCGGCCTATTTGGATTGCAGTCCTGCCCAACTCGAGTGGATCTATCCCTTGCCTCAGGGCTGCACCTCTGCAATGAATCATCTGAAGGAATGGGCGGGAATGGGAGCCCTGGGATGTATGCTTGTAATAGTGTGTGTTGTGTGCTTGGTGCATGTGTCGGGTGCAGCGCGTGCAGGCCCACACTTCCGCCATGGTGGCGCAGGCCTTTGCCGCAGTGGAGGCGGGACAATCTCCTCAGATTTGGCTTGCTGCCCTAAAGAAATAATGCTGCGTTATGCCATGGGTTGCGAGGCTATGCACTGCACAGAGGATAGCTTGTGAGCTGTTGGTATCCTGTGGAAGGCACGTCTGATTGCATGAAGGTTCAGTGTCCTAGTTCCCTTCCCCCAGGAAAAACGACACGGGAGCTGGCCAAGACCTCTCTGGGTGATGAGCCCGAGGGATGGTTTTGTGTAGGGCCCCCTATGCTTGCACACTGGGGATCAGACCTCTACCTTCACCCATGAGGCTTGCTTGCAGCAATAAAATAAAATAGGGGGAGATGTAGGAGGCTGTAGCCTCCCCTTTAGGCTGCCCGAGACGCACCTTAAAGATGGCGCCTGCCAGATGCAGAGCTGGTGATATAAACAAGTCCATATTCGGTGGAGACGTGCCCCTGCCGCCCTGATTGGCTGAAGCCGCATGCCTGGTGAGGTGACGTGGCCTGCCGTGAGTGGATGGGGGCTGAGAGTATATAAGAGTGAGAGGCTTGGGGTTCGAGGGAGATGAAGACTGAAAATGGCTGAATAAACTGCTGATAGAAGAATTGGTGGTCGTGTCGTTCTTGCTGGTCGAGGGTGGATGCGACAAGTTCCCACTTGCTACCTATTTCAGAGGGTCAGATTCCTGTCCTGTGCCCTGGGACTGGGACTCCCCTCACCCCAACCACCAAGGCCCTAAGGGCTCTAAGATAAAAACCTTTTTCCCCAAATGTGTGTGTGTGTGTGTGTGTGAGCATTTTGTCAAGTGCAGGTGTTTACTCAAAATCTACATCCAGGACAACTCCAGAGAAGCAGCCCACAGATGCTGCAGTCTTCCTACCCACAGATGGCCCCACAGACCCTGGACAGCAAAGAAACAGCCAACTCTCCTAAGACTGGACCAACACCCCCATGCCCATTTTCTTAGGTTTCCCAGAGACATATCACCCCAAGTCAGCAGGAAGTATAAAAATCATGATGACCCTATTGTTGCTGCACCATCTCCTCTTTCTAGTGCCCTCCTCCCCTTTAAATTAAACCAAAATGGAGGGATGTTAGCATTCCTTTTAGGTTCCGCCCCACAGTTACTTGGCAACATCCAAAGTATGCCTGGTTTACTATAAAAGAGGCAGCTTGCCCCTCCTGTCTCCTTTACCCTCTTACTCTCTTCCCTCTCTGTCTCTTTTCTACCCATTCCCCTCCCCACCTCTCTCCATGTGTTTCTGGCTAGCCTATCTTCCTCTCTCCTTCTCCTCTTCTCTCCTCCCTCCCCCTCTCCCCACCTCTCTCTGTCTCTACTCCCTTCCCAACTCCCCTTCCCATGCCCTAAATAAACTATTCCATACTATATCTGTCTATAGCTGGTCCCTCAGGGGGAAGGGATGCCTCAGTATGGGCCCACAGAGGCACCCACTTCCATGTCACCATACTTGACACCTCTACTAAACATATCATTGCCTCTTTCTCTCTCTCTCTCTCTCTCTCTCTCTCTCTCTCTCTTTGGTTTTTTGAGACAGTTTCTCTGTGTAGCACTGGCTATCCTGAAGATCACTCTGCAGACCAGGCTGGCCTCGAACTCAGAAATCCGCCTGCCTCTGCCTCCCAAGTCCTGGGATTAAAGGCATGAGCCACCACGCCCGGCTTCTTCTCTTTTTTATAAAGCACTAACCACATAAAGTTTCTCATGTTACAAATAAATATGCACTTAAGACAGTAAATGATATTCAATCTTTCTCATTCATAGATTATCTCAATGGAGAGAGAAGTAATCTGCCCTTATTTGATACATAAAAGGACACACTAGGGATGCATGTGTGACTCAGCTGGCCGAATGCTTGCCTAGCATGGTTGAAGGTCTGGGTTTGAATGCATGGTAGTGCATACTTCTAACGTCAGCCCTGGAGAGAGGTACAGGCTAAATGATCACAAAGTTCAAGGTCACCCTTAGCTACATAGTGAGCTTCAGACCACTCACTATACAGTAGCTATACACTATACAGTAGCTATACACTATACAGTAGCTATACACTATACAGTAGCTATACACTATACTATCAGACCAATATACACAATAGGCTATACAGTGAGACAAAAAAAAATTATATTATGGAAAATCATGTTTAGCTGGATAAATGATTAGTAATATAGTGTTGTTTCCAATTTTTAAATTTTTTAAATAGTGAAGTTGAACCACTATTAAAGGGGGAAAATAATAAACCTCGCAAAAAATAACAGGGAAAATCCATGACAGATATTAAGTCCTGAAAACTTTACTTTATACATTGTATTTTTTTTCAGATTTATTTATTTATTTAATATATGTGAGTGTTCTATCTGCATGTGCACCTGAAGGCCAGAAGAGGGCATCATAGCCCATTACAAATGGTGGTGAGTCATGGATCACAGGGCCCCCAATGGAGGAGCTAGAGAAAGTATCCAAGGAGCTAAAGAGATCTGCAACCCTGTAGGTGGAACAACATTATGAACTAACCAGTACCCCGGAGCTCTTGTCTCTAGCTGCGTATGTATCAAAAGATGGCCTAGTCGGCCATCACTGGAAAGAGAGGCCCATGGGACACGCAAACTTTATATGCCCCAGTACAGGGGACCGCCAGGGCCAAAAAGTGGGAGTGGGTGGGTAGGGGAGTGGGGGTGAGGGTATGGGGGACTTTTGAGATAGCATTGGAAATGTAATTGAGGAAAATACGTAATAAAAAAATATTTAAAAAAATGGTTGTGAGTCACCACGTGACTACTGGGAATTGAACTCAGGACCTCTGGAAGAGCAGCCAGAGCTCTTAACCACTGAGCCACCTCTTCAGCCCTCCATTGTATTCTTTACAGAGCTATCATTGACTTAAAGGTAGCGTGTATACATTTGCCAAATTAGCTTTGAAGGTTATTAGTATAGAACTTATAGATTCACTAGTTCACCTAGTTTATGAGCACTACAGCTATTGGGGGGGGGGGGCCTGTGAACATAACCCAAAGTTTAAAATAAAACTGTCTTGTTTGTTTTTGTTTTTGGAGAGCCTTCTGTACCCAGATTCAGTGTGGTGGTTTGAATGGGTTTGGCCCCCATAGATTCATGTGTTTGAATGCTTGGCCCATAGGCAGGGGCATTATTAGGAGGTGAGGCCTGGTTGGAGTAGGTGAGGCCTGGTTGGTGGAAGTGTGTCACTGTGGGGGAAGGCTTTGAGATCTTATATATGCTCAAACTCCACCAGTGTGGAATCCTTCTGCTGCCTGTGGATCAAGATGTAGGACTCTCCTCTCAGCTCCTCCAGCGCCATGTCTGCCTGCACCCTGTCATGCTTCCCGCCATGATGAGAACGGGCTAACCTCTGAACCTATAAGCCAGCCCAATTAAATGTTTCCCTTTATAAGAGTTGCCTTGGTGGGCTGGTGAGATGGCTCAGTGGGTAAGAGCACCCGACTGTTCTTCCGAAGGTCCAGAGTTCTAATCCCAGCAACCACATGGTGGCTCACAACCATCCGTAACGAGATCTGGCGCCCTCTTCTGGAGTGTCTGAAGACAGCTACAGTGTATTTACATATAATAAGTAAATAAATAAATAAATAAATCTTTAAAAAAAAAAGAGTTGCCTTGGTCATGATGTCTCTTCACAGCAATAAAACTCTACCTAAGACACTTGGGCTGGCCTTGAGTTCACTATGTAGCTGAGGATGACGAACTTCTAATTCTGCCCCTTTGAATGCTGTGATTATTGGTGTGCACCGTGGCACCTGGTTTTTAAAATATTGCTTGGCTTTCGTCGTCTATGTGTTTTTTCTTATTTACTTCTAGGTAAGTTATCCCATAGATTAATTATCTACAGCGCCTACTTTTGTCCAGCAGGTTTGTTCGCTGCTTACTGATATTTCCACCTGATCAGGCAACCAAATTGCCGACTTCAATAAAATAAAGCTCCAGGCAGACATGGTAGTGCAGTCGGAGGCAGAGGCACATAGATCTCTATGAGTTTCAGGTCAGTCTGATCTGCATAGCACATCCAGGCCGGTCAGGACTACACAGTGAAGCCTGTCTCAAAAAAACAGTGCTTTATAGAATTTCTCAGTATGATTTTCCCTTATATAAGGAATCTGATTGTATCTCAGCAGGAATTAGATAGAAGAGGCAAGGGTTTCACAAAGGACTTTATGGATCGAATTCCTGTTTAGTTAACTCTATCATATTCTAGAAACAGTAATTTCCACTCTTTTAGCTGGGGTCCAGGCTGACTCTCCAATGCGCCATGAGCATCTCTACATGAGGGGTCAGGGCTGCCTTGACACAGGGATGTACTACAGTGATGCAGGCTCTGCTCTCTGGCCCTCTTCCTCTCCAAGGCTCACAAGCATTCTCTACATCACATCGAAATAACTTAGAGATGACACAATGTGATCTCTTTATAAAGAGTGCACAAAGCTGTATGAATCAACCAGTACACACAGACCACATACATCCAGTGCTTCAACAACAGACATCAGGAAGCAAAGCTGTACTGGCTAGTTTTGTGTCAACTTGACACAGCTGGAGTTATCACAGAGAAAGGAGCTTTAATTGAGGAAATGCCTCCATGAGACCCAACTGTAAGGCATTTCCTCAATTAGTGATCAAGGGGGAAAGGCCCCTTGTGGGTGGGACCATCTCTGGGCTGGTGGTCTTGGGTTCTATAAGAGAGCAGGCTGAGCAAGCCAGGGGAAGCAAGCCAGTAAAGAACATCCCTCCGTGGCCTCTGCTCAGCTCCTGCTCCCTGCTCTGCTTGAGTTCTAGTCCTGACTTCCCTGGTGATGAACAGCAATATGGAAGTGTAAGCCGAATAAACCCTTTCCTCCCCAACATGCTTCTTGGTCATGGTGTTTGTGCAGGAATAGAAACCCTGACTAAGACAAAAGCCCATCTCTGAAAGAGGCCCTTTTAAAGAGTTTGCTCAGAGTAAATGGCAGAATGGGGGGAGGTCTGGGAGACAGAAGGGGACAAAAGGGCCCAGGACAGACTCAAAACCAAGTGCATGTGTACTGCTGCCAGTCTGTAGTTGTCACGCTTTGGGGCCAGAAGAGAAGGCAGAGGCGGCAGGTGCCCATGGGAACCTCAAAAGTGAAGAGAAAAGGATCAAGTGGACACAGTTGGGATTTTACAAGACACAGGAAAATCCTGAAATTGAAGTTCATATAAACCTCCCTCTCATGACTAACATTATCTAAAACTGAGGTGATCTGTCTGCCCTCTCAGAGTCTCGTCTTTGGTCTTTCTTGCACATTTAATTAGTTAGTGTGCCTGTGTGTGTGCACTCGCAGCTTGCCTGTGAAGGTCAGAAAACAACTCTGTAAAGCCGGTTCTCTCTTTTTGTCAAGGGTTCCTGGGATTGAACTCAGGTCGCTGGGCTTGTGCCAACAAGTGCCTTTCTTTATCTGCTTACTGTCCCAGACTTTCAAATGAAGAGAGGTTCAGAAACCCATGGAACAAAATTAGCAGTGTCAGCATGCACATAAAAAGATTCTTTTTTTTTTTTTTTTTTTTTTTTTTTTTTTGGTTTTTCGAGACAGGGTTTCTCTGTGTCGCCCTGGGTGTCCTGGCACTCACTTTGTAGACCAGGCTGGCCTCGAACTCAGAAATCCGCCTGCCTCTGCCTCCCGAGTGCTGGGACTAAAGGCGTGCGCCACCACGCCTGGCCAAAAAGCTTCTTAAAAAAAGAGGAGACAGAGGGGTGGAAAAAAGGATTTTTTTTTTTGATAAAATAATGGCCAAACATTGGTCTACACTTTCAAAAAGTTCAATACATTATAACAAGAAAAAAAATGCAGGTAGGACAAACATGATGTTCATTCCTTCATGGCACACTGCTGCAAACCACAGACAGAGACCATCAATAAAACATCAGAAAAGAGCCAGCTGTCTGATAGCTGGTCAGAGAACAACTAGGAAACCAGCCAAACAAGGCTTGCCCTAGGTCAAGATTAGCCAGATTGACCAAGAAACAAACACCCTTCAGATGCTGCGAAAAAAAAAGGGAACAGAACAAACATGTTCACGGAACCCCAAAGCAGTCAAGTTGGCTGGACAAATACCTAGAAAGACAAAAACACTCAAGAAGAACCAGAATTCTGACTATATAAAAAAGCAAATTAATACTTACAAATCTATGTACAAAGAACAGCCCAGGATGGGATGGCTCATAGATAAGTTCTACCAAATATTCAACGAATAATCAGTGCAAATATAATTCTTCCTAAATATTCCTAAAGAGAGAGAAATCACTCTCAATTTATTCCACAGGGCCAATATCATCCTGGTTCAAAAAAAATCAGACAAAGAAATCACTACACACATAAGAATGCTCACAGCAAAATAACTCTCAAACCAACTACAGACACATATGAAAAGGATTATATGACACGTCCACATGGAATTTACCCCAGAAATGCACGGCTGGTTTAATATTTGAAAGTCAATTATAAAAAAAAAAGTGGTAGTACCAAAAGAATAAAAGACAAAAATCACATACTTATCTCAGTAGATATAGAAAAGGCATTTGACAAACTCAGCAGTGAAGAAAAGTGTCTCAACAAATTATGAAGAGGAAGAAAGGAATGTCAAGGGTGTGTGTGTAAAACCTGCAGTCAGTGCTGTGCTTAGTGATAGAGCTCCGAATGCTTGGTCCTAGGACTAAGCAAGCATTCCATCCTTCCTCCTGCTGTCTATCTTGTCTCTGTTTCTTCTCTTTCTTTTGACAAAGTTTCATTATGTATTCCTGGAACTCACAGTGATCCCCCTACCTCTGCTATTCTATTGCATGACCCCCCCCCCCCAGCTATATCATTTTATTCTAATAAGCCATCAGAAGCCCTTGCCCGTCTAATGACACAACCAAAGAAAGGCGTGTAGACTGGAAATGAAAAGCAAATTTGCAATTATCATATGCAGAAAATGCTAACAAGAAAACAGAAAAGTTGTTAGACCTAACGACCAAGTTTGCAATGCAGTGGATTCAGGGTCAGCACGCCGTTACGATCAGTTGGATTTCTATATTGGCAACAACTTGAAAGTATAATGAAGAAAACAAATTTATTCTCAGTGATGTGAGATGTTGACACGGAGACGTGTGTATCACTGGGACACAACACCGAGCCAAGAATTAACCTTTTCAATTTATGTTTGCTTTAGTCTGCCTTTAATGCTATAATACCGCACCTGTTACTGGGATAATTTGTAATGAATATACATATACTGGCTTACAAGTCCAATATCAAGATGCTGGCTTTTTCTTGCTCTGTCAAATGCATGATGGGAGGTGGGGAGCTAAGAGCAAAGGAGGGCTGAAGTCCTGCATTTATTAATAACCCACTCATCCCACCCACGAGGCCTCATGGCCTAATTACCTCTTGAAGGTCCCATCTCCCAACACAGCCGATGGTAATTACATTTCAACATGAGTTTGAGAGAGTCGCAGCAACTTCAAGTCTTGCTAATTGTCTTTTGATAATGGTGCCAAAGGGCTTCAAGAAGGACAGAAGAGTCTCCACAAATGACGTCAGGACAAATGCATATCCGTATGAAAGGAACAGTAAATGGGCCCATGAGACAGTGATGTCACAGGGCATGCAGAGGTCCCACTTTACTCTAGCACTTGGGAGGTGAACCTGGGTTACACTGGCAAGACCCTATTTCAAAACACTGAGTCCTCCAAATACAATAAACAAAACACATACAAATGGGAAAAACAAGACGAAGTAAACAAACAAAAACAACAGAATTTAAGAACGTAAAGCTAGGTTAAAGTGCACACCAGATTCACACTTACTATATAATTCTATATACATGAAATTTCTAGAAAACACAAAATACTGAGATGGATACAGCATCCCCTTTGTGTTATTTTTCAACGGTCCTAGTCACGATGGAATGGCTTCTACTGGCCTGGACTCTTCTTAGGAAATGCCAAGGTCAGGAAGGACAAAGGTCGATGCTCCAGATTCCCGGAGACTGAAGAGGAAAATGCAGCCAGCCCTCTCCTGCAGTAGGGGAAAGATCTGTAGAGAGCTATCCTCGGGCAACTGGAAAAACCTAAATTCCATATGTGCTCTTGGCTTTAAACTCTTGATTTTGGTAACGTCTACTGTGGTTATGTTAAAATAAGGAAGAAGAAAAGACAATTAGGAGGAGGAGGATGCTAGCTCAGTCGCTGTGTACAGCACTGGTCAGACAAGCTGAGGGACCTGGGCTCAGTCTCAGGAGTCCCTGTAAAGGTGGAAGAACCAACTTCAACTTCACAAAGCTCTCCTCGGACCTCTGCACACGCGTGGTAGCCCATACATTAATAATGGATGTTTTAAAAGATTTATCTGTATTTGTGAGTGTGCATGTGCGGTGTGCGTGTATGTGCACGTGTGTGTGTGTGTGTGTGTGTGAGTGAGTGTGCATGTGCGGTGTGCGTGTGTGTGTGTGTGTGTGTGAGTGAGTGAGTGTGCGTGTGACATTTGCACAGAGGACAGAGTAGGGAGTCAGATCCCCTAGAACACAGAGTTACTGTTGGTTGTTCAGTTCCCAGTGTGGGTGCTGGGAACCAAACTCAGGCTCTCTGGAAGAATAGCAAGTACTCTTAGACACTGAGTTGTCTCGATCCCCAGTACAATTTGTTTTTAAAGTACATCATAGCCTCTAAAGGCTGCAGTAATAGCCTTTAAACTATATTTAATCTTTCCCGCCCTGCCCCGTTTACCTGTCCTACTTTGTCTCTCAGAGCCTAGACACCTTCCGTCTCCTCTGCTTATATTTCGGCCTGGACAGTCTGACCCTTCAGGGTCATATTTCAGTTTTCTCCACTTCTCACAGTCCAACTCAAATGTCCAATCCCCAAAGGCAGGCTCTTTTCTCCACAGATGACACTAACAGTGCCAATCCCAGCCCCGCTCCCCATACAACACCGTTCATCACGCCAGGCTTGCACTGCCTCCCTATTCTCTGGCATACAGTCAGCTAAGCCTTATTACAGTTTCATTTTCTAATTTTCTTTTTAAAAGCAAAACCTGCAAGAATATGTTTATTATTAGCACTGTATTTGGGCACGATTAAATGACTATAGCAGTGGGTTGAAAATATTTGCCATAGTTATCAGTCAGCTTCAGTTTTAAGTGGTGTACCTTCTTAACTTCAGAATTTATAAGTATTTGACCCTGAGTTAATGGAGTTCTATCTACAATGGCCAAGGACAGAAGCAGGCTGGGGGCCACCAGTGATTTTAAGACCCACAGACAGGGGCTGAGGTTAAGTGTAATAGCGGGATTTAAAAATTCCTTAGAAAGTTGCTACGGGGGAATGCCAGGGCCAAAAGAATGGGAATGGGTGGGTAGGGAAGTGGGGGGCGCTATGGGGGACTTTTGGGATAGCATTGGAAATGTAATTGAGGAAAATATGTAATAAAAATATTAAAAATTAAAAAAAAATTAAAAAAAATAAAAAGAATTTCGAAAAAAAAAAAAAAAGAAAGTTGCTACGGAATTTCCACACTATTAATGATTTACAAAATAAAGTACACAGGAGAAAAGAACACTCGGTTAGTTTTCAAGACTGTTTCACAAACTAAGTCCTGGGGGCTGAAGAAGCACAAGGAATACAAAGGCAAACAAAATCAAGATGGACGGCGAGGAAGGGTGGACAAAGAACTCTCCTAACGGAAGAGGTCCTAGGAAACCAAAAACCAACCACCACCAATCCCTGGCTTTAGAAATGTGGAGGGGCAGAGACAGTTTCAGAGCCCGGAAGCTCACTCAGGATGCTACCCACAGTTTGTAGTTAACTGTTTCCAATAAAACCAAACATGCATTATGTTTAATAAACTTGATCGGAAAATGGATTCTACGGATTATTCAGACTTGTCTTTGCGAGTTACAATTTAAAAGCACACACCTGTGCACGAAGGTGTTCCTGTCAACGAAATCGATCTCGTTAGATTCTCAGAAACTAAACCCACCACGTAACTTACACAATCTATACAACTCATTTTCTTTATGTCCCACGCTTCAAGCGTGTGACAAAAAGACTTGGAAGTTTGGCAAAAACTCACTTTATTTCCAAGCCTCTGAGCCTTCACTTTCCCCTGCGTCCAGGCCACAAGAGGTCTCTAGATGCACAGGTGCGTCCCTGTCCCTCTCTGGCACCCCCACGGCCCGTGAGACCACGGGTGGCCCCTTCTTCCGCGGGTGCGCCCCCTCATCCCCGCCCTCCCGAGCCCCGCAGACCCTGCTCTCCGCCTTCCCGGGCCAGGGAACCTGCACTTACACGGCATAGCCTCCGGCGACGGTGACACAGTGGTGTTCAGCTTCGGGGAGCCCCAGCCCGCGCAGTCTGCTGCCACCCCAGAACTCCCGAGAGACCGAGCCGCTGCGGTGTCTCCAGGGCAACCAGGACGCGCAGGCTGCGCAGCTTCCACACGACCTGCTCGCTCGCTCGATTCGTTCCCTGCCAGGGTTACCTTCCATCTATCACTCGTAGCTCTTACCTTATTCCTTGTGCTGTTTAGAGTCAGCCGTGGCTCATTAACGCCATTTTTGTAACTCAGCGAGACGCTGCTCCAGAGACCCTGGGCAGATTCAGAGTAGGGCGGGGGTGGGGGGGGTGGGGGGAGGGAGGTTGTCACCCAGTGAGGAAGAAAGCAAGGCAGATGTCATTGAATGTGGCATCGAGACAAACACGTTAACCTGAATTTCAGTCTTTACCCACAGAATAAACCGAACTCCAAGGCGCGCGCGCGCGCGCGCACACACACACACATACCATATGCTATATATATATATATATATATATATATATATATATATATATATATATATGTATATGTATTGTCTGATCTTCCCTTCTTAATAGGTGTCTCCTTTCCCCCTGTACCTCACCTCCTCTTTTCCTCAGGAATATGCTCAAGGATCACATTTTAAACGGAATGAAATCTGGAAGCACATTTACCTCACTCATTCAAGACCAGAATTCACATTTACTCATTTTTATATAATTTCTGCCTTTATGCTAGAAAACATTTCTCATCAGGTGCACCGTGCAGTAGTCCACTTTATGTACATAAAAACATGTTGGCCTGTTTCCATCTTTACTGGACTCTGTGTGTGTGTGTGTGTGTGTGTGTGTGTGTGTTACACACAAGGTGCTTCTCACCTTGAGACAGGGTCTTTGTCCTCTTTTGTGTATGACAGGGGGGCTGGCCTGTGACTTTTGAAAGATTCTCCTGTCTCTCCATCTTGCCCCAAGAGCATTGGTATTACAGATGGAGTCCAGCTTCACAGGGATTCTAGGGACTCAAACTCAAGTCTTTCCACTTGCATGGAGATCTCTATCCACTGAGCTGTCTCCCCAGCCTGACCAGGTCTCTATGCAGTCCTGGTGGTTGTCCTTGAACTTGCTATGTACAAGAGGCTGGCCTCAAACTCAGGGATTTGCTAGCCTTTTCTTCCCAAGTGCTGGGATTAAAGATGACAAGGACTGGCTCCTCTCGACCTTTTGTGAGATAGGATCTCATGTTGCCTAGGATGACCTGGGACTTGCTACGTAGCCAAGACTCTGAACTTGAGTCTCCTGTCTCCACAGTTGTGAACGCTCCCCATTCCTCCAAGCTACTCATTTACAGAGACTCTTCACCGGCCCACTTTGGTTCTGTGCCAGGTCCTTGTCCACACTCTAAGCTCTACTGCGTTTAACATCACTGTTCCTTGAACATGTGGTATTTTTGCATCTCAACTATAGCATCACCCGTCAGCCCATCCCTGCATATCAAGTTCCTTTTCTTCTACCTAGGATGTCTACAGCTGTCTATATGTAAGTTTCTCTTTCCCCAAAGCATATCCAAGATACTGTTTGTTCTCTCTATACATATTACATGTGTGCTGTGCATATAAATGCACACACACACACACACATATATATGCTTATGTTCTTTTATATATGTGTGTGTACATCTATATGGAAAAGGGAGACAGAAAAAAACAAGAGAGCACTTTGTTCTACAGTTCCAACCTGGCTTTGAACTCATGACCCTCCACGTCAGCTGGGATTAGAGCCGAGCTTGACTGCACTGCTTACCTTCATCTTCCCTCCAATCTGCAGAAGTCCCTCAATAGATCACCAACAAATGTTAGAAAACCTTTCAGGGTTTTTAGGCTACCTTTTCCTACCCGTACTTTCCCTTCTGTGTTGGTAATGATAAGGACGACTAAAACCTTTATTTTTGTGGTCTCTACTAAAACACGACTCACACATCCACCAAAACCGCCTGTTAAGCAACTGCCGCTTTCAAAACCAGTAAGGACACAGTTAACAAGAAAGCAGACAGAATAAGATCGTTCCCACCACTTATGTGGAACCTAGGAATTTGCACTTGAAACTGCCATGTAAGTTGTTCTTCAAAACCAGTGGTCGGTCGACGTCAATGCAGTCTTAAGCCAGTGGCTCTTACTCTGTGGGGCTTATCAGAATAATTCATACTCCATAGAGACAAAAACTAGTGGGCCTTACTCCCTAAAGAGTCCAAAGATATCTTGTAAGACGTATGGTTACTAAGCAATGAATTATGTACATTTTTCAGGGCGGGGCAGTATTTCTAAGTGCGTGACAGTCCAATGTGACCATTTCTGAGATGTAATGTACAGACTGGAGTGGAATGAACATCAGCTGGGCTTTAAGAGCACCAACTGCCCTGCAGTGCTAAGAATAGAATCTGGTTTTTTAAAAACTTCCCCCCAAATTTGTTTTTTCAGCCAGTGATCTCATTCTCATGTAAGTGGATTTAAAAAAAAAGTGTCATTAGTAATTAATGTTGATTGATTATTCATATTAGAGAAAGGACCATCCAAAATTGCTTTGATTCTTAGGCAACCAATGGTTCTGGACTAAATGACCCAAGGTCACCCTAAGAGACAGTGGAAGGCTCAATAGAAACAGTGTGTTCTGGTTACTCAGTCAGTTCTTCCCACTTCTCTTCCTGCCCCTGCCCTTAGAACGGCATCCCCAACACTCCTTGGCTGTGCTCTCCCAGGCTGTCACAGCCTACTTTCTGTAAAGGGCCTGAGAGCAGACACGGGAGCTTTCAGGCCGGTCTGTTCCTCTGAAACCACTCAAGTGTGACACAGAAGTACAGGCACAGCCTTAGGTGACAGGTCAGTACATAGGTGGTGCTGTGTTCTCACACAACTTTATTAATAAAAAGAGGAGGTGGGCTATACCTGGCTAAGATATAAACTGCCTACTCCCGCTTCAACCAAAACTCTATGAGTGTTTGTTTTTCCTGATAAGAATTCAAGATCCTACAAAAGATGCCCTCTTTCTCAAATGTGGGAATTATTATATTTAAAATGTAGATCAAACAATGATGGTCATGGGAGAACTGGATGCTTACGATCTGACTGCACACGAAGCATTTCCCTCTAGTGCTACTAAGTCGATTGACAAGCAACTACACAACAGCATGTTAAAAAACATGTTTATTTTACAGTATGTACAATCAGGAACGTATTTAAAACCATTATCAGTTAAAATAAATGAAGCATAAATCACAATTTAGCTTGTTCTTAGTGTATACATACTCACATCAAAATATAAAGAACATATGAACATATACCAAAGAGAGTCAGAGGTGTGCACTTTGCTACAACTTGATATCTATCTTGATAAGACAGATACACTCCATTGGAAAAAACCAATCAACAATGATTTTAACCAAACTAACTTCTTGTGATCTGTAGTAACCATTATAATGTTTGTATGAGGTAGTAACTAAATTATTTTGGCCATGTATTAATACTCAAAATCAAAAGAAATATGGAAGTGATAAACTAATGCCAACAGAAGTAAAAGCCCACGAGAAACTTGATCACCTCACTCTGGAATGTGACAGCTCTTCAGTGAGACTGTGAAATGTCTAGTGTGGACTCCTCAGCAATGCTAGTTGATCTGATGCACACTGTAACCCTGGCGACAGCTGCAGTGTTCTACCGTGGTACCGCCATTCCATGATTTAAGTTTTCGAGAAGGTGTATCCTAAGCACAGACAAGCTTATCTTACACGATTCTCCTTAAATATAAAAAGATCAGTTACTACAACAGGTGGTTAATTGGTTTGTTTCACATAGAAAACAACCCAAATACATGTAAAAAAGATGTTGTAGACCAAATGCATATTCACGGTGGGTGTCACAGCCTCTCTGTGACAACACGTCACATGTCAATACTCTGCAGGAGAAACACCAGTGCACGTGCATTAAAATTAAAAACAAGATTATAAAATGACTACAGCTCGTTACCATTTAAAAGTTACAGGATTTATGCCCATATTACTAAATTATATATAATAAAAATACAATAGTGTTAATGTCTTGGTTCATTGCCAGCATCCCATTTCGTAATATGACCACACCCAAGAATATACTAAAGAATTCTTAAAATATTAACCCTAGTTGCATTTTAATCAACATTTACATCTGTACAGATAAGACACTTTTACATCTCAAAAAAGTACATTATCTACATAAATTCTTAGTGTATGCCTTCAGCAATATGAAGTTTCACAGAAAAATACTGCTTATATGTACAAAGATTACATAACAATGAATTAAGCACTTGTGTGGTTCAATATGCTAAATATATCCATACCACTTAAAACAAAATGTTCTCCCATCTGTCTCATGCCACAATAAATTATAAGAAACAGAAGCTAGGTTCCTGCAGGGTCTGCATAGCTTCACTCATCCACTAACGTTGCAGCAGCTGTGGTCACTCTCTCCCACAGGTCACTGTCAAGAACACCGTATCTCAGTAGCTGTTTTCGTGACCCGCCAAGATGTATAAATTGCTATTTGCTGTTGGGTTATCAGTTGGCCTACTTTCCAAAACCACAACCCTAAAGGTAATAAGAAACACATAACAGAACAAAGTTATTTATTTATGAAAACTAACATCAGCAAAAAAACCCCAAACAAACCAAGCAGCCAAGCATGGCTTCTTTTAGACACTGCTCTAAGCGCTGCTCTTATGGGCAGAATCTACTCCCAGTCACTCTGACTCCAGCCCTGGGAGGTGCCCACTGCCTACCTCTAGATCAGTATTCTTCTAGGACTTGAGGGTGTGAAGGGCAAGGGCTAAGGAGAAACCAATTCTACAGGAGTAATGGGGGCAAGGGGGTGGGCTTGATCCTATTAATCCTAAAACAGTCTGTTTACCAACCTAAAGGTAATTCAGAATAAAATCATCATCATCATCATCATCATCAAGACTATTAGCCTGCTCAGAGTTGTGTTTGCTGACATCCAGCATGCCTGTCTTCTGCTGTACGTTGCTATCAACAGTATAGCTAACAGCACTGTCAGAACTATGGGTTCCAGTACATGGAAGACTAATTTTCAATAGTTAAAAAACAAGCAAGTGTTGAACATGCAGAAATTTCAATTCTTCCAAAAAAGTAAGCAGCCTTCCACTGGGTTGGGAGCCCATTCAGTGCCAGACATTTTGTGAAGCCCAACTTCATACCTGTCAGATCCAAGGAGTCTGAAGATTCTTGTGTTATCTGAAATTTCTTGTGTTACCTGTTTAGTTAAAACGCAATTTTAAAAAATTACTCAAATTAAAGATTACTCACATTTAAAATTCTTCTCTTCTTTTGAGCCAGAGTCTTGCTTTATAGCCTAGGCTAGCCCTGAGCTCTGGGCCCTTCTGACTCAGTCTCTTGAGGGGATTACATGCCTGTGGCAGCACAGCTGACTCCAGAGATGCAAACTTTTGTTTGGATAGTTTATGGGCAACATTACAGCAAAAACCCAGGCCCACTGTGAACTCCCACAATTTGCAGGATGGGAAAGGCCTGCCCTTCATCATTATGTGTTGTAAGTTTGCAATCACATCAGTTTGTTAGTTCAGGGAAAATGGGGTGAATTTGGAATCCTCAAGTACTGGTGAAGGGAAATTACTTGCTAGTATAGATGTCCAGAGTAAAATTTAATGAAAAGCACAAAATTATTATTTTTTTCATTCAAAATGTCCTGTCATTTACATTAATGTGAGTGGCAAGACCACAGACACCATCCAGCCACTCAAATCTGGTTTTGTGCCTTGAGTGGTTGCTATGTGGTATGGCAGTAAACATTTAGAGGTCAGTACAGTGTTTGGATTGTGAGCTGAGATTTCAGACAAGATGCACACTCTGTGGGAACAGCTCTGGTTCCTGTAGCCTGGGCAGGATGGGCCTCCCAGTACTCCTGCAAGTCTAATGTCTGGGCCGTGCTCTCGATGAACACGCGTCCTTCCCACTTCTCTCCTGCTCTCCTCAGCACCACTTTCTGACAGAATGCATCCTCAGTGTGACCAACCGACTCTAACCACTGAGCAATAAAGATTGAGACCACAAACAAAGGAGAGGAACTCAGTGTTGATGGCTTATAAAATACAACATAGCCCAAATTATGCCTCTAGCAATAGCGAGGCTGAAACTTGAAACACTCAACTTGATGTTGAAATATTTATTCCATCAAAACCCTCTAATGAGCTGTTCTAGAGACACGAGTGTTCTGTCACCTGTCACGTGATGCCGAACTGGTGAAGGAAACGCCTTTACTTCAGCAATGGCGGCTCTGTACCTACAGGGGAGGCAGGGCCTTGCTAGTTAGAAGGGTGTGGAGGTCATGAGGCGCATGAGTGTGCAGTTTAGAAATGGCCTCCAAGTAACTCCTGGACACTTTCCTTCCTCTTGCTCCTGAGCCCCTTTCTACTCTAACCTGCTCAGGGTACTGAGATTGGCTTGGGAATCCCGGGGAAGTTTTTGATGGTTTTACCTGCCAATAACATTTTAGGGTCAACCATTCCTCTTGCTTATGCTAAAGCACTGCCAGCAGAAATGCTGAGCTGAATTAAGTATGTCACTCGTAATTTCTGTACCGGAGAAAGGGCTCAGACAAAGGGACCAACAATCCCGTCTCATTAAAGAAGACAGCAGAATCAGGAGGCAAGCCTGTTACTTGTTGTGTGTGGATGCCACTGTTGTTAAGTGCAAGACAGGGCTTCCCAGGTCTGGGAAGCAGAGAAGGCCACTGAATTATTTAGTAGTGTCAGAGGCTCTTGTTTGGAGTCCTAGGGTAGTTATATAGAAGAATGGGAGGTATGGATTGAAGTCTATTGGCTTGAGAAGGCTCAAGAACACCGGTTCTAAACTGGTGGGCTGCTTTCACAGGGGTCGCTTAAGACCACTGGAAAAATTCACTGGAAAACACAGATATTTATATTATGATTCATAACTGTAGTACAATTGCAGTTCTGAGGTAGCAGTTAAATAATTTTATGGCTGGAGGTCACCAAAGCAGGAGGAGCTGCAGTAAAGGGCGCAGCATCAGAAGGCTGAGATCCTCTGCTCGAGCATAGAGCGCGTGCTGACCTTACCACTGCACTCAACACACTTACAGGATCACCAGAAATTTATAGTGTTGAAAGAATTGCTTTGAACAGATTTTGTGCCTTCTATTTAACATAGGTGTCACTATGGTGGTGTCACTGTGTTGCTTAGGCTGGACCTGAGTTCTTAAGTACAAATGATCTTCCTGCCTGGGCTTTCTAACATTAAGACAACAGGCACAAGAGACCACGCCTGGCTTCATATGACTGCATAATGAGCACGCTTCAAAAGATGACTTACCTCATTAGATCTAAAGCTTCGACCTTGCATCCCGTGTTTCCAGAAAGCTAGCACACTGTCTTGTAGACAAACTGGCAGACAAGAAGAGCTCAGTTACTGTAAGTACAGAAGTTCAGAGGCAAGCATCCTGTCATCTCCACCTACCCTGCCCAGCAAAGGTTCCGTGGATAATCTCAGTATTGCATACTGATACCTCTGAATTTAAAACATTTTATATACATGGTACACTCATCTTTTTAATAGGAAAAAATTACTGAAGTTTGTTTTCTTAAAGTGACTAAAAAAATAAAGCCATAGAGCACACAGAAGTACACAGACAACAGCAGAGAAGCCACACGCATGCACACTCTTTTCAATTACCAGATTAAATACTTCATTTGCTTTCGCTTCAAACAAAGAAAACCAGCTGGATCTCTCAACCCAACCCTGACCTCATTCTGTCCACCATTCTGCCTCTCTCGGACAGTACTGTACTCACTCCTGCGTTTATCATTCTCAGATGTGTTTAATTAGTTTCACACCATCAAGGAAAGCTTTATGTTGAAGTTTCCAACTGTCATCCATTTATAATCATCAATAATTATTTCAACGTTTCCTTATTATAAATGATGGCACAACAGACATTCTTGTGGATAATTCTGAAAACCTGTACAATATTTTCTAAGATATGGCATTAGAAAAACAGTGGGACACAGGGCAGAGGCATACATAAGGCAGATTTCAGTTATTTTTATTGATATTTTATGTATTTACATTTCAAATGTTATCCCCCTTCCCAGTTTCCCCTCCAGAACCCCCATATCCCATCCCCCCTCTCCCTGCTTCTATAAGGGTGCTCCCCTTCCCACCCACCCACTCCCGCCTCCCTGACCTGGCATTCTCCTACACTGGGGCATAGAGCCTTCACAGGACCTAGAGCTTCTCCTCCCATTGATGCCAGACAAGATCATCCTCTGCTACATACGCAGCTGGAGTCATGTGTATTCTTTGGTTGGTGGTTTAGTCCCTGGGAATTCTGGGAGTACTGGTTGGTTTATACTGTTGTTCTGCCTATGGGGTTGCAAACCCCTTCAGCTTCTTCAGTCCTTTCTCTAACTCCTTTACTGGGGTTCCCATGCTTAGTCTAATGGTTGACTGTGAGCATCTGTCTCTGTATTTGTCAGGCTCTGGCAGAGCCTCTCAGGAGACAGCTATAGCAGGCTCCTGTCAGTAACCACTTCTTGGCATGTGCAATAGTGTCTAGGTTTGCTGTCTTTATATGGGATGGATCCCCAGATGGGGCAGTCTCTGGATGGCCTTTCCTTCAGTCTCAGTTCCACACTTTGTCACCGTATTTCCTTTAGACAGGAGCCCTTCTGGGTTAAAAATTTGGAGATGAGTAGGTGGCCCCATACACCAACTGGGGGGCTTTGCCTGACCTTTGGATATGGTCTGTATAGGTTCTCCCTCCCCTTTGTTGAGCATTTCAGCTACTCTCATCCCTGTTGGGTCCTGGGAGCCTCTTGCTTTCCTGGCATCTGGGACTTGCTGGTGGCTACCTCCAGTTCCCCACCCCCCATTGCTACAGATTCTGTTCATATTCCTGACCTCTGTATATCATCCCCGGCTCCTCCCATACCTGACCCCCCCCCCCTTTGCCCTTCTCTCTTCCACTGAAGTCCCTCCCACCCTCTACCACCTGTGAGTATTTTGTTCCCCCTTTTAAGAAAGACTGAAGCATCCACATTTTGGTCTTCCTTCTTCTTGAGCTTCATATGGTCTGTTAATTGTATTTTGGGTATTCCGAGCTTTTGGGCTAATATCCACTTATCAGTGAGCGCATACCATGTGTGTTCTTTTGTGACTGGGTTACCTCACTCAGGATGATATTTTCTAGGTCTAACCATTTGCCTAAGAATTTCCTGAATTACCATCTAGAGACTGCCATATCCAGGGATCCACCCCATAATCAGCTTCCAAACGCTGACACCATTGCATACACTAGCAAGATTTTGCTGAAAGGACCCTGATATAGCTGTCTCTTGTGAGACTATGCTGGGGCCTAGCAAACACAGAAGTGGATGCTCACAGTCAGCTATTGGATGGATCACAGGGCTCCCAATGGAGAAGCTAGAGAAAGTACCCAAGGAACTAAAGGGATGATCTGCAACCCTATAGGTGGAACAACATTATGAACTAACCAGTACCCTGGAGCTCTTGACTGTAGCTGCATATGTATCAAAAGATGGCCTAGTCGGCCATCACTGGAAAGAGAGGCCCATTGTACACACAAACTTTATATGCCCCAGTACAGGGGAACGCCAGGGCCAAAAAATGGGAATGGGTGGGTAGGGAAGTGGGGGGGGAGGGTATGGGGGACTTTTGGGAGAGCATTGGAAATGTAATTGAGGAAAATATGTAATAAAAAATATTAAAAAAAATTTCCTGAATGTATCATTTTTAATAGCTGAGTAGTACTCCATTGTGTAAATGTACCACATTTTCTGTATCCCTCTGTTGAAAGACATTTGGGTTCTTTCCAGCTCCTGGATATTTATAAATAAGGCTGCTATGAACATAGTAGAGCATGTGTCCTTATTACATGTTGGAGTTTTTTCTGTATATATGCCTAGGAGTTGTATAGCTGGGTCCTCAGGTAGTACTATGTCCAATTTACTGAGGAACCACCAAACTGATTTCCAGAGTGGTTGTACCAGCTGGCAATCCCTCCAGCAATGGAGGAGTGTTCCTCTTTCTCCACATCCTCGCCAGCATCAGCTCTCACCTGAGTTTTTGATCTTAGTCATTCTGACTGATGCGAGGTGGAATCTCAGGGTTGTTTTGATTTGCATTTCCCTGAAGACTAAGGATGTTGAACATTTCTTTAGGTGCTTCTCAACCATTTGATATTCCTCAGTTGAGAATTGTTTAGATCTGTACCCCATTTTTAAATAGGGTATTTGGTTTTCTGAAGTCTAACTTCTTGAGTTTTTTGTATATATTGAATATTAGCCCTCTATCGGATGTAGGATTGGTAAAGATCTTTTCCCAATCTGTTGGTTGCTATTTTGTCCTATTGACAGGGTCCTTTGCCTTTTGTTGATTCTTGATCTTAGAGCATAAGCCATGGGTGTTCTGTTCAGGAAATCTTCCCCTGTGCCCATGTGTTCAAGGATCTTCCCCACTTTTTCTTCTATTAGATTCAGTGTATCTGGTTTTATTCGAAGGTCCTTGATCCATTTGGATTTGAGCTTTGTACAAGGAGATAAGAATCGGTCAGTTTGCATTCTTCTACATGCTAACCACCAGTTGAACCAGCACCATTTGTTGAAAGTGTTCTCTTTTTTTCCACTGGAAAAAAATTGGGTAGTGTTCCTTCTGTTCCTATTTTTAAACCTTCACCTACATGTTTTTTTTAAGCTCCTTTGTCAAAGATCAAGTGATCTAAGATGTGTGGGTTCATTTCTGGGTCTTCAGTTCTATTCCATTGATGTACCTACCTGTCACTGTACAAACACCATGCAGTTTTTATCACTATCCCCCAGATGTTCTTTTATTGTTTTTGCTATCCTGGGTTTTTTGTTATTCCAAATGAATTTGAGAATTGCTCTTTCTAACTCTATGAAGAATTGAGTTGGAATTTTGAATCCTTGATCTTTCCATGACTTTTAACATGAAGGGATGCTGAATTTTGTCAAATGTTTTCTCAGCATCTAATGAAATGTTCATGTGGTCTTTTTCTTTGAGTTTGTTTATGTAGTGGATTACTTTGATGGATTTCTGTATATTGAACCATCTCTGCATCCTGGATGCAGTCTACTTGATCGTGATGAATGTTTTGATGTGTTCTTGGATTGGGTTTGCTAGAATTTTATTGAGTATTTTTGCACTGATACTCATAAGGGAACTTGGTCCCAAGTTCTCTTTCTTTGTTGGGTCTTTGAGTGTTTGGTATAAGTGTAATTGTGACTTCATAGAACAAATTGGGTAGTGTTCCTTCTGTCCCTATTTTTATTATTTTTTTAACATTCACCTATATGTGTCCTTTATATATCAGGCAGGACTCTATTTTTTTTTGATTTTTAATATTTTTATTACATATTTTCCTCAATTACATTTCCAATGCTATCCCAAAAGTCCCCCATAGCGCCCCCCACTTCCCTACCCACCCATTCCCATTCTTTTGGCCATGGCATTCCCCTATATTGGGGCATATAAAGTTTGCAAGTCCAATGGGCCTCTCTTTCCATTGATGGCCGACTAGGCCATCTTTCGATACATATGCAGCTAGAGACAAGAGCTCCGGGGTTCTGGTTAGTACATCATGTTGTTCCAACAATAGGGTTGCAGATCCCTTTAGCTCCTTGGGTACTTTCTCTAGCTTCTCCATTGGGAGCCCTGTGATACATCCAATAGCTGACTGTGAACATCCACTCCTGTGTTTGCTAGGCCCCGGCATCGTCTCACAAGAGACAGCTATATCAGGGTCCTTTCAGCAAAATCTTGCTAGTGTATGCAATGGTGTCAGCGTTTAGAAGCTGGTTATGGGATGGATCCCTGGATACGGCAGTCTCTAAATGGTCCATCCTTTCATCACAGCTACGAACTTTGTCTCTGTAACTCCTTCCCTGGGTGTTTTGTTCCCAATTCTAAGAAGGTGCACAGTGTCCACACTTTGGTCTTCATTCTTCTTGAGTTTCATGCGTTTATCAAATTGTATCTTATATCTTGGGTATCCTAAGTTTTGGGCTAATATCCACTTATCAGTGAATACATATTGTGTGAGTTCTTTTGTGATTGTGTTACTTCACTCAAGATGATGCCCTCCAGGTCCATCCATTTGGCTAGGAATTTCATAAATTCATTCTTTTTAATAGCTGAGTAGTACTCCATTGTGTAAATGTACCATAATTTCTGTATCCATTCCTCTGTTGAGGGACATCTGGGTTCTTTCCAGCTTCTGGCTATTATAAATAGGGCTGCTATGAACATAGTGGAGCATGTGTCCTTTTTACCGGTTGGGACATCTTCTGGATATATGCCCAGGAGAGGTATTGCTGGATCCTCCGGTAGTACTATGTCCAATTTTCTGAGGAACCGCCAGACTGATTTCCAGAGTGGTTGTACAAGCTTGCAATCCCACCAACAATGGAGGAGTGTTCCTCTTTCTCCACATCCTCGCCAGCATCTGCTGTCACCTGAATTTTTGATCTTAGCCATTCTGACTGGTGTGAGGTGGAATCTCAGGGTTGTTTTGATTTGCATTTCCCTGATGATTAAGGATGTTGAACATTTTTTCAGGTGTTTCTCTGCCATTCGGTATTCCTCAGGTGAGAATTCTTTGTTCAGTTCTGAGCCCCATTTTTTAATGGGGTTATTTGACTTTCTGGAGTCCACCTTCTTGAGTTCTTTATATATATTGGATATTAGTCCCTTATCTGATTTAGGATAGGTGAAGATCCTTTCCCAATCTGTTGGTGGTCTTTTTGTCTTATTGATGGTGTCTTTCTTTAGCCTTGCAGAAGCTTTGTAGTTTCATGAGGTCCCACTTGTCAATTCTCGATCTTACAGCACAAGCCATTACTGTTCTATTCAGGAATTTTTCCCCTGTGCCCATATCTTCAAGGCTTTTCCCCACTTTCTCCTCTATAAGTTTCAGTGTCTCTGGTTTTATGTGAAGTTCCTTGATCCACTTAGACTTGACCTTAGTACAAGGAGATAGGAATGGATCGATTCGCATTCTTCTACATGTTAACAACCAGTTGTGCCAGCACCATTTGTTGAAAATGCTGTCTTTCTTCCACTGGATGTTTTTAGCTCCCTTGTCGAAGATCAAGTGACCGTAGGTGTGTGGGTTCATTTCTGGGTCTTCAATTCTATTCCATTGGTCTATTTGTCTGTCACTATACCAGTACCATGCAGTTTTTATCACAATTGCTCTGTAGTAGAGCTTTAGGTCCGGCATGGTGATTCCACCAGAGGTTCTTTTATCCTTGAGAAGAGTTTTTGCTATCCTAGGTTTTTTGTTATTCCAGATGAATTTGCAGATTGCACTTTCTAATTCGTTGAAGAATTGATTTGGAATTTTGATGGGGATTGCATTGAATCTGTAGATTGCTTTTGGCAAGATAGCCATTTTTACAATGTTGATCCTGCCAATCCATGAGCATGGGAGATCTTTCCATCTTCTGAGATCTTCTAGAATTTCTTTCTTCAGAGACTTGAAGTTTTTATTATACAGATCTTTCACTTCCTTAGTTAGAGTCACGCCAAGATATTTTATATTATTTGTGACTATTGAGAAGGGTGTTGTTTCCCTAATTTCTTTCTCAGCCTGTTTATTCTTTGTGTAGAGAAAGGCCATTGATTTGTTTGAGTTAATTTTATATCCAGCTACTTCACCGAAGCTGTTTATCAGGCTTAGGAGTTCTCTGGTGGAATTTTTAGGGTCACTTATATATACTATCATATCATCTGCAAAAAGTGATATTTTGACTTCATCTTTTCCAATTTGTATCCCTTTGATCTCCTTTTGTTGTCGAATTGCTCTGGCTAGGACTTCAAGTACAATGTTGAATAGGTATGGAGAAAGTGGACAGCCTTGTCTAGTCCCTGATTTTAGAGGGATTGCTTCAAGCTTCTCACCATTTACTTTGAAGTTGGCTACTGGTTTGCTGTAGATTGCTTTTATCATGTTTAGGTATGGGCCTTGAATTCCTGATCTTTCCAAGACTTTTATCATGAATGGGTGTTGGATCTTGTCAAATGCTTTTTCCGCATCTAACTAGATGACCATGTGGTTTTTGTCTTTGAGTTTGTTTATATACTGGATCACGTTGATGGATTTCCGTATATTGAACCATCCCTGCATCCCTGGGATGAAACCTACTTGGTCAGGATGGATGATTGTTTTGATGTGTTCTTGGATTCGGTTAGCAAGAACTTTATTGAGGATTTTTGCATCAATATTCATAAGGGATATTGGTCTGAAGTTTTCTATCTTTGTTGGGTCTTTTTGTGGTTTAGGTATCAGAGTAATTGTGGCTTCATAGAATGAGTTGGGTAGAGTACCTTCTGTTTCTATTTTGTGGAATAGTTTGTGAAGAACTGGGATTAGATCTTCTTTGAAGGTCTGATAGAACTCTGCACTAAACCCATCTGGTCCTGGGCTTTTTTTAGTTGGGAGACTCTTAATGACTGCTTCTATTTCTTTGGGGGATATAGGGCTGTTTAGATCATTAACCTGATCTTGATTCAACTTTGGTACCTGGTATCTGTCTAGGAACTTCTCCATTTCATCCAGGTTCTCCAGTTTTGTTGAGTATAGCCTTTGGTAGAAGGATCTGATGGTGTTTTGGATGTCTTCAGGATCTGTTGTTATGTCTCCTTTTTCATTTCTGATTTTGTTAATTAGGATGCTTTCCCTGTGCCCTCTAGTGAGTCTGGCTAAGGGTTTATCTATCTTGTTGATTTTCTCAAAGAACCAGCTCCTTGATTGGTTGATTCTTTGAATAGTTTTTCTTGTTTCCACTTGGTTGATTTCACCCCTGAGTTTGATTATTTCCTGCCGTCTACTCCTCTTGGGTGAATTTGCTTCCTTTTGTTCTAGTGCTTTTAGGTGTGTTGTCAAGCTGCTAATGTGTGCTCTCTCTAGTTTCCTTTTGGAGGCACTCATAGCTATGAGTTTTCCTCTTAGAAATGCTTTCATTGCGTCCCATAAGTTTGGGTATGTTGTGGCTTCATTTTCATTGAACTCTAAAAAGTTCTTAATTTCTTTCTTTATTCCTTCCTTGACCAAGGTATCATTGAGAAGAGTGTTGTTCAGTTTCCATGTGAAGGTTGGCTTTCTATTATTTATTTTGTTATTGAAGATCAGCTTTAGTCCATGGTGATCTGATAGGATGCATGGGACAATTTCAATATTTTTGTATCTGTTGAGGCCTGTTTTGTGACCAATTATGTGGTCAATTTTGGAGAAGGTGCCATGAGGTGCTGAGAAGAAGGTATATCCTTTTGTTTTAGGATAGAATGTTCTGTAGATATCTGCCAGATCCATTTGATTCATAATTTCTCTTAGTTTCTCTGTGTCCCTGTTTAGTTTCTGTTTCCATGATCTGTCCATTGGTGAAAGTGGTGTGTTGAAGTCTCCCACTATTATTGTATGAGGTGCAATGTGTGCTTTGAGATTTACTAAAGTTTCTTTAATGAATGTGGCTGCCTTTGTATTTGGAGCATAGACATTCAGGATGGATAGTTCCTCTTGGAGGATTTTACCTTTGATGAGTATGAAGTGTCTCTCCCTGTCTTTTTTAATGACTTTGGGTTGGAAATCAATCTTATCAGATATTAGAATGGCTACTCCAGCTTGTTTCTTCATACCATTTGCTTGGAAAATTGTTTTCCAGCCTTTCATTCTGAGGTAGTGTCTATCTTTTTCTCTGAGATGAGTTTCCTGTAAGCAGCAAAATGTTGGGTCTTGTTTGTGTAGCCAGTTTGTTAGTCTATGTCTTTTTATCGGGGAGTTGAGTCCATTGATATTAAGAGATATTAAGGAAAAGTAATTGTTGTTTCCTGTTATTTTTGTTGTTAAAGTTGGCATTCTGTTCTTGTGGCTGTCTTCTTTTAGGTTTGTTGAGGGATTACCTTCTTGTTGTTTCTAGGGCGTGGTTCCTGTCCTTGTATTGGTTTTTTTCTGTTATTATCCTTTGAAGGGCTGGATTCGTGGAGAGATAATGTGTGAATTTGGTTTTGTCGTGGAATACTTTGGTTTCTCCATCTATGTTAATTGAGAGTTTGGCTGGGTATAGTAACCTGGGCTGGAATTTGTGTTCTTTTAGTGTCTGTATAACATCCGTCCAGGATCTTCTGGCTTTCATAGTCTCTGGTAAAAAATCTGGTGTAATTCTGATAGGCTTGCCTTTATATGTTACTTGGCCTTTTTCTCTTACTGCTTTTAGTATTCTATCTTTATTTAGAGCATTTGTTGTTCTGATTATTATGTGTCGGGAGGTATTTCTTTTCTGGTCCAGTCTATTTGGAGTTCTGTAGGCTTCTTGTATGTTCATGGGCATCTCTTTCTTTAGATTTGGGAAGTTTTCTTCTATAATTTTGTTGAAGATGTTTGCTGGCCCTTTGAGTTGAAAATCTTCATTCTCATCCACTCCTATTATCCGAAGGTTTGGTCTTCTCATTGTGTCCTGTATTTCTTGGATGTTTTGAGTTAGGATCTTTTTGCATTTTTCATTTTCCTTGATTGTTGTGCCGATGTTCTCTATGGAATCTTCTGCACCTGAGATTCTCTCTTCCATCTCTTGTATTCTGTTGCTGATGCTTGTATCTATGGTTCCAGATTTCTTTCCTAGGGTTTCTATCTCCAGTGTTGCCTCATTTTGGGTTTTCTTCATTGTGTCTACTTCCCTTTTTAGGTCTAGTATGGTTTTGTTCATTTCCATTATCTATTTGGATGTGTTTTCCTGTTTTTCTTTAAGGACTTCTACCTGTTTGATTGTGTTATCCTGTTTTTCTTTAAGGACTTCTACCTGTTTGATTGTGTTATCCTGTTTTTCTTTAAGGATTTGTAACTCTTTAGCCATGTTCTCCTGTAATTCTTTAATTGAGTTATTAAAGTCCTTCTTGATGTCCTCTACCATCATCATGAGATATGCTTTTAGATCCGTGTCTAGCTTTTCCGGTGTGTTGGGGTGCCCTGGACTGGGCGAAGTGGGGGTGCTGGGTTCTGATGATGGTGAGTGGTCTTGGTTTCTGTTAGTAAGATTATTACGTTTACCTTTCGCCATCTGGTAATCTCTGGGGTTAGTTGTTATCGTTGTCACTGTTTAAAGATTGGAGCAGAAGCTGTGTTCCACTCACCAGCAGTCTCAAGATCCTGTGGCGGGGGTCGTGGGTAGCTGGCGGTACCCCGGTGCTGGTCCAGCCGGAAGAGGCCTGTGGTCCTACTCAGGCCAGTTTTTTGCTTCCCTAACTAATGCAGTCTCTGGTCCCGCGCGCAATTGGATTGGAGCAGAAGCTGTGTTCCACTCACCAGAAGTCTTAAGATCCTGTGGCGGGTGTTGTGGGTAGCTGGCGAGTGTCAGCCGACCCTGCGCCCTAGCTGCCCCGGTGCTTTTCTGACCGGAAGAGGCTTGTGGCCCTATGTAGGCCGGATTTCTGCCTCCCCAACCAGAGCAGTCTCAGGTCCCGCGTGATTGGACTGGAGCAGAAGCTGTGTTCCACTCACCAGCAGTCTCAAAATCCTGTGGCGGGGGTCGTGGGTAGCTGGCGGGTGTCAGCCGACCCTGCGCTCTAGCTCCCCTGGTGCTGATCCGGCCGGATCAGGCCTGTGGCCCTACTCAGGCCGGTTTCTGCTTCCCTAACTAATGCAGTCTCAGGTCCCGCGCAATTGGATTGGAGCAGAAGCTGTGCTCCACTCACCAGAAGTCTTAAGATCCTGTGGCGGGTGTTGTGGGTAGCTGGCGAGTGTCAGCCGACCCTGCGCCCTAGCTATCCCTGTGCTTTTCTGACCGGAAGAGGCTTGTGGCCCTACGTAGGCCGGATTTCTGCCTCCCCAACCAGAGCAGTCTCAGGTCCCGTGTGACTGGACTGGAGCAGAAGCTGTGTTCCACTCACCAGCAGTCCCAAAATCCTGTGGCGGGGGTCGTGGGTAGCTGGCGGGTGTCAGGCAACCCTGTGCTCTAGCTACTCGGCGCTGATCCGGCCGGATGAGGCCTGTGGCCCTACTCAGGCCGGTTTCTGCTTCCCTAACTAATGCAGTCTCAGGTCCCGCGCGCAATTGGATTGGAGCAGAAGCTGTGTTCCACTCACCAGAAGTCTTAAGATCCTGTGGCGGGTGTTGTGGGTAGCTGGCGAGTGTCAGCCGACCCTGCGCCCTAGCTGCCCCGGTGCTTTTCTGACCGGAAGAGGCTTGTGGCCCTATGTAGGCCGGATTTCTGCCTCCCCAACCAGAGCAGTCTCAGGTCCCGCGTGATTGGACTGGAGCAGAAGCTGTGTTCCACTCACCAGCAGTCTCAAAATCCTGTGGCGGGGGTCGTGGGTAGCTGGCGGGTGTCAGGCGACCCTGCGCTCAAGCTACCCCTGTGCTGATCCGGCTGGATGAGGCCTGTAGCCCTAGGACTCTATTTTTAAAGATTGATAATTTCTTTTAATAAATTAATAAAGCACATGTGCAAGTTATGAATGTATATGAAATTAATTGTTCTTTTTGTTATTTCATTTTCTTTTTTTTCTTGAATATTTTCTTTATTTACATTTCAAATGTAAAGACCCTTTTCTGGTCTCCTCTCCGAAAAAACACCCTCCTCTCTCCCCTTTCTGTTTCTATTTTGTGGAATAGTTTGAAGAGTATTGGTATTAGGTCTTCTCTGAAGGTCTGATATAATTATGCATTAAACCTATCTGGTCCTGGGCTTTTTTTAGTTGGGAGACTTTAAATGGCTGCTTCTATTTCTTTAGGGGTTATGGGACTGTTTAGATGGTTTATCTGATCCTGATTTAACTTTGGTACCTGGTATCTATCTAGAAAATTGTCCATTTCATCCAGATTTTCCAGTTTTGTTGAGTACAGGCTTTTGTAGCAGGATCTGATGATTTTTTAAATTTCCTCCGTTTCTGTTGTTATGTCTCCCTTTTCCTTTTTAATTTTGTTAATTTCAATCCTGGATCTGTGCCGTCTGGTTAGTCTGGCTATGGGTTTATCTATCTTGTTGATTTTCTCAAAGAACCAGCTCCTGGTTTCATTGATTCTTTATATAGATCTTTTTGTTTCTACCTGGTTGGTTTCAGCTGAGTTTAATTATGTCCTGCTGTCTACTCCTCTTGGATGTATTTGCTTCTTTTTGTTCTAGAGCTTGTGGGTGTGCTGCTAAGATGCTAGTGTATGCTCTCTCCAGTTTCTTTTTTGAGGTACTCAGAGCTATGAGTTATCCTCTTAGCACTGCTTTCACCATGTCCCATAAGTTTGGGCATTGTGCCTTCATTTTTATTAAATTCTAAAAAGTCTTTATTTCTTCCTTGACCAGATTATCATTGAGTAGAGTACTGTTCAGCTTCCATGTGTATGTGTGCTTTCTGTTGTTTTCGTTGCTATTAAAGAGCAGCCTTAGTCCGTAGTGATCTGATAGGAGGCATGGGATTATTTCAATCTTCTTGTATGTGTAGAGGCCTGTTTTGTGAACAATTATAGGTCAATTTTGGAGAAGGTACTGTGAGTTGCTGAGAAGATGATATATTCTTTTGTTTTAGGATGAAATGTTCTATAGATATCTGTTAAATACCTTTGGTTCAAAACCTCTATTAGTTTCACTGTGTCTCTGTTTAGTATCTGCTTCCATGATCTGTCCATTGATGAGAGTGGGGTACTGAAGTCTCCCACTATTATTGTGTGAGGTACAATGTGTACTTTGAGCTTTCGTAATGTTTCTTTTATGAATGTGAGTGCCCTTGCATTTGGAACATAGATGTTCAAAATTGAGAGTTCTTCTTGGTAGACTTTTCCTTTGATGAGTATGAAATGTTCTTATCTTTTTTGATAACTTCTGGCTGCAAGTCAATTTTACTTAATATTAGAATTGCTACTCCAGCTTGTTTCTTGGAAGCATTTGCCTGGAAAATTTTTTCCAGCCTTTTATTCTGAGGTAGTGTCTGTCTTTGTCACTGAGGAGCTTTTCCTGTATGCAGCAAAATGCTGGGTCCTATTTACACATCCAGTCTGTTCGTTTACATCTTTTTATTGTGGAATTGAGTCCATTGATGTTAAGAGATATTAAGTAAAAAAGTGACTGTTGGCTTCCTGTTATTTTTGTAGTTAGAAGGTGGAATTATGTTTGTATGCCTATCTCTTTTTGGGTTTGTTGAAAGATTATTTTCTTGCTTTTTCTAGGTGGCAGTTTCCCTCGTGTTGGAGTTTTCTGTTATCCTTTGTAGGGCTGGATTTCTAGAAAAATATTGTGTAAATTTGTTTTTTTCATGGAATATCTTGGTTCCTACATCTATGTTAATTGAGAGTTTTGCTGGGTATAGTAGCCTGGGCTGACATTTTTGTTCTCTTAGGGTCTGTATGACATCTGCCCAGGATCTTCTGGCTTTCATAGTCTCTGTTGAGAAGTCTGGTGTAATTCTGATAGGTCTGCCTTTATATGTTACTTGACCTTTTTCCTTTACTGCTTTTAATATTCTTTTTGTTTTGTCCATTTGGTGTTTTGACTATTATGTGATGGGAGGAATTTCTTTTCTGGTTAAGCCTATTTGGAGTTCTGTAGGCTTCTTGTATGTTCATGGACATCTCTTTCTTTAGGTTTGGAAAGCTTTCTTCTATAATTTTGTTGAAGATATTTACTGGCCCTTAAAGATGGAAATCTTCACACTCTTCTATCTGTATTATCCTTAGGTTTGGTCTTCTCATTGTTTCCTGGATTTCCTGGATGTTTTGGGTTAGGAGCTTTTTGCATTTTCTTTGACTGTTATGGCAATGTTTTCTATGCTATCTTCTGTACCTGAGATTCTCTCTTCTATCTCTAGTAATATATTGATGATGTTTGCATCTATGACTCCTGACTTCTTTGCTAGGTTTTCTATCTCCAGGGTTGTCTCCCTTTGCCATTTCTTTATCATTTCTATTTCCATCTTTAGATCCTGGATGGTTTTGTTCAATTCCTTCACCTGTTTGGGTGTGTTTTCCTGTAATTCTTTAAGGGATTTTTGTGTTTCCTTTTTAAGCACTTCAAGCTGTTTACCTGTGTACTCCTGTATTTCTTTACGGAAGTTATTTATGTCCTTCTTAAAATCCTCTATCATCATCATGAGATGTGATTTTAAATCTGAATCTTGCTTTTCCGGTGTGTTGGGGTATCTAGGACTTGCTGCGGTGGGAGTACTGGGTTCTGATGATGCTGGTAGTCTTGGTTTCTGTTGTTTATGTTCTTTCACTTACCCTTTGCCATGTGGTTCTCTCTCGTGTTAGCTGGTCTTGCTATCTCTGACTGGTGATTGTCCCTCCTGTGGGTCTGTGAACCTTTGATCTTAGGTATATCAGCACTCCTTGGAGATTAGTTCTGTCTGGGCAGGATTTGGGAGTAGAGAGCTGTGTCACTGGGTTAGCTCCGGGGCACTGAATGGCTCTGGAAGGATTCTCTCCCTGGCTGTTTCAACATTCCTGTGTCCTGTGGGCTCCTGGTAGATTCCTCTTTGGCAAGTTATTGGAACAAAATTTGTGGTCGTATCTGTGAACTTAGAAGTGACAGCACTCCTTGGAGACTAGCTCTCTCCAGGTGGGATTTGGGCATGGAGGGCTGTGGGACATCCTCAGCTCTGGCACACTGATGGAGACTAGAAGGCTCGTGTCCAGACATCAGTTTTATATTTACATTTTTGATACAGTGTAACTGTGAGGAAGAAATTTGATTGTTTCCTAAAGAAAATGAACAGTGCTAGCCTCGCTTTCTCATGCACACACAAGCCCCAAGTTTCCATTTACAGATGGCTCTGTGCTGGCCCTTCCCCCTGTCCTATTCCCCTTTCTGTTTATGCTTGTATTGACAAACACGGTTTGCTCCTGGCCTTACTCTCTGCCAGTGAATGTACATTTAAAAAAAAAAAAAAAGATTTCATTGGTAAAATACACGAAAACCTCAACCCCCAAACTCAATGCTTGTGCATGTAAAGTGCATTCGGCTTCGTTTCCCCCAGCACCACGCTTCATTGCTATTTTTTACCTTCTCAGCACTTTACTGATCCTGCCTGTGATGCTTTGAAAATGCCCAGCGAGTGGCACTATTAGGAGCTGTGGGGGTGGGCTTGAGATCTTTATCCTAGCTGCCTGGAAGAAAGTAGCCTTCTCTGTCTGCCTTCAGAACAAGACATAAAACTCTCAGCTCCTCCAGTCCCATGCCTGTCTGGATGCTGCCATGGTTCCCACCATGATGATAATGGACTGAACTTCTGAACCTGTAAGCCAGCCCCAAGTATGTTGCCTTTTATAAGAGCTGCCTTGGTCATGGTGTTTCTTTATAGCAATGGAGCCCTAACAAAGACACTGTCAGAAACCCCACCATAGAACATAAGGTTCATGCGAAAATGGCAACAAGCAACTTTTCTTTTCTTTTTTTGACAGGGTCTTGTAGGTTTCTGAGGCTGGACTAGAAACTGCTATGTGGCACAGGTTGGCCATGAACTCACAATCTTCCTATCTCAGTCCCCTGAGTTCTGGGGCTCCAGGGACGCATCACTACTCCTGGCTGAACTCTCGGAGCAGCAGGCAGCAATGGCAACAGCACAGCCGGAGAGACAAGCGCCACATTCTAAATGCTTACAGGGAACAACCTATAGGGTTCTGGAGAAAATGTAAATTCCGAGATTGCCTTCCCGCAAGGATGGGGACACTCACGGTGCATCTGACTTCGACACACACTTAAAGAACTTGTAAGCAGCAGCTTAGTTACTATATCCAAATTAAAGTCTGTAACAGTAGTGTACATTTACAACGTCAGGAACTATCACATAAATATTTTTAAACAGTTCATGATGTAAAGAAATACAAAACAATGCCTCACCTATGGACTCGATCTGGAAATCGAAGGTGAGTTCTGATGACAATTTCCTGCTGGATTTCAACCTTCCTTGGAGATTCACTATTTTTATACAACCTAGAGGAAAACCAGAAGTCACTCACGAGTAAGAGAAGAGCAATCTTTTCAGCAGACACCCACAAACAGAGACTTACAATCCAAGCACACAAGGATGGTGTCTCTCTCCAGCTGGGTCACATGAGTGACGTTTGTCTGCGGGGCATCTACAACACACACAAAAAAATACAGTTGGATAGTTACATAAATCTACAATACTTACGATATATTTTTTCTTAAACAACAACAAACAAAGGAACTGTGGGCTGCTGCATTTGGAGTGGGTGGACATCTCTTGCTGAGCTGCACTGGGATGCTCGTGTTCTGACGCTGATGTGGACAATGGGTACAGCAGAGCCGGCCCTTCAGTTAGACTGCTAATGAGCATGATATTTACATTTACAGTTGAAACGAGGAGTCCTGTCTTGTAAGTTACAGTTCTGGCCATCTTAAACTCAGACCATCTGGGCTGTGCTTTGAACATCACCAGATGTAAGTAAGTGTTGGCTCATGTGATCAGTGTGGATTAAATCAAAGAACTGAAGAGTTAAAAAATTACTTTTTAACTATATGTAAGTTAAAAATTTGAAGCATTTTTTTTCAGAAACTCATGTGTCTGTGGGATGTATATGTATATGGTGCATGTGTGTTATGCTTGCTTTGGCTCTGTGTGGGCCAGAGGTCAACTTTGGGTGTCTTCCATCATTTTCCCATTTTTTTGAAACAGGGTCTCTCACTGAACCTGAAACTTTCTGGCCAACCAGTCCCCATAGCTGCCCTGACTGTTCCTCAACACCCAGGTCAGATGCACAACATGTGGGCACCAGGGAGCCAAACTCGAGTCTCCACGCTTGCATGGCGGCAGGGTACCCACTGAGCCATCCCCAAGACTGAATTATCTTAAGGAACACTGGCACCTGGCTAATAATCTCTCGAGTTAGAGTGTAAGAGATCTGGGGTAATAGAAGTTAAAAGCCCAAATCATCCCCTATATCTTATCTCCTGACCTCAGAGAGAGATTTCTGTATTTATGGAAATCCTTCAATAAGCCATGTGAAGTTTCTTGGAAGGAGCTGTTTTAAGGTCTGGTCAGGAAATGAGGCCTTTCTTTTAACAATTAGAGTGTGTTTAAAATTATACTTCAGAGAACTAAGGCACTGTTGAGATGGACTGACAGCAAGCTACTTCTCATCCAGCAACCTTTTCCTGTTAAGTCAGATGAAGCTGGGAAGCAGGTGTGTCAAGCCGTCTCACCAGGCAGACAGTGAATGATAATGTGAGAGACTTTGGGAAAGCCACAGAGAAGCCTCGTACCACTGCAAAGAACTTGCCTTCAACAGTGTCTGTGAGGACGCCTGCTCAGGTTCAGTGTGCTGTGATACCCCGGCTTCCAATGTGTGGTGAATGCGTCTGTCATCTTTTGAGGAGGAAGATATGCTTCTCTCTTCTGTGCCCTGTCCCTCTTCCTCCTCCTCAGCCCCATCCCCAGCCACTTCTCTGACAGGTGTCACTCTTCAGGCCAGGCTGGCTTGTAACTTATGTAGCTTGGGCTGGTCTTAACTTCCAACAATTTCCTGCTCCCACCTCCTGAGTGCTGGGTTACACTTGTGAGCCATTGTGCCTTTGCTTACTCTTTTTGTTATTAATAGTTTCATAGACTTCCCACAAACTCATGCCTAACATGCCTTGCTAGAAAACAGTTTCACATTTCCCATATGAAGTGTGCATTCTCTACTGCATAACAAAACATCCCTTAGGTGTCCGTGTGTGTATATTCAAGTATATGAGTGTGTTGTGTGGGAGGTCTCATGTAGTCCAGGCTGGCCTCGAACTCACTATGTAGCTCAGATTGGTCTCGAACTCCTGATCTTCCTGCCTCCACTTCCGAAGTGCTGGGATTACAGGTACGTACCACCACACTTGGCTCTACAGTATTTTTAAAGAGAAAAACGTAAAAGGAGCTTTTCACCATCAATAGGTTGTTTAAAAACTAAAGATAAGATATTGGAAGCTCATGTTTTTTAAGTGTGAGAGTTCAATCTGATCTATTTACCACAAAACTAAAGTTTTCTTTCTATTATTTTGCTACAGTACAATACAAGTTTCAAGCTAAAATCAAATTTCTGTAAGAAAACTATATGGACCCAACACTTATAAGGTAATTAGGGTTAGTTGCTATAAAGGAAGTGTCTGTTCACTAACTTGACAACATACATTTAATATTTGAGAAATAAATTATATAAGAACCATTTTCACAAGTTCTCACAAATACTTCAGAAATAGTAATTAAGTATCTTAACTTTAAATCACTTAAGTTTCATTAGCAATATCAAGTGCAAGAGCACAGCTACAGGAGACACCCGCACTCACAGTCTACTGTGGCTTCCCTCTGAAGGCATCTTTCCTATCAGTCTGAGATTTGTGTACACATGAATTGAAAGAAGATTACTATTTATGTGTTATAGGTGTTTATCTGCATATATGTCTGTATGCCTGTACACCACTTCCCTGCCTGGTACTTGAGGAAGCCGTGAGAGTCCCTGGAACTGGAGTTACAGTGAGCTGCCATATGAGTGCCATGAATAGAACTCAGGTCCTCTGGACAGCAGCCAGTTCTCTTAACCACTGAGCCATCTCTCCACTCTAACACATATGCTCTTAAAGTATGGTGACCACCTTTTCAGCATCATTGACTGCGGGCGGACCAAAGGAAACACTCAGGATCCAGAGCCTAGGAGTGCTCTGACGTAAGCTCACATTTGGGAAGCACTGGCCTGCACTAACTGCTCAATCAATGACCATTTATATTGACATCCTTACTAAAGTGACAGAGATTAAAGTGATAAAATTAACTGGTGATACAGACAGGGCAACTGGAGTTAAAAAATAAGGAAAAAATTAAATCTATACCACTTAAAATTATATATAAATGCTTGAAAATACCAATGTTATGAAATGTCTATTTTTTAAAAAAATTAAAACAAGGTCCTTGTGAAGTAGCCAAGGCTAGCCCAGAAATCCCATCTTTCTGACTCAGCCTCTGAAGTGGTGGGGTTGTTGGTGTGTGCACCCCGTCAGACTTGCCCCGGCAGCTGTAAGTGCTCACTAGCACGCGTTTCAGAAAGACTTGCCCTTATGTAAATAGCAGCGCCAAGCAACTGGCCTCTGAAACTCTAAAACTAAGTGCGAAAGAGACGGGCAGCACTATCAAAATGTTAACAATATTTGCTCATGTGCTAAACGATTCCGTGGTTTGGGAGAGCCATGACTCAGTTGGTCATATTAATACAGCTATTTCCAAGTAAAATTACCAGGAATGAGTGTGATTTCGTATTTGAGGGAGGAAGAGAGAGCTTGGGGTTGAACTTCTGACACACACACTCTCTCTGTACGCACGTGTGCTCTTTAATATTTTATTTTTAATTATGCATATATGTGTGGAACCCTGTATAAATGAACGTAGGTTCCCTTGGAGGCCGAAGAAAGTACTGGATCCCTTGGAATTGGAGTTACACGCAGTTGTGAGCTGTCTCACATGGGTGATAGGGAGCACACTGCAAGAGCAGTGTGTGTTCCTCTGGGCTGTGCCATCTCTGCAGCCCCACACACTGGGTTTTGTGCACTAAATATGCATTCTACTACCCAGCCACACCAGCAGCCTACAGAAGCAACCAGAGCTTACTTAGACATGTTGTGGCCTTTGAAATAAACAGCTACCTAAAGTGTGTAACTTTGAGTAATACAATCCTCAAAATCAAAAGACCACGCTGGTAGCTCCTTATTTTATGGCAAGGCACGTTTTCCTATGAGAGGCATTTAATAAATATGTACAGTTATGGTCTGGATCTAAAATGTCTTCAATAGGCTCATGTCTTTTAAATGCATTTACTTGTATGTGTGCATGAGAGTTACAGTGTGGTGGTGTGGAGGCCAGGGACAACTTGCAGGAGTCAGTGTTCTGCTATGTGGGGCTCTGGGACAAAACTCTGGCTATCAGGCTGGGCAGCAAGCACTTTCACTCACTGAGCATTCTTGCTGGCCCCTCATGTTTCATTCTTGCTCCCAGCTGGTTGGTGGTGCTATTCTGAGAAGCTGTGGGAGCCTTAGGAAGCAAGAGACTCCCTGATGGAAGTTCATCAATGGTAATGGCTTGGCACCTACTTCATGTCTGGTCTGACTTGGCCTCAATGGGGGCTCATCTCGTGCTCCCAATACTGGGAACTGCTCTGTTCCAGGAGGCCTTCTCTGCCTTGGTGTCTGACAGCGTTTGAAACCATGAGACAAAATGCAAATCAGCCATGATAGTGGGAAACTCTAGCAGCTACATCTTACCCATATGCTGTCCTCATTCCTAAAGCTCGAGAATGAGCCGGTTCTCGGTTTTTGATACTTCCTGCCACATCACTTAAGACTGCTTTTCTTGCTCGGACACATAGAACACACACTGCTTTTACATCAACCTCTGGCATTGTTGTTAACAATTGCATAGTAATCACAAACCTGACTCTGTAAACCACGACGAGGTAGAATTTGGATTGACCGTCTCAAACCGAACCACTTGGTTGAAGTCTCGCCCTCTGCTGACGCCAACACAGACCAGAGGGTGCTCCTGCTCAGGGACCACCAGCATCTCAAACATCCGGAGTGGGCACGGCATGGGAAACTCTATGTGCTGGAGAGAGACAGATACGCTGAGCAGAGGGACTAAGGTCACACTGCCCAAGGGGAGCAGCAGCGAGGTCTGAGCCTCCCCAGATGCAGGAGAGGCTTCTGCTCTCAAGACTGCTTCTTGCTCCAGGAACTTAGAGCTGTGCAGGTAAATCTGAAGTTCAAAGTATCTTTATTAATGTTACATTAAAATGACACAGTTTTTGTATTTTAGTGCTTGGAAGGAATCTTGCTAGCCTTGTCTCTTGAGAGCTAGACAATGAAGTCCAGGAGCTGAGTGCCGGGCCGGGCCTGTGTGATCCAGCTCCTGTGGCAGTCCCTGGTCTCCCATCTCAGTTCTTCAGTTCCAGTTACCCGCTTTCCTTTCCAGACGAGCCAACATGGAGGACAGACAAACAACACCCACCAGCACACACTGCAGCCAACATGGAGGACAGGCAGCGACATCCACCAGCACACACTGCCTCTTTTAAACATGAATACAACACCCTAAAGAAATCTGCCTCCTAGCTCAAGTCACTTCATCAGCATAGGAACTCTGATGCAATGACACTTTTTTTTTTTTATATAACTTTAAATTATTTTTCATGTTGCTATAAAAAAACCAAAACAAATACATTCTCAGTTTGGAGATCTGGAAATAGAAAACACGAACTTCCTCTTTTTTCTTTCTTTTCTCCCTTCGTCTCTGTCATTTCCTTTGCCCCCTTCCCCCATAATAAGACTTTCTCACGTAAAAAAAAAAAAAAAAGAAAAGAAGAGAAGAGAAGAGAAAAGAAAAGATGAACTTCATTAATAGCCAGGAACAAAACACCAGAATGGCTGAGGTGGAGTGGTATGAGAGCCAAGCAAGGGATGGTGGGAACAGACATCACAACAGCCACTCTGGTTCACTTCGCTGCCAGTAATGTTGAACACATGACTCCACCATACCTGAGTTAATCTACAGGACAAGGGTGGGCACTCACAGGAGGCTACATCAAAGTGAGAAGAACTCAGAAACATCCAACTGGCTGTCAGCAGCCACAGGGATAAAACACAGAACACACAAAACATAAAACAAGAGCAAGGAAAGGGAACAAACAAGCTACGCAGCCACTGAACACAACGCTGCACGTGAGCAGACTACACTGAACCTACTTTCTGATCCTACTTCTTACTGTTACCAGAAGATGAACTGTCACACTTAGGGACACACCCACCCACACACATGTGAAGTGGAAAGATAAAAAACTGGTCCCAGATCCAAGAGTGGTGGTACTCAGGAACTCACCTTTAATCTGGGCCACACCTTCCGCTGGAACGTGTAAGTTGTCACAGTAAATCCCCTCAATGTGGAGAGAGACATTCTATAAGTCCTGTGACTCTAGAGAGCCCTAAGACAGATGGCTAGAGGTGCTAGGAATTGAACATGGGTCCCCTGGAAGAATAACTAGTGCTCCTAACCACTGATCTATTTCTTCAGACCCTAACCTACCATATTTTTCTAAAAAATTTAAATTTTAATTATGTGCCTGAGGAGGCAGAGGTGTTGGATTCCATGGAGCTCCTTAATGGCTGAGCCATCTTCAGCCCAACGTTTCATATTCATGATCAGGCAATTTAAAGAACTTAAAGAATCTTCCAGATGAAGTTAAGATCAATGAAGTAGGCAGAATGATATTTCTGGGTCTTTTCTCTTTCTTTTTTCTTTTCTTTCTTTCTTTCTTTCTTTCTTTCTTTCTTTCTTTCTTTCTTTCTTTCTTTCTTCTTTCTTTCTTTCTTTCTTTCTTTCTTTCTTTCTTTCTTTCTTTCTTTCTTTCTTTCTTTCTTTCTTTCTTCTTAGCATGTAAGAAGTCAACAGGTTTTGTCTCCGTGTGCATTTGGCTTCCTCTAATGATTAGGCTGAGTGCAAATGTCACAGCAGCATGGGCTCCTGATTTAGAGAGTGGCCCTCACATGTGACTTACTCTAGCAAACAGCACTGAGCTTTCTTTAGAGTAAGAACATAGGTGCTGGAGAGATCTTTAATTTAATCTTGTTTATGATAAAAAAAAATGTGGCCTAATGATGCAAACACTGTCCAACATGCCACCAAGAGGATGAAAGGATATAGAAAGCAAAGGAATATATTTGAATGCACCTAATAAGCAGTCACACTATAGAAGCGCCAAGAAAGCTAAATAAATTCAAATCCACAAACAAAATGAACAGTGCACAGAAGTCATGAAGCACAAAGAGCAAGGAACATTCAAGAATGTCAGGAAAGGGGCATGAGACCCTCCTGGAGGAGAGCGGGGTGTGCACTGACTCCTGCTGCAGAAAGCTGGCCATAGGCCTCAGCAATCAGTCAGGCCAGGCTCTCCAGTGCTGTCCACTTAGGAAAGAGAAGCCACAGAGGGCTAACCTGTGGCTTACTGCATCTAGGAGCACACATTCCCTCCTGCATGTGTTATGTGTGTGTTGTGTGTGTGTGTTGTGTGTGTGGGTGGTGACTCTCCCAGTGCTGGGGGCAGACACAGTTGCATATGGCTGTGTCCTGCTTTTCCTTGCCAGGGGGAGGGGAAGTGGTAATTCACACTCAGGGCCTCAAGCTTGAACAGCAAGCATCTTCCTCGCTGAGCCACAGCCCAGACATCCTGCACACTGTAACATTAAACGACCTGCAGAGATTATTCACGCTAAAGCTTAACTATCCTTTCAATGTGTGTGGCTAACTGACATCACAGATTTATAGAGGTCAAGAATGGAGGGAACAGTAAGGGTGGAGCTCAAGTAGAATAAGGAAGAAAGGCAGGAGGAGACTGGAAAACTCAACTGTATAGATATTCACGCGCCACCAGGGAAAGGCATACTTTTCACACTAGGCAAGATAGAGGAGAAGCTGAGAAAAAATGGATTTTGCCATAAGTAGGCTGCATTCCACAAGGCATCATCAACAAGGCTACTTTCCTTCAGGCTTTGGAGTAAAGCATTTTTGTGTAGTGATTTTTTTTTTTTTGAGCTGGGGTCTCGTGTACTCTAGATCCCTTTGCCTTGTTCCCCTCAAGTGCTAGGATTGCAGGGATGCAAAATCAGACCTAGATCCTCCTTGAAAGATCCTAGAGAAGATTCAACAAAACCCAGTCTCCCGAAGGTCACGGGAACGCCAGGGAGCTCGCTCCAGTCCCTCACCACCATCCCTGGGTTCTTTCAGAACCTCCATGCAGCCACCGCATAACTTCCAGTCTACACACACTTGAGAGTTAGCGGAAATAAGAGAAGAGCAAGTCTAACAAAGGGTTTGTACTACAGATGTCATGAATACTTACCTTAATTAACATAAATTTCTGCATTGGCTCAACCCACTCTAATAGAACAATGCTGGTCTGAAGCGCCCCGCACAGGTACTTATGGCCCGTGTAAGGATTTCTCACTGAAAAGGCAAAAAGGAAACGTCAGCCTTCCTAGAACATAAATCCGTACAATAACAGTTCTTATGGCCCAAAAACAGACTACAAAAAGTCAAATGCAGGCTGCCATGTCTTAATAATCTGGTATTATAGTCAATGAGAAAGACTGCTTCAGGAAATAGTGAGAGTGTCCCAGCACTTAAAGGCTTTTGTTTAATCCCAGCACTTGGGAGGCAGAGGCAGGCGGATTTCTAAGTTCGAGGCCAGCCTGGTCTACAGAGTGAGTTCCAGGACAGGCAGGGCTACACAGAGAAACCCTGTCTCAAAAAGCCAAAAAAAAAGCTTTTGTTTACATGCACGAATGAGACTGCTGGTCACTATCAGGGGTCATGTGTACAGCGGCACCCGAGGCCGCACCATCCTGAAGGAAAGGGCCAAGGTGACTGGTGAGAAGTTGTCAAATGATGCTGTGCAAACTCAGGTGGTTACAGTGCTTTTCACAGCAATGTACAGAAGCTATATTTTTGGCTTCTGAAAATAAAGTATTTGCTTATCTCTTTTTTTTATTATATCCCTTTCATAACACTAGAAAATATTACAGGCACTAGTAAGATTTTATAATACAACTTGCAAATAATAAAATTGAACTGCCTCAAGTGTTTGAACTTTTCTTACATTTAAGATCTAATGTAAATACATAGGAGTAAGGAGGTTTCTGAAAACCATGGAAAGGACGATGACAAAATCCCCTAACTTCACCTGGGTTTTAAAGAGCTATGAGGCAGAGGGACATAGAGGGACAATGCTACCCGGGCAAAGCCAACAGAGAAGCCCAGATCGTAAAGTGGGCCCAAGGAAGAAGAAAGTCCTGATCCTCACACAGGGCCAAGTACTTGGTTAGCTGCCACTCACGGCAGCAAGTCCGCAGCAGCCCTGTGACCCGTCTGTCCCAGCCAGCTGCTTTGATTTTTGCTGAGCTTTCCACCCAGCCTCAGTCTCTGATGTCATCTTCTTCTTGGCTCTGCACTGCTCCTGTCGAGCTTGGCTTGCTCTTGTGATACAGTGAACATGGTTCACGTCCACATTAGTCTTCATCTACCAACCTGTATGTTCAGATGGACGCACCATCTCTCTGCTGCCTGCATCCAGCTAAGGTGAGTGTCGGTACTCAGCTTACACGGCTGCGATTCATTGAGATTCATTCCCTGCATAGTTATGTCACCCTGCTCAGTGTCTTCTCCAGTTACTCACAGGGAATCCTCGGCAGGCCCAGCCCAGGTGCCCTCCCTTCTCAGCTGCCGCCCGTGTTTAGCGTGCTTCCCACAGACCTGCAGGGTACCCGGTGTGCTGGCTTCCCTCTGACAACAGCAGGGAACACTGTGGGCTTTTTGTTGTTGTTAGGTGTAAACAGAAAACGAGTTGTTATAAAGGTGGGAGAGCAATATACTCGAGAGGTCTGTGCACAGGGACACTGCTATCATCATAACCTTAAGGCATGGACATGGCGTGCTTATTTCCTGTGATGAAAGTTACCCCACTGTCTCTCTCCATTTATCAGAGCCATCAACTATCCTCCTATAGACCGTGAGCCTTGAGGGGCTCCTTACACTCGGCCACGCAGGAAAGCCACACGGCATTGGAGTCTACTTACCCACACAGCACTTCTGGCACCACTTGGTTTCAGGAATCTTTGCTGATACAGCAAATTTCCTAAATGTAAATGGAGAAGAATATAATAAGACACAGGCAAGCAAAGTGCTCACCACAAAGATGCTGCCACAGGCCATTGGGGAAAGCATGAGGTAAACATGAGTGCTGTTAAGTCCACATTAAAGTAGAAATAAGGAGGATGGTGAAATGGTTCAATGGTAAAGAGAGGTATTTACTACCAAGTCTGATGGGAGACACACACACACACACACACACACACACACACACAAATATTTAAAAAGTTAAAATATATTGGATTCCTTTGTTAGGTCCCCATCAATTCCAAATGGATTAGATTTTTAGTTAAAAACAAAACAAAACAATGAAGTTTTTTGAATTCAGAAGAATACAACCGTAGGATTTTTTTTTAAATGCAGAGCCAATAAACTATATATATGATAAATATACTATATACACATATATACACATATGTGTATATAGTATATATATGCTATATGTAGTTTATTATATAATATATATCTTATATATAATATAATAAACTACAAGTATACACATAAGTATATACATAATAAACTACACATATACACAGAAGTAGCTGCAGTCTTCATGGCACACCCCTAGTGTGTCAGGTTACAGACAGACAGCATTCAGTGAGCTGCATCAGTAACTCTGCTTTACTAGAGGAACAGTGACAGAAGTGGGGAGAGACTGGAAGCTGGGAGAGGGTCTTCCCACACATGTGATGGCTTCAGCTGTGTGAAAAGCTGCCTTGTTGGCTGCTGCTCAGCAATTAAGAACATGTACTCGCTTCCAGAGGATCTGAGTTCCAATCCTAGCACCCATGTCAGATCCATCACAGCTACCTGTAACTCTAGCGCCACAGGATCTGACGCCCTCTTCTGGCCTCTGCAGCTACCTGCACTCAGGTGCATATACCCACACAGGCACACACACAACACTCATAAATGAAAATCAATCCTAAAAGAAAAAAATTTCAAGTTGTCTTGTTACTGTGGCCACTGACAGGACCTTTTCTTGCCTCCCAACTCTAACCTCTACCTCAGAAACCTCAGTATTGGTGAGTTCCATTACTGCCAAATGTGCTCTCAGGATTTGTGTCCACGCTTGTGTGTAGACACAAATGAACAAAAAATCTTCAAATGCTATAAACGTAGCAGTTAACAACAGATCTTCAGGTCCCTGAAAGCTAGGGGTTTTCGGCATTGGCTCTACAGCCTATCCTGAGAAGGAAGGAAGACTGGCTGCATTCTCATCTGACTTCACAGGCTGCTTGGTCAGCAGATGAGGACCACTAATACAACAAATGTGAGAGCTCAGTATGATTAAAAATGCCCAAAGTATAAAAGCAAAACTCCTCCCCTCTTGTTATCTCCCTATGCAAAACAACATTAATTCCACAAATCAGTTTGATTTTCTAGGCTTAGAAACTGTGCTTTGAAAAAATTCACTTTATGTAAGTTGACAAAGCATGTTAAGAGCAAAGGCAGTATATCTAATGTATAATTACATGAAAAATTAGTTTTATTTTTGCAGAAAAGACAGAAACAAAAGTTGAGGTAGAAAATGTTTATGTAATCAGAAAACAGATTAAAACAATTCTAGGACAAAAATATGATGAATAAGGTCCTGTTAGAATACATTAGGCAACTTTTAATGAAAACTTTCTATCAGCCCAAACCCTCACCGGTGGTCTCTTGACTAAGTGCTTGTGTAGGCATGCGACCTCTAGGGACAGACGCACTGTACCTGGGCAGTATTCGGTCAGGGAGCTTGTGTGCTGGGATGGCTACAGGGAGCTTCTGCATCTGTCTTGCATAATCAAAAAGCCCTGGTAAGTTATGGGAGTAAAGCTGAGAGGCTTTGCCTGTGAAGAGATAAGCAGCGCATGAGAGCAGTCACCAGCAACAAGGTGCACTAGGATGACAGAAGCAAGACTTACCCGAGACTGACAGCAGGCAGTTGTTCATCACATATAGCCACGTACACCTGCGGGGGAACAGCTGACAAAAATACACAAAGTTACAGAAGGAACAGCTATATAAAGAAGTACACAGGAACTATGTAAGCTGAATGTCCAGAGGCCAGCCCACAACTACATCAATAGAAGTACACTTCCAACATAGTCTGTAATGAAGAGCCATATAACCCCAAAGAGAATAAAAGCATTTTAAATAACATGCATCCCTTTATTTTGCTCCTGGGGTTAAACGACTAACTCTTTCCTATGCACTCTTCTTGAAATGCACTTATCAAGTACATGCAGATATATAATGTAGAACAAAAAGGAACATGGTGTAGAAGAACAAGAGACACTGACAGCTAGGTCTGCACAGGAGAAAGGCTGAGTGAGAGGGACCATGACGAAGACTTGCAAACTGCAAAAGCTGAGTTGAGAGGAAATGTAAGAACCCATCTGTCCATGCAGTGTGTGAGAAATGGGGAACAGCTTAGGAAGCCTGATGTTTGAGTATTAGGGCAAAGGAAAACCAATCAATGTACTTTAAAGACAGACAACAGCAGGTCTGATGGAGACGTTTCACCTACAAACACCAGTGCTCAGCAGAGTGGCTCCAGGGCCAGCAGCCTCAGCAGCACCCGGGTCAGTGTTAGAAATGCCAGTTCCCAGACCTTACTCACACCCGGCAAAGCAGTTCTGAATGTGGGCCAAACTCTGCACCTAACCACTGGCTGGCAACTCTATCCTCATGTAACAAGCTTGTTTGCTGGGCCTGCTCTGCTAATTCCTATGGGTCTTTCCAAGATGGACTGGGATGAGGGTAGGGAATAGGAAGAATGGAGAGATGATGAAACAGTTGAGACTCTAAGGAGACTACTTTATTAACACACCGAGTCATAACAAAATGTAATAATAGAAGAGAGAAACAAAGAAACATCTTTATCAATAAGATTCAAATAAACAAAAGAAAGTAGAGGCTTTCTTATTTGGGATGTACATTCATGAAACACTAAAATCCCTTTTGTCCCTCTTTGTGAAGTTAGACCCTGAACCTATAGCCAACTATGTCTTAAATTCAGGTTTTACTCACATCTCTTCTTTATGCTTTTCATTAAAGAGCTGTAACCAAAGTGGGGGTTTACTGACTGCCTTGAGGACACAAGGCAGGATGGGCTATGACTTCTAGAGGACAGCAGCAGGAGGCTGGCTATTTCATCAGTGTTGATCTGGGTAATTTTTACACAAGCACAAACTTAGTACTTTTTTAGTGTCAAACCCAGGACTGTGTTTTGTAATTGTCAATGAACTCATATAGAGTGCCAGGAAAAAGCACAAAGCCTTTCATAATGGTCAGCACAGGGCAATGGCTGGCATTTATGGCTTGAAAAATACTAAAGGTTTTCTAGATCATCAATGCTTCCTTTAGTGAGTGAGCTAGGTTCTAGATAAAATATTCAGTTTTATAAAAGAACACAGCAGTTAAGAAGGGTACATTCAATATTTTGCCTAGATCTCTACTTTCCTGAATACTATGTGACTTCAGTTAGCTTACTTTTGTATTTTTTATGGTCTTCTTCTTATTTTTAATAAAATATATAACTTTAATATTGTATTCTTATCTGGAAGATGGAGTATGTAGGGCTGAGGAGGTGGCTCAGTGGTTAGGAGCGCTGGCTTCTCTTGAGGAGGCTTGGGCAGGATTCTTAACTCCCACACGGGGACTCAGAACCACCTGTACCTCCAGTTAGGGACCCAACATCCTTCCCTGGCCTCTGTGGGCACCGGGCACCCATAGAGCAGATACACACACAGCAAAGACACCCATACTTATATAATAGTTTTGAGGGTATAGTTCAGTGGTCAGTCCCTGCCTAGGATGTACCTTAGGTCACGACCCCTCAAAAAAGAAAAAAATATTATAAGTAGCATGTACCTCTCAGAGACTTTTGAAGAGAGGAAACAATGTGTGTAAGCACCGTGTTTGGCCCAGCATCTCTTTTTTTGGCAGCACTGAGGTTTGAACCCAAGGCCCTGAACATGCTAGGCAAGAGCTCTACCAGTGAAGGCCCTGACTTCACATTAGCTTTACATGGATCTTCATTATTATCAACAGCACTACTACAAGTTCTGCATATTGTTTACTGCTCCTGTGTCCAAAATGTTTCCATCTCTGTATTTTTTCTTCTTAAATATATTTGCTGTCATACTGTGTGTGTGTATGTGTGTGTGTGTATATGTGTGTGTGTGTGTGTGTGTGTGTGTGTGTGGTGCATGTATATGGTACACATCCCATGGAAGTCAGAAGACAAGACAACTTCGTTTGTTAAGTCAGTTCTCTCCTTTCACCCCTATGAGGGTTTCAGGGATTGACCATGGATGGTAGTGGCAACAATCCTTTTATTTAAATTATTTAACAAATGTTATGTTTAGGAGAATCAGCTTGCATGCGTGTATGCATGCCACTTGCAAGCCCAGTGCCTGGGGAGGCCAGAAGACGGCACTGTTTTCCATGGAACTGGAATTACAGATGATTGTGAGCCACCATGACTGTGCTTGGAACCAATCCCAGGCCCTCTGCAACATCAGCAAGTGCTCTTATCCCAAGCCTTGCACCTTTAAAAAAGTATCTTATTAATTAATGTGTTATGTTTTTGTGTGTCATGTGTCTGAATAAGTGTATGTGCATGTATAAGCGTGGGCATTTGGTTGTGTGCACAGAAGCCGGAAGAGATCCCTTGGGGCTGGAATCACAGGTTATTTGAGAGGTTTCTGTGGGTGTGCAGATCTGGACTCTAGTGTTCACAACTGTGTAGCAACTGCTCTTAACCACTGAGCCCTCTGTATGAACTTGACACATCTTCACCCTTTGAGTACAGTCTCATCATCTCCCACTATTCCACAAACATATATTTCTAAAACAGTTCTGACCATCAGCTGGGTATAGAAAGCTCTGGGGTTTGGCAGTCTATTGTTACTATTCTAGACTCCAAACTGTTCAATCACTGTTCTCCAGATGCCACACAATTTCACAGCTCCATCCTCATCCCTCTTGTCCGCTGTCACTTAAGGTCCATCCCAACATACTGTTTACACCTCTCACAGGAGGTTCTGCTTGGAGGACAAAAGGGTCAAGAAAACCCACAAATCTCTGAGCTTGCCAGAGAAACCTACCAGTCCCTGAACTTCAAAACCAGGTCACATAAACCCCCCAATCCAAGGACCCCCTGGGAATCCCACTCCCACCCTCGAATCCTATATAAGCCGTGTCTTCTGTTCAGTTCCCTGCTCTCTCTCTTCTGGGTTTTCTCCTCACAACAAATCTCTTGGGTGAGGTTTGCTGTGCTGTGGTCTTCCTTGGCTCCTGATTGCTAGGATGCCTCTCTGAGCAGACCTTTCGCTGGGGAAAACCTCCCTTTACCACAGCAGAGCTGTGACATTTCTGTAGAGGAGCCTTTCCTTTGGGAGCCGCAACACTTGCCTCTGTGGCCTACATTCCACACTCAACTTTAGAGAGCGACCAAGTGTGAGTGCTGCAGTCTTTCACTATAATGTAAGCTTCCTAAGGGTAGGAAAGGAGACTGTGGCCTTCTTCAGTGTGTAGCAAATGGATGCTCCGTGGATATTTTACAAAAAAAAAAAGAAGCGCCAATCATAACTGAAATTTATTTCTAATATCTACTTAAACAACAAGAGAGAAATATAGATAATAGCCTACCTGTTCCATTGATGTTTCATGAAGTTCATTGAGATTAAGGGTATAAATGCCTTCTTCAGCGCCAAATATCAAGTACTGGTCTGAAATAACAGAGATTTTATTAATTGACTTCAATAAACAAGATACTTTAAAGGTTTACACCAACTAAAATTCAATAATGTGTTACCCTTGAAAAAGATTGTGATTTTTAAAGTTTTACTACAAAGTGGAATTAGACCCTCATAACCTAAGTTATACACAAATGTTATTCTCAGAGCACTGAGGAGGCAGTGCCCGGGAGGCTGGAGGAGTGGGCTGCTAGACTCACTGCCAGAGTCTGCAGGGACTTTTTCTAAAGTCCTCTAAAGAGAGGATCATGCAAGTAACACAACATGAAAGCTAAGAACGAACTCAAATTAAAATTTGTTTTTACATCTGTGGTGATCTGAATTAGAATGGTTTCCATAGGCTCCGATATTTCAATGCGTCACCGGGGTGAGGATGTTTGAAGGGATTAGAAGGATTAGGAGGTGTGGCCGTGTTGAAGGAAGCACACCACTGGAGAGCTAGACTACGAGGACTAAGAGACTCTCTCCTGGCCTGTAGATCAGGATGCAGTTCTCAGCGACTGCTCCAGTGCCCTGCCTGCTGACATGCTCCTCACCGTGGTAACGATCTAAACTTCTGAAACTGTAAGTAAGCCTCTAATTAGGTGCTTTCTTTTATAAGAATTGTTGTGGTCATAGTGTCTCTTCACAGCAATAGAATGGTGACTCAGAGTCTACTATATTTTTGGCCATTACTTTAAGCACTAACATCATTAAAACACAGGATCTAGGACTTGAAAGGCAGAGGAACAAATTAAATGAAATAGGTGGTGAGGACGGAGGTCACAGGAGAGGCCCTGGGTTTGATCCAGCACCACACAAACTAGACATGATGGCACAGGCGTGTCATCACAACACTTGGGAGGTCCACAGCACAAGTGGACCAGAAGTTCGTGATCGTAAGTGACCAGATAGGAGGTTGGAGCCAGCTTGGGCTAAAGAGTTGGTTTAAAACAAACCCAAACCCACCCAACCAGACTGGGACCTGATCACTGTTCAGTTCCCAGCACCCACATGGTAGCTAACCTGCCTGTAGCTCCAGTCCCAAGGATCCAACATCCTCACACATACATGCAAGCAAAACCACCAATGCACATAAAAATATATAAAAAATTATAAAAAAAACAAACCAAAAACCCCTGGGTATCTGTGAGGCTACTTCTAGGCGATAAGAGAAATGTAGTGAGCATTTTATCTGATTGCTTTTAAGATATAAAAAGGAATCCATCTTGATCTCTAGCTGAGCTACAGTATGCTAAGAGTAACTTAGAACGTAGGAGAACTCGTAAGCTGTGCAGGGTTGTTTCAGGTTTGGTGCTGGTTGCTCTGGTTTAGGTTGGTGAGGACTGGTGCTGGCGTAAGGCCCGTGGTCAGACAGCAGTGGGTTTAAACCAAAGTGCTTGAGCATCAGCTGCCTGTGGAGCAGTGAATCTCAGTGTCAAATCAAAGTACGGAACTTGGACTTTTAGAAGAATACATACATGTGTGTCTTCTTATGCACACCCACGTAAGCATGTGTGGCGAGGACTCTATGGGTGTGTCACACAGCTAAAGGGAGCTGCTGGGAGGAGGTGTGCACAGAGAACACCAGGCCCTTGCTCAGCTCCGAATTACTCTGAATACGACCCCTTTACAGCTTAGAGCTCTTCTAAAACAGTCAATAGGCACTGGATATCTAGTGGCCAAGTCTTTCAGTCATGAATGTGAGGGTAAGCACACTGGGCAGTAGTAGAGGAACCATTTCTGCAGAAAGTAAGGGAGGCCTGACACCATGACTGTCAGGCAATTCCAATGAGCAGCTAACTGCTACATCAAACTACAAGGAGAGTATAGATAAATATATTTACCTTAAATTTACAGAAAATAGCAAAACTCTTTTTTTTTATATTTATTTATTTATTATATGTAAGTACACTGTAGCTTCTTCAGACACACCAGAAGAGGGAGTCAGATCTCATTACAGATGGTTGTGAGCCACCATGTGGTTGCTGGGATTTGAACTCTGGACCTTCAGAAGAGCAGTCGGGTGCTCTTACCCACTGAGCCATCTCACCAGCCCACAGCAAAACTCTTAGAGAAAGACAGGAAGAAAATGAGTCAAATGAAATTCAGAGCTTCACTGAAGGGCAGCTAGAAACCAGGGAACTGGGGCTGGAGAGATGGCTCAGCAATTAAGAGCTCCATTTCCTTCAATAAAATATGTTTAAAAATACTGTCGCTGCTCTTCCAGTGGCCCTGCATTCAGTTCCCAGCACCCAAACAGTAGCTTACATCTGTCTATAACTCCAGTTCTAGGGGGTCCGACACCCCCACACAGAACAATAAGCAAAACACCAACAAACATGAAAAAACAAAACAAAACAAAACCCCAGAAGGCACTGAAGTGATACCTCTCGTGTCTGGATTTATCCAAGATGTGGCACAGTGGATTTTCAAGGGACATCCATTAAAAACCTTTGAAAAACACGCTCCCATCTGAAAAAATAAGGACTGGTCAACACAACAGTGACAGACAACGGTCCCTAACATAACATGGAAGGCTTAACTATATGGGAGACCCGAGGGTACACTAAAATTAAGATCACTTCAAATTTACAGAGATAAATGTGTCAGATAGTCAGCCAACTAGCTTTTTCTGGACACTCAAAATAAACTTTTTGATAGTCACACACAAAGTTTCCTGGTACAACAATAATTTTTCAAGAGAGAAAAAAATCTCATATTTCCTATGTCATTTCACAATAAATAATTCAATCCTAATAATCAATTCTGTGTAATAAATATCTTGCCCATAAGGATCAGCACCCTCTATCAAAACAACATGATGTTCTTAGGTAAGAAGAAAATAATCTCCACAAAGGAAACGTCTGCTGTTATGATAAAAATGCCATCTTTGAGGCCAGGCTTGCTTTAATTCTAGCACTTGGGAGGCAGAGGCAGGCAGGTCTTTGTTGTTAGTTGAGGCCAGCCTACAGTCTACAGAAGGAGTTCTAGGACAGTCAGGGCTACACAGAGAGACCCTCTCTCAAAAACAAACAGCAAGACAACCCCCCAAAACAAATCAACAACAACCACCACAAACCAAAGACCGAAACAACAAAAACCCACCACGTCTACCAAAAACCCTCAGCAACAACAAAAAATCATCTCGACTTTCATACTGTAAACTGAAAAAATGCAGGGTTGATTTAAAATCCACACATACTTCAAAATCAAAATATACAGACTCTTTAAAAAAAGGAGCAATCTGAGGATAGGTAGACGGCTCAGCAAGCAAAGGCACTTAAGGCACTTAAGGCACAAAGGCACTTAAGTGCGACCTGAGTTTTATTCTTACATCCCACATGGTGGGAGAAGACTCATTCCAAAAAGTGGTTCTATGACTACCATAAATGTGCTGTGACAGAAGTGTAAACACACACACACACACGTGCACGCGCAAACATGCACAAATATACACACAGAGAAACACACATACACAGAGAAACACACATGCATACACACACACAGAGAACACACACACACAGAGAAACACACATGCACACATACACACAGAGAACACACACACACAGAGAAATACACATGCACACATACACACAGAGAACACACACACACAGAGAAACACACATGCACACATACACACAGAGAACACACACACACAGAGAAACACACATGCACACATACACACAGAGAACACACACACACACACATCAAGTTTTCTTTTTAAATAAAAAGAAAGGCACTCAGGAAAGGCTGAGTGCGACTGTGATGGTGCCTGTTACCATGTCGGTGTATGTGCCTGTTACCATGTCGGTGTATGTGCCTGTTACCATGTCGGTGTATGTGCCTGTTACCATGTCGGTGTATGTGCCTGTTATCATGTCGGTGTATGTGCCTGTTACCATGTTGGTGTATGTGCCTGTTATCATGTCGGTGTATGTGCCTGTTATCATGTCGGTGTATGTGCCTGTTATCATGTCGGTGTATGTGCCTGTTATCATGTCGGTGTATGTGCCTGTTATCATGTCGGTGTATGTGCCTGTTATCATGTCGGTGTATGTGCCTGTTACCATGTCGGTGTATGTGCCTGTTATCATGTCGGTGTATGTGCCTGTTATCATGTCGGTGTATGTGCCTGTTACCATGTCGGTGTATGTGCCTGTTATCATGTCGGTGTATGTGCCTGTTATCATGTCGGTGTATGTGCCTGTTATCATGTCGGTGTATGTGCCTGTTATCATGTCGGTGCTGGGGGCGGGGTGGGGAGCAGGCAGACACAATCTAAGACATACACTGAAACAATTCTCACTGTATTTAGTTTGAAAAATCAGTTATTTGATACTGAGTACTTACATGCACTTTAGGTGTTGGGGGAAGGCCATTACTAATTGGTTTCTAGAAAAGGAATATAGTGTTATGATTTTTTTGCTGTTATTTGGCAAGAAAATACTGTTTTTCAAATTCATTTCTTTGAATAAAATACACAAGCAGACTATCACCAGAAAATAAAACATAGCTATTTTTAGTTTTTCCACATTCTTCCCAGAGTCCATCACTGCTCCCCAAACCCTGCGATGTACACCTAGGTGAGTGTTTACTTCCTAGAGCAACGGCACATCCACGATTCAAATAAAACACTATCACTACCATCAGTACAGACTGAAATACCAACAGAGTAATTATGGACTACACAGCTGCTCTGCTGTCAGTCCTTCTCAGTGTGACTCTTGCTGCACAGCAGAAAGAGCACAATGCGAACACACACAGTGAGTGTGCAGACAGCAGCACTCACCGGGACGTCCTTCTTCTCCTTTCTTGAAAGGTTCGTGCCTCTTTGCTCACTCTGCTGCTGATGTAATGATCCGTCTCGCTCACCATTTAGCTGGAAGGAGTTCACTCCATTTCCTTCAATAAAATAGGTTTTAGAATATTGTGAAAGGCCGATTTTAAATGAAAGATTTCATTAGGACAATTATTAGATCGGAAAGCGGTTCATTCTGAACTTGGTATCTCCCACTGAGAACATCCATCCCATGTTCTTCCAGTTCAACCCATTTTTGGTATATTGGGTAAACTTAAATTCAGCTCTTATCTGAGTTAACATTTATTTCATTAAAAAGAGAAAAATTCATAATTACTTTTTTTTTTTTTTAAGATTTTATTTATTTATTATATGTAAGTACACTGTAGCTGTCTTCAGACACTCCAGAAGAGGGCATCAGATCTTGTTATGGATGGTTGTGAGCCACCATGTGGTTGCTGGGATCTGAACTCTGGACCTTCGGAAGAGCAGTCGGGTGCTCTTACCCACTGAGCCATCTCACCAGCCCCTCATAATTACTTTTAAGGAATGGACAATCCATATTACAAATAGTTATCAAGAAGAGGTAACAGCTCTTTCAAAAAGTTTCCCTGGACAACAGAGGAAACTTTCAGTTATTGGACGGAACCTTCTACTACTAATTTATAGACAATATCTATAAATACCAATCATTTTTCTAAAAATGATTAATGAAAATTAAGGAGTCAAAGAAAAACAGCTTTATCTTTCCTAAAATGAAGTAGCCTACATTACAAGTTGTTTGTTCAAAGCCTGATTTCAACTTAGCTACTGTAGCTAGTGATGAAATATAACCTACAGCAGTCTCAAAAGTGGGGACTAAATGGCGTGAGGGCTGTGGAGGTGGCTCAGTGGTTAAGAGTACTTGCTGCTCTTGTGAAGGACCCAGGTTCACATCTCAGCACATGTATGGCTGCTCACAACTGTCAATCAGTTCCACCAGATCTGATGACCTCCTCTGGCCTCTACTGGCATCAGGCATACATATGACGCACACATACATGAATGTAAGAGGGGTAACTGTCCCAGGCTGGGGCACAAGAGAAAGCCCTGTCACGGAAAGCACTGTGGGGCAGGAAGCAGAAAGCGTGTCGAACGCCTCTGCCCTCGACAGCTCCTCCCACAAAGGCTTTCAGTCAGTCCTCGATTGGACAGGACCCTTCCCTTCTTATAGAACACAGCCTGTAACAGACACTCTGTCCTCCACCCTCACCTAAAACAGCGGGCTTCTGTGGTGGTAACCTGGGGGGAGGTGGCCTAGGTGGAACGTGGGATGGCTTTGCCGGGCTCCCTGATGAGGGACATCTCTTGATTGTTCCTTGATTACCGTCCTCAGCAGAATGTGTATCCTGTGGTATGAAGATGGATTTAGGCTGAAATAACATAGAAAAGGGAATCAGTAGTTAAATATAAGCTTGCTTTCCTGAAGTAAATATTATTATGTATCAGCAACTTTCAAACTATGTTCACTAGAGGAGTGTTAAGGGTATTTAAGACTCAGGATAGCTTATTACTTAAACATTATCCTAAAAGTGTACGTGAAAACGTGTTGAGTTTTGCAGCTGTGGATGGGGTGACGAATTGCTTGTATTGCCTTCTATTAGTGGTTCAGAGCCCTTCCCTAGTGAAAGCATCCTTACCTTTCTGATTGACAACTTAACAGCATCTCTTTTAAGTACTGAAGCTAATCTCTAAACTGCCCCTTACATGTTTATGTTAAAGTGTGATCTTTCAGATTAGGGAGAATGGAAGGAAGGAACTGCAGTGCTCATGTATTGGCGCACACTAGCACAGTAAGACAGGATGCCTGGGAAACTTCTGTGAGGCAGGGGCGATTCCTCCCATAGCTAAAGGTTTGCAGAATTTATACATTCTTCCAAGTGTGCCCTGAAGGTGCCAACCAAAGCAATCTTCACAAGCAAGTCCAGAACTGAGATGTTCTCAGTAATACAATGAAAATAAAACAGTTAGAAGGCAAGACTGGCAAGGCTCTGACTCAAACTACGATACAACTCATTTTATAACTGAAACTTGTCCTGACTATAAACTGTAAGATAACTGTGCCACGCTGCTACTGTCCCGGCTCATTTTATCCTTAGAGTGTGCACATATGCTGTGTGTGTGCACCCTGTATGTTGGGATGACTTTACTACTCATGAGGACTGTTAGGCAGAGCATGTGCCTAACATGCACAAGGGCCGCAGGCTCAACCCCCCAGTGCAGCCAAGGAAGAGAGGGGTTTTGTCATTTAGTTGTTTTCCAAAGCTGCTGTCTTATTTTTGTATTTTTCATTTACAATTATTTTCTGAAAATTAAACGTCTGTGATGGTAGTTTATCCTTTGTCTACTCTCAGCAATCAATCAATGGTAAGTTTATAGACTTTTCAAGAAAAAAAAAATCTTATGAAAATAAAATGTAAGATTTCTAGCTAGGTGGAAACAACACCAATCTAGATAGAGATTATTTCAAAGTATAAACATTGAAAATGTGTTACTTAAATGAGCACCAAGTTATCATTTTTAAAAAGGCAAAAGTAAAATTATGTTCTTAGCTAATAATGTCAACTCCATTTGCTATAGTAACCGAGACAGCACTGGTGGGAGAGCGCGCGCGCACTCTCAAAACGCACACGCGCGCACACATATACACACACAAGAGCTCAAGGCAAGTAGGCGTGTCTACCTTTGGTGGCAGAGGAGGCGGGACTTTTGCTTTCATGGTTGAACTGAAAACACAGAAAATATAAAGTCAGAACTCCGCATTTGATAAATAAATTATTAAATACAATTATTTTTCAAAGACAAAAAAGAAAAGCCTTCAGAGACAATGTTTTCTGGGTTCATGAGGGTTTTTTTTTTTTTTTCTTCAGAGTATTTTGTAAACTGTCCAAATTCTATTGAATTCTACCCATTTACAAGTGGGGAGATGTGCATTTTCTTGGTTTCCGATGCTGTAAGAGATCCAAATGGAAAGATGGCCACAACTCCCTTTTATTTCCATCAGAAGGTAGATCGGGATCTAGGCAGCCATTGGCTGGGGATGGTAAGAGTATATATACACTGCACACAGCAGAGCCGTGCTCTCTCCTACTATAATGATTGCGTTCTAACAAAACCAACAGCTCAAGGTGCCTTCCATCACAGCAGGGAAGCAAACAGTGAACCTGAAACTGCTGTTCACCCTAGAATTCAGTCAGAGCTCAGCTAAGTTCACCTCCTCTCTCCATTTTACAGTCCAGAGTCCTCTCACCCCCAGTTAGATGGTCTTCTCAGACCAGTTAAGCCAATCAAGATAACCTACCATAGGCATACCCAGAGGCCTGTCTGACACTCAATTCTGGGTCCGTCATGGTGGTAATACTAACCTTTCTTTTTTGCTACTAATACATACGACACATCTTTAATGAAACTGTGTGTGTGTGTGTGTGCGCGCGCGTGCGTGTGTGTATTCATACATTCTATGAAGTGACAGGCAGAATCTCAATAAGGCTAAGATTCACTATAATTCAGAATCCGCTTCAGAAACAAAGGGTGATCAAGTACAACATTTTTCTGAGGCCCACAGAGACAAGGTGACTGGATGCGGATCACAGTAACTCTGCTGTGTGCCTGTCAGCCTGGTGCTGCTGTCTACTGTTGGACTGCATTGTCTTTCGTTATTAACCAGAACCAGTTCACACAGAGCCTCATCCCTTCCAATGAACTTCTGTAAATGTGTTCTCTCTTTAAAAAGTTATATCCAAAGCATTTATTTTATTTCAAACACATCAGATGAAATTAGTAACGCACTAATGAGAACAGTTACTGACGCTGACTGACAAGGTTCTACGTGGACCTTTCTCCAGTGGCTCATGCTGAGCCCTTAACCCCTAGCTGCTGATCAGGCCTGGGGAGGCTGTAAACTCTGGGACATGATGCTTGGGTGGTGGAGGTTGCTAAACGCAGCCTAACTGGATCTTCTCTCCAGTCCCATCTCTGCTTCCTGGTTAGTACCACATGAGAATTCAAAGCTGCAAGCCCCTACTGATACAGAACAGGCTGCTTGAGCTACCATGCCCTCCCTCACTATGACCAACCATATTCTCTCAAACTATGAGCCGCAGCAGACCTCTTTCCTTACGTTGTTTTTTTTTCTGTCTGGTGTTTAGATCACAGTGATGAGAGAAATAACAGTCTAAACTACATTTAAAAATGGTATTTGTTGATGACTTTTTCTTTCCCAATACTATATCTTCAATTAGCATTGCAGACTGACTTTTACCGCCTTAAATTAACACATTGATGAGAGAATTCCCTATGTGATGTGTTATATATAAAGGTAGGGCTTAGTCCTGAACTAAGTTTCTGTCTAGCCCCCTCAGATTGTTACCCCAATCTGAAGCTGATTATGTCAAGTGGAATGGAAAAGCAACAGCACAGAGAATGTGGTCCAACCTGCACAGCAAGTTCCTGATGTAAAACTATTACTGAGCTGCTAGAACTACAACCCCAGTCAAACAAGAGCTTACTGCTTAGAGTCGTCATCGTCGCCTTCGTCATCTTCTAAGTGTGCCACATGTCCTCTAGAGAGAGTGGAGCATGGTTAGACGTGGGCCTTGCAGCAGTCGCAGTGATGCAGGAGAGGGCCACTGCACGACAGGACTTTACGCCTGCATCTTTACAGGACAGAGTGACAACTAAAACTAACAAACCACATGGGACAGACAGACAGACAGACAAGGGAAAACGGCTTATCTCATCTCTGACATAAAGTACTTCAAGCTTAGTTAAAAGTTGTAATTACCGCTGATGTAATTCCTCTTCAACAGACTTCAGAAGACTCCTAAAAAGACAGACAGAGGAGCGCGATGAGGAAAGCGGGGCCGAGTGCGGGGCTTCTGTTGCTGCTTGTTCACCCATCAGTTCCCTGAGTAGATTTACCATACTGACCACTCCTGTGTCACAAAGCTTCTATTTTAATGAGATACCTCCATTTTTGGTTGCTACTGTCTTTGTATATATATCTTAAACAAATAAAAAAGAAACACATTCTAATATGGACTGAGAATGACTAATTCAAACAGGAGACAGCTCAGCATGAAAAGCCACGACAGAACTGACAAGACAGCTGCAGGGCAGAGCAGGGATTTCCAGGACTCACATCCTACCTGGAATATTACACATGGCATTTGAAATTATAGTTCTCTCTCTTAAAGTAAGGAGGCTGACATTCTTTGGTAGACTCATGCTCTCAGGCAATCCTGCAGAATGGACTCGGCGGTCGGCTCTCTGCAGAAGCACGCACGCATGTGCTGTGAACAAATGAGTGCAGGAGCAGCCTGCTTTCCCGGAGGACACTCGCTCACCTGAGGGCTGCTCTCTGGTGGTGCATGGGCAAACACATTTACACTTTTGGGAGACTAAGGCTGGGTCAGACCAGCTGTGAGGCTTTCACTGTAAGGAGCTAAGTTTTAAAAGGCTTTTATTTTCAGGAATGTGAGGGACTGGGGTGTTCTTGGACACAGCAATTCAGGAAGCACATTACTAAGCCACTGTGCATGTGCTGAAACTCAAAGCCTTCTCCAGGCTGCTGCAATCCCGAGGAGAGATGGACTCTTCTTAAAGCTTGTGAGGTTGTACCTCTAAATTGCTTTTCTTACAGTTATCATACCATGAAATCCCAAAGGCATTGTTAGCTGTCTACTGTAGACAGTGAGCAGAACGCTTAGCTATCAAGTTTATTAAGCAGGCCAGCCTGATAAGTTTTCAAATGACAAGTTATGAATCGGAAATGGTAAATGACACAGAAAAACAATTAATCAATTCCAAGTACCAGAGCTAGAAAGAACAACTGAGGTGTCATAGTCGTGTTGACTGTGACGCTCTCCCAGGGCTGTAAGCCACAGGAGTTTATGGCTGCAGCAGCATGGCAAAGGAAGACAAAGCCGGCTGGCTGCGGAGTCCTGCTGTCACCACACGCCTTGGTATTTCAATGTGAACAGGCACACTTTAGTTCTTGGTATGCAAGTGGGAATTGCAGCAGTAGAGGAAGTGCCTGCAGTGACAGGTGGCTGTGGAAAGCACTTGAGAGGCCTGGGCACAGCAAGCACTGCACCCCTACCTTCTTAAGGACACCTGTGGGAAGCGCTCGCCCAAATTACAGCGGGAGAAACCTGTCGCCTGCGGGAGGGCCTGCTAGGCCCCACTGTTTGCAGAATACATAACTTTTTCTACTCTCATTTCTCCCATGGTTTTCTAGAAACTATATGCTATATGACATAACAGATTAAATGAAGTAGCAGACATGAAAATCCAGCCATCTTGCAGAAAGTAAAGAAAATATGAAAAAAGAAAACAATGCCACCTCCTTACTATTATTATTTTCTCAGAGGAAAAAATAGCTCTTTCCATAAGAATACTGCCTGTTATTGCCCCAGCAGTTTGCTGGACTGCACGGGTGTAGCTGGAGTGACACAGACATGGGTACTGTGTCAGAGAGAGGAGACATTTGAGCTGGTCCCTTAGAGCAAGACTTTTGTTGGTTTTTTTTTGAGACAGGGTTTCTCTGTGTAGCCCTGGTTGTCCTGGAACTCACTGACCAGGCTGGCCTTGAACTCAGAAACCTACCTGCCTCTGCCTCCCAAGTGCTGGGATTAAAGGCATGCACCACCAGTGCTCGGCGAGGGCAAGACTTTTTAAAAAACGGTATAAAACATGTACTTTATTAAAGATGAAGATGTATCACTATTTAAAAATAATTAAATAAATATATTTGGAAAGCCTTTTGTTTACTTTTCCATCCTAAAATACTATACTAGCAACAAGAAGGCCTTAGCATGGTGATGGTACAAAGGGGCCCAAGATTTGAGAAGTGTGTGGCTTTCCCAAGTTAAGCATGGTCTCTGGGGGATGGTGGGCTTTTGTATCCTCTCAGAAGATAAGCCAGCAGTGGCAGCAAAGGCCTGTGATCATGTCATTAGCCTGGGCTATATAGTGAGCAAGCCTTTCATAAACAAGTAAAAACTACTTTCCCTAAGCACGTGACAGCTTTTTCTAGGCATTAATATTTGAAAATAATTAGGAAGATAGTTTACATATAGTTTTACTTTCTGTTACCAGAACCAACGGGATCTACATGGCATTTGGCTTTGTGTGTGTGTGTGTGTGATATTTTCTCTGGCCCAGGCTGGCCTCAGACTTGCTGTGTAGCTGAAGATGGCCTTGGATTGTGATCCACCTGCCTCCACTCTCTGAGTGCTGGGGTAACAGCACATTTTTGGGTTTTGTGTGGGCGTGGTACTGGGGATGCACTGTGGCTCTGTGCACAGCAGGGGGAGCCACAGCCCATCTCCCACACTGCTTCTGCAGTGAGAGTCCTACAGGAAGCCCTGCATAGGCAGTGCTTTCTCATGTCTTTCTATGAATGAAGGTATTTTGCTAACAAGTTATACAGCCTGTAAAGTTGCATGAAGGACATGTGGCCGACTTTTGTGGCTTTACAACAGAGAAGATGAGATGCAGCTCAGTTTGCTGAGTGAGCCATTACACTCCCACAGCAGAGAGTGCTGGAGAACAAGTGGCTCCAGGCTACACAAGAACAGAGCCACCTTCTCACACCCACTTGCACTTGGCTGGTAAGGGGTTTTTGGTAATAGAACTGAATGACTATATTGAAATGATGGAAAAAATCTCAAGAAAAATTCTAAATTGGCACAGTGTATGAACACAGATTTAAGTGACAAGGAGGGAAACTGAGGTGGGAAAGTCTGAAGCCACTGTCAAGCACGCAGCACATCTAAATTAGCAAAGGGAGCCATGCGGCAAGCTACTAGGCTCACACAGTGGCCAAGCTGACTCAAAACAACTTGTGTATGCACTTCCCTGACTGTATGTAAAAGCAAGAAACAGGTATTTCTCTAAAATTAAACAACGGTTTATCTACTTCCTAACATAACTGACAATTACTAAGTAGCTACTTACATGTAAAAACAGTTAAGTGCCCACTAAGTCCCATGGGTACTAGATAGTTCACAATGGCTACTCATTCCTGTCAGCAGTTGGCTGCCATGGGAGCCGTGGTCTGACTCACGCTTTACTCCTATCCAGGGACAGTTAGTTATCCTTACAACTACGCTCGACACGACAGAGAAGACCAGACACAGTGCAGCTTCCTTTTCAAAATAACTGCTTTGGTTAAAAAATAAAAGAAGGTCAGAAGAACCAGCCCCAGAGATACCAGAATTCAAAAGAAAAGGTATTAGTTGGGTTTTTGTTATGGAAAGCAAAGGCCATGCAACAAATCTAATTTAAAGGTTCCTGTGGGATATGAACGAGGCAGAAACCCATTAATGGAATCTGTCAACCTTCACCTACAGAGAAAGCAGGAAATCCCGAGTTTTAATCCAGTGCTGCCTCCCTGGAGAATAAAGGAGACTTAACATACAGTAAGAGAAGTGCTACATCTGTGCTCATATCACATGTATGTGCACAACTACACAGGAAACAGCCAGAGCTAAGACTTTGGCCAACCTACCTTGCCAATGACTCGTTATATAGAATACAGTTCCTTAAGCAGGGATCCAATTCATCAAAAAATGAAGGGTGGGCAAATTATTAACATTTTACCCAAAGTAGCTATACATACTAAGAAAAGGTCTAACAATAGGAAAAAATCAGACAACGGGAGCTGGGAAATATAGAAAAGCATTTGTGGCTATATTACTTTGCAAGCACATTAATTTTAAATGAAAGGGTGAGCGACATATAGTCAAAATATTCAGCCTCTTCAGGTACATGAAAATTTGGTTGCAACGGAGTCCTTAAAAGCCAACGGCATCATTAGAAAAACATCACTCAATTTTTAACATCACCATGACACAGTGACACATAATTTATTCTTTGTTGTCTACCAAAATCAGAATAATTAATTAGTGACAATTAACTACTGCTCAGGTAAAACTACATCTTCCACCAGGGAGTTTTAGACGTATCTTCCAGGTTAAGAAAGACAGAGTTTTGTGGATGGTGCATATCTTTAACTTCAGCCTTCGAGAGGCAGAGGCAGAAGTAGAGGCAGAAGCAGAGGCAGGAGGAGCTCTGTAAGTCTGAGGCCAGTCAGGGCTACATAATGAGACCTTACCTCAAAATATATACATGAATAAACAAACAATGAAAAAGATTAAAGAAGAAAGGTAGGCTAATAAATAATGACAAATTCCTAATCTTTTATATCTAACAAACTTAGATTAAACAAAATTAGCATACTTCTTTAGCTTTTCATTAAAAGCCCTTTCTCTATACTAGAAAGTGTAGTTAGGTAAAAAAAAAAAAAAAAAGAAGTGTTCAGATTATAGAAGGGAAGGACATGGTTTACAGTACTATCCATTAAACTAAGGTGTCTGTCAGTAATCATTATTTCTTAATTTGAAGTATGGCAATAGATGTCTCAGGTCTCTAGTGTAATCAATAGTTTGAAATTTTGAGTTCTAATTTTGTACATATATATATATGTCCCCAGAATACTTTTTTTTTAGAATACTTTGGTAATTCAAATACTCCCTTAACGATTGGCTTATAGAATGAAAATTCATCTATGGAATCAGGAATTAAGGAAGGGCAGTCTTGGATTCTTAACCCTGGCATATGACGAACTCACATATCTATATCATGCTCATCATATATCTATATGATATATATATCATGCTCTCACCACCATGGTGTCTTAATCTACTTTTCTCATGAAATAGCTTTCATGAATGCATGTCTACTTTTATTTATTTTACTAGCATTTTATTTTATTTTACCAGTGTTCTTTAAAAGACCAGCACACTGCCGGGCGTGGTGGCGCACGCCTTTAATCCCAGCACTCGGGAGGCAGAGGCAGGCGGATTTCTGAGTTCGAGGCCAGCCTGGTCTACAAAGTGAGTGCCAGGACAGCCAGAGCTACACAGAGAAACCCTGTCTCAAAAAACCAAAAAAAAAAAAAAAAAAAAAAAAAAACCAAAAAAGACCAGCACAGCTAAAGTTAAAACATGGATTTCTAAGCAGGTGAATGATTTTAAATAATTTTAGCTGCTCTTAGTAGACAGCATATCTGAGAGATGCATCAGGCAAGTTTTGCAGAGGGTAAGCAAGTCTACTCTAGAAAGAAATCAACTGGTGAGATACAGATTCATCACAGCTGGGGTATACTGTAACGAAAGAGCTGCAGGTTAGGTCAACATGGATTGTTGGACTGTTTAGGCTGATCGTCCCAGATGACAATTACTGACCAGGGAAAGACTATGGGAAGGTCAAGGGCACGCTGCACGACATATACTGGCTCAATAAAATTTACTACCTTAAATATTAAATATAGAATATAATATTGAAGACAATTACTTTGAATTTAAGTTTCAAAAGAACTTTACTTACTTGTTCCCACCTAAAAAGTAATGGCTTTGGTGTCCTTGTCCGTACTCTAATTGCAGATCCTAGTGGCAGAAAGCAGAAGATTTAGCACAACAGTCCAGCAATCACTATACGCTAATATATATTATCTTTTTAAAAAGAAAATCCCCAAGCCCCAAATAAATCTGTATTGCTATATACTCTTAAAAAGAAGACAAGGTGGCATTTCTAACAATACAAGATATGATAGCTTGATTATTTGAATATTTTTCTGGGAATTTTTCCAAAAGACATCTAAAAGTTTTATTTATGGCTGTTGCTATCTATTGTAATTAGTATTTGTAAAAATTAGCTTGTAGAAAGAAAAAAGCTCAAATAAAGCATTGTCAAGCTACAATGAAGCAAAACAAACAAACAAACAAACAAACAAACAGAATAATCAACAAAACCCATCTTGGTTTGACTTGTGTGTGGCATCTAGAATGGCCGTGTGTGTATATACACATTCACATATTTCTATTGCTTCTTCATGCAAGTGATTAATCAATGTTTTAAAGACATAAGGCTGGGCACTACTGCAGAAGTGAGGTATGCAGTGAACTAGTACCAGCCCAGACACTGCACTAAAGGAGGTGTTAGGAAGATCTTTAAGGTTAAAACAGTGACGTTTAAATGAATATTGAGAGTTCCTTGCCTACAAAAACATTTTGACTGAATAGTGCACGCTGGAGAGAGCTAAGGATTACAATTGAGAAGAATGAGCAATGCACAGGCTCTACTCAAACACCTTCTTGAGGAAATGTACTATTCACCAACCATGTAAGAACCAAGCTGCCTTCCCCTCTTTTAAAGAAGCCACTGTACTCCAACGACCACTAAAAGGATCTTCCATGAAAACACAGCAGGCAGGGCTGACAGAGGTCCCCTTGGAAGAACCTCCCAAAGTCAGAGATAGCTCTTACGTTTCCACAGTTACCCAGATCTCCTGTAGCATGTACACTGAATTTTAATCTGTCTACAAGTCTCTTAAAACAGCCAGGCCATGAACTCCTTAGACACAGCAAAAAAGGCAAATCTGTAACCCAGCACCTGACACACAGACTGAGTAACAATCACTTGCTCTGAGTAACAATCACTTGTTCATATGTCACCTGTTTCATTTCCTGGAAACAGAGAAACACTCCCCCAGTGTACAGATATGCAGGACCACAGACATCTCAAGTCTGGAATCTGTTAAGTCTAGTATTACAATACAATTCCACACAACACACTGTACTTTAAAATTAACTTCAAGACCTTTCCAAAAAAATATCGGTGAAAATCAAAAGACTGATTTATACAAGGCTCAAACTTTGCCCCTTTCAATGTTTAGGTTCAGACGTGCATACAGTAACTGTTCTTACCAGTGACGGCAAGGATAGCACATCATAAGTGGAAAAGATTACTTGACCGTCACAGTGGTATCAAATGGAATTCTAGAGGAAAAGGACTGTTCCCTTTAAATTGTGACATATTCTAATAGGACCACAGTACCACGTCACAAGCTTGCAACAATTGCATCACTTTGACTTTTAGTGGTCACGACTTTAAACTTTATGCACTAGAATTCAGCCAACAGTGTACTCTTCTCTATGGGCGCTTCTAGATTTAAACTTGTCGTCAGGGACAGATAACCAAGCACTGGAACCAGAGAGGTGATGGCTTCAGTCAGTACAATCTAATAAACTTTTACTAAACAACAGCTTCATAAGTATGCATGTGTGCAGAGGGATATGGCTTCTGTTGATGTATAGGAATGGCCACTCAGCTGAGAGATGACAATTGAGAGCAGGTGACAGCAATAACCAGAAAATGAATATCTATCAAGCCCAGGAATTAAAATAACTAAAGGGATACTGTAATAAAAAAACCAAGCATAGATGTATGTGCACTCAGGCCAGTGCAGTATGTAAGCTGTGGAGTAGGTAATCACCAAGTCTGATGAGCAATCCAGCAAGCAAAGCTAAAACACAAGGAGGCTACCATGGTGGCAAGGGAGGAGAAATGATGCTTAAAGATTGTCTTCTGACCTCCACCCTCAACACGGTATTCCTCTCCCCCCACATCATGCACTACAAAGTTTAAAATAGTATTTAGAAGCCATTCTACATTAGAAAAATGCTACCAAGATTATGTTCAGAAAGCACTCAACATAACCAAGATGATGGCATCATCTGGCTCTGTGACAAATTAATCAGAATGCACTTGAACATGCAAACATCAAAAAATTTAGCAGCATTAAACAATTAATAAATGATAATGCTTAATTACACTGCAATACCAAAGCAGGAACAATGTACTGAAAACATACAGTAAGCTCAGAAAGGTTCAACTTGGGACTCAAAGAACAATCCAAGAAAGCCACCCAAGGGTATAAGCAACTTTATGGTGAAACGTTCTGATCTCACAGGGTTCTTTCACTGAGGGGCAAGGGAGATTATTCTAAATCTAGGGTGACAATTCTAAGAAAATGGTAAGATCTAAGAAAGAACAAAGAGCTCACTGTGAAACACTGGAAAGGAAGGACATTACATACTCAACAAGTATGTAGTTTCTTTATGTTACGTCACTTTGGAAGACTGCAGTCTATACCAGATGAGAAAACAGCAGGAAGTCACAGGTCTGAGACCACTGGACACTGAGACAGACAGACAGACAGACGAGAAAAAGAGCAGGAGGGAATATTTTTTCTTCATAATGAAAATGAGAAAATTATGGCAAGATTAAGAATGGTTAATATAAATCCTTTTTAATATGGATGATTATGTGTGGAAATAAACTGGGAACAAATCAGAGAGAATACAAAACGAATTCCTTTGGAAGTCAGAAGCAGGCTGAGTTAGATGTGGTTTGATGAGTGATGCCGCTGACTGGCAAAGACTGAGGGGACAGATCTGAAGAACATGACTTTCATGCTGATCCTTAGAGAGACTCCCTCAAGGGCGAGTGGATTATTCTTCTTATGTCCTCTCCTGACAATAACCATGGGGCTTTAGCTGGACGAAGTGGAACACACCTACAATCTTAACACATGGGAGACTGAGGCAGATGCCAAGATGATGGTGACATCAGTAGGTGATGTAATCACTGGGCCTCTGTTAGAAACATATTCTACATTGCTGATGATAATACCATACTTAGTGTTTAAAATAACATATGACATGTAAAACTGTCAACTTAAATGGTAGTTTTTTTTTGTTATCACTAGGAATGGGTTCTTACAGCTGACTCTATACTGCAGACTCTAACAGTGTCTCATCTGTCCTTTTTCCACAGCTGGAGGTTACAGGCCCCAGTGCCCTTCTCTGTCATGTGTCCTCCCCTGCATCATAGGATGCTCCTGACTCCAGGACAGGGATGGAGCAGGGGCCTCAGCACATCTAGGGAAAGGAGGCAGGATGCGGGTAGCTCAGTCAGGTTTCGGACTGGTTCCTCATGGTCAAGTATGTTTTATTCTAATGTCTGATATTTTACTGTCATCCATTCTGCATGAGGGTATTAGTAAACAGTAGGGCTGGTTTCAACTTCTGAGTCTGTGGCCTGTTTCCTTTGTGACAGCCACCGAATGTCATTCTAATCTGCATATCTAATTCTGAAGAAATATTGATCAGAAATCCCTCTTTGCTGTGGATTCCTCTCACCTGGCCCTTCGCTCCTCTTGCTTTAAGAAGCCTTTGTTTACCTGTGCTTTCTGCGTTGAGTCACACTGTTCACCCACTTGGCTTTTTCACGGCCTCCTCCCGACCTCTAATGCTGCCTCTGTATGACAGCCAGTTTTTACATTCTTTATTACAGGCTCTCGTTCTGAGGTTCAGGACGCCCTAGGATTCACTATGTAGTTCAGGCTGACGAATTCACTGTCACCTTTCTGTCTTAGCCTCCCAAGTACTGAAATTATAGACATGAGCCACCAGACCCAGCTGAACTGCTCCTACCCCAAGACACTAACTGTAGGCAACACATGGAACTTCACGACGCCATCATTTCCTCTTTGAGGAGTCAGCTCCGACTCTTTTAGTTATCTCTCATTTCTAGCAGTAGTGTTCACAGTGTCTTAATTTTAGATCTTATAAGTGTGGTCTGTGACACTGACTCCCATGATACACAGGCACAGCTATCTCTTTCCTTCCTTGAGAGTCCACAATGGATCTTGTATGACACTGATACCAGCCAATTAGGTCACATTGGTCCAAGACAAGCTTCCTGACCTCCATGACACCCACTGTGTCTGCTCCACTGGTCAGCAGTTGACAGTTGGCCATATTTTGGTAAGAGACCTTATGGTTTTTGCACAGCTAAGAATTTATATCTAAGTATTGCTTTATCCAATGAGATAGAACTTCTCTCAGCAAAAGAATGATGTCTAAATCTTTTGTTTTATAAATAAGATGTGGATTTCAGTGCTTATATAAATATTTAGACTAACCAGAACTCAAAAAGATATCCTATCAAGATGGAGAGGAAGAGAAAGAAAATCCCATTGGAGAGGCAAAACAGCAGAATCTGGGAGTAAATGTTGGGGTAACGGGGTTCCGGCTAGTCATGTGAATGGAAAGATGGAAAGAACTACTTAGTATTTTAGGGAGCACTTGCTATCTCACGTTTACTAGGTGAAGATGTCCTATGAAATGGACAGATAGTCTTACTATGTATAACTTTAGGGATGACAGCATCCCTGAGAGAAAAGCAGACATTGTATAATGCTAACAAATTCAAATTTTCATCTTACTCTACTGTTAACTTAGGGATAAATTACATATGATGCATGCAATATATATAATATATACAAAATATATTAATATAAAACATATAACATATAATGCTATTATATACAAAACATCAAGATATATATGAATGCATATATATATGTATTATATATATATGGTTTATCATTCATTGAAACAAGATATATCACTAAAATTGGACATTTTTTATAGGGAAATAGTGTTTCTAAAAGAAAAAAAACCTTTACATTTGGTAAGAAATTTAAATACTCATGTTGTTTCATAAAAGAAAAAAATTGTTTACTGCTGCAATTTTACATTTGAGTAGATCTGACTTGTAATGGGAAAAGGTTTCTATATCTTTTAGTATATGGAAGCTTGCTAATTGACAAGCTTTAGTTTATAAAACAATAGAACTGGTCACAATGTCTGAGCTAAAGAGAGTTAAGACTACAACAGTGCTGACAAGAAAATCAGAAGACGAGAAATACCAGATTAGATCTTGCAGTGTAGTATATTTCTTCTGAACTGTCGAAAAAACCATCACTGTCGGGCTGTTTAGCAGAGACCAAGAAACCCAGGTTATTGACACTCACACTGACAGCCACAAATGCACAAGGAAAACGTTCACAAGGGAGCTGGGCCCTGCTAACATAATTTTATTAAGGCAAATGCAAAATCAAATGATAGCAAGTGGCTTGCACACAAGCAACATCTCACCAAGTGCTTGAGAACACAGTTATCAAGTTAGGACAGATCCACTCTACAGACTGCCTTAACAAAACACAATTAGCATTCACAAACATCATGACTACTTGTAGTTCCTAATCTTCCGCATCCTTCTACAGGAATGGCAGGCTTTCATGTAAAAATATGATCATTTTAAGATTTTAACATTCCCTTCCTTCATTGTAATGAAATCAGAAGACAAGCTGATATCTTCCTTTATGCCAGTCAAGTGGTGAAAATATGCATTTAAACTTCATAAGAAAGCTCCTACAGTATGTATTAATCATTATTTTCTTCTAATTTATCAAATGGGAAAGGAAAACCCATCATACTAATAATTTGTGACCTTGGCAAAGCAATTTTATTAAAATCATTTTTAAATCTCATCTTTATTCTTCCATAAAATATTAATGTCTCAAATATTTGCAGAACACTCTGTCTCCAAGACTAGACCAGAGCACTCAAGTTAAACAGCAGCACACAGGAACCCCACTGGAGCCTCATGAGCCTTTGCACACTGCCAAGTGTTCTATTACTTCCATGCCTGCTCTGCCTGAGTGTTAGTGCTCTACATGCTGGGATGTTGAGAGGCCATGGCACTTTCCCTAGTGGATACAAAAGAAGCACCTCAAAACCAAACACAAACTCAAACAAAGGTAAAAAGCCAGCATGTAAAACAGTTAATCAGAGAGTGATAAAACTTATCTCTTCAAGTCATTTTAAATACTCATTTTCAGCAACACAGATTTATTTATTCAGTATTTAGAGTTACCATTTTTTCTTCCAAATATGAAAATATTAAGTCCTAGCTAGTCCGTACCAATATATGACAAAGGCAAATTTAAGATCTATGTTCAGAGGCTAACGTTCCAAGAGCATGGCACTTACAAGTTCGTGATGTGGCTCTGTCTCCTTCCTTAAGGGCGGATCAAATTTTACCTGGCCAACTGAGAAGAAAGAGAGGTTACATCAGGGTATGGGATATTTCCTTCCTTGTATTTTTGAGACAGGGTCTTACTATTTAGCGTAGGTTAGCCTTGAACACAGGAACTTCCTGTAAATATTAATTGGTGTGATATTTTAATCTATGCATGCAGTGCTGGGGGCTGAGCCAGGGCCTTGATCATCATGGGCAATTATTCTGTACCGAGTTGTATCCTTTGCTTATTAGTTATTTTCTACTGTAAAAAGAAAACAAAAAAAATAAAACCAAAAAACCAAGCAAAATGGCATGTTAAAATCAGAACATAACTTGCTCATGTGCTGTGGTCCAGCATAAGAGATTTTTGAGCTTGGTATCTGGCCAGGTAGACATCAGCTGGTGCCAGTAGGTGTGTGAATCACATGCAAGACAGCCCCAGTAATTCCCATGTAATTCTCTTATTCCAGATCAGAGTTTGTGGAGATGACAAAGCAAACATGGCAGACCTAGTGGCTGACCTTCATGGTGAGGCTCTGTCTTTCTGTTGGATCATCTAGTTTGGAGGAAACTCTTTTGTGAGCTGCCTAAGGCGAGGGCCTTTAGCTAGCAGTAATATAAGTGAGTGTGGACGAAACCATCTAACCTACTAGCCAAGCCTTCCATGGCCATAGTTGCTGGGAACATCCTGACAGCTCTGTCACCAGAGGCCCTGAGTCTGAAACACTCTGCCACACTGTGGTGGTTTGAAGAAAACTAACTCCCAATGCTTAGTCACCAGGAGTGAAGCGATTTGCGTTACAAGGCGTGCATAGATGTTAGAGCAGGTGCGTCCTTGCTGGACCCCAGCCAACTGCAGACTGGGAAGCTTCAGCCACGTGGTTCTCGCTTTAGAGTCGGGGAGACAAGACAGGGGCTGCGGAGTCTCTAGCTGTGGCTAAGGAAGCCTTGAGACCAAGTGTGTATCGGGGGTGTCCATGCATGCACGCCCAGAGAGGACTTCTCTGAAGCTGTGAAGATGAACTCTGGATTGTGTTTGAGATGCCAGAATCTTGGGATGTCTGACAAGGAAAGCTGAAGACCGGGCATGGAACCAGCTCAAGAGAGAGAAGTGAGTCAGTCACTAAGCTGAAAGAAGTTGGAGATCTGAAGGGTGGTTGGACACGAAACATGAGATGCATGTTTGCCCTTTTGGGCTTCAGTCTTGCTTTGGCCCAGTATTCCCTCACTAGGATCCCTTTTCTCCTTTTGATATCATAAGGTGTAGTCTGTGCATTTTATGTTGGAAGTATGTAATCTGCTTCTTGATTTTGACTTAGAGTTAAGAGATTCCCCTGTGTCTCAGAACAGACTTTGGAATATGGTGGTTTGAATAAGAATGGCCCCCATAGGCTCATATATTTGAATTCTTAGTCACAGGTGAGTGGAACTGTTTGAAAAAATTAGGATTAGGCATGTGGCCTTGATGGAGTAGGTGTGGCCTCACTGGAAGAAGTGTGTCATTGGGAGGGGCTTTCAGGTTTCCAAAGTCCATGCAAGGCTCAGGTCCTCGTGGCCTGTGGATCACAATGTAGACCTCAGTTACTGCACCAGCATCATGTGCACCATTCTGCCCCCCACCACGGTCATAAGGAACTGACTCTCTGTAAACGTGGGGTTTGAATACAATGGCTCCCATAGGCTCATATATTTGAATTCTTACTCATCAGGGAATGGAACTATTTGAGAGGGATTAGGAGGTGTAGCCTTGTGGGAGGAAGTGTGTCACTGGGGATGGGCTCTGAAAGCCCACACCAGGCCCACTCTCACTCTGCCTATGGAACAGGATACAATCTCATTTACTGCTCCGGCACCACCCATACTGCCAATGCTTCCTGCCCCGAGGATAATGGCTGATCCTCTGAAACTGTAAGCAAGCCCCCGATGAAATGCTTTCTTTTATAAAAGTTGCCTTGGTCATGATGTTTCTTCATAGCAATGGAACAGTGACTGAGACAGTAAGCAAGTCCCCAAGTACATACTTTCTTTTCTAAGGTTTACCATGGTCATGGTGTCCTTCACAGCAATAGAAGACCAGTAACTACGACAAATGCTGTTCTAGACTTCTGACCTTCAAGACCTCTGTGAGACAATGTATGCTTTACAGTCCAATGAACTGTACAGTACAGAATCTTTATTCTTTGATGTTCTACTGAACACAATGGTTTACCACCTTTACATTAGAGCTCTCTGCTTTTATAGCGGGGTAAAGTATCAAAGACCACGGAGATGAAATTAGTCACAAGTGTTAAGATTTCTGAGGTGATTAAGGCAGAAGAATCAATTCCATCATGGGTTATATAGAGGGCTCAAGGCCAACCTAGGCTAACAGCAAGACCCTGTCTGAGAAAAACAAAAGGAAAAAAGATACCACAGCTAACTATTAAGAATGTTGGCCCAAACCAGGTATTATTGCCAACTAAAGTGAGGGAAAGAACTGGTCTCATAACATAATTACTAAAAAATTTGATTTTAACTTTACATATAAAGTATAAATAATAGGGCAGGAAAGATGGCTGAGTCATTAAGAGCATAGTTTCCTCTTCCAGTGGACCTGGGTTTGGTTCCTAGCACCCACAGGGTGGCTTATGACCATCTGTTAATGACAGTTCCAGGGGGATCTGATGCCCTCTTCTAGCCTCCATGGGCACTGTTGCAGGATTTTCCCTGTCCTATTACATTAGTGCAGAGGAGGTCTGTGATTGGACAGGGTAAATGGAGGTGTGGCTAAGAGTTGCAGAGAGACAGAGTGCTCAGAGGGTGCGGGAAGGAAGATGGCTGCGGATGTTAACCCATGTTAACCCGCGTGGCAATTACCAGCCACAAGTAGATATGATTACACAAGGTTAGAAATATTGGGATAAAGCTTTTATCATATTCAATTGGCTCTGAAATTATTGTATTGGCATCTTGTAAATTGTGATTTTGTTGATACATAAATCTGATTGGTTAACTAAAAGCTTAAAGAGTTTTAATTCTACCGGGTAATTAGGTCTTGAGATGGATGACCATGGGGTGTGGTAGTGAGAGGAACTGGGTGGAGGGTGGGGAGCACCAGAGAGATGTCCTGGCAGGAGCCCTGTGGCCCCATGGGGCAGAGAGTTGTAGGGTGAGAGACACAAGTGAGATCACCTGGCGGGAGCCCTGTGGCCTGTCAGGTAATGGCACTAGTGCGGGAACACGCTAGTTCCTTTCCCCCCACTGCAGGGCACTGCATGCACATGGCTCACATGCATTCAGGTCAACACCCAGATATAGAAAACAAAAAATACATCTTTTAAACTTTTCTAGTAACAACTAAACCAAGAGATTTGAATCTTTGACAATAGAAGGCATAGGTTTTAAAGTGACGAGAAACAGTTCTCTGCATCCTAGCTCTGTGTGAAGAGTGTATCTGAGTACTAACTAGTGTGCAGTGGCTCTGTGTGAAGAGTGTATCTGAGTACTAACTAGTGTGCACCGGCTCTGTGTGAAGAGTGTATCTGAGTACTAACTAGTGTGCAGTGGCTCTGTGTGAAGAGTGTATCTGAGTACTAACTAGTGTGCAGTGGCTCTGTGTGAAGAGTGTATCTGAGTACTAACTAGTGTGCAGTGGCTCTGTGTGAAGAGTGTATCTGAGTACTAACTAGTGTGCAGTGGCTCTGTGTGAAGAGTGTATCTGAGTACTAACTAGTGTGCACTGGCGGTTGTTAATGGAGCAGATGCCAAAAGATCCTCTGGAGGAGTAGACTGCTCAAGAATGGACCCTCTATTATGGCTCACGCACAATCTTACATCAAAGATTACAAATAACTTTCAGCAAGGTATTAAAAATATTCAGCATCCCTCCCTGTCCCTGCACTCTATGGAGTGGAATATATTCCCAGGAGGAGCAAAGTCTCCACAGAGATTCATTCTTCACACCTAACGCTGATGGTGCTCTTCTGTTATGATGTTGAGACATGCCTCTGCCTGTCTCTTCCAGCTCCTGTTTAAATGACTGATGACCATCCCGGTATACAACAAATTTTTAATGCCAAGTCTCTGCTTATACCCGTCTATCAGGCGCATCTGTTTTCCTGTACCACTTCCTTGTACTTACACAAGCCATTCTCTGTAAGTTTCTATCTTATTATTATTTTTAGATTTATTTTTAGTATAAGTACACTGTGGCTGTCTTCAGACACACCAGAAGAGGGCATCAGATCTCATTACAGATGGCTGTGAGCCACCATGTGGTTGCTGGGATTTGAACTCAGGACCTTCGGAAGAACAGTCAGTGCTCTTAACCATTGAGCCATCTCTCCAGCCCCAATTTCCATCTTATTATCCAGGGGAAACATTCTTAGTTTCTCCAAGACAGCTGACCCTCCCCAAAGCCACTAACAAGTCAATGCCAATCCTATAATGTGGGGCGGCTACGAAGAGTCTGGGAAGGTGATAGAAGACATTTAGCTTAAGGCAGTGGGGGCTTCTTAAAACCAAAGGCAACATACAGCCTTTCTACACTGTTGTCTGAACACCGTTTAAGAACTGGTCATACGAAGAAAAACCAGGCAGCTGGAAACATAACATTATGAAGGAGAAATTTACCTAATCATTGTCCCAATGCCTCTCGTTATAGTAACATCATGGAACACTCTCCTGTAAAGCAAACTTCATACACAATCATAAAACACCCTACACAATTGTATTTTGTCAACTTGAATAAGCTAGAGTCATCTGGTGGGAGGGAACCTTAATTAAGAAAATGCCCCACCAGACTGGCCTGTGGGCAAGCATGTGGAGATTTTCTGGACTGATGATTGATGAGGGGGCCTACCTCACAGTGAGTGGTATCACCCTGAGAGAATGGTCCTGGGTTCCACAAGAAAGCAGGCTGAGCAAGCCCTGAGGAGCAAGCCAGTAAGCAGTATACCTCCATGGCCTCTGCATCAGCTTTTGCCCTACCTGGAGGTCTTGTCAAGTGCCTTTCTTAAATGATGGCCTACAAACTGTAAGATGAAATAAAAATAAACCCTTTCCTCTCCAAGTTGCTTTATGTCATAGTGTTTTAGCACAGCAATAGAAACCCCACATAAGACACACCCTAAACACTCAAGTCAAGTTATTTTAGCACAACAAAAGAAACCCCAAGTAAGACACACCTGAAACATTCCAGGTCATGGTATTTTAGCACAACAATAGAAGCTCCCATTAAGACACACCAGAAACAATCACACCATGGTATTTTATCACAACAATAGAAACCCCAAGTAAGACACACCTTAAACATTCAAGAAAACAGTGAATCAGACTTCAAAGTCAAATGATTGAAAGTGGAGGCTTCAATCCAGCTGTTCCCTCAACACCGGAAGAATATGATAATTTTATCTGTCCCTACCCATAAAGAATACATTAGAAGCCTCAGAAAAGCTAGGCTACAGGTATCTAATTATCCAGGGCCAAGACCAGTCCTTCAAGCAGGTTCTGCATGGGTGAAGCCTGAGAAACTACTTTTAAGTCCCAAGTGATTCTCAGTTGGTTTGCAGACTTCTTTCTTCAGCTCACACCCAGAGTGGCCTTTAGCACAGGCGCATGCACACACAGAGAGAGTGATTCAGAAGGAACTCACTCTATCCCTCTCTACTGACCCTCAGGCTGCACTTAGCAAGGTCTCTAGGCCACTTACAAGGATTTAGCAGCAAAGGTGCATTCCCATGATGCCATCCACTTCCCTAGGCTGAAGTCTTACTTTTCCTTCCAAGTGTGACATGTAGAATTCTTGTTACCCAAAGTTCCAGAGGGATAGAGAGAATTCATATAGTCCTCTTTAAACTTTACATATAACTGTGTTTATATACCTTAAAAATTAAAAAGATAATAATTCTAACTAAACTACAGTTTAAAATCTCATTTTGGTCACTGACTTACAGATGGTAAAGAGTCTGTACTCACAGTTTATCTCTGAGCGCGTTTTTTCTTCTCTCACATTTCTACTCGTTGAAGGAATTCTATGTGGTACGGCAACAAGAGGCTTAAAAAACAAAACAAAACAAAACTATTGATATGTAACACTTGATAATCAAGTCAGAGTTCTATCTACAAAATTATGCAAGGATAAATGAAATGTTTGACAAAAATGAAAATTAAAGCAAAGTTTCATTTAAAATGTTAATCGCAGTACCAGTCCAACTATGAAGGCACAAATAAGGATACGTTAAGTTATCCAGTCAAAGCAAATTGTTTTTTATTCTGGTAGAACATGTTCCTGTGATTGAGTAAAATATAGAATTAAGCCATGTTCTGTTTATTTGCTGCACCATAGACATGCACAGTCCATTTTATAAGAATGAACAAGTTATACCCAGGCAGAGAAGCCAGAGCAGTGGGGGGACACACCTATAGTCCCAGCTAGTCTGGGGGTGGGGGCTGAGGCAGAAAGATTGACCCTAGGTGATGAAGGTCAGCCTGGATAGTTTTGTGAGACTTCCTTGAAATGAAAGAATGAAAGGAAAATAAAACATTACGAAGAGAAAAGAAAAGGCAGAGCTATGAAGATCTGCACAGCATTTCATAATAACGGGGCCCGAGGAGGCACACACTGGTGTAGAGGTCAGAGGCCAGCTTAGGAGAGTCAGTTCTCTTCTTCCACCATGCAGGTTCCAGGGATGGAACTCAGGCTGTCCGCTGGGGGACAAGTGAGTACCCACTGAGCCATCCGTCCATCTAGTTGGGCCTCAGGTGGATTTTACAGCTTATGTTTTGACTTACAGAATTTTGAAATGACATTAAGTACACATTCACTTGCAGATGACAGGAGATAATGACATGTTTCATTTTTCATATGAACTGGACTGACTGAAGTAAGACTGTTCACAATGATATCATTCACGTTTCTGTCAACTCTAGCTTTTCTCTCTCAGAACCGTCCCACCCACCACGTTCATTAAAAGCATGGTCTTCATTCCATCTTAGTCTCTCTGGACTTTAGATACGCCATTATCATTTCCACTAGCAAATGATAAGTCAATAAGAATGGTGTGATTTTAAAGGGGTTGTTCATAGATGCTGCTTTTGTAAGCTTCCTCTGTATACCCTAGTGTGAGAGCTGCTGAAGGCTCAAAGTAGCAAAAGAATACAACTTATGGCTTAAGGAAACCCTTTGGGAATGAAATCTCCAGCATGTCTGGAATCAGATCCCCAGAAATTACTTGATTAGATGAAGAGAGACAGTCCAGAGGCCATAGTATTCCCAGCATGGAGAATAGAGATGGACCAAAGCCTCAATGGCATCTTCCACTCACACGTACTGACTGATGGTTGTACAAGAGAGCCTCCCCCACAATAATGCACATAGAAAAAGACTGCTGAGAGAAAGAACTGTCCTGACATGGCTCCTGAAGTAAAAGCGGAGGGGACCACACTGGGCACAAGCTGCTCTAAAGCCAACAAGGAAGAGATGGGGCAGGCAGGCAGGCAGGCAGGCAGGCAGGCAGGCAGCACGAGTTCTGAATCTGAGGAAGGCCAGCTGCTGGGGAACAGAGGCCACAGGCACACATTCTCAAACAAGGAACAGCACTTAAACTTGACCAGCATGATGGTTCTCAATCCATGTAACATGTAACATGTAACAGGTACCAGCCACAGAAACCTGCTGTGGCAAGTCAGTAAGTACAGGAGGAAACAGTTCACAAAAGCAATGGCGGAGAACCATCCAAATGGCACTGAAATAAACAAGGAGTAACTTCCAATTTTCTCTTTAAATAATACTTTTCATGCATTAAGACATGCTATTGTTTTTTACTTTTTAAAAGGCCTGGAGAATGAAAATACATAACATAATATGTATTAACTATTGTTAAATAAACTATTTCTTGCTTTCTTTAAAACAATCATATTTATTTACTTATTTGCCTGCTTGCTATGTGTGTGGACGCTCCTCCTGTCATGGGATGTGTGTGGAGGCAGAAGCTCTTACCCAGATCACTATGCTGTCTCACCAACCCCGTCTCCTCATTCACAGTATCTACCATGGCTGGCTGCCTTACTCCTTTGCCTCTGCCTTGAATGTCGGCATTACATATGTGCGTAACCATGCCCAACTATTTCATTTTAAGATTAAATGTAACTCAGAATAGCCTCAAACTTTCTATGTAGCTGGTGTCTAGTGTTGAACCTTTAATCTTATTTCTGTCTCCCCATTGCTCAGATTATAGATCTGCACAACCATGCTTGGCAGACATTTTAAAAAATTACTTCTTGAAAAATATACAAAATCTTACCCTTCACAAGCCATTTCATATTGGTTCAAGTTATTATTATTCATAGGTTCTATGACTATTATTATTATTTGACTATTATTACATAACACAAATGCAAAACACAGGCCCTTTAAAATATGAACCCAAATAAAAATGAAGTTTATACTGAATGAAGGAAAGACAGACAATCTAAGCACTATGAAGTTAACATAGGCCAGTTTGTTTATTTACTTATATACACATAGGATTTCATTATGTAGCAACACTGACTTTGAACTTGTGGTCCTATTACTGCTGGGATTATAGACAAGTGCCACCATGCTTGGCAAAGTGTTTTGTGACCAGAGGGAAATCCTGTACATCAAGAGACATATGACATTACTGGACATTTCTGATTTCACAAGTGGAATCAAAGGGTGCTACTGGCAACTTAAAGGAAGAGGCCAAGAATAATGTCAGACTTCTGCTCTCACACTACGGCTGCTCACAAGCAACTCAGTCTGACAAGACCTGCTACAAAGCAAGTAATGGTGGCCCCGATCACTCCTGTTAGCTGAAGGATTCGGTAACTATGGCTCATGGTCAATTCCCACTACAGTCTGTTTCTAGAAAAAGGTCAGAGCATTAGCAAGTCCCTTCATGAATTATCCATACCTGCTCATGCTCACTTACTAGCAACGTCTGGCACCAACAGACCATGTGTCATTAAGTCAAATCCACTGATGCCTGGAGTTCTAGGGAGAGTGCAAGCTAACCCATCTTAGATCATCTTGATCTAAGACAAGTGAATTCTGGCACTATGACATCATTAAGTTTACTTTCAGGTCCTGCCTTTTAAGACATAGCAAGGCACATACATCTTACCACAACCGTAATTGTTGGTGTCTACCCCAATAATACTTTCCTTTAGGTTCTAGGAATCCACAAAATATGAAAAGCATAATCTTTCCTTCCTCCCTTCCTCCCTTCCTCCCTTCCTCCCTTCCTCCCTTCCTCCCTCCCTCCCTCCCTCCCTCCCTCCCTCCCTCCCTCCCTCCCTCCCATTCAGAAAAGTCCTGGCTGTGTTGGCTAGTTTTTGGTCAACGTGATACAAGCTAAGAGCAATGCTTCCATCAGACTGACCAGTAGTTAAGTTTATGGGGCATTTTAAAAAAAAAATACAATTAACATGGGAGTGCTTAGTCTATGTGGGCGGGCAGTGTCACGTCTGTGCAGGTGTTTCTGGGTGGTACAAGAAAGCAGTGTAAGAAAGCCAGGAGGAGCAGGACAGTGAGCAAATGCTCCTCCATGGTGTCGGCTTCAGCTTCTGCTGCCAGGTTTCTGCTCTTCTTGAGTTCCTGCCTTGGCTTGTCTCAGTGATCAACCATGAGTGTGACTGTAAGCCAAATAATCCCTTTCCCCCTTATGTTGGTTTTGGTCCCTGTTTTGTCACAGTAGTGAAAAACAAACTAGGTCATGGGCAATAATAGTAAATATGCCCCCTGTACTGGCTAATTTTGTGTCAACTTGACACAGCTGGCGTTATCACAGAGAAAGGAGCTTCAGTTGAGGAAATGCCTCCATGAGCTCCAACTGTAAGGCATTTTTCTCAATTAGTGATCATGGGGGAAAGGCCCCTTGTGGGTGGTGCCATCTCTGGGCTGGTAGTCTTGGGTTCTATAAGAGAGCAGGTTGAGCAAGCCAGGGGAGGCAAGCCAGTAAAGAACATCCCTCCATGGCCTCTGCATCAGCTCCTGCTTTCTGACCTGCTTGAGTTCCAGTCCTGACTTCCTTTGGTGATGAACAGCAGTATGGAAGTGTAAGCCGAATAAACCCTTTCCTCCCCAACTTGCTTCTTGGTCTTGATGTTTGTGCAGGAATAGAAACCCTGACTAAGACACCCCCCAATTACATTAATCTTTAAGCTTCCTTTAAAAGTTTATTCTAAATATACTTATATGATGTACTACTATATGCTGTTATTTAATGTAAAAGCCCCCCTACTGTCATAGGAACTCAGCAAATGGAAGAACAAACATGTACAGTTATCTTTTAAGATGATGATGATGGTGGTGATGAGGCTGACTATTATTATTGCGTGCATGTGAGTATGTGTATGTATGATGTGTTTGGGAGTCAGGTCTCCCAGGTGGGTTGTGGGATGGGACTCAGGAGGTCAGGTTTGAGCGTCGGGTGCTTTACCCTCAGGGCCATCGTGTTAGTTCACACTATGTCTTCTTAATCACTTATAAGCTTGCCTTGATTGCAATCATTGTTCATGGATATTATTCAAGGATAAAGAGTATTTAAACACTGAACTCAAGCATTTAGATATGGGAATTCCATTCCTGGCATCCATATTGGGTGGCTAACAACTGCCTGTAACTCCAGCCCCAAGGGGACCTGACACCTCTGGGCACAGACATGCATACATACACATCATTAGAAGAATGGTCCCGAGGGTTTTTTTGTTATTTTGTCTTCAGAACTGAGGCTCAAACCCAGGGCCTTGTGCTTGCTGGGCAAGCACTCTACCACTGAGCTAAATCCCCAACCCTAGGTCCTGAGGTTAATCTTAGGTTCCTTTCTTTTTCTGTTTTTTTTAAAAATTAGGTATTTATTTCATTTAGATTTCCAATGCTATCCCAAAAGTCCCCCATTAGGTTCCTTTCCTATGCCCCCCTCAAATCACACTGTGCCCAACGGTGTCAGTTTTTCTGAAACACCATCTCTGAGGTCTCTCACAGGAAATGTCTCTGAGGTCTTTAATAGACTGTTTCTGGTTTCCTTAATAGAGAGTTGGCTGCTCTCTTCCCTTACTCCTCAGACAGACCTTTTAAAGACTAGGGAATGTATCTCATCCATAGTAGCTTCCCAATAATGTTCACTGGGCCGAATATAAACTAACATTCAAAACTGAACAGTTCCATAATCCAGTGGTTGTTTAAAGGCTGTGACCAGCTTTCTCTGTGGTGGAGGGGAAACCCGTGATTAAAGAAAATCTGCTGCAGCCTTTTCCACCAAGTGAGCAAGAGAGCAACGCATGAAGTAATGCTGAAGCAGCGTGACAATCCGTTTGTCAGGGGACACATTTCCTCCTTTTGACTCAGTTTTCCTCTGTTCTTCCCTTCTGTTAGAACTGAGACAAAGCTAAGGACTGAGGATAACCTAAGCGACTGCCCCTAAGAAAAGCATCCTGGGGATAAGCCCCTGCACTTACAGAAATCCCGGGGGTCTCACAAACGGAGAGGTTCACGAGACCATGTTTGAAACCCTCAGCAGCTCGATCCTCCACCTGAAGAGGATGTAGCATCCATCTCAGGTGATAACAATGCCTAGCAAGTTTCCCATATGGGAAAGGCTCCCCTTGAGGCTCTCACTGCTAGAGACAGCTCTGAGAAGAAAATGTAATTCATTAACACTAAGCTCAAGTTCTTATTGGACTAAATAGGATCCGAGTCAAGGCTGGTGGCACAGCCTTGTCATCACAGTTGTTCAGGAGGCCAAAGAAGGACTGCAGGCTTGAGGCTTGCCTGGGAGAGATCAAGGCAGCCTGGAACATACGTGGAGCCTTGTCTCAAATTAAAAAGGTCTATGCACTGCTGCAGAAAACATCTATATCATGAAGTGAAATGCCACAACCCCCCTTTGCTGCTGCATGGTACACTTAGGATACTCCTCCTGCATAGTGCCTGTGTCTTTGGACACAGTTTAAAACAGACATGCTGAGTTACAAGTAGGCTGAGCTCAGACAATAATACAAATGCCCTGCACTGCAGTAAGCAATGGTCCTTGCCCTGCAGGGTTGACATGCATGACTTCCCAGTGACCATGCTCTTAATGATACCAGCTCCTTACAATGTGGCTCAAATTTTGGTTCCTACAGTATGCTAGCTATAACTGCACAAAGAACAAACCCCATCCCTAACTTTCAGCTCATCAACTGCTATGTAAACCACAGGATCACAACATGACTGTGACTAGAAAGGAGATGCAGAAAGGACTATGGCATAAAAGAATTCTTGCTCTGTGTCATGAAGTCACAGGACAAGGTGAGACTAGGTAGCTACTGGTCAGCAGACTGCTGGATGCTGAGTGGTCTACATTATTTTTCAAAATGAAAATAAAATACACTAATACTAGCTTTACTTCCTATTATTCTTAAATACTACATAATATTATCTATTTCCATATATATACATATATATATATATATATATATATATATATAATTGATACTAAGAGTTAATGTTTTGACAAAAATTTAAAATGTCATGGAAAACTCAAGTATTCCCATGATTATTAAGACTGCGGGATTTCAGCTTACATGGTCTAGGGTCTCAGTGTGTACTGTAGGCAGTCCTTGAACTTACAGTCTTCCTGCTTCAGCAGCCCCAAGCCCCAAGTGCTGGGATTACAAGCATGTACCCAACCCTGGCCTAGAGGTCACTTTTATAGCCTCTCTACCCTGCATATGTCGGACTAATTAAATTTATAAAGCCAAGTTTCCTAAAATTACACAAAATAACTGAAACCAATTTCCTCCCAAGTATTAGATCAAATATACTTCACACCTAACTTTCATACTTCCAAATCCCTTTCAAAACTTATTAAAAAGAGAGAGCCTATTATTAGTGTATCAACATGGTGACCTAGGACAAGGGTGAATTGACAAAGGCTGTCCCGAGGACAATCTGACATCTACCTGTTTATAGAGAATTCTTTTCCTTCCATGACCTTTCAAGCCCGCACCATTGTGAGTTCCTTGCAGTCAGACTGAAGGCAGGAAGAGAATTTGGCTGTGCCACATATACTGAGCTGGGATCAGGCACACAGCTTTCTTAAGCTAACAGAGATGGGTTTCCACTAATACCAGTGTTCCTGTCATGTTAGGGTAACTTTATATCTGCATACATGCTGGCTTGTTTTTATTTCCACAGTAGAGAATCATGGTTTTCGTTGCTAACACATCAATTCTATCTTAGCCAACTCCCAGTATCTTATGAAGTCTGGTACAAGGGTTCTTCCAAGAAGACTAGGGAGTGTGTTGCTTCTCATGTGATAACTAAGCAGCCTACAGGACCACTCTGAAGTAACTAGTGACTTTATATGTATTAAATGAGCTTGCCTTTGCCTTCTTCCACAAATGTCATCAAGTGACCAATATGACTTCCCAGGATGAAGAATTGGTCACCCTCACTAAATAATAGTTTGTTTAAACACACACACACACACACACACACACACACACACACACAGAGTTATGTGTACTAGTTAGTGAAAACAATTCCTACCTCTGGGTCATCATCATCAAAATCGTGGTATGTGGAATGGTCTGGATTATTCACTTTGTCCAGCAACTCTATTGCCAAAGACCTTGTCAGAGGCTGTGTGACAAAGGGATGCTATAAAACACACAAAACACTTTAGACATTTGTTAAACATCTGACTTTGTGAAAGAAAATGAATGTTTCAGGGTAAAACAATACCTGTAATAGCTTTTCTGCATTGGGTCTTTTTTTTGGATTTTTGGTAAGAGCCATCTTCACAAAATGATGGAAACTATTTGACCTAAGAAAGATGAAATTAGGCTCCTGCATTTTAATTTCCGTTTTGCTCACATTGCTATGAAAGTCAATAGACAAAGTTACTTACCACTTCAACTTATCTTTTAGTTTAGGAGGCTGGAAATTGCTTTTTGTCATTAGAAACAAGGCCCTGAAAAACACATAAAACGTTTTGCACAGAGTTAACACTTCCGATTCATTGTCAGGATAGGAAGGAACACACTTCTATATACTCCCAGTAAGGGTAAAGCCGACCCAGGACACAGTAAATAAGCTTTAGTCAGCATGGGCTTGGCGTAGACACACTGACCTCATCGGATGAAGGTCAAACATGGGTGGCTGGAGCTCCGCCAGCTCGATGGCAGTGATGCCCACCGCCCAGAGGTCACACAGTTGATTGTACCCGCCTTTCCTCTCAACAGCCGCGACTTCTGGGGCCATCCTGCAGGAAAGAAGCCAGGACACACGGATCTTGTGTTCAGTGTGCTTTCCTGTGCTCTCTTTACCAGAGGCACACACTCACTAACAGCTACACTGAATTCTGTTTAGTCCTTTGATGTCTGAAATAGATATACCATAATAACAGACCTACTTTCCTCAAATTCTTGATGTCTCCCGGAAGACACCTCAGTCTCCCCAGTGACGGCTTCATCAGTCAGCTACACTACAACGTTGATGAAAATTTACCAGGATGACAGTCATCTGCCCTGGAGTTGTTTTCATCAGGAGACTTCCCCAAAATTCCATAAAGGAAAGAACCTTTGTAACCAACATACGACGCCTACAGCTCTACCCTGCAGCCTCGCCACTGTTCTCAGTTCACCATTTCTTGGGGCACCAAGAATTTTCACATTTAGCATTTAGTTTATATTTACTATAAATTTTTGAATGCTTTTAATTAAAAAGTTTACATTATAATAATGGAAAAGTTATCAAAATGCGTGCCTCTTTTTAAAAATATTTTGTTCAAAGAGAAATTACAAATTTGTTAACGTTTTAATTCCTTTTAACTTTGCTACTGTTTTAGTGTAATGACTTGTTTAAATGATCAGTTTTCAAATGCACAAACTTTGAAATCCCAAACCAGTTTTGGAAACAACTGAGAAAAACATGGGAGTCTTCCAGTTCCAAAGAGCATCGAGTGGGCGCCTTACATGCGCACGACCGCAGGGGAGTCGGCTCAGTTACAATAAAACTAAAAAGCCAGGCAACTTTCAAAACACTTGGTCTTAAAAGCAATTTGATCTCAAAATCTCCCTCCTGGAAATTCAAATCATGGCAAGGACAGTGATGTAAAGAGTGCTGGGGCTTAACTACAGGCAGCTCGACCATGGCTACAGGAGAGGGGAGCCTACAGGGTGGGCAGCACTCAACCCCTGACCCCAGCACAGCCTGCCAGCCAGCGTCACAGCAGCCAAAGTGCGTGCGGGTGGTGCTTCTCCTTCCACCTGTGCCCACTCACCTAAGAGCCATGTGTCAGGTGTGCTGGCTACTACTCGAGCGCGCGCGCGCGTGCGTACACACACACACACACACACACACACACACACACACACACACACACAGTGAATCTGACGAACACCCTTATTACAAAGGTAAGAAGACTAAGCTATGACCAAAATGAAAGTGAGTTTTAGAAAACTGTTCAAGACAAGTTTATAAAGACAACCAAATGCCTTCAACAAAGGCAAGAGCACAAGTGTCACAAAGAACTGTGACAGCTCTACAAGCTGGGACCCCATACGCAGGATGTCTGGGGAAGGGGCAGCAGAGCCACAGGAGTCCCCAGAGTGAGGGAAGGGAACAGAAAATGTTTCCCAATGGTGGCGGTCTGTTTTATCTTGATGTTCATCCATCACAGAACTGTACACTGGAAAGTGTGACCAGCACAAAGGGAGGGAAGGCTTTGGCCCTCCACAAAGGCTGCTGAGTAAGGGCCAGCTCCACCACCACACAAGAGATGTCCAAGGGCACTTGCCACTAACTCTCAGTTCTCCTGCCTCAGCAGGCTTTCCTGGCTAATTCTTCATCACTTTGCAAGGGAGACGCTATTCTTAGGTGAAGGCGGCCCTGCCTCGGCTTACTGCACCTGTGATGCCAGTCTGCTTTGCTTTCATAGTCTGAGACAGGCTCAATTTGCTCCGGGCTGTCCTCAACCTCTCAGGCTCCAATCAGTCTCCTGCCTCAGTCTCCCCCAAACCGGGACTGTAGGAAATACATCATTCCCAGTTCAAGAACTGGCTTGTAGCATCTTGCTCTTTGGTATGAACTAACATACCATGATTTTAAACTTTTGATGAAGCCTCCATCATGCAAGTATGAACCTAAAATGCTGAGAAATTCCCACAGAAACATGAAGGTTTTTTTGTCTCTCTCAACTCTGAAACACTGGCAGGCCTGCAATTTGCTCTGTAGACAGACCACCAGGCTAGCCTTGGACTCACCTCAATCTTTTGTGTAGGCAGACCACCAGGCTAGCCTTGGACTCACAGAGATTCACCTTAATCTTGAACATAGCATTTTTTTTTTTAAGTGGGAGAGTTAGTTTGGAGTGGGTCATGCCTTTTATCCCAATACTTGGGAAGCTGAGGCAGGCAGATCTCTGTGAGTTCAAGGCCAGCCTGGTTTCAGTCAGTTTCAGGACAGCCAGATCTTCATAATGAAATCCTACCTCAAAGAAAAACAAACAAACAAAAAACAAAACAAAAACAAACTTCCAAAAAAATGAAGTGGGAGAAAAAGAGAAAACTCGTGGGTTGATTCAAGTGGCCTGAGGCAAGACTTTAGACATCCCAGAGAGCAGGAAGAAACGCAGCAGAGAGACAACCATGTCAACACCAGAGAAATACCTCCCAGGAGGACCGTCTAGAATGGGAAAGATGTCTGTCTGTCTCTGAAATAAACACCAAATGACAAGCATGAACGAATGAAGGTCAAAACCAAACACAGTATCTAGGATATGGAAACACCAGGAACCATCACGGAATATGAAAATATGAGGCGTCACCATGGGAGGAGGGGTGCACTACATTACATCATGATGGCTTCACATGGCATCACAGAAGCCCATGGACAATGCCTCAAATGTTCTAACCTAGTGCTTTAAACCCAGTCAAATGTGAAGCTAGAAATACAAAGTCCTAAAGCTCTTACACCCATACACCATTTACGGAAAGAGACTAAAACATAATTCAAAGCAGGTCAAAGAAGAAGACTTAGAATATGAGAAAGGAGCTCCCAGGGATCGCACCCGGAAGCAAAGCATGGCCATGTAGCTCAACTGTAGAGTGCTGGCCGGGCATGCAGTTAAGTTCCTGTGCACACACATACAGGACTAATAACTTGGCAGGTTTTACAGGCATAGAAAATCATACAGGCACATCTTACAGAACTGGGCAAGGTGAAGAGGAATGGGATGTCTGACAGGAGATTAAGAGAAGATTTAAGCAATTTAAAAACAAGACGACTCAGGAAAACAGTGAAGAGTGATGGCAGACTATTAACTGATTCAGCAAGAACACTGCAAGAACAAGACAACTGCAAGACAAGTGAATGAGCTGGAATCTTCAACTTTTACAACAAAGTCTACAAATAATGGCCAGCAAAAGACGGAACTGGTTTAGCTCTAGTTGCCTTTAAAAAATTATATTTGATGGAGACAAATCAATATAAGAGATGGTATTTATCATGCTCCCTGCTTAGAACAACACAAAACCCCAGTAGCACCGCTGTGCACTGAGGAGTCAGACTAGAGATGTCTGGGGAGGGTAGCACTGAGCTGAAGGTGTGGTCCAGACTCCAGGGCATTAAACCCAAAGCAGCGCTGTCCCTGCCTACCACGCAGCCAGTGAGGCCACCAGCACACAGCGGCCAAAATGAAGGCATAAACAATGAATGCTAGGATGGTTTTTCTGTGACGGGAAAAACTACCGAGAGGACAGGTATGGCCAGAAAGGAAAGTCTATGGATCAGACTTCCAGAAAGAAGGTAAAGAATTGAACTGAGGGTTGGCATAAAGACTCCACATGCCCAGAGACCTGCTTTTTATCACACTCAATCAGGACTGCAAAAACACTGGATGAAACTGTTTACTTAGAATGATTGAGGCCCTACGTTCAATTCCCGGTAAACTCCAAAACCTGCAAAGTTTTTGAAAACTGTGAATAATATAATAATTAGAATATGGATATGAAAAAGATAGATATAAAAACATATATTGAAATGTGTGTTAAGTATCAGGAAGCTAACAACTGTATCAAACTTTATAGCCTTTTCTGTTTTATGAAAGCCGGTGTGTAGGATACTTTTTGACAAGTAGTCCATAAGAACACATGCTTAATTTAGCACATGCTGGTAAACCTAAGCTTGAGGAATCCCTTTGTCCTAAGCGTAAGATTTCTGACATGTTTTTTTTTTTTTAAAAGAAACACTGCATACAATAATGACAGGATAATAAAAAAATTTTAAGTTAAAAATTTGAGTTAAATAAAATTACCAATATGGGGTTCCAATGAAAGACTTCCGTTTGGCAATTGTAGCTGTTATCTGTGCAGAAACTCCAAAATCAGCTATTAAAAGAATGAGAGAAAAAAAAATCATTTAAGATAATACCAAAAGTAACTTCCAATACTTATTTTCATCAATTTCACAAATATGGAACAATCTCAAACATGTTACAGTTTTTAACTTTGATGGACTATTAAAATATCACAAAGTAGTATGTAGCATAGCCTAGTGGATTCCCACGTAACTCATACAATTCAAACAACAATAAAGGTTAAAGTGAAATAATTGTGATTGAAAAATAAAGGCCTTAGGAAAATTGAAACTGACACTGATATTTTAATTTCTCGTTCTCCTCTATTTCAAGGAGTCTTACTAGAATGGACCTCTAAGTAACTGGATAGTTTACTCGCTCTCTGCCAGACAGACTGACACCTGCAGACTTCAGTGGACACTGGTAAACCTATCTATCCTGAAAAGACACAAAACACAGCCTCCCCACAGCCTTCCCTCTGCGGCACACTCTGAAGCCAACAATGACCACTAGTGAGACTTGGTACTCTTCCTTGAGTACGCTCAGATCCAATACTCTCTAGTGCATTTAAGCCTTCTAAACCTATCCTAAGAGAAGGAAGGTATAGAACGCTGCTACGGACGCAGGTGCTCATAGAAACTGCTCAGTAAGCAGGCCTCCGAGGGCCAGCACTGAGCCCTTCCTGCTTCTCTCACTGACAGGCTGCGGAGGAAAACTATCTCGTATGTCAATGATGAGATACATGTTTTCAATCTGATTAGCCTGACAGTAGGCCGTAGTTGAAAGCAGTTTTATTTGTCTGTCTGTCTGTCTGTACCGTGCAGCTGGGGCCAAACCCAGAGCCTGGTACATTCTGGGCAAAGGCTCCCACCGAGCTAACACCCAGAGCACTACTATCATTTTATAAAACAAATGAATTGAATGTCTGAAATTTGGTTTGTCCTAATTGTTCCATGTGTCATTACTTTCTTGTCACCAGTTATTAAAGTTACTTTATTGAATACTTGTTCTGTTTAAACTCATGCTAAGTCATTACTGGTTTTGCACTTTGTTTTAATCATACCTTGCAAGTTACTGTTTGACATAAAGCAACAGTTAGCATCTAAAATATACTCTTATATCAGTAATAGCATGGTTGCTTTTTAAAGCTGAAAACATGATGTAGGATTTTTTGGAGTTTCTACATTTTTAATTTTTTTGGTCCTCATTTCAATTTTATACAGATTTTCTACTAGAAGCCCAATCTCTGGGTTTAGAGGTGAAAGAGTTACCAATGCATATTATTTCATGATTTCTTTGCAAAAATCTGTTTATTATGAAGTAAGTTTATGCTTCCTTAGGGTAAGGAAAGTCAGAGAGAGACTGGCTCAGCAATAAAATCTGTACTGAAAAACAAATATGTCATCCCTAGAGATGGATGAGCTAGGACCTGCGACTTGTAGTCCTGGAAAACAAAACCAAACCCAAGCCAACTACATTTTAGAAAAGACCTGTGAGTGTAAGTGTGATGGAATTTTGATTAACTTACCTAGTTTCACATGACCATTATCCGTTAGTAGAATGTTAGCGCCCTTCAAAGTGAGAACATTTCAGTTGAGTGGGAAACAGACATTTTATTAGGTGAAACATATAATATTTAATACATATTAAATAACCACAGCCTTAGACTTAGAAATACTTAAATATAAAAAAAAAAGTGTTCAATTAAAACGTTACATAATTGTAGGAAACACTGCTGTCCACTCTTTAGGTCATTTCACCGATGTGCTGCCTTTTAAAGGGCTCCTTGCTAACACAGTATGACTGCTAACACAGTTCCTAAATGCCACTTCCTGGCTGATGGCACACCATTGCTACATTAGAATGTTATTTTAAACCAGCCCTTCAATGGCTCTGATTATACTTTAAAAGCTTTTTTTCTGGGACTCACCAGGGCTTGCATGTGACTGCCCTGCTTCTCGGGAGGCGAGGCTTTCTACCCTAATGGCTTTCTTGGTCAAGAGTTTAAGTCGGCTATCACCTCAATCACAGCTGTGGGTCCAGAACTGCTCCACACAACTTTTATGTGAGTAAGCCAAGGTCTGGTGTGATTACAATGTGGGGAAAGTTCTTGGAATCCCTACCTCTAACAAGAGAAAGACTAGCAGCAGAGTAGAAGGGAAACGAAGGAGAATTCGAAACACCAAGAATGCCATCCATGCAATGAGCTGCACCCACACATAACACCACTGACCTATGGGATCATGGGAAAGGGAGAAATTCTACAGGGCCACATCAGGGCTTTTCGTGTCACCTTTTCCCTAGCCAGACTTCTACTATGTTGTCTCCCCACTGTCAGGATGATTCTTAGAAGTTACAACTTCCGTCACTGCGCATACACATCACAGCTCCTGACCTATCTGTTCTTTCCTCTACTCACCCCTCTCTGAGAGGCGACTGACTGCCGCCAGCCACTTAGGTTCTGGTGCAGTGGTGAACAGGTTGTTGGTGGATGTAGGTGAGAAAGAAGGAACAAAGGATTATCCCTGGCCCAACAAAAGATTCAAAGTCAGGCAGGACCTTGAAGACAGAGCATGGAAAGGAAGTCCTCTGAAAGCTGAGGTCCCAATGAAGTAAGGATGGACAGCCACACTGAAATCCAGGACAGGGACACTCTAGGGAGAAGGGACATCAAACACAAAGACCTAGAACCAGAAAAGACCTTAAAAAACTTCCAGCAACAGAAAATTCAGTGTGGCTGAGACATACTGAGCAAGTCAGAAGAGGACACATGGGAGGCAAGCTCAGAGAACTCGTGCAGGGGCTGGGGTATGCAGAACCTTGCTGGCCGTGGTGCAAGCACCTGCATTTCTCAGTGACTACTACAGGAAATCAATGGAGCTGATTGATAAGCAGGGGAGTAACATGGTGTGACTTTGAAAGGCCACTCTGTTTGTCAAACACAACGGTAACTATAGAAGCACTCAAGACCAGAAGCAGTGAGAGCAGGAAGAAGGCTACCAGAGAGATGTAGGTGAGACAGCATGAGGGAGGAGGCTTAGACAAGGGTGGAGATAGGCTAAGCAGATGGCCAGAATTTACTCAAACTAAAGGCTGGCATGAGTCCTTGTACAACAGAGCACAAAATTACCCAGACAATCCTATCACCTATGAAACCTTCCTTAATAATATAATACAAATATTATATTCTCCAAAATGGCCTCATCCTTCACTTCGTATTTCTGTTCATACTCTTCAGTTTGGAGAGCGTGCCACTCTTTACTTCTGACAAAACCTACCAGTCCTTCCCAGTCCCATTCGGCTACCCTGACCTCCACAGACGCTCATCTACCTTTGAAGTACAAACCCTTTCCTTTGCCTTTGAAGTGGCTTACAGAAAATACCCAAGGCAGTTCTGCGAGTCTGCTCACATCCCAGGGGACAGTAGTGTGCGGGTTTACAGGCGGTTCTCTGAGGACAGAGGCCAGGGCTTGCGTCAGGAACTAGGAAAGCAGCATGAATCACCTCCCCCCTTACAAGGCTAATAGGCTGTGTGCTAGAAAAACTTGAGAAAATAAGAGAGGGAGAGAATTGAATAAGGAAATAAAGGGAGGGAAAAATCAATAAAAGAACGAACCATTTGATTGAAGAGCTGAAGAGTGCAGTGTCGCTAGAAACACCACCAAGAATCCTGACTGAGCTTGTCCAGAGCACACTGCTCTGTTCCGAGAGCCCGAGAGGAGAGCACAGAAGGTGTCAGGGTTTACCTCAGCCTCCCAGGTACATTGCTAACATCATCTTACATCACCACTGAGATACATTTCCTGAGGAGTGACAAACTTAGTAGAAGATCCAGTAAGCACACAATTCACTGTGAGCTCATGGATCTATGGATGTAATTTGTATTTGATGAACAGTTACAAATGAGCTTTAAAAAACCTATTACAACCCTAATCCAGCCAGGTGTGGTAGTGCTCATGAATTCTAATTCCAGCTCTCAGGAGACAGAGACAAAGGGAGAAGGAATTCAAGTATATTCTCAGCTACATGGTGAGTCTGAGGACAGCCTGATCTGTGACACCATGTCTCAAAACACCTCCAAACCAAAACCAAATGAGCAACTCCAAAAAAACCCACTGAAACCGCACACTTTAGAAAGGTAGACTTTATTGTATGTGACCCTGACTCAACAATGCTACTCTAAAAATGTAGTGAAACTTATCATACATCACTCAGGTTCATTATTATATTTCAGGTAGCAAACTCATCATGTAGAATGAGCTAAAGAAGTCTGCTCAGCGATTAATCTAGAGAATTTACAAGTGAAAAGCAGGTTATTTAAAAGGGAAAAACAGGACAAAACTAGAATGTGTACCTTTATATCTCTGTGCATTTTTCCTTTACTGTGAAGGTAATACAACCCCTAGAGTTTCAAAATAAAAATAGAAAAATCAGCAAGATTTATCACACAGCACACTGAATAATAGTAGTCACTCTTTATTCACGCTATAGAGAACCCGGTAGTAAGAGTCGGCTCATTATAATAAAGTTTTACAGAAGGCAATAGAGTCAAGAGAAAGATAAAGAAAGCTCAGGTAGAACCACTGATATTTCTAAAATAACATTTAGTAAACTCTGTAAATAATTTGAACTTTTAAAGGGTATATTTCACTAAAATCAGAATGAATTTCAATTCTTCTGAGTTACTGAGCAAGCCCTTCTCTGTCATTAAGAGAACTATACAGACCCAGAGTGCTTGAATTCTAGGTTATACTATAATCATTACACTAATAGTATTTAATTGTAAAAGCAGCTTGTATTTGTAACAATTCTTAAATGCACTAAGGACCAGATGTAAGTTAGTACAGAGCACTTATTCAGCATGTGTGAGGCCATGGGTTCAATCCTAGCACCACAGAAACTAAATACACCTAAGTAAAAGAATAAAACCGTATTAAAGCTTTCAAACTAGATTATCTTGTCTCTTAACAGTAATATATACTAAGTAAACATTTAGTAAAGAATATTAGTTTAGGTTTGACTCGCCTGTAGAGTTTCTCTGCTAACATAGGCAATCTGCAGTTCTGAAAGGGGTCCAGTTACTGTAAGAGAAGAAAGAAATGACTGTTAGCATGGTTAAGTAGCACGTGTTTTCCAGTAAGTGACCAAGTTTATAAATCCCATTAAGAATAGACTCAACATACCTAAACAATTCAACTCAACTCAATGCCAAAAAGGCAGAGATTTTATTATAATTCTTTCTAAACGTGACATGCTCACTGTTGTATCTCCAGTGTTTAGAACAGTGCCTATCATGTTTATAAACAACTGAACAACTAAAATGATTATATTTTTATTTTATACCTTGCTGATATGATATTCATAGATAAAAAGTTTAGTCTCTAATCTGTAAGTTGATTTTATACAGACATTTTATTTAATACACAATCTTCAACTTACTGTGGGTCATGTTCTGGATAAATCCATTTTACACTGACAATATTTTAGATCAAAAATGAACTTCATATGTCAACATACAACATCACAGCTAAGCAGCCATAGACACCATAAAGTATCAGTTTTTATTTCAGGGTCTTGTTGCTCAGTGGGATCTGGAGCCTGCTACTACTGTCTAATCATATGAGCAACAGTGCATATATGATAACTAAACATGGATAGCCTGGTCAAAGTTCAAATTCAAAATTTGGCATATGGTATGCACTGAGTGTATAAGCCTTCCACTCCATTGCTAAGTCAAAAGCCTGTAAGTTAAACCAGTGTAGATTTACACGTACTACATACAAATGTGCAAAAACTAACTCGGCACACACACGGTTCTGAAACCTGCCCCTTCACAATCACAGACATTTCCCTACAGCAATAACAAACCTTAATTATTTTTATCATAGTTGTAATGCAAACTGCACTGAGAGATCGCCTCCTGTCCTGGCTTGGGCTGGCCCCAGCTCTTTAATGGGGAGAGAGAGACCCGGCAAGAGTAAGAGGTTAAACACACTGCACCCGAGAAGAGCTGGAAGGTGATGCATCTTCAACAGAGGCCACTGCTGTTCCTCTCCCATATACAAATGCCCATGGGAGGAAAGCTCCACGCAGACAAAGTTCAACTGAAACTTCCAGGCGACTGCAGTTTCCCTGGTCAGTTTCTGCTTGGTGTTGGTTAAGTCTCCAGGTTGATGGTGCTGTCTCTGCTCTGTCATTAGGCTACCCAAGGTGTTTCTGTTGGATGCTGTAAAGTCGTGATTTGATGCTATGCGGTCTACTTGAAGCTTCTATTTACCTGCTACTTGCTACCTGTTCTTTACTTTTGTTTGCTGTATACTTAATGACTTCACTCACTAAAACCAAAGTACAGCTGTCATAGATTAGTCTCTGGATGCACAGAACTACACACCTAGTTATCTCCTGTGTGTGCATTTGCTATGGTTTCAGTATATGTTCCTCTAATTTGTGTATACAAAGCAAGTCTGGACTCACCATGATATATGTCCTGTAAAGAGCCACCTCCACAGAATTCCATGCAAATCCAAAGTTTATCTCGCCTGTGAAAAGACAAGTCGTGCATTACGTCTTCAGATGAAAATGCTTCTTGATAGTACCGATGAGCTATGATACTGAAATGCTACAAATGCAGCATGCTATCTTCTTAGAAAGCAACGCGTCCCTGAGTGAATGATTCACTTCACCGCTGTCATCCAACCCCAGGTTCACTACTTAAGACACCATTTATGGAATAGAAAGCTGTCGTTAGGCACACTCAGAAGGAGCCTCCCTTTAGTTAAAAACTTCCTGTTCCAGCCTTCATCCATTTACCCAGATTTAGCACAGAAAATGCCAATCTGTCCCAAACATGTCACTTTGATAGCACTCTTTTTGTTTGTTGTTTTGAGACAGGGGTTTTCTGTATAGTCTTGGCTGTCCTAGAACTCACTCTGCAGATCAGCTTGGCCTTGAACTCAGAGATCTGCCTGCACCTGCCTACCAAGTGTTGAGATTAAAAGGTGTGCCATCACTGCCCAGCTTGACAGCACTCTTAACCAACAAACAGATGTAGATGTTACCCTCCAATGAATACTCCAGAATAACATGTCCAGAGTCTATAAAACTGTTGCTCATATAGTATTACTCACTCACAGCCCAAGATGGTATAATCATGCAATGATAGAAGAAATAGTTAGCAAAGTTGTACAGTTGTCTGGGGCAGAGATGGGATAGGGAGTCTCTGGATTTGGTAAACTCTAACTGTTCTAAGGATGAACGAATGTATGACTGAATGAAATAACAAACCAATTAGATCAGAGGCTAGGAAAATATGGCCCCTGACCCACATCTAGTCCACTGTCCTGAAACAATAAATAATTAAATGGCTGGGGGAGAGCAGGAGAACATATTAACATGTGACAATGGTGGGACACTTAGCGTCATAAAGTTCATCAGAATCCAGTTATACTCGTTCACTTACACACTGTGTAAGCTGTCCTCATATCAGGACAGAAAATTTGAGTAGCTGTGACAGAGGTCATACCACTCACAAAGCCTCCAATTTCATTACATGGGTTCTTGACAGGCTCGTATCAGGTATTTTCTCCCATGCAGAAACGAAAGCACTTGAAATTACAGTAGGGGCTGCTAGGGAAGGTGAGAGATCCAGAGATGAGCGGGGGGGGGGGGGGGGGGATAGTGAGGATGGGCAGGGCCTACGCAAGCTTTGTGCATGTATCATGGAATATCACAACTGTCTTATCACAGCTGGCTACCATCACTGTGATGAAACACTGCGCCCAAAGCAACTTGGGGAGGAAAGGGTTTGTTTGGCTTCCATCTCACATCACTGTTCATCACTGAAGGAAGTCAGGACAGGAGTTCAAACAGGCAGGGACTGGAGGTAGGAGCTGATGTAGAGGCTACAGGTCTTCCCTTCCCACATTAATCACTAACAAAGTACCCTACAGGCTTGCCTATAGCCTAATCCTATAGAGGTTATTTCCTCAATCGAGACTCCCTACTCTCAAAGGACTCTAGCTTCTGTCAAACTGACATCAAACTAGCCAGCACAACAGGGAAACTTAATAATTTATACAAATAATATACATTTATATTTGTAATTATAACTTTTACAACTAAATAATAGTTATACAAATAGTAATATACATTTATATTTTTTAGTTAGTAATAGTTACAGGCATCTAATTTATAAAGAAAAACTTGCTGAATTTGGATTATGTAGTATGAGACATCTGGGATGAAAATGTCTTGGCAAATCAAGGAAGGTCTTGTAAGGAGACAACATTTAAATTGGGTCTTGCCGTTCAAGTAGGAATTCACCAGGGAGAGACAGAGATGAGCCTGGGCAAAAGAATGAAACTGGAAAGAAGATACCACATTTGAGAGACCGGCTAATAAAACACATGCTACCTGAAGAGACAATGACCACAGATGGAGCTAGAATAGGCTGGGGTCACACTGTAAAGCAATTCTTGGGTATGGACCCCTCAGTACCTGGATAATTTTTAGTTTATCAACATCTCTTAGAAAATTAAAACCAAGCGCTGTTCTGATGCTACATGAACAGTGCATTAAAAAGCAAAGCTGTTGGTATGAATAGGGAGTCAAATATGGTGGTGTGTGGGGCAGCAGACCCTGCCACCAGGCAGAACTGGTAAAGTTGTAGCAAAAGCTCAGAACCCCAATAAAACTCATAATTAAGAACGGCAAGAGCTTGAGCTCCCAGTCAGGTTTCTATCCAGGAGCTTGTGACAACAACACCCCACTAGGAGGACCATGACAATCAGTCATGTAGGGACAACATCTCAAGTCCTTCCCCATGCAAACGGGGGTTCCTAACTTCTCAGGCTGAGCCAATGGGAAGATCTACTAGATCCCACCCCATCCCAAAAATGTTTATAAGGTTCTTCTCCACAGGGAATAAAGTGATGAGTTATTTCACCAAAGATCATCTGAGGGTGCCTGTCTTACTGAACTGTAACAGTCCAGGGAACAGTTTTCTCTCAGAGGCATTGTGTAAGCATCTGGCCACCTGTCACCAACTCTGGGGGTAGGGCGGCGTACCACTTTCATTGACCGTAACACGGTCAATGAAACACCATATACCATTTCTTTTATTAATGCAGGTACCTTGGTCATTCTGGCCATGCCCAAGCCCCACGAGATCTTTTATTCCCCAAGCCAGGCTAAGGAGTTTCTGGCTTGCTATGCACCAGTAAACGGACCAGCAGGGGTGGGTGGGTTAGGCAGACCTAAGCATTGGCTTGGTTATGTACGATAGACCATGTGGCATACAGCAACCTCATGAGCTACCAGGATGGAAACATCAGATAGGCTGACAGTGTGGAGTAGCAAGGTTCCATGTTCTAAGGTATGGCTGAAGAAAGGAAAGCCCCAAAGAGATCAGAAACCACTTAAGACTGACAGTTTACCATGTGCCTTATGAATAAAATGGGTAGACTAGCACCATGGCTAATGTATATATTCCTTCTGTTGTTTCTGATACAGTACATGTCAACAAATATATATACCCACAGAAATATCAACTGCTGCCCAGTAGCCATGTTTTTAGAGCATAGTTGACTATGCTCTTATTCAAAATGCAGGAGGCAATTGGCTCAGTGGTTAAAAGCACTTGTGCCTAATTGAGAGCACAGGTTCAATTCCCAGCACCCATGTATCTATCGGGTCACAACTGTCTATAATTCCAGTCCCAGGGGATCTATGACCTCTGAGGGCACTGGACACGTATGTGGTACACATACATACATACAGGCAAAGTACTCAAGCATGTTAAATAATAAGATTTAAAAATTAAAAAAAGTGAGAGGGGCACTTCCAACTAGAAGTCACTACACTAACATGTTTTAAATTCTCCATGGAACCCAACACCTATCAGCGTCAATGAAACACCATATTCCGTTTCCTTTATTAATGCAGGTACGTTGAACAAGTATGTGAAGACCAGAGGACAAACGTGGGTGTAAGCCTTGGGGATAAGGTCAACGTCATTTGAGACAGGGTCTCTCATTGACCTTGAGCTTCCAATTAACTAGAAAGCCCAGGCGATTCTCCTGTCTCTGAATCCTTATCACTGAAAGTATAAGTTAGCTAACAGGCCTGGTATTTTTATGTCTGTCTCAAGGGCTGGAGTCAGGTCATTGTGATTGCAAGCCAACTGAGTTATTCTGCCATTCCTGGACTTCCAGATATATTCTGATTATCAATTCTTTGTTGGATCAATATCTAACAAAGATGTCTCTATCTGCAGGTTGATCTTTACTTATATTATAATTTACAGTCATTTAAATCACCTTAAATTATTCCAAGAACTCAATGTAAACTATAAAATGTGAAGTCATTACCTTTTCTTTTGTAAGAATAAGAACATCCCAATGAGATGGGCTGATTTGGTTTTGCTTTCCACAAAGGCCAGGTTGGCTGCCACTTTTAAGTGCTCGCTGATGACACAATTAATAATTTATTCACGACGTTTGCTGAGGAAAAGCTGACATTTGATTTGATTGTAGTTTTTAGAAGTCATCTTTCTTCCTTTTGTAAGTTAATCATTATCTCTAATCTTCAATGTCCCCTCTATTTGAGAAAGGACATCTACGGACAGTGGATGACAATCACGTCTGCCGAGTGTTCAGGGCGAGCTTACGTAAATCTAAAGCTTAGATTCACTGAAGGCGTCGAGCTGCCTTGTAATCACCTACTCACCTGTCAATGCTGCAGCTCCATTGCAGTAATGCTTTTCCTGCCCTGTCCAGTGTGAAAACAGTTCTCCACAGCAGAGAAATGAACTGGAGACCAGTTGTCTGCTGTCTTTCCAGTTCACTGCCACTGTCTTCCACTTAAAAGGCTACATTCTCTGTTTCATCTTACTTAAATACAGTGTTAATTTACTTTATGCAGTGACTTTTTAGTTTATACAGGCAAAGAAAAAATATGGACCATATATGCTGATACTACTTAAAGATGCTAAACATGCTTAACATTTATCACACTCCATTTGGTTAAAATCCGTTATTATAAAAATAAATAAAGCTTGAATAGTCAGAATGTCTTAGAAAAATGACTCCATCTGCTCGCAAATGTCTCCATTGTGATGATAACTCTGCAGTGCAGCAGGTCACCGCTGAGCCATCTGTTCAACAGGACTGGGGCTAAGCCAATGGGCCCATTTGACTCAGGTCAACAAATTATATGGGTCTTTGTGGCTAGGCATCTAAATTAAAATAAAAGTAACCACAAGATCAATGTTAAATGAGCCAGTATTGATGTCTTGCCTCAATAAATGTTTAGAAGCCTTCTCTTATTTTGTAAAATTTCCTTACTCAAAAATAAATAAATAAATAAATAAATAAATAAATAAATAAAATAAAAGTAAATGTGTGCCACTACTTTAATCTCCAGGCTGATGTTTATAAGAATTTATAGGGAAACAATGTTCTAACAACTATTACATTGATCTCAAAGTCTTATTCCTAAAACATATTTTTTCATCTTCCCACATACCACAGATTTAACAACAATAAACTCTGTGTGGTTTATACATTGTTCACACAGGAAAATAAAAGTGTGACCAGAACCACTTGGACGTGGTCCTGCTGCTGGAACAGCACACTCAGCTGCTTCTCCCTGGGAGAGGCCTCTGTCCAGCAATCCCTGCACCACTGCATTCACAAAGTGATTCAACTTCATCTTAAGTCACCAGTGTGAAACTACAAAGGTCAACGAGCACTAGATATTTTCATATGGGCTAATTCACTCAGAGTCAAATTTGAAATCCTGATTCATTTTAAAATAGATGCTCAAAAGCATAAGGGCAGGTGTCCCACCCAGTGTCCTTTCCTTAGGGACTAGAAAGCGATCCGTTTACTCTAGCATCCCTCAGTACAGCCTCAAGTTCTCCAAAGTCCCAATGCCCTTGCAATCTGAACACACAAGCAGAAAACCGATGAGACCCAAATGAAGTGTAAGGCGTGCCAAGGCATCAGTCTGACGCTCAGGGCTGATCTCAGTGATACGGTGTGGCTGTGTTCACACTGGGGACAGGCGAGGGAAGGATCTACACAAAGAACTCTATTGCCTTCTCCACTCTCCGGTATCTAGTAAGTTTCAAAATCAAAGGTAACTGTAGACTAACAGTGACAACTTTAGTCTTTTTATGTCTAAAAAAAAGTTAGAAGGACCTGGGAGTTAAATTATCCTTGGCTCTAATGGGGTTAAAGGATAAGTCTTTGGTGTTTTTTTTTTTTTTTTAAAGAGAAACACAAATATTCAGAAAATATGCATTAAATATGCAGCATGCTATTAGTTAATCTAAGTCACCAGAGGAAAGCTTAGCCTGTGTGGACCTTGTTGGACTTCGCACCAATGCTTCATCTTGTTGAGAACATCAAGTACTCAGCACTACGGGGAACTCAGTCAGGATCTCTTCATGAAGTGAGTGTAGACAGCCTGCTATAAAGTGGGTTCTAGACCTTAAATATTCACTACGCATCTACTAAGAAAACTGGTGGGCCGCTCCTGATCCCTCGGGGCAGGTCGTTAAACCACATCTCACTTCTGCATCTTTTTGTCAAATACTGTTATAATACACAGTAATAGCAACACCAGAAGAACCTGTGACAATATTTGGGAGGGGGGTGCATCCAAACCCCTTTGCTTGACCTTTATAAAATGAGCTGGCTGCATTTGGAGCTGGGTAGTACTGCGGGCCAAAGAGGCCTCAGTGAGGGAACAGGCAGAGCCAGGCTTACATCCTGCCAGGAACAAGCAACTGAGCCTCAAGAAGAAAGGATTCTATTACGTCCTGATTTCTCATCTCTGAAAGAGCGGGCTGCACGACAAGATCTCTCTGTGCTTTCCAGCTTGAACACAATATAAACCTAATTCTTAGGATTCCATGGCTCCTCTTTGGTCCAAGTCCATACTTAATCAGGAATAAAGACTACAGAAAGGAAGGAAGGGCTGTTGTTCTTTTACTCTTCTGTCTGCTTTCAGGTCGTCGTTGCATCGACATTAGCAATGCCAATGGTGGAACTGTCACCTGTCTAAAGCAGCATCCTCACATTACATTCCCACAGCATTAAAGGAACATAGTTGTATTTTTTAAAATGACCCTAACTTTATTTTAAATTTGGTCCAGGGTGGGGCAGAATTCACTATAATCTTTACATTTGGATAGGAATAAAACAGAAGCAAACTTGGTGCTAGACCTTTCCAAGCACCTTGTTGGTAAGCTGGACATAACATGTACTAAGGCTCGCTGCTTAAGGTGTTAAAATGATCACCGAGGCACTGATATGGTCTGAGGACAGTGCTGGCAGCGGCGTTAACATTCAGTGAATGTCATACTTTCCATTCCACCTGTTCTTAGGTCTAGTCCTCATCGGTACCCATTCCACAGGTGTTGTCACCTCCATGTTACTGAGGAGGAAATGGGGACACTAAGTGACTAAAAAATCTGCCATAACTCACATGTTAACTACCGATGGAAGCCAGGATTCTGACCTTTCCACTAAGGGTATTGAATAAGTAGCTTTGGCTTCGTATGTTGTACACTGCTTGACAAACAGGATTTAAGACCCATGTCCCAGGGAAGCACAACAGCTCTCCTTACAAGACTAGCCTGCCCTAGGAAGCAACAGGCAAAAAAGGCGTTTTGGATTGGCGCTTTTTACTGTATCTGGAATCAATCACTAAGTACCATAAACTTAACTGATTTTAGGAGACTGTTTCTCAGGCCCATACAGTAACTGCCCTGCTGAGCCTACTCCCCACCAGATGGACAGGTGCTGAGACAGACTTCCTGCGCTGCTAATGAACCACTCCTTGTTAAAAGTACCATCACATGACAGTTAAGAATGCAAGCAGGACTGTGCACTGACCCACCCCTGTTCCTCTGCCATCGCGTCTAACCTACCGTGCCTCTCACAACTACAGTGAGGAGAAGGGCTGGTCTGGTTTGTTGCATAAACTGAGGATACAGGAACAGAACTCCAGGCTCCTCTATCTCTTCTGCTCAGCAGTGTTCTGCATGTGGGTCATGTGAGAACAGAGCCTGTAACAGGCATCCTGGCCTCCCCCAGTAACATCGGCAAACATTCTCTACTCTTCCTGGTAGAGGACTTTAAGAAGCAATGAGGTCACGGTGTCACAGAAGTGAGAGGAGCCAGGCAGGTCTAGGGGAATCTTCCACAGCACTAAGAACATAGCCAGAGGTTCACTTTGGAATCTGGAAAAGCCTGTCATGGAAATAATTATAGTTCTAGTCTTTTGAACAAAATGAAGCAAAAGAAAGAGGCCAGAAGCACAAAACACTAAAAACAAATAAACAAAACATTAAGAAAAAAATTCTCGGGGGAGAGATGCTCCTGACTGAATTCTTTTAAGCCCAAGAGAAAGGGGCAGCAGCTTGTGTATTTAGAGGCAGCTTCCTCAATGAAACCACACCCAGAATTCCCAAGTCACATGCGGATGACACTGTTACAGAAGTACCATGATAGGTCACGTGTGAAAAGATTCTGTCTTCTAAGCAAGAATCATGAATCACTGCAAGGCGCGAGTCAATTTTATGGTTAGGTGATGGAACCACTATTGTTTTTCAAAAGGGAAATGAACAGTGTACCTGAGATAGCTTCCAAAATAAGCAACAATGTTTGGGTGTTTGCAGTCTTTCATCATAATGATTTCTTGCTGTACAACCGCAAAGTCTTCTCCTAGGACACAAAGCAAGCATGTTGGACAGTCAATAGGTAAAATGTTCATTTACTTTAAAGCACGTGAAAGTAATTATACTTACAATTAACTATGACACAGCTAATGAATCTTATATCCAGCACAACCAATGCCTTAATGGCATTACTTTTAACAACCATTTCAGCCCCGGCTTGAGGAGCACTGTACCTCGGTGAGAAAGAAGTACAGATGCAACTTCTGAGCCCTGAGTCTGTTCTCACAAAGCACTGGACAAATTACTTAGCTCTGTCCTAATTTCCTGCTCAGTAAAATAACCTCACAGGAATGAATGAGTTACTACCTTCAAAATGGCCGGCAGGGTAATTTCCATATGAACATTTCCTGCTAATACAGCACACCTTAGGGCATTGTTATAGGAAATACACATTACAAAAACGGTCCTCACTAGGAATACCCATTGCTTCCCTCTGTTACTAAACAACATTTGGCTGGTTGTGGTGGCACACACCTGTGTATAGGCTGGAAAGGAAGAGGCAAGAGAATCATTAAATAACGCTGAATAAAAATTCAACATAAAGACGTGATCCTTTTTAAAGTTAGAGAAAGACCATTGGCCAGCCAGTGTGTGAGCTCTGCAGCGCTGGAAGGCCCACACAGCGTGAGTTAAGGTGAGTCCTGTACGTAAGCATCTCCACTTGGCCTTTCCCAACGGCGTCAGGCTAGGAAACATTCCATCTATACCCGGCCAGGCTATTGGTCAGTCATCCGCCCTACCCCCTTCTTGGCCAAATTCTTCAAAATAAAACCTGGCAACCTTAGGGTGCCATCACAGGGTGGGATGTTCAAAGAGTAACCTGTCAGGGAGACACAGAAGTGCAGCGAGGGGTTGTGAACCAGAGACACAGTAGAAAGGAACAAAGGGGAGTGAGTGCTCACCATGAAGCCAAAGCAACTCAATTTGTAGTATTACAACCACAGACAGCTCAATTAGTGACGCATGTAGCTGTCAGAGTAAGAAGTCCTGACATTTCCGGCTGTGGCGTCTTCCTATTGTAAATGCAGCTGAGACCTGAAGTGGCCTAGTCAGGAACCATGCCAACCCCGACTCAACTGCACCCCACCGGAGTCCTAATTACAATGGGAGAAGTAGTGGGGAAGACAGAGTTCTCAAGACCTTAATTTAGCTTGTGTGTGCAAAACCACAAGTCCCTGGAAGGAGGAGAGGGAAGTCTCAAAACTACACACGACTGAGTCTCCTTAAGTTCCCTTCACACTCTATGGGATCCCAAGAGGAAACTGAAATAGTCATCATAAGACTATGGGACTGGAACCGAGATCCATGGATACGTGAAATACTTTGCAGGATCTGTCCACTGCTTTTTCACCTGTCCTAGAATATTACTGACTGCAGTCAAATGCAAGAGCTATACATGGTCAAGGTTGAGCTAGTCAGCAGAGCATGTGACTTTTAGTAGCTGAAGCTCTTTTTCTGGGGTAGCCTAAGAGTCATTAGTGGTCATCACAGAAGAATGCTGATCTGTACAGGGATGGTACTTGTGGAATAACTGAAGGACAAGTGAGCCTTACCTCCTCTGCTAAGATGCACATATACCTGTGTAAGACCAGGTCTCCTGGATCATAGAGCCACCTTAGCAAGGCCTTCTCTTCTCTACTAACTATAACAAGCTTCCTGTGCAGTCATCTCCACATACATCACACCTGCTTCCATTTTCACCAGGACACAGTCCTCTAGGACAGGACCAGGCCTAACTCATTTCCATGTCCTCAGCATCTGACCCCTGAGTGCATATGACCCTCATATCAGTTGAACACCAGCACCAGGGTTAGGTTTTAGTAACAACTGCCATGGCTTCTACACTGAGCCATTTACTCTTCCTTTTCTATCAGTGGCTTTAAGCTTTCAGCAATGTTTCCTAGGAAGTACTATTGATCCAACCATAGATTTCCTCTCCTCCAAGTCAACCTCCAAGTCAATTGTGAGCAACAAGTTAACTCCTACATTTCAAAATCCCAAAAAAGCGTCCATACATTCACTTTCTAGAGGTAACTGGAGTGAGTAAATTTAGGTAGGAAGAAAGGAAATACAGATTAATACATTAGTAACCCAAAGGAGTTGAGTAGCTGACTCAGAAGGCTTTCCTCAGTTTGTATGAAAGTCCAAAGATACAAGAACAAGGAGAAATTCCTAATGCACTTAGCTGTGGCACCAAAGAGTACATAGTTAAATCAGATAGCCTTCTAAAACGCTTTCAATTCTACACTAGTTTTGAATAACATTTTTAGCTATTAATTGAATTTACATTCAGAAGGTGCACCCCTCCCCAAAACCTCTGAGATAAACAGGCAAGTCGACAAGTAGAGTATATATGAATGAATTGAGGATTAGGGGAAAAGCGGCTGGAGAGATGGCTTAGTGGTTAAGAGCACTGACTGCTCTTCCAAAGGTCCTGAGTTCAATTCCCAGCAACCACATGGTGGCTCACCATCATGTAATGAGATCTCATCTGTAATCTCATCTGTAATGAGATCTGACACCCTCTGCTGGTGTGTCTGAAGACAGCTACAATGTACTTATTTATAGTAATAAATAAATCTTTAAAAAAAGAATTAGGAGAAAAAAGGTCATGTGAGGTTCTCAGAATACAGTATGCCTGAAGTAGTCAATAAATGTTAACTATAGTTAACAGATGAAAATTCAGTGATAGTCCCTGGGGATTTTTGTCCCAGAAACTGGTGAATGTTACATGACAAAAGGGCTTGCAGGTATGATACAAGCAATGACCCTAAGATGGAAGAGCATCCTGACCATTCAGGTGAGTCACACTGGAGACAACATGACACCTGCAGCAGGGCACCACACCACAGGATCTGGAGTGGAGCGAGGGGTCAAGAGTTTGGGATGTTGCTCCAGAAGCTGGAAAAGGCAAGAAAGCAGATTTGCCTTTAGAAAATCAGGACTGACATACAAACCATGGGACAGCTAGGGGGGAAAAAAACCACACACATCTAATCAAAGGCCCTTTCACAGGGATGCCAACGTTACACAAGAGGGAAATGACAGTCTTTACAGCAAATGGTTCTGAGAGAACTGGATATCCACATGCCAAAAATGAAACAGCACTCTGCATGGATAGAGACAAAAATGACTCAGAAAAGGCTTAAAACTTAAATGCAAGACCAGAAACTATCAAGTTCCTCTGACAAACAAGGAAAAACATTTGTAACACTGGTCTTAGCAAATGATATCAGGAACAAGACCCAAAACACAAACAACAACAACAACAACAACAACCAGTGAGAGTAGGTCACATCCAACCTCTGTGTGAAACAGAGACAGAAAGGGCTTCCTAGACTGTGGAGGCAAACACTGGCAGACAATCCAGCTGCTAAGAGGAAAAGATCTGTAGTCTACCCGCCTGGTAAGGGGTTACTGTCTAAAATACAAGAAGCAAACAAACAACTCCATTAAAACTGAATCAAGAGTGAAGGGGTCATGTTATCTTCATATGATGTACAGAAGTCAAACATTTTATGTGATCTAAAAATACATACAATTTTCACTTATCATTTTTTAATGTTTGAAATTACAAATAAGCTAAGAATATCAAGAAATTGGACCCCTTGGGCATGGTTGATAAACATATGAAACTGTACAGCTGCTATGGGGTAAGGGGAGCCCACAAGAGAAGATACTCGGACGTAGTTTATAGTCAACTGAAAGCCTTCATTCCAGCTGGGTGGGCGACACTCAGGTATTTGGGTGTTTGGTATTAGTCTCTATGTACTTGGTCCCCATTTTAAGAGCTATAGCTTGGATGAAAAAGCATCCTGGTAGTTGGGAACCAAGGAATACCATAAAGTCACATCAAACAACAAACCTCACACAAGGCTTGCTGGCTACCTGTGCTCCATTTAAGCAGCAGAAGAGAACTAGGCAGAACACAGGGTTTATATCAGGCTTCTTTGTTGGGGGTGGGGGTGGGTGGAACTTTCCAGTGTGGTTTGGGATTAGAGGGATTATGTTGGCCTGATGTTGAGGCCAATTTGGGGATTGGTGGGATTTTTTCCTGTAGGGTGGGACTTGGCTACTCTCATGCCTTGGGGCTGGGAACAGCAGTTAAAGCTGTTAGGGAGGTCTGGGGGTTTTGGGGGAGACACACACACACACAGCTATGTGTGCGCCTTGATAGTTTAAAAGGTTTACAGTTCATAAAGTATACAAAGTTTACAAGGGGAGTGCCTGCCCACCACAGGGAATGTTTTCCTCACCAGGGAGTATCTGGCCACTTAAGCTGGCATGAAAAGCTATCAGTCTTGGCTGACCTCACCTTACTGCCAATACTAGCCTAAGGGTTGATTCTTACTCTGACTGGGCTAACCATGGACCCTGCATCCCCAACTGCATGGCCAACTACATCACAGAGAATAAACTCAGTTAAGCTACTGGTCCCCTATCCCTGCTAGAACATGACTCAGTGCTATAGAACCAATGGGGAATGTGACAGGGCAAGACAGTGCAGAGGCTCCTGCACAGAGAATTACCAAGCTCTCTAGGAACTGGAGGTCAAGATGCCCCAGCTGAGGTAGCTTCTGCTAAACTGCCTGTGCAGAGCCCCCTCCTGCTAACCACTTATCTTAGCCTCTGCAAACTACCAGCTTCTGCGGAGGCCCTCGGAAGCTGCCGAGCGAGATGTCCGGACACGCTTTTTGGCCTTTTTTTTTTTTTTTTTTTTTTTGAGGACCCGAACACCTGAGTGAAGTCCAAGTCACCTGGAATAAAGATTTTCAATTGCTATAAATTGTGTCTGAGGTCATCTCTGGTAGGCTCCCTGCAACACTATGGAAAACAATTCTAAGGTTTCCCCACATTAGATCCATAGGATACTGCAATCCTGCTTTTTAGGAAATACTCAGAAGATAGGGAACATGTTCTGAGTACATGCACAGCCTCCTCTTTACTGCAGTAGCGTTCACAGTAACTACGAGGTAGCAACCATCCTAATATCAGCTGCCAAATAAATGGCGAGGGAGATGCGACACATACACAGCATTACACACACACACACACACACACACACACACACACACACACACACACACAGGTATCATGCAGTCATAAAATAAAAAGGAGACCTTGGTGTGTGCCTTGTTAGTGAAAATTCCTGAAAAGAAGCTCTGTCTGGATGTGAATGAAAAACTACTGGAAGGAGTCTGTGCGCAGAGACTGATGGACCAAATGGCCATTCAGTCCTGTGGAGAGATTGGAATTTTATAGGATTAGAGGATAATTCCCTTATCTTGGCCTAGTTTTGGAACATCACTCCATATTCTATATCAGAACTAACATCCTGTGGTAATAAATACCTTTCAGAATCTACCAACTTAGCAGACCACTAGCTTCTGCCAAAAAGCCAGGAATGTCATCAGATAGACCTATAGAATAGATATGATCTTAGACCTATAGAATAGATATGATCTTAGACCTATAGAATAGATAGGATCTTAGACCTATAGAATAGATATGATCTTAGACCTATAGAATAGATATGATCTTAGACCTATAGAATAGATAGCATTTTAGACCTATAAAAGAGTAGATAGCCTCTTAAACCTATAGAATAGATAGCATCTTAGACCTATAGAATTGCTCCCGATCCTGTTGTAACCTCCTCTTTGGTGTACTCACCAATGCTAAAATATTTTAAACTTGTCTTGATTTATGAATTTCTTTGTTCTATAAAACTGCTTCCATGTTGGAAACTGGGGTAACCTCCATTTGTGTTCCTGAGCCATGGTCACTACAAATGGCTCCAGAATAAACTATCATCTAATCCTTTTAAGATGAGAACTGTGTTTTATGTCAATGGCTCCAACATGACTGGAACTGAAGGCTAATATGCTAAAGGCAAAGCTAGTGACACAAAGAAAAATTCTACATAATTCTAACGTACATATGGAATTTAACATAGACAATCTAATAGAAAACAGAATAGTTACTACTGAAGACTACAGGAGGGGGTGGGATGGAGAATGGCTGTTCAGAGAGTACAAACTTCAATCATACAAGATCACAAACTCTGTTGTATAATATTCTTCTTATAGCAACAATTTTATGCCTAAAGTTGTTAAGAGGGCAGGCATCAGGCTATATATTATACTAAGAGAGGGTCCTACGGACTCACAAGTTTAAACATGGACTGTAGAGAACAAACAAGGTTTTTTTGTTTATTTTTTTCCCCCAAAGTTGTCACATTAAAAAATAAAGGGCTGCAGGAGAGATGGCTCTGTGGTTAAGAGCACTGATTGTTCTTCCAGAGATCCTGAGTTCAATTCCCAGAAACCACATGGTGGCTCACAACCATCTGTATTGAGATCTGATGCCCTCTTCTGGTGGGTCTCAAGACAGCTACAGTGTACTCATACATATAAAATAAATCTTTAAAAGAAAATAAGGTGCTAATAAGTAATGATCCACTGATCAGAAGTGGAAGAGGAACCCCCTGAGTTACTTTACTTCTAAGCATCAGGGGGAAATACCTCATCTGTCCAGTACTGTCTGCCTGGAGTTTATAACATGGTCTAAGACAGTAGAGTTGCTAGGCAACAGCACATCCTTTGAATAGTGTTATCATAAATGATGTCATGACAACTCTACTTATAATGACAATAAACTCAAGGCAGTGCAGGGCAAACAAGTGGTGGCCAGGGATCTACTCAAGTACACAGGTGGCAAGTAGGTCCTTTCCCTAAAGACTTGTCCCTCTATGATGAAACATAAGGACGCAGAGTGCCTCACAACCTGTAGAGATAGAGAACTAAATGACAGGGAAGAAATGCTCATAAAATACCACTGTGGAAAAATAAGTAGATGAGGTCTTACCAGAATCCTATCACTTTCAAGTACTGTACCACAGTTTAATGAGTGCTGCTCTCACAGGAAAATTAAAAAAAAAAAAAAAAAATCTAACCCCTCCCCCATTAATGTCTCGACTCATCACTGTCAGTATCTTTCACTGTGTTGGAAAGGGATAAATGTTCTCATTTTGGAGACTTTCCCCTATAGCTGATAGCTAATCATGTATCTGTCTGTACTTAATCCTACTACAGTAATTGGTGCTATAGATGACAAGTAGTTATACGCAATTTTAGAGATTGACTTTAAGTCGCTAAAGAAGGAAGACTCAGAAGGCCTGTAGCAGAAAGAACACCCCTTATCAGGTTCTGAGCATAAGGCCCAAGTGTACGAGCACTGAGCTCTACGCCGCTCGCCAGCCTCAATGGAAGCAGTTATCTTGACCCATCTTTACATTTGTTCAAACTGGGTCTCAAGAGTTGGCAGTGTTCTAGCCTAAGCAAATCTAAGAGCAAAGAAACAGACCTTTAATCTCACAGAACTGGGCTCACTGACGCACTCACTGCCAACGAGGGAAAGTGGAGGAACAGTAAGACTAGCTCAGCAAGTGCAGCACAAAACCGTTATTACAGGATAACACTGTTTGGACAAAAGTGGAGCTGAGGTGAAGTCCAAACAAAGCAGTGTTTTGACAAGCTTAGAACAAAGCCACGCACTGGGCTGCAAACCAAAGGCAAGGTCCTCTCTTTTGGATCATGAAGTTACAACAGACATGGCTGCTGTGTCATCAAGCACCATGGTACTTTTAAGGTTCATTTCAATCTGCGTGTGTTCTATGGTTTGTTCCTGATGTCTGCGGAGGCCAAGACGTCTAAGCCATCGTCCCTTGGGAACTACAACTGTAGATGACTATGGGCAAGTTAGTGGGATCTGGTAAGTGAAGCCCAGTCCTCTGTAACAACCGCTGACCCCAGAGAATGTTAGAGAGCCCCAGCCGTGGAACTGGACTTCTAGGATTCAAAATCCTAACTCTTCATTAATTAGCCAAAGTACTTCAGTTTCTGTAACAATAAGAAATAGAGATAACAACATAACGATTAAATGAGTCAACGCATGTACTTCGCTTAGTACAGTGGCTGGCACAGATTAAGTTTAAATAAATGTTATGAATGCCATGGCTTACACTAACCCATCTCTGTCTTCCATGCTTATCTCTATACCTTCCTCACTAACTTGATTTATCTAGCAAGTATTTATTGAGTGCCTAGGAGACACTGGGAATCCCGTGAAAACCAAGGTCATCCTCATAGTAATGACAGTCTAGTGAAACCTGCGGCACCACACTCTTTATTTTTTTATTTTTAATTTTTTTAAAAATAAGTATCTTTCTTTGTCCTTTTTAAAAAAGATTTCTTTTTGTTATTTATATGAGTACACTACAGTCTTCAGACACACCAGAAGAGGGCATCGGATCTCATTACAGGTGGTTGTGAGCCACCATGTGGTTGCTGGAATTTCAACTCAGGACCTTTGGAAGAGCAGTCAGTGCTCTTAACCGCTGAGCCATCTCTCTAGCCCCCATACTCTTCTTTTTAATGTGAAAGGGTTTTAATGCTAAGAATATGGACTTATTATGCTCCTCAATGACATGCGACAAGACAGTGCATGCTTTTGGGACAATATCATGTTTTGTTATCGAAAACTCCAATACTAACCAGAAAGAGTATTAATCCAACACTCAGTATTTGTAGCATTTTTAAAATTCTTGGCATTTATAGTTGGCATAATATATTCATATGTCTTGCTTTCATATTCTTCTGATCCACACGTGTGCAACAAAAACAGCCGTTATCAAACAAATAACGGCTAAGGGCTGATCTTTGCAATTCAGCGCTTTTAGCTCTAAAACCAGGAAAATCTTAAGCAAAAGCCAATGAAACTGTCACCAATTTACAGCAGATGGCGTTATAGAAACAACTCGCTACATACAGGGAAAATAAAGGTCAACCAAACTCTCCAACTTCTTAGGAACTCACCGTACAAACCCCAAAACTCCATTGCACACCCAGCCATGTGTCCAAGGCCAGACTGCAGGCCCAGCTCAGTGCTTGGCATTTTGTCACTTACCACTCAGAGAGAAAGCACCTTTCTCTCTCTGACCAGTGTGTGCATGCGTGTGTGCATGTGTGTGTGTGCTCATTGGAGGTGGGAAGAGTATTAGCATAGACATACATAAATGTACACACACACGCAGCACAACACAATGACATTTAGAGCTAAGTTCTCCACACTTGTATGTGAGGAACAGCTACATACTAAACTTATGTATTTATTTCCACATCTGATTTTCTACTGGCCACATATCAGTGTCAGATAGTATACATACATATCCATAGAAATTCATACAGATATCCATATATACAGCCATGTATGTAGGGGGAGAGAGAAACAAAAAACCCCAATTCTCATTCTCCATACTGTTTCACATGTTCATCTCTGTCACTGGATATCCAACACATACTGCAGTTCTCATTCTGGGCTGGTAACTACATCTTATGGGTTCAAAAAGAAACAGCCCCACTTTGACCAGAACTCACTTCTTCTTCAGTTACCCCAACCTAGACGCATAAGCATCATACTCTCTGCACTTCTTGCTATGGCTGTGTACCCTACAAGAATCCACCATAATTTACAAGTCCCTCTAGCGAAGGGTCTTGCCTGCTCCTTTTCATAGGAGGCCTTGAGAGAAGACTTTACTGCCCCTCATTTCCCCTCATTCTCTCACACAGCTCCTCCCACCCACTGAACCTCCCTGAACAGATAGATGTTCAGCCTGCAGTGCACTGCGATGCACATACCTCTTAGCAGTACTCACTGTGATGCACACGCCTCCCACAGTACTCACTGTGATGCACACACCTCCCACAGTTCTCACTGTGATGCACACACCTCCCACAGTTCTCACTGTGATGCACACACCTCCCACAGTACTCACTGTGATGAACACACCTCCCACAGTTCTCACTGTGATGCACACGCCTCCCACAGTACTCACTGTGATGCACACACCTCCCACAGTTCTCACTGTGATGCACACACCTCCCACAGTTCTCACTGTGATGCACACACCTCCCACAGTACTCACTGTGATGAACACACCTCCCACAGTTCTCACTGTGATGCACACACCTCCCACAGTTCTCACTGTGATGCACACACCTCCCACAGTTCTCACTGTGATGCACACACCTCCCACAGTACTCACTGTGATGCACACACCTCCCACAGTACTCACTGTGATGCACACACCTCCCACAGTACTCACTGTGATGCACACACCTCCCACAGTATTCATTATGATGCACACACCTCCCACAGTACTCACTGTGATGCACACGCCTCCCACAGTACTCACTGTGATGCACACGCCTCCCACAGTACTCACTGTGATGCACACACCTCCCACAGTACTCACTGTGATGCACACACCTCCCACAGTATTCATTATGATGCACACACCTCCCACAGTACTCACTGTGATGCACACGCCTCCCACAGTACTCACTGTGATGCACACACCTCCCACAGTACTCACTGTGATGCACACACCTCCCACAGTACTCACTGTGATGCACACACCTCCCACAGTACTCACTGTGATGCACACACTTCCCACAGTTCTCACTGTGATGCACACACCTCCCACAGTTCTCACTGTGATGCACACACCTCCCACAGTTCTCACTGTGATGCACACACTTCCCACAGTTCTCACTGTGATGCACACACCTCCCACAGTTCTCACTGTGATGCACACACCTCTTAGCATCATGCCGGTTTTCATCCCCACATTCCTCCAAGACTTTTTCCTGGGGTCTGACAGAATATTTCCACGTTGTATAGTAGCTGGATGACTTTGGTGCTCATGCTCAAGCTTTCTTTGCTGAGTTCTCCTTCTCTAGTAGACCTCTAACATTAGAATTTAACCTCCGGCTCCAACGTCAGCCCTTTCTCCTCTATCATTATCTTCTTCCTGGGTAACATTATCATTCATATCTTGCTTTAAGAACTAGTTATATCCTAAGGATCTTGAAACTGCACCACTAGCCTGATTTCTGGAACTGCAGATGCATGGCCACTGTTTAGTCAACACAGGCATGCTCAGACATGCAAAACATACACTGTCAATCCCAGTTATTGGCTCTACAATCTGGTTCCCCAGGTAGACTGCCCTCTAAAAGATAAATAGGGTCCTCTTTATCACAGTCCTTGGGACATCTATGATCCAGTCCTAATTTGGAAGCTCATTTCATTCCAATGGGAATTGGTTCACACTGATGGAGTCATGGCAGCTGTCCCTACTCTTCATTTTGGTGCCTGTTCTTACTTCAGAGCACTGGCCTTGCTTGCGACTACCTGGCATGGTCTTCCCCAAGAGTATCCTGTGACTGTTACCATTCAAATCTCAAGCCAGTGTCATCAGCTTTGAGCAGTCTCCTGACACTGTGATACTGGCTGAAGTAGTCCTCAATCACTTTCAACCGTGACATCTCACTTTGGCTCATGAAACGAGCTTACTTATTTATACATTCCATAGTTTCTGTCAGTGTTAATAAAATCTAAGCTTCTCAAGGGTCAGGCTCATTTGCCTCAGCTACTATGTCTGGCATTGGCTAGACAATAAACAGGTACTAATCAAATGATTGACAGCAATGATTTTTCACAGAATACAAAGCCAAAAGGTAGAATAAATAGCCAACCACTAGCCCCAAAGGAATGGTAATTACCAATAGGAGAACAATTTTAGCTCAGTAATAAATATACTATGATTTTCACAAAGGCTTAAGAAAAAGAAATCGTGGGCTTAGAGTGGTTAAGAACACTAACTGCTCTTCCAGAAGTCCTGCCTTCAATTCCCAGGAACCAAATGGTGGCTCTCAACCATCTATAATGGGAACCGATGCCCTCTTCTGGTATGTCTGAAGACAGCTTCAGTGTACATAAACAAGCAAACAAATAAAATTCTTTTTTAAAAAAGGAAAAAGAAATCCTGAAAACATTAAGGTCAACCTTTCTGACTATGATATCCCTAATATACATGTTCCTAATAAGACTGCCATCAGTCAGTTCTAAAACTGGTGACAAAACAGAGTGTGTCCTTGTAGCCAGGTGTGGTGTGCAGGCCTTTAATGCCAGCATTCAGGTGCCACAAGCAGGCAGAGCTCTATGCGTTCCAGGCCAGCCTGCTCTACATATCGAGACCTTGTCTTAGACAAGAAAACAAACACACCCTCCCTCAAACAAAACAACAAAAACAATAAACCCCACAAAAACAAACAAGCAGACAAAATCCCTAGTGGCTCGTTAAGGACTAGAGAGCCAGCCCTGTGTTACTACTGAGCACCTGCTGCTCTTTAGGGGACTTGGGGACTGATAAGCTGCTACCAATCACTTGTAACTCCAATTTCAGGCACTCCAAAGACATATATGTGGATAAAGCATCCATACACATGAAATATTTTAAAAAAAAGAAAAAGAAAGAAAAGATAGCAGTTTAGAAATAGAAACATAGAAAAATACTCATGATACATTATCATATCCATAAAAATATACATGTTTGGTATCTGTGATAGGCATGGCCACTTCAAGCCTGAGAACATAGTCAGCAATGGAGCCAGGCTGAGGACCAGTGGCAGAACTCTTACTTAGCAATGAACAAGGCCCGTGGCCTGATTCCCAGAACTGCAGTAAAAAGAAACATGGATGTACAGGGAAAATACCAGAAATCGTCATCTTTTCTCACAGAACTTATTCCTGCTGCTGAGTGTGATGCTGTCTTTCCCCCTACCCAACCTGACGCTTGCAGTAGAGAGATTACTGACAGTACTGAGCACCCTTGTGAGCCACTTCTGCAAGCACTACAGAGATCTCAGAACTGTGCCCATTACATGCATCATGCTAACAGTCAGCTGACCTGTAGAGAGAATACCCATGTATTGTATGGATGCATAACCTGTCAATTAAAAAGCCTATGGCCTACAGGAAAGGGTAGACTAGAAAGTGGGACATCTGGGAGGCAGGCAGGCAGAAAGACTTCCGGGATAGAGGCAGGCAGGAGGCGTTACTGGGACAGATGTAAAGACACAGAAGCATAGTGCCTGAGCTGAGGACAGGTAACCAGCCGTGTGGCACAATGTGGATTAATAATCGGGTTATCTTAAATTATTAGCTAGTCAGGGGGAAAGCCTAGTTATATATATGGCCTAGGTATTTGTGGATATATTTTGAGTCTGAGTTGCTATCCAGGGAACTTGGGGCTAGGAGGAAAACAGCACATTACGCTGGGTCTTGCCTACCTTTGACCTTTGACCAGCCTCTCACAATCTGCTTAGTGCACTGTAAACATAATCACGTGTATGTATGAGTGTGTCTATGTAAATATCAAAAAATCTAGAGAAAATAAAGTTGACAATGGATTTACAAGTCAAAATGATGAATGGCTTTAATTTCTACCTCTGCTTTAATTCTATTTTCCTACTTTCATTACAATGATCAAAATGGGTTTTGCAATTTAAGTCCAAAAAAAGGACAGACTTATAGTTAAGCAAAAATCAAAACAAAACACTTGAGAAAAGGAAATATAAATTAAAGTCATGTGAACAAGATTAGAAGTCACAGTGAGACACTTTCAACTGACCTCACGTGTAAACAATTTTGCCAAGGTATCTCAAGTTTTCACTTAGCTTTAGTTTCAAAACGGTTACCAGCTATTAAAAAAGAAAAAAGGAAATAACTAAATCAAAGTACAAATTCTTAAAGTCTATATCCCATTCATTGCATTTGACTGGTGCAGAGTTAACTTTTATTTTTACAAAGGAGATCGACCACCAGAATTCTGAAAAGGCGTGCGTACTACACCGCCCAAGAAGACAGACCCTTTCCACACCAAGCAAAGCCCGATTCTTCAGCTTTCACAGCTAAGAATTCACAACATGGTATTTAACACAGAGGGGCAAACCAGCACAGTGCATCCTGATGACAAATTATAGGACAGATTATCTAGCTTATTAAAAAAAAACTGCAGAAAAAAAAAAGACAAAAGGAAAGAGACACAGACATAAATGACAGTTAAGACATATCAACTATTTCCAATATGGGGACTTTATTAGTAAGAAACTTATTAATATTGTTAGTTGTCTCTTGGTTATATATTGAGCACTTTAAAGAAATTTCATATGTGATATACACATGCCTGTGTGTATCCAAGTGCAAGCCCATGCATATATACAGAGGCCAGAGGAGGGCATTGCCTTTTCTGGTTTTTACTCTTGGCCTTATTCCCTCGAGACAGGGTCTCTCAGTGGACAAGGTTGTGAAGAGCAGGCAGCCCCAGGGACCCTTCCATCTCTGCACTCCACAGCAGCGGGTCACAGGCCAGGGTCACGATGACTCCAGAATAGGGGCACTATGAATACTGACACTCGTGTGCAAGCTGTGGGGCTAGACATGACAGCGTGACTGCCGAGTCACTGTGGCAAATCTACAGGCACTTTTAAAGAAAGAACTAGAGCAGACACAATGGCACAAGTCTTTAACCCCAGTACCTTGGAGGCAGAGGCAGGCGGATCTCTGAGTTCAAGGGTGGCCTGGTCTACACAGTGAGTTCCAGGACAGCCAGGGCTACATAGTGAGACCCTATCTCCAAAACAAACACAAACAAACCAAGCACAGTAACAAAACCCCACAGAACTCAATGTTTTCCAGAGTGGCAGCACTGTCTCACGCTCCCACCAGAAGTAGACACAAGGGTTTTGTCACTTTTCATTTTTTATTCCCTTTATACACTGACATATTTTTAGAGATGATTTGATGCTTCAGATCTGATTCAACACAAACTGGTGTGGTGTGGTGTGGTGTGTGTGTGTGTGCGCGCTTGGAGGGTAACCAGGAATGGACAGAACAAGGCTGGTCACACTTTGGGAACTTCAGCACAGTGGCAATAGCAACCGTTTCCTTACAGTCCGTACTCAGTGCAGAATGCCAGGCTCTACTCAAGTACTTTACTTTAGACACGCCCTGCTTAACTCCCATAACAAATCTAAAAACGAAGCTACTGTTACTATCCCCTTTAGAGAATAGAAAACAGACCCTTAAACCATAGGGAATGGGACCAAGCCCTGCGCAGCAGGGAAAGAGCTGCTTTCAGAGTCTGTGATTTCAACTGCGCAGCCAAACTCAGAGAGAACACATTCCCCAAGACGGGCGCATAGGGCAAAGGAACGGCCTCCTCGTCTTTCTTTAACTGTGCATCTTCTAATACACAGCAATGTTGAAGACCAATAAATAGTATCACAAGTCACCCACTACACACATCAGAAAACAACTGAGTGGATGACAGTTTTCTAAGTTTCCAGTCTGATTTTTAAGGAGATTTTAAGATACACTGAGTAGATTCTGTGCCAGGACTTTAGCTCAGAGCTGAGAAAATGTTTTATTAAAATGTGGAAATATGAAAGAGCAGGCTCATCCCCTCCGAGCTGTAGAAGTCTGTGAAGACAGGCAGCCTATGTGGGAGAACGGCGTTAAGTCCCGGTGACTTTGGACTCCTGGCCAGATCACCAAGTAACTTCTACTCACTGAGGAAAAATAAAAGGTCTGGTGAACGTGCCAGATCCTCCACTCTTGTCCAGATTTCACCAACATCAAACATTGGTCTTACAAACTGAATAGCAGAGAAGCAAACAGTTCCTACTGGTGGTATTGGAAGGAAATTACAGTATAGGGAATCAGTAACTGCATCTAACTGAAAATGTGTTCTGTGCTCATGGTATTTTCCTGTGGTTTACACAAGCAAGCAACACATCCTCCAAGTTTCATCTCAATGGTACTTCTAAGGAATTTACCAATGAGCTAAGTCAAGGGTAGGGCAACTCTAACAGAAGGTGGTCTGGTTTTTTGCAGCGCAGAATGTTACTTTATATTTCAGCCTGAAGCATCTAGAATATTATTGGTCATTCAGAGAAAAGATGGCCCATCCCTAAAAAAAAAAAAAAACAAAAAAGTCTCTGAATAGATTTCTGTTCCCTCTGAAGCTAAAACCTAAAGTACTGGGGGTTGCATCTACCCATCAGCATGATGGCTTGCTTACTGTAGCAAGGAGAGAGCGAGGCGGTTCTGAGGGAGGATATGAGAGAGCAGTAGGCTCAGGAAGATGGAGGTTTTAGGGGAACACAAAGGAGAACAGAGTAGAGCAGACGCGATGACGCACAGCTCTGAGAGGCTTTATAATGGGCTGATCAAGTTGGAAGGACTATTTAGATATTAATGACACACAGGTGCTAAGAGCTGATGAGGTCTGTTGAGAAACTCAGGACACAGGGCAAGAGGACAGGACACAAACACCCAGACTACATACAGCTTCCCAAATGTTAGGCCGGTCTTTCCCAGTGGACCACACTTGCCTCTCATAACAGGGCAATGTCATCTGGAAATAAATAAGCTAGTATAAACTTGCCACAGTTAGTCTGGGGAGTTCTGATGTCACATCCCCTGCGGACCTACTCTCCATCCCAGAGCTACCAACTATTTCTCTAGGAAAACCTGAGCAAAGCCTATGCTGGGCTCAGAGAGGAAGAAGGAAGGAGAGACACTGAGCAAACCAGCGAATGGTAATCAAACATCAAAATAAGCATTAGCCAGGCATGCCTACAATTGCAGGACGTAGGATGCTGGGGTATGAAGATCAATAGTTTAAGATCAACCTGAACTACAAAGACCATTTTTTAAAAATGAACTATAAAAAAATTACTCTATGATATACAATGACTTTCTAGCAATAAAAAAAATCAAATTTCAAATAATTTACCTGGTTCCAATTTTATCACTTTAATTGCTGCTAATTCTCCAGTGTTGACATTCCGTGCCTAAAAGAAGAAGAGGAAAGATCATGAAAAAAAAAAGCTATAATAATAAGCTTATCAGTTTATTGTTTATTTTCAACCATACAGAAATATTTTAACAGTATCTAATTTACATTATAATTAAATTTGTCTGTAAATTAAATCTAATTTACAGACAGCCAGCACCAAGTCCTTCATAATGAATCCCAGCACTAAGTATAAACTTACTGCCACACTAACTGGGCACTGTTCTAAGCGGCTTGATACTCACTTGATTCTTACAGGACCTGTAAGGTAAAAACCAGTACTGTTCCGTGTTGCAAATAAGAAAATGAAGTGAAAAACCTGCTTGATCACACCACTGGCTACGTGGAAGCACTGGGACTCAAAGCCAGGAAGTCTTCTCCAGACTTCCTAGTGAATTCCTTCAAGCATTATACTACAGAGCTCTTCATGCAAAGGCTGGGAAAACTACAGAGTGGATTGGCACTGAAATCTTTAATTAGAGTCTAATTATGAAAGCAGCCCCCTTATGTCACTTCAAATCCACATGATGCCAATAAAAATCAATGTATTCAAAATAAGTCACTCATGAAAAATAAAATTAATTTAAAAATCAATTCATGGAGCTAGGGATGTGGCTCAGTTGGTGGAATACTTGCATGGCAGCCTGAAGCCCTGAGTTCTGCCCCCAACTTGGTAAAACCAGGCATGATGGCACACATCTTTAACCGCAGCACTATAATCCACTGGTAGAGACGGGAGAATCCGAAGCTCAAGATAATTCTCAGTTACTACAGAAATTGAAGGATAGCCTGGGCTATATGACATCTTTAATCTAAAAAAGGGAGGGGTGGACAGAAGAAGCTAGCCAATTCATAAGCTGGGTATGAGGGCATGCCTGCCAATCCTAGCACTTAGGAAGAGTCAGGAGGACTGTTCAAAATCAGAGACCATCTTGAGCTACACAACCCTCCTTTCTGCCTCAAAAATCAATCAGATATTAGACTCTGAGTGTTTACAACTGTTTATCTAAGTAGAAAATATCTATGAACTTGAGTTTTAAAAATGGCAGTAAATCTTTAACAATTTAAGATGCTATAAAACTGGATAAGGATTTTCAAAGTATTTTAGTGTTTACATTTAATTTTTATTTTTATATCAGTCTAAAGGGAAAAACATATGCAATCCCACGATTATAGGAAGATATTATCATATGGCCAGGATTAGATTTAGCTGCAATACCCCCTTAGTAATAGATGGGAAAATCTGACAATTAACATGAGAGTACCAGGGCATTAAGATACCAGCAGAGGGACTGGGGCGGGCTCAAGGGTAAAGCACTTGTTGTGCTGATGTTGAGGGTCAGAATGGAATTCAGCTTCGCAACATTCATGTAAAACCCAGCTCTCTGGAGGCCCAGGCAGGGAGTCCCCACAGCAAGCTGGCTATGGAGACTAGCAGGAACAGCAAGCTCTGGATTCAGTTAGGGACCCTGCCTCAACGTGTAAGATGAGAGCACTGAAGATGCCTCCAGCCGTCAAACTTGGGTCGCTGAACACATCTGCATACATGTCCTCTCAACACCTGCACACACCTGAGTCCCCATACACAAAAGCATGCATATGCAGCATTCACACACCAACAAAGATACTCCTTCCCTCCACTAACACACATAAGCAAACTAGGGAAGTACACAAGAAAGTAGAAAAAAAAGTTAAGCTATCACTAAAAATATCCACTTAAGATTCTCCAAGGGCCGGGAGAAGGTTCCCTTGGTAATGTGCTTGCTGAACAGGCAATAGAGCCTGAGTTTAAGTCCTCGGCAGCCACAGAAAAGCAGGGCACAGATATCGAGTATGGCTACCATGCCTGTAGTCCCAGCATCCGGATGATCTCTGCTCCAGAAAGTATGTTGGCAGTTGATAGGTGACACTGATGCCAACTTCTGACCTCAACACACACAAACATGCACAAACACACATATACATATGCCACACACTATTTTTTTAGAGTCATCGTGGTGGCACAGACCTTTAATCTTAGCACTTCATTTGATGAGAGGGAGAGGCAGGTGTGTCAGTCGAAGCGAGTTCAAGGCTAGCCTGGTTTACAAAGTTAGTTCCAGGTCAGCCAAGGTCACAAAGGGAGACTCTGCCTTAATCTTTTTTTTTTTTTAAATCCAAAAGATTCTTTTTGTGGTATTTGAGTGTGATTCCCACCCCCTGTAAGCCTAAGTTGTTTGAATACTTGCTCCCCAGTTGGTTGGCTGGGAAGGGTTACGGGGAATGACCTTGTTGGAGAGTGTATCATGGGTGCGGGGAGGTTGAGGTTTCAAAGCCTCTGGTCATCTCCAGCGCCCTCAGTGCCTCCTGCTCACGGTCTCTCAGCTGTTTCTACCCCATGCCTTCGCTCCCTCCTCATAAACTCCAACATCTGGAAAAGCCAAACCAATAAACACTTTCTTCTTTAAGTTCCTTAAGTCACAGTGTTTTAACAAAGCAATGGGAAAGTAACTAATATATTCCCTATAGAAAGTTAAAAATTTTTAAAATGCAGGGAAAACTCATTTAAAAATCTTATCTTTAGGGCTGAAGGCAATGGTGAAGTTGTTAAAAGCACCGGATGCTATTCCAGCACCCACATGATGGCTCTCCACCATTCCTATCCCAGCACCCACATGATGGCTCTCCACCATTCCTATCCCAGCACCCACATGACGGCTCTCCACCATTCCTATTCCAGGGGATTCAATGCCCTCTCCTGGCCCCCATGGGCACCAGGCACACACAACACAAACATCCAGGCAAATATACATATAAAAAAGTCTTTTAAAATTCTTCAACTTATAATCTTCATCGCTAACAAATCCTCAAGATGCCCATATGGAGACAACAGAAAACCAATCTGAGTACTGCAAGCCAAAGTTCCTTTCTTTTAAGTGTGACAAACCTCCCAACAGCACTGAATAAATTCTGTTCCTTTCTCCAGGATGAGACATCACATAAACAATGAACCCAGAATGTCGCTGTGGAACATCTGCAAACAGGGACATGGTGACCTGGGGAAACACAGGGCATCTCAAATAAAACAAGATGCTACTCCTGACTCAGTGCATCTTCAAATCAGACCTGTTAAAAAGTCTCACTTGTTTATTGAAAAGAAGTATGGTGACTCCACTGTGTGACATCACAACGTGAAGCTGATTGATCAGAGCTGAAAATTTGCTCCCAGAGGCCACAGGAGGGCACACTCTTTACGGACAAAGTCACAAATGTCTTTTCAAAATGGCTGCTGCACTCAAAATACTTGGCTAAGAGCTGATTTACTCAGAGTTCTCATTAGCCATATTCAGCTGAGAAATCATGACAGTAAACTCCTAGTGAGCAGGTGAAATAAGCCACTAGTCACTATGCTTTCAGAGGGTCTGTCACTACTCTTTGACTTATTAATATAATTCAAAAGGTCGTCAAAAACTTGCTACAAGGTAACAGTTCCAAACCCCAGTCTCTTTGGGATGAATAATTAATTTCCGGTGCTCTCTCTCTCTCCAGAGGCTGAAGCCAGGCGGCTTGAGAGCTCCTCCTCCTCCTGCTTTCTGAAATGCTACTCAGTGTATCTTACTTGGTAATACTGAGGCATTTCACTCTGTGAGGGTGGGGTAGGGGTCCAAAGGAAGTCAGGGGACTTCTATTTCAGAGCCTTTCCTCATCAGAAACCATGGAGTTTTGAACACATTATGATCGTGCGGCACACGGGTGGCTGCAGACATGGGATTTTAGTAACGAGGTATGAGAGTGCAATGCCAATCAAGACTATGTAGCAAAACCCTGCCTTTAAAAAAAAAATCACTTATTTCAGGATTAAGTCAATATTATCTCTAATATTTATTCTGGATTTATCAGTTTTGATTCAGCTCAAGCAATTTAGTTTTCAAATGAGCAAGGTTAACATTCTAAGATTCTAAGCATGTATGAACTTTTAAAAAAAAAACAAAGTCAGTATTGCAATAGAATTTTCATACTTCTTAAAGGCGGACACTGAAGTGGCCTGCCATGAGCATCTACACCTTGTTGTTGACAGCCCTCAGAAGAATCCACATCAGTTTCCCTTTCACTGAGGGCCTCACTGCGGTCACTTCATAGATTAGAGTTAGTGGAGCACCATCACTGCTGAATTTTAGAATATTTCACCATAGCACCAGAACAAAAGCAACCCCCTAAAGCCCACAGCGATCATCCCCACTCTCCCTGGGGTCTTGAGTAGTATGGATGTTTCACTAAATGGAACTGAGCAACACGGGGTCGCTGGTAAGTGCTCCTTCTGCTCAGAATGTTCTTATTCATAAATACTATCACATTGCAGAGAAATACAATCGGGTTTTCTACTCATCGCTGAAGGATATAGAAGGAGGCAGTTAATTCTCAGTGTCAACTCAACTGGCCTTAGGATCCCTGAGGAAACAAGTTTCTGCGCATATCTGTGTTTGCAGAGATTATGAAGTGAGGAAGAAGACCACCGCTGACTGTAGCTGGCATCATCCCATGAGCTGAGGCCCCAGCCCAGACTCAGGGGAGAGGGAAGCCGGCTTAGCAATCCCTGCTGTTCTGAGGCATGCCATGAGGAGTCACAGGTCCACACTTCCAACATGACGGAGCTCCCTTCGCAGCCATTCGCAGCCGTAAGGAATCACGCCCCATCCGACCAGGAGCCAAAATAAAGCTTTCCTCTTCCCCTCAAGGTGCTTCTTTTCAGGTGTTTGCTCAGAGTGACAAGAATAATACGTGTAACACATGGGTTCTTTTTACATTCGTGAGTTATAAATACTACTTACTACTATATATGAAGCCATATAAATGTCTGGGTAAACCTGTTTCTAATTCTCTCAAACATAGACCTTAAATGTACTAAGAAACGCTGGCTGTATAATATTCCAGGCCTATGACTTTGAAGATGGATCACTAGAATGGAAAAGCTGTCTGAAGAGCTGCCAAATTGTTTTCCAAAGCAGCTCTAGTGTCTTGTATTATCGCAACCAACACATACAGCTTCAGTTCCCCACAGCCTTGGAAATCTGTTCCTTTGTGGTTTCCTTTGGCTCTCCCATGGGGATGCCCACCCGCCTCTAGAACCCAATTTTAGGTGTGCGCCATCACTCCTAGCGCATCCACTTAAAATGCCACCAGATGTTTAGACCTTAAGCTGCACACTATGCACGCTTTCTCTCCCATTAGGAGCTCTTCTCATTTCCCCTCCCATCTCACTGGCCTAGCAGGCAAGCACATCAGCTTGGGGCTACACCTTAGTGCCCGTCTTCATCTCCTTGATGCATTAATGTATTTATTTTGATGCAGTCCAACGTGGCTTGTTTTGTCCCTCTGTGTTTCTCGACAGTTGAGAAAGCTAGCGTGCCGGAGCTCTTTGCCAACAGGTCTTTACTTTCCACCCTTATATTAAGGTCAATGATCCACTTTTAGTAACTTTCTGTATGATGTTGCACCATAGGGAGTTTCCCATTTCATTCTTGTGCATGTGAATATGAAGTTGTGAAATACAGTATTTTTAACTTCAATAAACCCCTTTATTATGTGGCTCCCACCTATCTGCCTAGTTACTCCCAAAGTTTTACTTTATGCTTTCGCCAAACCAAACAAGTTGTGGTTCCTCAGCACCAGCCACACTTCTACCACAGCGCCCAGGCCTGGGCCTGGATCCCAGACCTCATATCACTAGGTCCTAAGCTTAAGAGCTAGGCTTAGGTTATCCTGCCTCTGTGCCCTTAACCTATTTTCACTTAGGCACTTCCCAGCACCCCCACATTCCCACAGACCCTAGGCAATCTTTCTCAAACTGAAGAGGGCCTGATGAAAATCCTACAGATTTAGAAATAATCTCAGTTTACAAACGCTCTTGAAAATTCTTATATTTTTGGTTGTGACCCTAGCTTTTAACAGCTGAGCCATCTCTCGAGCCCATTGACAATTCTTGATTTCAGATCTGCTTGAGATTTTGTTTGAATGAGCCCTGTGAGGCTTTCAGACAGATTAGACTAGTATAGACAAGTTGTTTTCCTGAGCTGACTTCACACTGCTGAGCACGCTCAGGTATGAGGAACGTCCTCTGCACATCGGAATACAGGTAAGTAAGCAGCCCAATCAAGAGGCATCACCAAGCACCCAGGGGCAGGCCAGGTACCACAGTGAGACAACCGTCTTTGTAAAAACTGACCCTTGCTGGGTACTGAGCACCTAGAGCTTTCAACACTTATCCTGTAGAAGAGGATGTTCACTGTGGACATGGAAATGGGGTGTGAAATGACAGCCAAGATTGCAATAAGCCGCAGGGTGGATCTGAGCAAGCAATGGCCACTGCATCCTTTTCCTGACCCCTCTACTCTGCAAAAACAAGATAGAAGAGACTATTGATTCCTAAGATTCCTCCTAAAACAACGTATACAACAAATGTATTCTAAATAGCTGCCAAATAGTGACCCAGCTGGCGGGGTATACAAAAACAGTATGCTGAAATAGAAAACAAACAAAACATTCGCATTAGCCCTGAATCAAAGGATTCCAAGTGGAACCCAGGAACCTGTCCCTAACACCAAGCCACTTCTGAGGCACAGCCAGGTCTAAGGATGTGGCCACAGACACCTGTTCCACTTAGCTTCTGGGTCTGATGGCTTCCTGATGATGACACCATCCATGCTGAGACCTGAAAGACAGGAAGTGTCTAACATAGGGAAGGGATGAGGGGAAAGGACACAGAGAGGAAAGTGAGGCTTAAAGGCCCACGGGGAAAACAAGGCAAACACCAGGCTATTCTGCGCACTGGGGGAGGATAAGCACTGGGCGTGGCCCCCACACCCTGTCAGAAGGAAATGGATGATCCATACTCACCCTGAATGAGTATCTTGTTTGCTTTTCCACAGCTAACTGCACCAGGTACACACCCACCGCAAAGGAACCCAGTTCACAGGAGAATGACAGGGTGGCAAATATCCCTGGCTTGCTCAGGGCGTTCTTCCTGCATGTCTACTGTCTATCATTTCTAACAATGTGCTTCCATACTTTTAGAATTAAATTTTTATTTAATTTTGATGATATATTTTAAGGTCATTCTGCTTGAAAACCTTGAATTAGCATAATCAAAGGCCTCAGTATAGCCAGATTCTCTAAGGATAAGTAAGAATGCGTGTTTTTATAAATAAAGTTTTATTAGTACACAGTCATGCTCACTTATTTAAACACTGTCAAAGGCTGCTTTCTCAATACAATGGCAGAACTAATAAATAGCTGAAACAGATCATACCTTTTGCTGCTCCACAGCACTGATGTTGCATCTTCATGGTCTAATAGAAGAACACTGTGCTACCTGTATCTATGTTCAACTGTAAGCTAATAACATGAAAAGGTGAACTTTCCAATTATATGTACATATGCAATAAACACTTAAGACTAGGGGTTCTAAATTTTTAAAATCAAACAGTAACATGAATTGTGGTAGGTAGAATATAGCTTTAAAATATACATCGTTGCTTTCGTGACCATCAGGCCACGGCAAAGCTCCACTGCCTCAAAACCCACTAGAGAAGTTACCCTCCCTGGGTGCCACTGCAGGCCTGGTTTTTTGGAAAGCCATATAAATCACTCAGGATGCAGTCTCTCGAGCTGTCTCTTGCACACACTAGTAGTTCATTCCTTCCTGCTGGAATTTACATTCTGTCTGTTTACCCATGTCAGAGTACTTCCTGACATGAATAAGTCGTGTTTTTGTTGTTTTCTTGAGTGTGCCCACACACACACACACCCCTCCAGACCCAAGGACTGAACTTGGGGCCTCAAATATGCAGCACCCACAGTCTGAAGGCCATTAGGGATGCTTTCAACTTTCGGCAAATATGACCAGAGCTCCTACACTGTACGCAAGTTACACAAAAACGAAGGTGTGGGGCGAGCTCAGCCACAGAAGGTACATGTTTAGCTTCTAAGAAACTGACATACTATTTCTAGAGTGAAGGGACCACTGCGCATGCCCAGCAGCTAATGAGGATTCAGATGCCTGTCTTCACATCAGTCATCATAATAGACGGCTAACAGATGCAGCCACGTCTCACGGAGCCCTCAGTTTGCATTTTCATAATTGCCTATGACACCGAATACCTATTTAAGCCCCCATCTGCCATCCTTTGGTAAAGGGTCTGTCTTCTAGTCCTTTGCCCATGTTTTAACCAAGTTATTTTCTCACTGACATCTGAGTGTTCTCTATATATTCTAGATACAGTTTGGACTAACTTCTGCATCCCCACCCACTCCTCACTCATAGTACCTTAGAAAATGACCATATTTGGAGATGAGTAGTTTAAACACATAACTAAGGTTAAACGAGACTGTTCGGGTCAGTTCTAATTAATATAATTGACACCTTTTCAGAAAGAGGAAGGGACACTAAGGTCTAAGGCCCATGAAAACACAGCAAGAAGGCAGCCAGCTCTCAGCAAGCTGGGAACCAACCCCGCCAGCATTCTGGCAGAGGACCCTGTCTGCCTGGCCTATGCTGCTCTGCTGTGGCAGGTCCAGCAAGCTAAGGAGCTGCGCACCTTTCGGGTTTGTCCAATTTGTCGAATGTCCTTTAGTGGACTGTGCTTCTGATGTCATCCAAGACCTTACTGCTTAAGCCCTTATCCAAAGGTCTCCTCCTGCATCTTACTTCTGCAGCTGGCTTTGAGTTTTGCAGCTCTACTTGCATTTATCTTATGACACATTTGAGTTCACTTTTGTTGAACTGTCCCAACTGTGCTTATTAAAAAGACAGTCTTCCTCCACATTACTGCCCTTGTGAGCAGCTGGTCTCTCCATGTGCAGTTTCATACCGCACACTATGTGGGTCCTTTGCTTTGTGGTGACCCTTACTAATGTCACATAGCCTAGTTTTGATTCCTTTAATTTTTTCAGAATTCTTTATATTAAGTGTTTTGCTTCCCATGACAATTTTTAAATCAGCTTTTTTATACACATACACGCACTGACTTTTTAATGTAAAGTATATTTGATCTCCTGATTAATTTGGCTGTAATATCTTTTACAGGCTGTCTTCTAACCCATGAGTACTACAGGCAGCTATGTTTAGGTTTCCTCTGGGCTCTCATCAGTGTTCTACCACATCAGCAGAGAGATGCTACGGTATTCTACTTTAGATTTTTTTTTTAAAGTTTTTTTAAATTTTATTTATATGAGTACACTCACCGTAGTTGTCCTCAGACACATCAGAAAAGGGCATTGGATCCCATTACAAATGATTGTGAGCCACCATGTGGTTGCTGGGAATTGAACTCAGGACCTCTGGAAGAGCAGCCAGTGCTCTTAACTGCTGAGCCATCTCTCTAGGTCCCTCTGGTTTAGATTTTAATAGCCACATAAGGCTAATAAAGGTTGTTTGTTTTTTTGTTTTTTTGTTTTTTTATGCCAGCGTGACACTGGAAATGCTGAGAAGCACCCCCAAGTAACCTAGTGACTCCGTGTGACGATGCCATCAGGCTGGGCCAGTACAGGACTGGGAAGGTGGTGGGGCACAGGGAGGAGGGCAAGGGGGGGAAGGGTTCTGAAGAAACAATCTCAGACAAGAGAGGAGAGGTGCACAGGAAACAGATTTCAGAAAAGAACACAACTCCAAACTGCCTTGATCCCTGAGGCCTTTCTGCCCTGTGTCATGCATGCCTCTTTCACAGCCTCTCTTTTCTAGAGTTGATTGCAATGGCTCTTTGGCTCTTCACTTCTTGAAACTAGGTAATTAAAGATCAAAGTTTCTAAGACATATGATCTTCAAAAAGAGAGAGAAAACAGAGATGATCGAAACAACTTTAAAAAAAATGCAGTTAGCAGATAATGATTGGATGTAGTCCTGGAAAATCATTTGCAGATGACGAAACAAGCCAGCAGGCATGATCAAGTTCAAAGACTTTCTTTGAATTCTGGAATTCAAAATGGAATTGAGTCATATCAACAACACTTAAAAAAAAATAGAAGTTTTCTATCCAAACAACCCATGATCATGAATCAACCAGCATGATCATGAATCTTGCTTTTAAATTTATTTTTATGTGTGTGCCTGCAGAGGACAAAGGTTTGCCTCCAGATGCCCTGGAACTGGAGTTACAGGTGGTTGTGTGCCATCTAGTATGGGTGCTGGGAATCAAACTCAGGTCTCTGGAAGAGCAGTCAGTGCTCTTCACTGCTCAGCCATCTCTCCAGTCCCTGCTAACTGCCAGATCCTAAGTGTCAACTAATAATGAGGATAAAACTTAAGTGGTACCAAGGCTAGGAGAGGATAAGGGACCCAGTTATCAAACCCCAGCTTCCTATTACAGAAACAACAGTATCTGTGGCCAAGTGGTGTTCAGACTCCAGTGTGTGTGACAACCACTCCTGTAGGCGCAGGCAGGAACTGTAGCTCGGTAGCATTCTTGCATGGTGTGAATAAGGCCCACATAAAACAAACAAACAAACAAACAACAAGAATCACTGAAGACTTGTCTCTTGGAAGCATGTTAGATAAGATATAAAAAGTCCTGCCATTACAAACACCTAAATAAGGGACTAGTGGGATGCTAAACAGGTAGAGATGTCTGCCGCCTAAGATGCATGTGGATCTGAGTTTGAACCTGGAACCCTTCTACAGACGAAAAGACTGAATGACTTCCAGAGTGGTCCTCTGACCTCCATATATGTGCCAACACACACACACATACACTCTCACACACTCACTCACATACACACTCATATACACTCTCACACGCTCACTCACACACTCAAGCACATAGGCACACACTCTCACACACACACACACACATACACACACACACACACACTTGGGCTGCTGAATGACACTGTGCATTAACAAAAATTACATCTACCTAGAATTACATTCTCAGCAAAAACTGTACTCATGAAATAGGACAAAACTAGTATTTTCTAGTAGAATTTGAGTTTACCACCAAATGATGCTTAACATGAATTCTAGAATATATATCTCATAAAAGACTAAGAAGGAAAATTTAAAATAAAAGAAATTCCAACAAAAATTAGCAATCTTGGGTAAATATAATCAATACTGATAACTACAGAAAACAATAATAATGATGTCTAATTTTTACAACTAAAAAAAAGATGGACTAAAACATAAGCAATATGTTATGAAAATGAGTGGAAAGTAGGGAATGAAGTTAAATCATTTTAAGGACCTTATGCTATGTGGGACGTGCAGAGTAACAAAGCTGCCATCTTGTACAAAGGTGCTGCTTACTGAATGATGAAGACAACAGACTGAGGTGGGAGAAATGGCTCTGTGGGTAGGAGCGCTTATTTGGTTGCATGAGGGTCTGGGCATGGTCATTTCCACGTGTTACACCCGCCCACCCCCCAACAATTGTGAGGTGGTTACAATCAGGAGGCTCTGGGGCTTGTTGGGTGCCTGCTTAACTCCAGGTTTGGTCATTGCTGAGGCACAGGGTGGAGAAAAGTCACGGAGCAGGACACCATACATCCTTCTGTGACCTCCACATGAATACACACAGGCATAGGTAGCACCCACGTTCGTGCACATACACTGCGTGGTCTTTCACTGAGAGGGACCTCATTCCATGTAGTAGACGGGAGCATTTCAGCTCTCTTGTAACTGGAGGACAGGATGGCATTCAGAAGGTAAAGGAAAGATGTCACACATTCTACTAAGTCTGCCAAATGCTGCACAATGACAGCTCTCAGCAAAATGTCAAAAGCATGCAAATGGTTTGGATATGTTTGGCTATATACCCCAAATCTGATGTGTTGTAGGCTTAATGCTCAGGGTGGGAGTAGTGGAGGGTAAGAGGTGGGCCCAGGGAAGGTCCTTAACTCGGAGGAGGGTGTCCACATAAGAAAGCCCAGGTTCTCTGGCTTCCACTGCGGTTTGCAAACCTTTCCCATGCTGCTGTCAGGCCATTGCCAACACAGTCACCTAGGCCTCTAGTCTTGAATTTTAGCTTCTGAATGTGAGATCAAATAAACTTACTTTCTTATAATATTGGCCTGTCTCAGGTATTTCCTTACAGTAGTAGGAAATGGGCTAATACTAGTCCTACAGTGGGAAATACTATGCATCTACCAACAAGTAGAAGGTAAACAACTCAACAACAGACGTTAACTCTATAAAATGACTTGCTGCTCTCACCTCCACTGCACATACACAGATCCTGAACTGGTAGTGTGAGCTGAGTTCCAGGACCCATGATCTTAATGTCACCCAGGTGACTGATTTGATTGACAGCTCACCAGTTAGGCACTGAATGGGGTCCAAGAGACCGCAGCAAGGGCAGGGCTCTGGGGACAGGTGTCAGGGCTCAGGAATCATGTCCTTGTGACCATTATCAGCCACTCTCAATCAGAAGCTGCAGGTGAGCAGGAAGAGCTCTTCTCAAGGCCGACAGCACAGCAGCAGAGTGCTTTTCTGTTAGCTGCACTAATGAGGTAATCCAACCCGCAGCCTACAATCCATCACACATGGACACGGCAAAAACTCGGTCCACACTGACCTTCTTCCCTCGAGCAACGCCCTTCCTCCACCAATGCCTGCAACTGGGAGATAGCCATCATAGAACTATACAGGGAGGATTTCCTGTGTTCCGGAAACACTGCAAATAATGTACCCTGGTTCTTCTTCCTATAGATTATGCACAACAACAACAGAGGTGCTATAGGATCCGGTTGGAGACGGCTCAGTGATTACAATACCTGCGGCTCTTCCAGGGGAGCCAGCTTTAGTTCCCAGCACCCACACTGCAGCTCACAACCATCTGTAACTCCAGTCCCAGGGAATCTAGCATCCGCTTCTGACTCCCTGGGCACCAGGAATACACGTGATATCTATGCATACATATACACAGGCAAACACTCAAACATAAAACAAGCCACTTCTGTGTGGGCTGAAGAGATGGTCCAACACACTTTACTAGTGACCCAAACCCACCAGTACTCTAGCTCCAGGGCATCCAATATGTCCAGCCTTTTGTATCTCCATACGCATAATTTAAAAATTAATAGTGTATCTTTAAGAACCACTTCTCTAAATAGGTCCAGGATCTTCTGCTTGTTGATTTAAAGTCTGGGTCTGCTGCTCTCTCATCAAGCTATTAGATCACTTCCCCGGGCCACCTCCACTTGCTCACTTGCTCCAGCTAGAGAAACTGGAAAGTACACTGGAAAAGCCATTCATTTCAATCAGAGGGCTTCACCAACATGGAAATAAAAACGACAGCAGTGTCACCAACACAGTGACTTTATGCAGCTTCAGTTACAACTGGTCAACTATGGTCAGAAAATATTAAATGCAACACTCCAGAAATAATGAATGATGCATCAGGCAATCTTCATTATTGTACACTGGTACAATTATTCTATGTTTCCATATTGTAATTAGTGTGTCAAATTGAACCTTATTAGAGGTATGCATATCTAGGAAAAAGTAAGATCCAGCTCTATGACTGGATGGCGGGTCCCTGCACACACTCCCCGCGCTCACACACTGCTCTGACACTATTTGAGAGTTCTGACGCCCCCTCGGGATCTTGAAACACAACTCAGCAAATAAAGAGGTAAAACGTGTTTTATAAAATCTAGCACCTACACATCTCAGAATCCTGTTCTTGTCAGTAACTAAGAATTCTATTTTCATAAAAGTTTATAGAACAGCAAACTTCAGTTTTTAATTGTAAATCCCTTCTTAGATCTAGGGTTTTTTTAAAACCTATTGAAGTTATGCCTACCCTTATTGCAAACAATGGAATACGTAGGTGCTTCCATGACACAAAGCTTTAAAGTCAAAGCCAATGAGCACTAATCTGACAAACTCCTAGGAAGAACAGAGATGCTCTTGGTGTAGCATGCAAGGGTTTCGACCCCGCCTCCTGCTGTCACCTTTACAGGAGGATGGCCGGCCAGCAGGGGTACAACCCACTCTCTCACAGTCCTCCTGCTTCCAACTGTGCGGCGGCTCACTTGCTCTGGTTCTGCCCACTGTGATCTCAGGACAACGTGAACATGGCCAGGGAAGATAGTAGGGTCCACTTTGACAGTCACATGCCTAGAGCAGATACCTCAACATGGCACTGGACTAGAAGTGGAAGCTGCACGGTGACATAAGTAAAAGCAGCACATACAAGCTATACAAGAGATCACGCGTGCTCGGAAACGCTCTAAAGCGACACACACTGGGCAGCAGATGTGGCACGGTGGCTGAAGCACTGGCCACACAAGCTTGAGGACCAGAGTCTGGAACCCGAGCGCCCATCTAAAAACAAAGCTTCAGGGCTGCCTGGAAACCTAGAGCCTGGGAGGCAGAGGAGGAGGCGGATCCCTGGGGCCAGCCAGCTAGCCGGACTAGCCAGAGTCTACTCTGCAGTTCAGTGGACCTACCTCAGTAGAGAACAACCATGCAGGCTTCCACACACACCTGCACATGTTCCCACATGTACTCGAACACACATATCCAATTATGTACACCATGGAAGTGCAAAAATAAAACAGATTAAGAAACAGACTGGTAACTAGAAGCTAAATATGGGTCATGAGGAAACGTTGTATAGAAGAAAGGGACTCGCTTCTCTAATTTTTGAAAAAGGTGTATTATTCTTTATGTCTGTGTGTGTATGAATGCATGCCAATGTGTGTGGATGCCTGAGAGTCTGAGGAGGCGTCTGACATCTCGAAGCTAGAGTTATAGGGGCTATGCGTTGGTAGACATGGGCATGGTGAGCCAAACTCAGGTCCTCTGGAAGAGCAACAAGAGCACTTAACTGCTAGCCATCTCTCTAGCCCCTCACTTTTAAATTATTATTACTTAATTTTAAAAGCATTATTGGAGGAAGGGGAGCAACTGTGTAAACAAGTTGTTCTGACAACCTGTACGTTTTTTAGGCATTATTCAGTGCATGTGCCTGTGAACAAGAGAAACCCATGATGCACTCTACCAACAAGGCAAGTCACATTATTCTAAGAGCAGGCAGATTCCAAATCTCCAGAAGCTTCATGCACGCTATAACTGGCACAGCAAAGTCAAAGTAGTTTCAGGGTTGTGGTTTTCCATGGAAAGGGCAGGGTCCTGAAGACTTCTAATTACAAGATTGTAATATTTACATGAAGAATGCAACTTGATAAATGGCATCTGCCCTGGTCAGTGGTCTTGAAACTTTGAAGCAAGCATTTCAAGTATTTTAAGGCACATACTCATGCGACTGGAGGAGGATCAGGTGACTGCAGAACACTGCTTTCAGGCCGTGGTCCATCCCCATCAGCCTCACAGCACTGATACCAGGTGGGCTCCTCTCAGTGATCTTTGCTTCCACTCTAGCAAGAATGTATGTGGGAAGCAGATGAAAAACAGCAATCTCTTTGTGCTATGTCTGACAATTACAAATGCTAACCGAGAGTTAGCATCTTAGTAATGGAGCTCTCACATCTTCCGTGAGACATGAACCCTAACACCACGGGGCGCCAGTTCTGCATGGCTTTACACACTTCTACCCAAGAGTGTTTTCCCTGGTTCAGGGATGCAGAGAGCACAGGGCAGCAAGCATGAGACAGACGTGTGCCTCTTCCTCAGGCACCTCCACAACCATGCAATAAGTGCCAGGCTCTGTGAAAGATGCTGCTCAGGGTGGGGGTCACCAGATACAGGAAGCGGGGCAACACACTTGGGGAGGACAATCAAGATCAGGCCTTTACTTAGGGTTAGGAGGCTGAGGCAGGACAAACTCCAAGTTCAGGCTGTCCTGACTACAGGGTGAGTTCAAGACTAGTTTGGTTAACCTTTAATAAGACCATCTCAAATTAAAAAAAATGAAAAGTGACTGGAGAGATGACTCAGTGGTTAAGACACTGACTGCTCTTCCAGAGGTCCTGAGTTCAATTCCCAGCAACCACATGGTGGCACACAACCATCTGTAATGGGATCCGATGCCCTCTTCTGGTGTGTCTGAAGACAGCAACAGTGTGCTCACATATATAAAATAAATAAATAAAATTTTAAAAATGAAGAGTGGTTGGGGATAGAGACCAATAGTAGATTGACTACTTGTATAACTCACAAGAGGTTCTAGGTTCAATTCCCAGCACAAACCTCTGGGTGAAAATCAGAGTCTGTTATCACTAATAGTGGAACTAATAGTTTCAGGGTGTGTGTAATGCTGGTAGCTCAGATATTCACTAGCGAATTCAATAACTTCCCAATCAGAGATCAACTGCCATTGCTTCTACTGGTGGAATCCTGCCAGTGTCTTCTACAAGTGAAGGTTAAACCCAATGTGAAATAGTCACAATGAAATGCTGCTTGGGAGTTAGACATGATCAGACTGCCACTGCCACATGCAGACATCTCAAAAGAAATGCTAAGCAATGAGACCAGATTGGAGAGCAGGCTTCAGTTCGGAGTCCCAGGTACTGAAGGTTTGCTCTAGGCCACAGCACTGTCTGAAGGTGGGGAACCTTTAAGAGCTGGGGCCTGATGAAAGTGAGGCCACTAACAGATGCCCTCAAGTAGAGGGCAGGGCCCATGGTCCTTCTGCTTTCTGCCTGCTTCTCAGCTATCATGCCGTACTATGATGGGAATTTTCCCTACTACCCATGATATATTGTGTTGCCGTAGTTCAAAGTAACAATTCACAGAAACCTCTGAAACTGGTTCAAAATGAGCCCTTCGCCTACTAACTTGATTATCTCAGGTATGTTGTCACAGTGATTAAAGCGGATGCATTACTGACTTCAGCTTTGCAGAATTTTAAGATTATAAATGAATCTAGCATGATACAGAGTGGCTCAATGGGATCGAGGAGACAGCTCAGATGGAAAGGTGCGGACTGCATAAGTGTGAGGAGTTGAGTGTGGACCCCAGGATGCATTGGGGCAACAGTTTACTGACTTTCCCTTTGTTTTTATGTGGTTCCAGGCTGACCCCAGGGCCTGTGCATGCTGGACAGTGCTGACCCCAGGGCCTGTGCATGCTGGACAGTGCTGACCCCAGGGCCTGTGCATGCTGGACAGTGCTGACCCCAGGGCCTGTGCATGCTGGACAGTGCTGACCCCAGGGCCTGTGCATGCTGGACAGTGCTGACCCCAGGGCCTGTGCATGCTGGACAGTGCTGACCCCAGGGCCTGTGCATGCTGGACAGTGCTGACCCCAGGGCCTGTGCATGCTGGACAGTGCTGACCCCAGGGCCTGTGCATGCTGGACAGTGCTGACCCCAGGGCCTGTGCATGCTGGACAGTGCTGACCCCAGGGCCTGTGCATACTGGACAGTGCTGACCCCAGGGCCTGTATGTACTGCACAGTGCAGACCCCAGGGCCTATGCATGCTGGACAGTGCTGACTCCAGGGCCTGTGCATGCTGGACAGTGCTGACCCCAGGGCCTGTATGTGCTGGACAGTGCTGACCCCAGGGCCTGTACGTACTGGACAGTGCTGACCCCAGGGCCTGTGCATGCTGGACAGTGCTGACCCCAGGGCCTGTGCACGCTGGGCAGTACTAAACTGCATTTTCCAGTTCTCATTGTTACTTTAGAATAAATTTGCAGTTGGCCTTCTACTCTTTATCTGCAGGCTGAATATATCTGGAGGAAAATGCTGCACTGAGCACATAGTTTCTAAGCAATGTGGGGCTACACTTACACCTACTAAATACTAAATAATACTAAACTTAGTATTATGTTACCTAGGCCAATTTCAAAAGCTCAGGAAGACAACAGGCACAGCTAAGCTACAGGTGCATCACTCAAAGAAATCTGGGCCAAGACTATGCTATTTTACATAAAAGACTATGAACATCACTGGACACTGGTATCTGTAGAATTCCTGGAAACAGTCACCAGAGGAATAAATATAAAATATTTGCACCATTGTTTGGTACTGAGGCACAATACTGTTTACTAAAATCCACTGTGATGGTTTATTTAATTGTTCCACAGCATGAGCAACCCAGACATGCTGCACTACAGCAGCCCCTGGAACGCACCTCCAGATGACTCTTCCTGTCTGCCTGTGAGGGAATTTCAGGACAGACCCTAGAAAAGACATAAATGAAAGGTGGCAGGAAGAGCAGAATAAGACCTCATGTACTCATCACTAAACTAACCAAAACTGCACGAGTGACTGTGAACTCTCTGCACGAGAAACACAATCATACTTACTTCCCCATCACACCACATTCCTAAGAAATCCACTAACGCTAGAAGAGGCGGTGTGCTTTGGAGCTGCCGACTGCACTACTAATAAAAAGCCACAATATTTGCTTTGCTCAGCACACAGCTGTGTTTGGCTGGAACTGAAGGGGTAGAATACTTGGGTCCCATCCCTGGTCTCACACAATAAACAAACAAATGATATAACTATGTTATATGCCAACAAGAACAGGAATTCCTGACAAGTGGCAAATCGTGTGGATGGCAGTTTCAGTAATAACCCCATGGTCAGGTGCAGGCCTGGGGGGTAAGCAATGGTCATCAAGCTACCCCGGGAAGGCAACCACAGGGAAAGCTGGTCCACTTCTGCAGCACTGGCTCCCAAAGGTCTTTCTGTTTCTGTTTCTGTGTGTGCAGGACTAGAGAGGACATCGGATCCCACGGAGCTGGAGTAAACAGGCTTCTGTGAGCTGCCCACTGTGGGTTCTGAGAGAGCAGCAAGGCTCTTCACCTCTCAGCCATCTCTCCAGCTCCTCAGCTGTCTGCTAAAAAGAACAAAAACCCAGAACGCTCTGACCTCCTTCCTTCTGTACTGTGGGCTCGTTTGAGATGGGTGGGGAGGAGAGCTGTCTACACCTAGCACCTCACCAGATCATTTTTAAGACCTTTAGGGACCTAATACACCATGAACGAGGGATACCCGGGGCCATATTCTAGAGAGGGCTGCCCTGCTGCCTAAGGGCACAGACAAGCTTGGCAAGAACTTCTAGAGATCTGAAGCTAAGCTACAGCTTTACCACTCAAAGTAATCTGTGCCAAGAACCTTAGCACTGTTGTTACAAGCACACACTGTAGTGTGTTACAAGAGACCTCTCACTGTGGGGCCTTTGTTCACACCTCAGACCCATCTAATAACTAATAAGTATATGAGGAGGAGTTTAATCTGATTTTTTAATGGTACTTTATGTTTCTGGAAACATTGAAAGACACACTCTTAAACAGAACCAAGCTGCTGAGTTTAAAAACAGGAACTCAAGCCTGTTTTAACACAAGCGGAGGAGACTTCTAGGTGCTCTAGATTTGCATCAGCGCAAGGGGTTCACACAGCACCAACCCCCAACTGCAATTCACTGGCAGTAACTGGAGCCAAATCCCTCCAGGCACATCCCACGTGCAGCCCAGGATGAAGCCCAACACAAGATCATTAACTTATTCTGCAGTTGACTGCGGGGCTCTCCAGCATGAACTTTATAGATGACAACTGGCAGCCATGTCAGAGGCTGGACATGCCTGCCACGCCCACCCCTCCATTCAAGGAATTACAGGTGCCTGCTAAGTCCTTCCCTCTGCTTTGATTCCCAACACACAGGAGTCCCAGTCTCTTCTCTGGGATATCGCAACGTCTCAACTCTGCCAGCTATCTCTCAGGCTTTCTTTTTATTAGCACAAATTGTTCATAATATTCTCTTGGGTGTTTTTAAGTATCTGCTATATTGGCGAGTATGTCCTCTTTTCATTATCGATATTAACCAATAAATACTACTTATGTCTTTTATTTCTTGACTGATCTTGGCAGAGGTCTGTCTTTCTGTTATATATCTTTTCAGATAGCTAGTTTAGGTTTTATTGATGGCTCTCTCCTTCTCAGATATAAACTCATATAGTGACAAACAAGATTCTCTACAAAGAAGTGAAAAATACACATCATAAAAAAGACAGATTCTTCAAGGTATAGAAGATATCACTCACTGTGCACAAAAATCAAAGCCAAAGACTCTAAGACCCAAGAGCCCTAAAACTCTGAAGCAGTGGGGGAAAGCAGCAGAAATACCTCAGGGCCCAGGCAGAGAAGGGGGCTGAGCCATATCCAACATGAGACTCAGGAGCTGAAAAGGCAAATTATAGAAGAAGAGATGATCTATAGAATCGAACAAAACTTTGTTAGCTATACTGACAGAAGGTAAAACTAGGACACACGAAGATGTAAAAAAAAAAAAAAAAAAAAAAACAAGAAATCAATAACCCACTTAATAAGTAGGCTAACCAAATGAACAGGTAGTACTCAAAATTACAAATAAAAAATCATGAAAAAAAAAAAGTCTATCTTCACCAGCCATCGGAGAAATGCAAGTGAAAACTACCCTGGGTGAGAGTTTATCAGCAGTCTAAGCGCCAGCTACGAACACGGGAATCCGACGCTGGCAGAATGTGCACAACAGGGTGGGATGGGAGTGTGAGCCAGTCCAGATTCTATGAGAATCTGAATGGAGGTTTATCACAGGACTGGAGAGATGGCACAGTGGTAAGGAGAACTTTCTGCTCCTCCAGAGGATCCAGCACCCACACTGCAGCTCATCATCGTCTGTAAGTCCAGTTCCAGGAGACCTGATGACCCCAGGTTGTCTTCCAGGGGAACCTGTGCACACACGGTGCATAGATACACATGCAGCCGAAACATTCATACAACATGAAATAAACAGAAAACAAAATATATCTATGACCCACACATGACCCACACATGCCACTCCTGGTATTTTGTGAAAGGACTCCAAGTCAACACATCAGGAACTCATTAAGTGTCTAACAACAGAGGGACAGGTAAAGAACTGTTTATAAAAGAATGTGTGTGTGTGTGTGTGTGTGTGTGTGTGTAGAAAACAAAAATAAGGTCGAAGTATCTAGCAGAACAAAAGGAATAATTGAGAGGGGTGAGAAAAGGGAGGAGGAGGAAGGGAGATGCCTAAGGTACTATGTCTGTATGAAAATTTTAAGAAATCAAAAAGAAAGAAGAGGTGAGTGGAGAAATGAAGGGTAATTATACAGGACTAAAAAAAAAAAAAAACTTAAGAGAATCGTGGATCTATTTATTATTGCTCTGATGGTCTCACAGCTATGTCCATGTGTCACACTTAGCAAGTCATACAATATATTTATATTTTTTGGTATCCCAAAGTGGAAATTCTCCAATCTCACCCTCCAGAGTGCTGGGATTGAAGTCATGTATGAGCCCCATATTTGGTTATACCAATCATTTACATAGAAGTTACTGGAGGTCAAAAAAGCAATTTAGAAAAACTTTTTGAGCAAAACCAAACAAACTTACAAAGAATTTCCACAATGTAATTTTTCTTAGGACCCTCGGTATCTATATTTACACTGCATCAAAGTAACTTTTATTATGTTTACTAAATGCTGGTTAAAGCTGTGAGGTCCTGGACTGTCTTATTGGATTTTCATACCCAGAAAATGCAGTCATGCTTACAGAAAGTATATGTTCAATTCATTGTTTAATTTTAATGTTTAATTTTTAAAATATTTACTTATGTATAGTATATACATAAGTAAATGGGTACACCTTGGAGGCTAGAAGAGGGTGACAGATGCCCTGGAGCTAGAACAGGTGCCTGTGAGCTACTTATTTTGGGTCCTGAGATCTAATCTGAGTCAATAGAGGACCATCTCTACAGCCTCCTTCTGTTAATAAAATGTTAAATGTTAATGTTAAAATGAAAACAACCAACCAACAAATACACAGTTGTTATTTTCAGGTTTGGAATAAGTGCTGACTAGGAACATGAAGGAATCAGAGGAGTAAAACTAAGCCAGTCGACAAGCTTTTTCAGGACAATCTAGTAGGTAGAGAGAAGAAGAGAAAAAAGAAAAGAAAAGAAAAAAAATCGAGTATAGTAGATCCTGAGATAAACTCAAAAGAAAAACAAAACAAACAAACAAACAAACAAGAAAACTCGAAACTGTGGAAACAAACAGACTAAAAATAACCACACACATTCCACACCCAGCACCCACACCCACAGCAGAGTCTAGAGATGCGCCTGGCTTGGACAGGTGTAAGCCCTGACTCCAGTGGTTTCTATTATACACAAGTCTGAACAGGAGCACGCTGGTCTAGACGGAGGGGGTGGGGGGCTACACACCTGTCCAGACCGACTCTGGGCTAGGAAGAGGCCACTGTATTATCTAGCAGGCACTGAATGCATGACAGATTGGTGGGCTGCACCACACACAGCCTGCACTGAGAGTTCACAGCTCCTCATATTTATCAACAATCTGCACCACATAAATAATGCAGACAATTCAGGGTTCTAGAAGCTTGGCATAATAGATCATTCTAATAACAAAGCAACGGGTAACACAGCAAAGATCTCCACAGTTTTGCAAAGCTATCTATCTGTGGAAATTTTGGTTCTCTGAGCACACATAATAATTTCAAACTCTAGTGAAAACCATTATAATCACTTTGCTGTAACAGCCAAGGATCTTGTTACATACTTTTGGAACAAATATGCAAGTGTATGAAGAAAGCTGTGTTGAGAAATGTTAAACTATTTATAATGAAAACAGCACTTAAAGGATTATTTTTAAGAAATCTGAATGGTTGATTAAAGATACTTTTAGAAATATGAAGGATAAAGACATTTTTTCAAATTTTGAAAAGTTTGCTAGTTTCTCAAAAACGAAACTTATCAAAACGTATAAAGCATTATGTCGCAGGACATCACATGTATAAATACATTTATCGTAGTTTCTGTTTGTGGAACTCTAAAAAGGTCTCTCTACATATTATTTTCTCATTCACATGAAACACATCCATACCATACAATCTACATGGAATTTTTAGAAATATTACAAGGTGTTTAGAAAAACCAAAGATTTTAATCTTCTATCTGCTGTTTTAAGTGTATTAAACAACAGGATCCAATGTTCTGAAACACAGCATATCAGTTTGTACGTGTAAAGAACGAGTGTGTGCGTGCACAGTGTGAGTGTGGTACTGTGGAGATGAGTGTGTGTGTGCACAGTGTGAGTGAACACGCACATGTGTGGTACTGTGGAGATGAGAAGACACATGAACACATATGAGGCCAGAGACATGTATGTCTGCCTCCACAAAGGAACCGGAAACGTGGAGTGCGCTAGGGTTCAGCTCCTCCACTCATACCCTTTGTGGCTGGCGCCAGGGATCCAAAGCCCCGAATAGTCTACTTTAGTTTTTATTTTTATAAATTCACCAGTTACTTCATTTGTGAGTTTCTGTTCACATATTAGAACTAAAGCACTACACGTTTTTTTTTTTTAGAAAAGGATGTTTTTTTGTTGTTTGGTTGTTTAGTTGGTTGGTTGGTTGGTTGGTTGGTTGGTTGGTTTTTTTAAGACAGGATTTCTCTGTGTAGCCCTGGCTGTCCTGGAACTCACTATGTAGACCAGGCTGGCCTCAAACTCAGAAATCCGCCTGCCTCTGCCTCCTGAGTGCTGGGATTAAAAGCTAAAGGCATGCACCACCACTGCCCGGTGAGAAGGATCTTTTTTACATGTATTTATTCCTGTGTGTGACACACAGAGCTTAGGTGGAAATCGGAGGACAATTTATGGGAATCAGGTTTTATTTGTCTACCATGGGAAGTCCCAAGGATAGAACTCAGGCCATCGGATTTGGGGGCAAGTGCCTTTACTGCTGAGCCATCTCACCAAACTTTTATTTTTAAATTTATTTTTTGGTTTGTTCGTGTGCATAAGTACACATGTGTGAGTATCTTGCTAACTGTATTTCATATGCTCCTTACATCTGGGTGCAGGCACTGAGCATCTGTGTCAGGAGTGCTTTCCTAGGCTCTATTTTTAGTTAAACCTGTTTAAGATCCAGTTCAAAGGAAGCCTAGAGAGGGCCAGTACATTCCCTCCCTCCTGTGTACACAAATTCTGATGTTTTCCTTACTGAAATTATACTACAAACTTGTAGTACACATTCCTAGCTGAGTGCACTAACTTCCATTCTCTCTAACCAGAGCCTACTTCATGGCATAAGGGAAGAGAGCAGCAGATGGCTGCAGGGTCTGCTTGGTCACTACAGGAGCCAATGATATGCCAGGTATTCTGTGAAAACCAGACCTGCTGTTTCTTGTATGTTTTACGCCTCTCCATTATGTGGTAAGACTATAACACTACAACTGCAGCTCCGACCCTCCTCCGAGTGCCGCCTCAAGCTGATGGTTCGAACCAATAAGCTTTTATTTGACGAACATTTTGTCATTCACTCAATTCTGCTATGTCAAATATCTCTGTAAGCACAAGACTCCATCATAGTTAAAAAAATAAATAGCAATGTGTAAGTAAATAAATAAACAAAGAATAAAAGAAGGATGTTAAGTTTTTAGCTAGTGTGTAAAACAATGGCTTTCTTGTGCCAGCAAGGCTCAGCAGGTTAGGGCACTTACCACCCAAGTTCAATGCCTGAAACCTACATGGTTGGGAGACAAAACTAACTCCCACAGTGTGTTCTCTGATCTCCACACACATGCTACGCGGTGACATCGTTTATAACGTTTCACACGCACGTCACAGTACTTGCTCACTTGCCTCTCTCACGCTTTGCTCGCCCCTCCTTCTCGTACCCACTTTCCTCCTACAATCCTCCTCATCTACTTTCATGCTGTATATGTCAAACACTGTCATATATAACAATGTATGTATACAGCATTTCTTTTTCTTTCCCATCAGCCTCTCTTGCTCCCATCCTCCTTTCCTTCCTCCTTCCTCCCAGGATCCATTCTTAGTGTACACGTGTGTGTGTGTGTGTGTGTGTGTGTGTACATAATCTTGTTTCCACATAAAGAAAATTTCAAAGGACTAAAGTCCTTGGACCATAGGATCACCCAAGCTCCAACCCTGACGCTAAGGAGGACTTGGAAGGGACATCTAGCTCTAGAAGCTGGTGTGGCTGCAGCGGAACCAGAGAGACTCAATAGGCCAGTGTGCGAGCTCAGCAGATAGGGTTCTTACACCACATCTGGAGAGCTGGCTTTTATCTGCAGAACCCACCTAAGTATGGAAGGAAGGATACGACTCCATGAGAGTTGCCCTCTGCCCTCCACGTGGGCACAGAGGCAGATCTTCCCCCATAATAGAGAAAAGTATAAAAAATAATAAACACGCAGAGCCAAAACATGGGTTCTGGCCAGGGACCACAAAGATAAGCTCCACTTTCCCCTGGCTCCTCACAGAACAGCAGCACAGTCGATGGCTGAGGTGTGGGATCAGGTGAAAAGTAAACTTATTCACAGTCACAGGAAAAGCAAATCAGGGGATCAGGAGCCTACCCACCTGTGCCACCATGGTGACGTGCAAACTGTCTTCTCAGAGCTGTCTAGAGAGTGCTCCATCAGCCCTGCCTGCTGTGAAGGTGTCCAGTGTGGGTCACTGCATAGCGCACTCCATCGCTCGCTTCCTACAGGCCGTGGTTTAGACTGATGCAGTCCCACAATTCCTTCCCCTGCTGACAGCATCCACTCTTTAGGTAAGAGTAAACACAGGGACTCACAGACTCCTGCCCTCTCCCAAGGGGAACCCCTCAGAAAAGTGGGTCAAGGCAAACTCACTAGGGGACAAGTGCCAAAGCACTGTCAGAGGTAAACACAGCTTTGTACCTCTGCCTTTATTCTTTACATCAGGGACTCCATCCTAACCACTACAGAAACAGGCAAGCCTCAAAGACAGGAACAGATCTTCAACTTCCCCACCTAAAGCCAAGGTGCAGAGAGAGGCAGCATAATTCTTTGAACATCTGTACAGCAAATGATGGAGAAGATATCCCACCGCTACTTTAAATGACACCTCCCTGCCCATCCTAAGCACTGTTTTAGACTTTAGACTGGAATCTAGCGTCCTCTCTGCAGAAACTACTCTGGGAAAATAAACGCACATTTCAGAAACACCTTTGCTTGTAAAATGCTAGGCAAACATTTCAACATTGCGCTTTCTTCAGAACGCTTCAGTAATGTTTAAAAAGATGTTATTTATTTCTGCATGCATGTGTGTGACGTGTAGCCATGTATGTGTAGGTGTACTCCAGAGGCTAAAGGAGGATGTCACTGTCACTGAAGTTGGAGTTACCGGTGTTTGAGGGACATGTAGCTTGCTCTGTGGGTGCAGGGATCTGACTGCAGTCTTCACGACTGTACAGCAAGCACTCAATTAGTCAGCCATAGCATCCCTGCAGCCCCTCCACAACGCTTCTTAGAACCTATGCCCAGAGCCCGCCCTGCTCTTCCTGCCCTATCTAATGCACCTCAGCTCTTTCACACTGGGCACCAGCCTGACCCTTAGACGCTTCTGATGAAAAGCGAGCACTGTGGGAATTCTGACGCACCCCATAAGGAGTAATTCATCCAAAATTAAACAGCAGCTTCAAACGTAATCTTATGTACCCTCACCACGTCATTTTCCTTCTTTTATTGAGACATTCAAGAGACTATGACCCTGTGAGCTACTTGCAACGATCCATAACTTAAATATAGTTGATAGCCAGGTTTTCTTTTCTGTAAATGACACACCTCAGAGTGAGAGGTGATCTGATAGCTGTGGCCCTCAGAGCTCCAAAGAATAGGCCACTTGCTCACAGTAGAACAGTGGACAAAAATCAGGATGTATGGTCAGCTTCCTTCAAAATTGAAGCAGTAGAAGAAGTCTAACCCCTTCCACACTCAGTACATACAAGGAACTTTCATCTATTTGCAGACAAGGAGATACGCAACATCTTGCTTCTATTTAATTATGACGTAGTGGAAGCAGGCTATGGGAGCAGAGCTGCTACAAAGTCTGTGGGAGAAAAGCAGCCGGCAAGAGGAGGAAGGAAAAGGTACGATGGTGAGATGGCAGCTGTGTGCATCCTCCCTTCCACTGTGTGCATCCTCCCTTCCACTGTGTGCATCCTCCCTTCCACTGTGTGCATCCTCCCTTCCACTGTGTGCATCCTCCCTTCCACTGTGTGCATCCTCCCTTCCACTGTGTGCATCCTCCCTTCCACTGTGTGCATCCTCCCTTCCACTGTGTGCATCCTCCCTTCCACTGTGTGCATCCTCCCTTCCACTGTGTGCATCCTCCCTTCCACTGTGTGCATCCTCCCTTCCACTGTGTGCATCCTCCCTTCCACTGTGTGCATCCTCCCTTCCACTGTGTGCATCCTCCCTTCCACTGTGTGCATCCTCCCTTCCACTGTGTGCATCCCTTCCACTGTGTGCATCCTTCCACTGTGTGCATCCTCCCTTCCACTGTGTGCATCCTCCCTTCTACTGTGTGCATCCTCCCTTCCACTGTGTGCATCCTCCCTTCCACTGTGTGCATCCTCCCTTCCACTGTGTGCATCCTTCCACTGTGTGCATCCTCCCTTCCACTGTGTGCATCCTCCCTTCCACTGTGTGCATCCTCCCTTCCACTGTGTGCATCCTCCCTTCCACTGTGTGCATCCTCCCTTCCACTGTGTGCATCCTCCCTTCCACTGTGTGCATCCTCCCTTCCACTGTGTGCATCCTCCCTTTCACTGTGTGCATCCTCCCTTCCACTGTGTGCATCCTCCCTTCCACTGTGTGCATCCTCCCTTCCACTGTGTGCATCCTCCCTTCCACTGTGTGCATCCTCCCTTCCACTGTGTGCATCCTCCCTTCCACTGTGTGCATCCCTTCCACTGTGTGCATCCTTCCACTGTGTGCATCCTCCCTTCCACTGTGTGCATCCTCCCTTCCACTGTGTGCATCCTCCCTTCCACTGTGTGCATCCTCCCTTCCACTGTGTGCATCCTCTCTTCCACTGTGTGCATCCTCCCTTCCACTGTGTGCATCCTCCCTTTCACTGTGTGCATCCTCCCTTCCACTGTGTGCATCCTCCCTTCCACTGTGTGCATCCTCCCTTCCACTGTGTGCATCCTCCCTTCCACTGTGTGCATCCTTCCACTGGGGACTCAACAGAGCCACAGTCCAGTCACTCCCTCCCTCCTCCTTCCTTCTCTTCCTCCTCCTCTCTTTTCTTCCCTCCTGCCCTCCTTTTTCCTCTCCCTCCCTCTTCTCCCTTGCTTTTTTTTTTTTTTTTTTTTTTTTGGTTTTTCGAGACAGGGTTTCTCTGTATAGCCCTGGCTGTCCTGGAACTCACTTTGTAGACCAGGCTGGCCTCGAACTCAGAAATCCGCCTGCCTCTGCCTCCCAAGTGCTGGGATTAAAGGCGTGCGCCACCACTGCCCGGCCCTCCCTTGCTTTTAAGTTTCTGTTCAGAGTAAGGACCTAGGAATGTTCACAATCAGGCATTCTACCACTGAGCCACCACCCCAGACATAACTATGAGACATGATGGTCACTGTTGGTGTTAATTAGGAGGAATTAATATAAAAATAGAATTACAGATGAACAACACTTGGTCTTTAGATGCAACACTGAATTATACTCATTGAGTTGAGCTGTATCCTCAACAAAACTATTAAATATAAGTCAGATGCTGCAAGAGGTGAAGGGAGGGGGCAAAACTCCAGAGTTTGAAAACAAACTCCAGAGTGACTAAGGTCTTCTATATAAAAGCTAATAAAACTAAACACTAAACAAGTACACAGAATATAGATAAGATGGCTCTTGTACATTAATAACGAAATCCCTTCAAATAATTTGGTTTTGACTAGCCACCAATCTGATGCCTTTGCTAACTGCAGTGCTGACCTTCTCCTTTCCCGCTGTGAAGAGGCATCCGTGAGGAAGGTGCCAGCCACATGCTTCCACCAGGAAGAAGCAGTGATCTGGCAATCAGCGTGGAATGGTTCAGAGAGAGAGAGAGAAAAAGAAACACTGGCTATATTTTCACTCCAGAACATTTTCAAAAGCATAAACTCCTGTTCTTGCAAGTACAATCTCACTTTTCCTCTCTTCAAAAGTTTTCTTCTGTCTGCCTACCGTTCCTAACTGCCATTCTGCCTCACTTCCGGGGGGATCTTGAACTGTCTAGGTCGTTTCCAAACCCCCAATTCCTTAGAAAAACAAAGACCTTTTAAAAAATATATACAAGAAGCAACACTGCAGGTCGCAGAGGTCCACTGTCTACACACCCACTCCCGTCAGTCTGGCTGTCTGGGCTCAACTCTAGTGCACTTCCTTACTGACTGTGGGGCCTTGGGGAAGTCACTTACATTGCCCACAAATCCCTCTATCTGTAAATTAGAATGAAGTACTCACTTCACAGCAATGAATTAACACTAAAATCAGCTACTATATGGAAACTGTATGTTATATATAGAATATGTATACTGGAACTGAACAAATATGGGAGCCAGGTTTCTCCCTACTGAAGATGGGGGTGACAGATAGCAAAGGGAAGGCTGGCAGGAACCATCAGGTACTAGAATAAAGAGACTATTATGAACTCAGTTAGGCTAAAATACACAGAGATGGATATAGAACTATTTATATAGCTGGACATGGTAGAGCACACCTTTGAATCCAGCACTCAGGAGGCAGAGGCAGGTAGAGCTCTGTAAGTTCAAAGCCAGTCTTGTGTACATAGCAAGACCCTGTCTCAAAAAACCAAAAAGTTTACAGGTACCTGTATTTATATGGCTCAGACACTTCATACACACACACACACACACACACACACACACACACACACACACACACACAATCTGCTGAGAGAGAGCACCTAGAAGCAAGGCAGTCCAACAGCAAGGAACAGACCCAGAGCACAACTTTCAAGGTTTTTGTCTTGCTTGTTTTGTGGAGGGGTAACGCAGACCTGGGCGTCATGAAAGGAAGGCAAGCGCTCTAACATTGCTCGCAGACCTTGGTTGTCTGATACCAGTAAGAAGAACCATGGCTTATTGAGAAACGCCTGATTCTAGGCCACAGCAAAGCATTTACAGATGAGCCTAAGTATGTTGTCATGCCTAAAAATATTAAAAAAATAAAATGCCAGAATGTGTTAAAAACAATATGGTGTGGACCTATAAAAAGACAGAGAACAAACAGATGCAGTTAAATTCCAATGAAGTATGTAGCCGTGCACTGTAGCCATCAATCCACACTAATAAAGAAACTGAATAAGCAAACTGGGGACTAAATAGCACAGCAGGAATATGTATTTAGCATAGGTGACATCTGAGGCACAGCCCCAGCATCAACAACAAATACAATTAACAGGGGCAAAGGCACAGCTATACATAGTTACCCCCCCACCCCACCCCGGCCTAAAAGTGGTGGCTGAAGCCTAACTGCCCATCCCCAGTATGAGACTTTCTTCAAGGGGTGTGAAAGGCACGCCCTTGGAATCACAGCTATGCACAGGCTGGGCAAACACTGGGTGCCAGGTGACAAATGTAAACACTGTGAGTGACAAGCCCCTGCTGACCGGGCGGGCGGGCACCCTAGCTCCATGACTTCCATCTTACCTGCCATCTGTCAAGGTCATTAAAACACAGAGAAGAAAAAGTCTGCAAAACTGTTACAGGCCAGAGCAGTCCATGTAACCAAACCTGCTAGTGAACTGTAATCGGTATGGGAGCTGGGACCCTAGCATGGCAGAGAGGCATGGGCAGGGCAACAGTGAGGAGCAGCGTGAGGACTCGGTCGTAAGGACTGTATTATGGGAACGTGACAAAAGAAGAATCCCGGAGAGGGAGCACCGGATAAAGTGAGCATCTCTTACATGCGACTCAATCTGTACAATTCAAAAGAGATTTTTAAAAAAATCTCTTGTCTTAATCCTAATTAAACTATTTAAATTTTAATGTTTTAAATCTTAGCCAGATAAACACCAAAGTCTTCCCTGAGTTCTGAGGCTCAGGGTACAGTAGACCAGGGGCCTAGCTCGCATCACGCTAGACCTTGGGATCAAGTACAGTGCCTGAAATGCATAGTTTTTGCAGAGAATGTTGCAAAAAATATACATCTTTACTCCAGGAAGTGAAATGTTACTTCCCTGATACTGCCCCAAAGCCTGCCAAAAGTGGCAAAACTTTATTCATAAAAAACATTGCCTAAAGGGTCTTTTATATCACTTTTCATAAAAATAATGTAAATTGTTATGGAAATATTTCCTAAGTTTGATTCAAACATTGCCTCATAATATGACAGAAAGTGTTTAAGAAACTCAACACAAACAATAAAACAAAAAGCAAAAATAGCAGCCCTGCCCAGCAATTTACCGAAACATTCAATTTTGGGTTTTGGGAGAAAAAAATAGATTGTCAAACCTCCTGTAGCCACAGTTTTACTGGAAAAAGAAAAAAAAAATCTTTGCATCCAAAATCAAAGCATGTTCCATGATTACCGGATTCCTGGCATGTGGACTATGTGCCAGCACTAACCAGAGCCACAGTCCTCAGAATCGGCAGAGCGCTGGGGAAGAGAAATGACAGTGCTGACAGCCTGGAAAGCAAGCACAGCTCTGCGGCAGGCCTTCCGCTCTTGCTCGGTTCTCAGCAATGGGAGGACCAGAGGACTGGGATGGGGGTGAGGGACAAAAACGAGCAAACAAACCAACACCCCAAGGAGCAGAGAGGGGAGAGAGCATCGTAATTCTGGGGTCTGTGCTGCCCACACTTTAACTGGCTCCCAGGAGTAAGGGAGAGAGGAGACAGACAGGAGACCTAAACAAGCACCAACCGCAGCGCAGCTCTGCAAGCCAGCCAGTTTACTGGGCTAACTCATTTACAGCAGTGTGGGCGGTCAGCAAAGCCTCAGCACAGCATGGACTGCAGGAGCCGAGCAGATGGAGCCTCCTCCTCAGCTCCCCTCTACGGACTCTGGCTCTGTCTAACTCTATGCTCTGAGCAATTCAGGCTGAAACACACCCGGCTGCTGCATGAGGTGTGCAGTGTGGGGTAGCTGAGGCCTCAGGTACGACCCACTCTTTTCATGAGGGGAGGTCAACAGGCCCAAGCTCCATGGTTACTCCCAAGCAGTCCCAGCTTCTTCCTAAGGAGACAGAGTTTACTGGCTGCTATGTTCAGGGGACAGCCTTCTACAAGCGTGAAGCACCCATCCCTCAGGCACTGCATCGATACACAATCTGTACTCACTTCCCTTGGATACGCAGCGCTCTCTTCCCTGTTTGATCAGGAAACAGTGACCTGCAATAGCAAACCTAGCACTACAGCTTCCACAAGCAGGTGTACCCACAGCACAGGGTACAAACATAAAACTGCAACGGGCACCTCAATCCATGAGTCATAAATTCCTTTGGACGCTCAAAATAAAAAGGCTAGGAAAGGCCCAAGGCTTGACAACTCAGGCCAAAGATGTGTCTTCCCTCCCTTGCTGTGTCTTCTCTGCTGTCATCTCACCGCTCTTCCAACTCCACACAGCACTTCCTGAGAAACGGCCCAAGAGGGCAGCTTTCTACCAGAGACATACCTCAATCTATGGAAGTCTAACTCCACATCTTCTTCATTTAGTTTCTCTCTCCATCCAGGTCCTTAGGGCCTCAATCAGACAACAATGCTCTGTCATTGATCTAACTCTTGGCCTGCTGTGCCACCTTCCAGGAAACATGGAATTTATCTGAAAGACTAGAGGCTGCCACCTATACCCATTCTCCCAAGGAGCTAAGAAATAAACAGGCCCTGCCTATCAGTAGCTCTCTCCCTTCAATTCTGTTGAACCATCTTCAATGGTCCCTTTCTTTATCATGTCTAATTTATACCCTGCAAACTATATGGCAAGCTGTATTCTGGTCTAGCTCAACACAAGAAAACCTAAGATCTGCAGCAAAGAGGACCTGAAGTTCACTCGGAGCTCAACTTTGCTCTCATTGAGACCTTACGCCTACCTGACCTCTAGTCACCAACTTCACCTTCCCTAGCTTTAAGGAGCACATTAGAGCAAGAACACCTATGAAGTCACACCTGACACACAGTTAAGTATTCAGTACATGTATTTGCTATGACTTTCCTTATTAATATTCAGTTTATGTCACCATTCTCTAAAACAAATAATTTCCTTTAGTTTGACCCATACTCAAACAAGCCCTTCACATCCACTCTCTGCAAGACGCTCTGACCAGTACCAACCAGCGCAAGCCCTTCTTGCTCACTGCTCATAGGGAGGGCCCTCACCTGCAATGCTTACCTCTAATACAATGTTCTGCTTACCCACTAAATCTAAACCATACTTTAAAACAACTTCACCTTCTCTCCCCTAAAGAGCCTTTCTTATATGGTCATGGACTGTAAGAATCGTTTATGTTTACTGAGAGTCACATAATGTAATACTTATTCAAAAAATGTTCCCTATTACCTAATGCTGTGATTAAATGAGTAAGTCCTATAACCGCTTTTACCTGGCCTCCTTGGGATCTAGCTGGAATCAACGACGGTAAGGTTTAATTGTTCAACAAAAACCTTAGGGACCAACAGAAAGACAAAACAACTTGGAACTGGAAGGAAACAGCAGGGCCAAACTCCTTGGCAATCAACTACAGAAGGTGTCATCTCCTCCTATCACCATCAAATGATTGATTATTCAGTGCTAACCAGTCCAAGAAAATAACTCCACAGGCGGCAGTAGCGACAACACTCTTGACTAAACTCAAGGGCTTCTCCCAGTCATTACCTCCTCAGTCTGGCTACATCTAACTCCACATCACTACCCCTTTGCCACACAAAGACACCAGGAGAAGGACCTTCTGTATGCCTGCAAAAGACTCCACACAAGAAACCACCCTATGAAGAGGTCATCTCTGGAATTCTGGCCAGAAATAATTTTCTGTTGCTTAAGCCATTCAATCAATTCAATCAAAGCATGGCTACTTTGTCACTGGTATTTGTTACATGGTTGCACACTAATATATGTACCCAGAAATAGATCCACACCAATACAGCCAGCTGGCCTTCACAAAGGAACAAAAGCTACACAAAGAGAGAGTCTTTGCATCAAATGGTTCTGGACCTAGAACTCTCACACCAGGCCCACCCACCAATGCACACCCAGATCTTATACCTCCATTCAAAGTAGATTACAGAGATAAAAATGCAAAGCTACAGAGATAACATACTAGAAAATCCGGGTCTGACATAGACATTATGAGAATGAAAAGACAAGACAAAGGGGGAGACCTTTGCAAATACTACTTAGTAACAGACATGGACCCAAAATTAAACTCTTAAAATTAACAACAGCAAAGCAAAAGCAAGCAATCCAATTTTTTATTGTTTATTTGAAATGGGGTTTTGCTATGTAAGCCCAAACTGGCCTGCAAGTTGAAATCTTCCTGCTTCAATCTACTGAGTGCTAAGATTATGATATAATCTTAAAATGTAGACTTAAGTCCATGCCTGGCTCACAATTAAATTTCTAAAAAGCTTTAGATAGGGTATCTTACCAGAAAAGACATAGCTATAACAAAGCATACAGTAGAAATTATGTTCAATACTTCATAATGTTAGGATTTGCACATTAAAATGGGTATCAGCATGCATACCGTAGAGTGGCCCAAATCCAAGACACGGGAAACACCAAGTGCTGATGAAGATGTCAAGTACCGGACCTCTCAGTCACTGCTGGTGGGAATGCATACAGCCCCTCTGGAAGGTACTGCGGCTCCTTACAAAGCTAAGGACAGGCTTACCATATAATCAATCCCACAATAGTTGGGTCCTTGCTAGTTACTCAAGCGTGATGAAAGTTTTGTGTAAGAACCTGTATATGATTATTCATTGCATTTCTACTTACAATGCGAAAGCTTGGAGAGCACGAAAATAGTTTTCAAACGGGTGAAAGAGTAAATCGTCCAGGTTGAATGGGACTAGTAATCATCAATATAAGAAATGAGTTATCATGTCACAAAAAGACAAGGATGAATCCAAGTCACATAGCTAAGTGAAAGAAGCCAGTCTAGAAAGCCAAATGTTAGATAATTCTAGTTATATGACATCTTGGAAGGGAAAATGTATATACAAAAATGCGTAATATAGAATATACACATGTGTGTTTATATACCTGTATACAGACCAGGAACTGGATTGTGAGGGAGGGGAGGGCAAAATTAATCCATGAGTTGGTCACTTTTAGGACAGTGAAACTATTCTGTAAGATAGGGACAGTCTGTCACAGAACTGTGCTGTAACACAGTCCCTCCCAGGTAAACTGTGGACGTTAGTAATAACAATGTTGCAACCTTATTCATCTGTTTTAACAAGCATCACACTAATGCAAGGTGGGAACTGCACGACTAGAGCGGAATGAACCAGTCCAATGCTGTGTTGGATGAACATGGTAAGTGAGGGGCCCGAGGTATTAAAGCCACTCAAGTGAACACCCAAAACCACATCACAAAAACACAGAGATGAATATCCAAGTCACCCAGCTAAGCGGAAAAAATCCAGTCTAGAAGGCCATATTTAGGGAACAGAGTCCTTAAATAAAGGTCCCCAGAAGAGACCACACCCTTATTACAATAAAACCAGAGGTTTTTTTAAAGGCTACTCATAAGCACAGGTAGCTAACCTGCTTGGGTTTTTAAGAACATGAGGTGGGTGGAGTGAAGGGGCTTTTTAGAATTAAAATGAAGCCAGGCATTGTGATACACGTCTACAATGCCAGCACTTGAGAGCCTGAGATGCATATATAACCCAGCCTGCACATGCAGTGAGATCCTGTAGTGAGCTTACTGCTCACTGTGACCTGGAGCTCCAGTCCCCGACAGCACTAGGTCTGAGAAATCCCACACTGTAAAACCAACATCGAAGCCATTCTCAGCAGGAACAGAACAGAGGTTTCTGCAGAAGGCAAGGCAAAGCTGTTACAAACATACGTGTTCCACCAACCTGAGTCACAGATTCTTACGGGGGAAAAAATGAAATAAAATAAAATCTACCATGATTAAAAGCCAGTACACAGAAACACAGTACACAGTACAAAGATTAAACCTACCAAAGATTAAAATTATACAATGACACTTCAAAAGAAAATGTTAAAGACTAATTTTTAAAAAACAAAACATAAAAGTCAAAATTGAAGAAATTATGCAAAAGGTATACATAGACTTGAAAAAGTTTTTTTTAAAAAAAGGAGCTTCTAGAAACATTAATAATTACAATGTAAAAAGCAATGGTCTATATACCATGTCCCTCCAGGATCCTTCGTTGAAGCAATAATTCAAAATATGTGGCGATGAGAATGAAGCCTGGCTCAGTGGTTAGGAGCACTGGCTGCTCTTCCTCAGGGCCTTGGGTTTGAGTCCCAGAACACATATGGCAGCTCACAACCTCCTGTAGCTGTGGAGGGAGGGACTCGGAACAGCCCCTTCCGGAACCCTCAAAGAGCAAGCACACAAAGCTCGTGGTCCATAGACATATATGCAGACAAAACACTCATACACATGATAATAAAGTTAAACTAAAATATAGGAAAAAACAAAGGCTATAGAATAATAAAGAGAGGTGAGGTACAGGAACAGAAAGAGGAAACAAACACTTAAGCTTAGAGAAGAACCACACTTCCACTTCCGAGTGCACACACTACTGTGAAGCCTCGGGACACCTATGGCGAAGGGGGACATGTCCAAGTCAATCAGAGAACAGACAGACAGACAGATGCGTTAGACGCTGCAGGGCAACTGACTGCAAACCTCAGTCCCAGCAACTACAAAAAGGCAGCAAAGATAAACGAAGGAGATTTGTGGATAGAATCACCTTTACCTCACATGGTTCCTCACTTTAGAAACTAAAGAAAAAAAAAACCCCACCAAACATTCCTTCAACAGCGGGTAGTACAGAAAGGAGTAAGACGCCAGGAGGGTCAGCAAGCCAAGAAACTGTGCCAGCACGAGGATGGCCACCAGAGACAGCCATCGGTAGACAGGAAAGGTCCACACGGCAACCTGCAGCATTCATGAGCCAAAGTAAGACAGCACAGCCAACCAGAACAGAGGGAGTATCCAGAGTCACCATGCATCCGGGCATTCTATGGGCAGCCTCAAAACTACAAAACCTTTGAGTGGGTAGGAAGGAGAGATTTGGTAAGAAATGTCACCAAATACCAACCAACAGCTTCCAAACATCAGAAAGACAAGATTGGCACTAATGAAAATCACAACAAAATAAATAATGTGTTCCTAGTTCTTTTCAAAAACGCATTCCACTTATTTACTGTGGGAGGAGGGCGCATGCCGTGGTATGATTATGGATGTGGAAGGCAGCTTGCCAGAGGCCCGTTCTCTCCACCATGGGGATTTCAGGGATCAAAGTCAAGTCATCAGGCTGGTGATACAAGCCTTTACCTGCTAAGCCATCTGACAAGCCCTGCAAATTCTAAAGTGGTACTCACCTGCATCTTAGATTTCTGAAGCATCATCTATCTCATTTCCCCATATGCCTATGACTAAGAAAAGTTACTGATTATTTCTGTCCACTTCAATCCCACAGGAGTGACTGTGTGTGCAGTATATGTATACATATGTTTATATCGCATGTGCATGTATGTCTCCCTCGGTCGCTCTTGCCCTCAGCTTTTTGAGACAGGGTCTATCACTGCAGAGCTCCCTGACTGGGTTAGACCGACTGGCCTCCCAGCCCCAGGGATCCTCTATCTCAGCCTGCCCAACACTGGCTCACAGGCGTGCGCCACTGCACTTGGCTTTGTGTGGGTACTGGAGGAATCTGAACTCAGACCCTCATGCTCACTTGGCAAACAAACAATTTACCAACTCTACCCAGCCCACACATCCTTCTGAGTGACCTAGGGATTCTTTACATAGAGACCCAATTTTTCTTTAAGCACTAAAGCAAGATCAGTGTTTCCAGGAAGTCTTAAATTTCTCGTCTAAAGCCTCATTGTTACCCTGAAGTGTTCAACTTCTACCTTAGGAAGGCTGCTTAGCTGTGCTCTCTGTCCGTAGCCTGTTTCCTTCCATTAGAGCATAAACTGCTGGATATCAGAAAGGAACATGGTGAGCTCTTCTAAACAACCCAGTGCTGCTCTCTGCTTGCTTTTCCTGTCAATATGAAACAACCTTCAAGTGCATTTTTCCTTCTAAAGTCAAAGAAGATGCATTCTGCAGAATGTTCACATATAAATATAACAATATCTCACTTATAAAAATAAGCTGGGGGTATAAGGCCATTGTTTTCATCTTTGACATTACTGAAGTAGGTTTGCTTAAATAGTCATTTTTCTAGTCTCCTCATTTCTTAAGAGGAGTCCATATGCTCTGGGTTAAAACTGAACAAGGTTGGGAGGTCAGCTATCACTAGCACAGTGAAGACTCTCGTAAGACATAAAAACGTGGCTCACAAAAATGGTTGATGTGCTGCGTTGGGTATCCCATGATTACCTTTTTGCTGTAGTATCGGCAGAATAAGCTAGGGATAAATGAATTTATGAAATTATGAATTTTTAAAAAACAAAAAATATTGATGTGGTCTTTAAAAGATCTAAATAAATAGATATATTACACCCAGAGATGAGAAGATTCAATGTTGGTAAGACCTTAATTCTTCATAAATTGATCTGCAGATCCCATACAACTCCAATCAAAATCCCAGCTGGCTATGTATGTGATAAAATACTGCAAAACGATAATGATTCTCAAAGATTTTTTTTTTAATGAGTGCAAGCCCAAGCTGGTAAAAGCAGCCTGAGCGGTAGTCAGCTGTGCAGATAGGATCTGACCATTAGGATGGTTGAGTTCTGCACCCCGAGACTGCTCTATACTTCTTGCCACATTCCAAAGTTTACAATCATTGTTAATTTAAAAAAAATTCCAGCAAGCATCTGTATTTATGTTGAAAACTAATCCTAAAATATGTATAAAAAAGCCCAGGCTGTAAATAGAAAAGTCAATTGTGAAAAACATAACAATGCTAGAAGACATACATTATCTGATTTCAACTTTCAAAACTACAGTGACCACGACAGTGAAGGAGCCATGAAAGTACAGTGCACACCAGCAGAGGAGGGCAAGCCTGCAAGGGTCCAGTGTGTGCAGCTAGGTGGTTCCCCAGCTGCCAAGCACTCATCTGTGATCCACGCACACTCAGTTCAGAAGACACTTCACAGTGACAGAAATCACAAGAGTGACGATGGGATGAAGTGGGGCAGCACCACTGTGTGGTTCAGCCGGGGAGCAAAAGAGGGGACTTCCTGAAATGTACTGAAATGTATGGAACCATCCGTCTTACTAAGAAACTGGGTCATACAGCTGTATATATTGTCAAGGACCACATAACTGAAACATATAATCTGTATTTCACTGTAAGTTTTAAAAGAGTCATCTATGTATTTACTTAGGGTGCCTGCCTATTTACGTGTGCCGTGCACATGCAGGTGCCCTGGGTGCCCAGAGTGTGAGATCACCCGGAAGCAGGACCGGAGATGACAAACTACGGCCTGATGTGGTCCTGGAACTGAACCTGGGAATCTGCCAGAGCAGTGCCTGCTCTTACCCGATGAGCCATCTCTCCAGCCCTCTGTAATTTTTTAAAATATACAATAGTAAACAAATTTGTAAAATAATTGTGTCTAAAAACTGGAAGAAAATATATCGCCACATTAAAAGTATTTATCTATTTTAAAATATTATTTTTTCTTATTGTTTAATTTTTATAAGATATATATGCTGGTCCACTAATCCTTTTAGACATTGCTATCTGAATCTGTAGTACTTTGAAAAGAGGTAGGGGCTTTACATGTCTTCCTAATAATGCTTCAGTCCTCAAAAGAAACTGATTTCCTCAGTCCTTGTACAAAGCCTTCAAAGGGACTGTGGCCCAGTGGCTTCCTGCTACTCCTTGCCTCTGAGCTGCTTTGGTGGCTCCTATCACACACTACCACAGCCACGATAGATAGACTGCACCTCCACAGGCCCAGAGGAACCAGGCTGAGTGCCCAGGCATGGAAACCTTTTAAGCTATGAGCCACGCTTAAGCCTTCTTTTTCATTAAGCTGGTTTTCTCAGGCGTTTTGTTATAGTGACAAGGCTTAAACACTTATCCCTAGCTTTCTTCAGATAACCTTGGAGCACAGTCCCAGGATCCCTGAAACTTCCTGAGATTCTTTTTGGTCCAGGAAGTCAAAACTATTTTCAGAACAATACAAAAAGTGCTATTTGCCACCATGACTAAGCCTTGGCACAAACCAAGGAAGTAGACACACAGTAACTAGCACTCATGTGTTCTTCACTGCCCCAGATTCAGAGGGGGAAACTTGTTTTTACCAACGCGTGTCTTTGTTGGAGTACGACATTAACTATTTTCATTAAATCTTGACCCTGTAACATGCCATCTCATATCCTATGTGATGACATTATGTGATACACGAGACACACCTGCAGTACCACACAGCTCTTCCTCGCCCGGGTTGCAAGCCAAGCTAGCCACTTCTCCACGGCATGTCAGGTTTACTCAAAATGACTACAGATAACCTGGGTTGCTCATGACTGGGTATATTACAGACATTTTCTTGAAAATGAATTAAATGTATCTGTCACATCAATAAAACAATTGATAGACAGCATTTGTGGCAGCCATACATCCAGCTAGCACTTTAAGCAGAATCAGACTCCGGGGAAACACAGTTCAAGACCTTTCTAATTTGAGAACATAAAAAGCCTGTTTGGGGAATTTGAAGAAGACCCAGATAACATAGGAAACCTGCATTTTTCCAAATGGCCAAAGCACGATGATGCACAATCATGCAGGGATGACAGAGCTGGAGTGTTGGGTTGGCAACTGGACCATGACAGCAAGCAGACTGGCCCCCACTCTAGCTCCACATGCAATTAATCCTAAAGAAGTCACCACTTCTCAAGAGGCAGGCAATCAGAGAAGAATAGCCACAAATACCTAAAATCTCTATCTCTTCTCCAACTCCATATTTGTGAGGCCAGATCTTCTTCATGTATTTCAGCCAAACATTGCCACAGGCTAGAAAAGTAGAACTGAGACTCTGGTCTCTTTAAACAGAGAGTAAACACATTTCAAAACAACAGCAAGGCCACCCTCATTCGATTTTTTGTTTAGAAAAGTTATTTTTCATTAAAATGTGATTTATTCTAATATGACCGGTTTATTACTAGCAGTGTTTTTATTTCGCAGATATATTTGTTACTGTGGTGAAGAGCAATGGCTGTCACTAACATCCACAATGTCAGTGTGTGTGTGTGTCTCTGGCAAGTGTTTTTGCCCTTCCCCTCAGATCCACTGTTGTGACTGTCAGAATACTACAGGACACTTCTAGCACCATTACTCCCACAGGAAAGCCTTCTGAGCTCCCTCCTGGAGCCCATGCTATTGTCTCTAACCCACATCCCCTGGCTTTCAACAGGTCTGGCCCTGCTTTATCCAGCAAATCCTTTCTTCCATATTCCACCTCGCATGCCTTCCATGCTTGTCAATCTCTCCCTTAGGTCTCAGACCTTTACCCATCATTACACTTCACCTGGATGGCTGCCCACTCTCTTCCCTGCCTCCTCCACGCTACCGAAATCTTACTGGTCCTTTGGGACCACTGAGCCTTGAGAATTAGGTTTAAGCATGTATCTTTTAACCTATAAGCAGCCAAGAGAGTGTTCAGGCAAAGACAGGTGGAAGATTTACACAGAAAACAAAACAAAACAAAACAAAACAAAAAACTTACTACTTCAAATTCCTAAGAAGAGTTTAAGCATCAATAACAACAAGAATGTCTTACTGAAAACCATCACATAGTTACAGGACAAAGGCAGCCAGCACTGTTGCACTGGGAACCCTAATCTAGAATCTCCGGTTGAGGTAGTTGCAACAGAAACACAGCCTCTTCCAGATTATAAAAAAGAACTGTAAAAACCAAACAGCAAAAAGAAAACACAATTCCATTTCTTGAATTTAAGGGTTTTTTTTTTCCTATTGCTGAGCAAAGTCCTTTTCCTAAAAATGCAATCGTATTTTCAAACAGCACCATTTGAAGAAGAGCCTCGCGGTGCACTTATTAGAGGCGAGACCTTAGCAAGTACTTTGAACCAAACTCTTTCCTGATTTCTCCAAACACTTAGCTATCACATATGCACAGTGAGATCTGGGTTCAGGACCAAGTCTAAAGGTGAAGTTCACCTGCTTCATGCGCCCTGCTCAGACTGCTTAGGAGAATGCTACTAATGCTTTCTCAGCATACCTGTGTCAGGGCTGCTGAGACCAGGACTGAATCTCCCACTGGACATCAGTCAGCACTACAATGTTTTGATTTAGGACTATTTTGTAATTTAGACTGTTGGGTTAGGGGGTTATCAAACCCACTTATAGCCATTAAATCTTCAGCATAAAACAACAGTGACTTCTCGTGCATTTAATTCTGAGCCTTGCTTAGGCCTTCAGATCCGAATGCCCAACTTTACATTCTGTGCCCACTAATGCCAGAGCCTTAGGACTGGCCCAGCAGTACTGTGCTGTAAGCCCTGCCCGTCGGAAACTATGGTCTGTCCTCCACCCACATAGCTGCCACTCTCCTGTGTTGCCATCTTCTTCATTCCAGATAGTCCTCGAGACTCTACTATCAGTCACTCTTCTAGGCCCTCAAGATACAGCACTGAATCAAGCAAAATCACTCTGGATTTACACTCTGGTAAGACATGACAGGTAGTGACACATGCAATAATGAGAAACTCAGAAAAAATGAGGAGAGCTGAATTCTCTACAAATGTAACCAAAAGAGAGCCTGGTGCTTGAACGGCTTCTCTGGCTGCTGAGAGCTGCTGGGGCACACGGAGTGGTCTGTGTGCACAGTGCCAGCTTGCTATCAGGAACATTTTACATGAGCATTCTCATCAGAGGCTTAAACCCCAGGAGAAAGGGTCCTTCCTCTAAGTTAGTTGATAATACTTTGTTGGAATATCTTTTCTCATTATAAATATGCATCCACTTTTGGTGGCAAATTGTTTAATTCTAACTTACTTGTATTTCTAATGAAGCTCCTCCCCACAAATATTCCAGAAAGACAGACAGACAGTGGGTGGAGGGTCACAGACACACTTATTAAAAGTGATATTAGAACTTGCAAGTACATTTTTCTATTATACTAACCACATGCCCTGAGACATGCTGGAAATGGAAAGACAATCCATCTAGACGCCAGGAAAGGAGGCAGAGAGTCTAAGTAGAGACAGGAAGTACAGAAGAAACAAAGATGAGTGTGAGGGTAGCAGAACAAAAGATGTAGTCACACTAGCAGCAATTGGCCATGACAGTCCTAACACCTTCGCAGGCATCACCGGCACACTGAGGAGCCGGGGGTCAGTGGGTGATTACACAGGGAGCCTGGCTCTAGAACCTGCTCTTTAGGTTGCCGTGGTGATACAGACAGCTCAGCTGTGGAGAGTCTGAGGCATCGAGGGAATCTTGAATGAGGAAACCAGGAAGGTTTTGGTCTCGAACTTTGATAACTAAAAGTGGACACATGCTTTACTTTCCTATAAATGCTATGTGCCAAACCCTGCCGTTTTTACCACTCGCTCGCTGTTCCTACTATGTCAGCTTTGTATCAGAGCTGTTCAGTGTATGGTGGCTGTCCAATCCTTTCTCACAAGACAATTGACCAATCACTCATCTCAATACAAACCATGTAGTTGATGGGCATTTACAGACACTACATGAGACAAGATTGAAGGCAAACTGCTAGGAATTGCAATGTAATTATCTGTGTTTTCTGATGGTCGTAGGTGACTCCATAAGAGGGTCATTAGACATCCCCCACAAAGGAGGTCACAACCCACAAGATGAGAACTATTGTGGTAGGCTTTGCTGTCCACACAAGTAGATGTGAGCAGGAACCCAGCCAGCTATAGCCCAGCTGTTCTCGAGTGCTTCGAGTCTTCATTCTCCATCAGAAGTGAGAATTAACAACAGTTCCACCAGATGTGGTAGCAGAGCCTGCAGTCCTAGTACACCGGAGGCAGCTATGGCTAAGAGAGTACCTGCCTCAAGAACAACAAGTGAACAAACAATCTACCAGCAAAACCCCGAGAGCTTTACAAAGCTTTATTGTGGTGAATGCTAACTATAATGGGAAAACCAGTCTTTGTTGACATCTGGATACCTATAAAGACGTAGTCACAAGGAAGCTAACACACATTTCTCTAAATACTACACATTGATTTTCTGACTCTATTACCCTATGTCTCAATGTTTTCTCCTGCCCAATTTCCCATCTATTTCAAATCTATGATATAGACGGCCACATAAGTGGGGCTTTGGAGCTTAACTACACTATAGCCTTTACTTCTGAGACAATGACTTTCAAACATACGTAGATTAAAAATAATATATTGTCAACATTTCCAAAGTAACACTAGTTCAAGGAGAAGTTCAAGGAGCACCATAACCAAGCTAAGCTTGAAGTTTGCTGGGTCACAGAGTTTGGCAGGCTTAACACAGGACTTCTAACCGTTTACTGTCGTCGTTGTTGTTGCTGTTGTTGTTTTTGTAAGGCATGCTTGTGGGGGGTCAAAGGGCAGCTCTATGGAGTCAGGTTCCTCCTTCCACCACTATTTGGCATCAACTGCAGACTGTGAAGCTTTAGAGAAAGCTCTTTTCACCCGCTGATCTCTCTTGTGTCTTTAATAAACCCACGGTGTAGCTTTCCCTAAAGCGTCCACCAATGCTTAGAGATCACCTGTGTACGAGCTGTGACTAATGCCTGAGAATTTCATCTAGAACCTGGGATGACTCCAAGGACTCTGGCCATAGCACACTAAGGCCCGCCTAGTGGGCGACAAGATCAGTGCAAGGAAAAGGGACAGAACTCCAGAGAACACAGGGTTTGGCTAGAGCTGGGGACAGCAACGAGACTACATAATGGGTTTCCTGAAATAAACCTGGAAAAGCAAAGACTTTAGGAATAATTTAAACTAAACTGGAAAAGTGTCCTGTGTATGAAAAGTCAGTACAACACATGCAGATATTATATGTGGACAGTATGAACTATATAAAACTTTCCAATTTCTCCAATACAGTCTTCCAATGACAAATTTATGCTCACTACATTCTCACCGAGGAGAACATAAAGAATGTTTACATTACATCCATGTTACCTTTTAACATGTGATGCAGCATATTCATCTAAAAGGTTCACACTTAAGAACCATGGAATTGAACTAAAAATCTCTCTCTCTATTCCCCCCCTCACCCCCTCACCTATTAGGTAAATATATGATTTTGAGTTTGGGCTGCATTCATACTCTCCTGAGTCAAATGGGGCCCACGACTAGGCATGCTTGCCGAGCCATTCCACATGCAAAATAAAGAACAAACACACACAACATAAAGTTTCTTAATTTCAGAGTACTTCATGATCCTCTCGGGGCCCAATCATAGCTTCATGTGTCTGTCTCACAGTACCCAGGTAACCCTTGTACAAATGTTCAATGGCTGATAAAGACTGGGCACAGTTCTCTTTTTAAAAGTGTATATTCAAGTACTCTCCGACAGTGTCGATGAAATGGATCACACTGGCAGGAAGGGAGGGAGGAATAAACGAAAAAGAAAAGAAAGGGGAAAAACTTATGGGGGGGGGGTAAAACTCAAGTCGTTCACTTAGCACCAACTGAAAGGACCTATGAGGGCAAGAACAGTCCCAGACAAGGTAGTCCTGTGATGCTAAGTATGTTTTACAAGCTGCATAGCTGCTGGATCCCAGATCCTCAACATCCCAGATCAGCGCTCTATAACCAAGCTACAAATACAGTAACTGTGTCACTGCAGTGGGTGGAGAGTTTTCAAAATAAAAATCCCTTGAAACACCAACCTTCCAAGAATTACTATAATTAGGACTAACTTACTTACTTAATAGACCCATTCCATTTTTAGCACCTACTCACTGACAGCTTAAGGAGCAGCGCTCATACACTGGCTTTTACAAACAAGAATCACTTTTCTCCAGCTCATCAGGAGCATGCGTGTCAGAAACATCGAACAGCAAACACATGTGGAAAAGGTGTGTCTTAACAGCATGACTTGGCTGTAAAAAGGAAGGCAGGTTCAGCTCTGGGCGATGAAGCAGCAGGAGGTGTGATGCAGACACCATACAGTGACTCTCAGGGACAGAGACATCACCAGGGTCTCTGGTGATGAGTCTGGCCAGAATCGAGCTTCTCATGTCTGATGTGCACTGGCCGGCTACACAATCAAGGAAGGAGCGGCCAAAAGAGCCACTCAAAACTCAGAAGTGCGACAGTCCAAATGCCCAAGGCAAGCGTGCCTCAGTTTCCTCCCTGGGAAATTCAGCATGACAATCTGTCCCAGCCCATGTTTACAGAAACAGTGCCTCCCACTGATGGAGAACCCAGCCTACAAACTAGTCAGCTTTTACCTCTGCCATCTACCAACTTTAGAAAGTTATTTAAACCTCCCTATACCTGCTTCTTCAACTGCACCTGCCTCACAAGACAGTTGTAGGAGGAGGGAGGAAACTTTCAGTAAGTATGTGCCAGATAGCAAGAACCCCAGAAATGTTAGCTACTCCAGCATTAATGGCTGACAAGATTCATCAACTTGCCAGACTTCTGTCACATTCAGATAGAAGAATTACAGACTTTAATTTTTTTCTTTTTAATCAGGTAAGTTACCACCTATATTTAAGGAGTTTGCTTTGAGGCAGTCTTATTCTATTACTCATACCACGTAGGCCAGGCTGGCCCTGAACCAGCATTCTCCTGCCTTAGCTTCCCAAGGGCTGAGATTACAGGCATGTGCTACCAAGCTGTCTTCTTGGTTTTGCTGTTGTTTAGGTTTGTTTTTAAATATAGTAAACACATGGCTAATTATTCCTATCAGGAACCTACCTATAACCTCAGCAAAACATCGTTCTTGGCTATATCACCACTTGCAAGTCAGTCTGGGCAACATGAGACCTCTCTCAAGAACTAGAAAAACATGCGCGCGCACACACACACACAGAGGCACGTGTGCCAAAACTTAACTGTACACACTGACACTTATGAGACAGAAAATTTAACTTTTCATCTACTATAATAATCAGAGTTCCCCCAGTTTCTAGCTCTTGGATTAGGGTATATTTCTACCGTCTTAGTCAAGACCACTATTATTCCCAGGAATACCCCAAGCCTCCTAACTGCTCCCTCCCTCCACTACAATCTGGACATCATGATAGGAAACTTTTTAAAGTCCGAATATTCATGTGCGCGTGTGTGTGTGTGTGTGTGTGTGTGTGTGTGTGTGTGTGATACATGTCATCTAACACCTGTGGAGGCCAGAGGACAACTCTGAAGTCCGTATCCTCATTACACTTTTCGTGTGTTCTGCAGATCTAACTCAAGCAAGCCTGAGCCTCAGCCCGGAAGTCCAAATCTAAATTGGATGCAGTCAGGCGTGTCTACACCTCTCCCACTCAGGGGACACTGGTGGAGGATTATGACTTTCGGGTCAGTCTGAGATACATAGCAAAATCCTGTATACTAAAAAAAAATACAACAAAAAGGAAAAAAAGAAATGGGGCCTGGAAAGACAGCTCAGCAGCTGTGAGCTCGGGCTGTTCTTCCATGACTCCAACTTGGTTCCCAGCACCCATGTCAGACGGCTCTCAACTGCCTGCAAATTCAGCTCTAAGAGATCTGATGCCCTCTTCTGGCCTCCAGGGACATCTCTGTGTGAACACACACACACACACACACTTTTAAGAAAGAAAGGGAAAATCCATATCTAATTTCACCTCCCTGGCAGGACTCCCTTAAGTCCCACAGCTAGAAGGTCTATAGGAACCACAGTCCACATCCAGGATCCCTATGGCTGCTCAGGTTCCATCTTTCTCAGCTTCACACTGGTGTCTGTGGCCTTCGGATCACAATCCCTCTATGTGGCTTCGTCCCCTCTCATCATTGCCCTGAGCAGGGCCTTATCATCTTCCAGATCTTGGCTAGAAGCTGCCAGACTGGAGGGGGGACAAACCCAGCCCTCTTGTTCTGTGCTAGCAACCTTTGCCAGACCCTTGACGTCCTCGCTACACAGAATACAACTGGAATGAAGTGAAACTGCTGTTTAATGCTGTTCTTGTCCAGGAGAAAAAAAAAAAAAAAAGACTTCAAATAAATCTGGGTCCATTCCTGTCTTTAGTTCATCAACACGTGGCTGCTAAGTTATACACTGGAGTTATGCTCCACACACCTTTGTCAATAGAGGAAAGTGTGGTGCTATGTGATCATTCACAAAAGCCAAGTAGATCACTCACAAAAGACCTGAGGTATTGGCTTCCATCGAGGCAAGAATAAAAAGCCCATTGCTTTAGCGTGGGCAAGAATAAAGTGAAAACTAAACTTTCCAAAGTCATACTCTGGGCATCCTCAGGTGTTCTGGAAAACAGGAGCCCAACTTCAGTTACCATGTAAGTAGATAGGCAACTAAATCAAGACTGCTGCCACCTTTGGCACTATCCGCCTCCCTTCTTGGCAGACTCCGCGAGGCCAAGAGTTTTGCTGGCCAGGGAAGAACGATTTATCCTCCCACATTTAGAAGTGATCCCTCTGCAACAGAAACTCTGTCCTGCTAAGGAGCTCTGAATTCTAACCTTGTCAAACCAATACTCTCCCTAGATACTCGATTCACACGCACACACACAAAAGAAAGAAAAAGAAAAGGAAAAATATCTGATTCCTATGTGTCACTGACAAAAAAAAAAAAAAAAGCACCACTATCCAATTCTTTTTGGAGGAAAAAAACCAAAAACCCGAAGTTGCTGTCTTGCCTCCAAAAACCCCTCTCTTTTTACAAAACATGACTACTTGGAAAATTACAAGGAACTGACAAGCAGATGTTAAGAGGCTAAAGGCTAAAGCACGGGCAGATGTTAAGAGGCTAAAGGCTAAGCTGTCGATGGAGGCTGCCCAGCGTTAGGGCAGATCCAGCAGGCCCGGGCGGACAGTAGCTGCCAGCCACCGGGGCCTATGATCCCAGGTCCCGGAGAGGCACGTAGGTTTGTCAAACGCCAAGCCCCAGCACCGGGGTTCGACACCTAGACCCTGCCCAGGCAACAAGCGTCCAGCCCCGCTCCACCCTCCCAGGAACGCAGCGGCTCCGGCCGCAGCCCTTCCCGGGACTGCACGCAGGAGAGCCTGGGGTGGGGGGGGTCAGAGATCCGTGCGTCCGGGGCACAGCTCCGGCGAGGACGCCGAGGGCTGAGGTCCCCACGCCTGCCTCTTTGTTCCGTCCCCCGCGGCGCAGGCCCCGGCTCGGCCGCCCCTGCCCTCACCTTGTAGACGTCGCCGTAGGTGCCGCTGCCGATGCGCTGGATCAGCTCGAAGTCCTCCTGCGGGTTCCGGCGGGACAGATCGAAGCCCGGGTTCATGGCGGGCCCCGGGTGCCCCCCGCCTCCCTCCCGGCCCGGGGAGGGGGGGCGCTCACGGGGGCCGCACGGAGGGAGCGCCCGCGGCCGGCCCGGCTCCGCCGCCGGTCACAATCGCCCGGCTGCACGCCGCGGCCGCCGCCGACCACGACGAGCCGCCCGGCGTCCCCGCCCCCCGCCGCCGCGCCGAGCCGGGTCACACCCACCAGGAGAGGAGCGCGCCCGCAGCCCCTCGCTCGGGGTGCAGCTCCAACATGGCTTCCGCCCGCCGCTCCGCTCCGCCCGCCCGCACGCCCTCCCTCCGGTTCCCGGCCCCGCTCGCCACTGCGCAGCCGCCATCCCGGAGGCCGCGCGCTCCCGGCGGGCCCTGCGCGCCCCCGGCTCGCGCGCCCGGTTGGGACGCGCGGGACGCGCCAGACTCTGGGTAACAAAGTTGGACTCGCTGCTTGTGGCCCCAGCCCCAGCAGGTAGTAGTTGCCACGCACAAGACGGTATTCCCCAACTTTCTAAGAGCAAGTACAACCGAGAGCCCCGACCCTTTCTTCTAGGTTTAGGGGAGGAGGTCCCCATCAGAAAGGTGAGAAAGACCCTCGGGGGACAGTGACACTTGGGCTCTTGGGGTTGGCTTGACAGGGGTGCAGAGAGAACAAGGGGCGGGGAGAAATCCGTGGAGGGAGTGGGCGGGAAGCCGTGCAGAACCAAAGCCGTGATTGACCTCTGTCCAGGGAGAAGGCTGGATTTTTCAAAGCCCGGGGCGGGGACTTCGCAAGCTGTCTGACAACCCTGAGACGAGGGTGGTTGCAGAGGGTGTGGTCTGGACAGGGATCTATTCCCACACCTGAAATGTAAACACGTGACCACCCGGAAACTACGTAGCCGCGACTTTACCTGCCCAGAGCTCCACCCAGCACAAGATCCAGATAGCCAGCATTACGTCCAGACTGCTAAAAGTTATCTAAGAAAGAACTTAGGCAATGGAAGGGTCATGTTGGGTTCTCAGTAAACTTAACTACTACGCATTTCCAAAAGCTGTAGCCGAGTCAGTGAGGACCGCTCCGGCGTTCTGTTGGATATTTTGCTTCAAAAATGCTTTTCTAATCTCTTTAGGGACCACACCTAAAGACTAATGTGCCTTAATGCCTGATTCCTTCTCAGAAACTTGGTCTCATCAAACCTTAAAACCTTTCTATCATGTTACTTACAGTAAACTTACCTACTGACTAAATTCCCAAATTGTGTGCTCCAAACCATACGTGGTGTCATCCAAGCACTTGGGAAGCTGAGCTGGGGCACCCCTGCAAGTGCAACGGCACCCTTGACTTCAGAGTCGGGACGGGTGTGTTTACTGGAGTAATTGACTAAAAGCTGTTGGGAAACGGCCCCCTTCTGTACCACATACACAGCCTCCCAATTGTACGGTGTTTAGTTATCCCAAAGCATCAGATTGTGACAGGGTTGCAATTCTGCCCCAGGAGTGCACGTCACAGGATTAATTGAGGATAAACCTTAAGGCTGTGCTATCTTGAGCTCCTTGGGACGAGGCATGGTTTTCCCCGCTTCTTCCTCCCAGTGGAAGGCACTTGCAGGGGCTGAGGAGCAGGCCTGCCTTCTGCCTGTGCTGTGGGCGGAGAACTGTTTGTCTTCTTTAGGCTAAACAGGCAGATAATTCTGGATTCAGATAAGGAAATGGAAGTCTCTCAAAGCAGGACCTGCTCTGCTTGCTTTCTCTGCCCTTTTCTGGAGAAAAAAAAAAAAAAAAAAGCCAAGTTTCCAGGACTGAATGGCTTGCACCAGAAAGTTCTAATGGTTTCACTGTTTTGTTTGCTGGGATTATCATCTCTGCAGATAACCGAGTGTTTGCATCACTAATAGGCTTCTTTCAAAGGGAAAGGACATTTCACTGGGGTTGGAACGGGCTTTCACGTTTTGTTTGTTCCATTTTGGCAGGGCTTAACTGCTTCTTTTTTCTTTTTTCTTTTCCAGAGAGACAGATTTTCTTGTAAGGGCTCAATTTGCCATATGGGTTAGGCCATAAATAAAAAGGTCTTTTGTAATTAACTGCTCACAAGGAATAAAAATAATTTGTTCCTTTGGATCTATCCATACAGGTAAATACAGTGCTCTCTTACCCTTCCCCCAATCTACCTGGCCTCTACTTGGCTACAAGTTATCACTCATGATCAGACACTTGCTTTGAATGAGAGAAAGGGCTTCCCACTTCTGTGATTAGAAACATTCTTAGAAACCGTCTTGGTTTCACTCTTAGATTTACTGTTGCTTGCGTAGAGGCGTTCACCTTATCAGTAGATTAATATGGTGAGTGGAAGTTCACAACATGAAAGAAACAGTATCTTCCAGTACTGAGTGCTTACGAGGAGCCAAGAACTTTCCACATATTATCTCATTTAATTCACAGAGCAGCCTGATAGCTGAGAGCGTATTATCTCCTTTTTATAACATCCCAGGCTAATTAAGCTACTCAAGGTCACATAAGAAAGCTCAGCTGTCACAGAGGCTGCTTAATAGCAAAGGCTAGGTCCCTAGCCAGCAGTCTGTTCTGTTTCCATAACACATTCCACCATATTCTCTTTCTTCTTACAATAAACCATATATAATCTGTGTGATGCTTTTTTTTTTAAATTAAATTGATCTGTAATGACTTAGGCAATAGATATGCGATTCTGGTGGTAAAAGAACACAGAAAAGAAAAGCCAAAGCACCTGCCATCCAGCAGTGTGGAACATCACAAACAACCCAGTCAATAAGTGGTCTAAGAAATGAACAGACCAAAGAAATACAGATAGCCAATAAACATATGGGAAAGAAAATGGCCGCCCGCCCTCACCGGTCATCAGAGAAGTGCAAGTCCAAATTACATGGAGATTCCATCTTACCCCAGTCAGATGTCAGTCAGCAAGAAAAGAAACAGCACGTACTGGCCTGAATGTGCACCAAGGGAGCCCTTGTGTGCTGTGGGAATGTAAGCGTAGTCCAACCTCTCAAAATTGGTACGGAGGTTTCTCAAGAATCTAGACGTAGGTCTACCATGTGACCCAAAGATTCCAAATCAGCATAATCACAGAGATGGCTCCATACTTTATTTTTATTGATTATTGCAGCGCAACTCACAATAGCTAAGTTATGGCACCTGTCCGTCAAGAGAGAAATGGGTAAGGAGAATGTAGCCTATATACACAATTGAATTGGTCTCAGCCATAATGAAGACTGAAGTTAGGTCATTTGTGGGAAAATAGATACAACTGGAGACAGAAAGCCAGTCTCAGGCAGACAGTATATGTTCTCTTGTTTGCAGTTCCTGCATTATATATAGTCATGGAAAATCATGTGGAAAATCATTTATTAAATGAGAGTGGAAGTGAAGTTGTCTAGGGGAAAGTTGAGGATTAGGAAGGGGAGGGGCAAGAAAAGGGAAGGGGGGGTAATAAGGTGGTATACACTTGCCATACAGTATATAGCCATAGAAAAACAAAACAACCAGAAGCATAGAAGCACAGGGGACCAGCATAAATACACTCTGGAAGGTTGGGGACTGATGCGAAAATTGAAGTTTGAAGAATGTATTGAGGGTAATCAGGCAAAGGAGGGGAGATGGTGTCCTCCAGCAGCCCCAGGCTCTTAAATCGCTATCTTTGTAAGCAGCACACAGCAGAGCTATGTGAAAAAGCTGCCCTGTGCAACATGTGTCATCGCCAGCATATCCAGACGAGTAGCCAGGCTCTCCTGGGGCCCTGTCTTAGAAATTTCTTGATCTCCGTACCAGTTCCCATTTTCACTGGTCTATTTTTGTGGCTTACTAATTACAGCCTGCCAATTTGCCGTAAGGACCGCTCACATTCGATACACTAGTGACTCTGCAAAAGGAACACTTAGCAAATCGTAGATTAAAAAAGACTGCTGAGGCTGGAGAGATGCCCCAGGGATTAAGAATCCATAGTGTCTTGCAGGGGATTCTAATCCAGCTCCCCCACTCATACAGGATGGCTCTCAAACGTGTCTCTCTGACTCCAGAGAACCTGATACATCCATGTGAACATACTCATACACAGGTCTGCATGTTTAAGTTATTTTCAGAGACCGTAACCCGGCCATACGCTGGAGAGGAAAATCAGACTTGTATGTGAAATAATATGATACAAGTAAGCTTATGTGCATGCATGCTTGCCTGGGGAGGCCCGAAAAGGGTGCTAGATTCCCCTTTAAGCTGGAGTTCCAGGTAGTTGTGAACCACCTGATGTGGATGCTGGGAACCAAACTTAGGTCCTTTTGAAGCCCAGGATAGTCTCTGAACGACTGAGCCATCTATCCAGCTGAACGGTATGTTTCCAGGATGGGGATAGGAAGAGCCAAGGGCAGTGAGTGAAAAGTCTGATTGCTTTGGTGAACTGTATTTGTGAGGTAGGTTCTCATGTAGCCCAAGCTGGCTTCGTACCCACTCTGTGGCTGAGAATAACCTTGAACTTTTAATCCTCCCACCCTCACCACAAGTGCAGGAACTATAAGCTTGTACCATATTAACCAGTTTCATGAGGTGCTCGGGAATGCAGACAGGGCTTTGATGTGCTTGGCAAGCACTTCACTCAGTAACAACCCCAGCTTACTTTTGTAACTAAAGCAACAACAAAAAAACCCTTATAGTTTTTAAGTCTTCCTGAAGTATAATTAGCAATAAATATGTATGTTTACAGTGCATGATATGATAGATAGATAATTATCACAGACCAGCTGGAAAAGGTTTTGTTTTAAGATAAGGAACCACTTGGTGAAGAGGCTATTAGGGTCTCACTAGCTTTTGTAGCAGCAGAGAAGTCCAGGAGGGGTGGCTTAGCTCTACTCTGGCTGACCCATACAACCTGCCTTTGCACCTTGTTTCTGTCTCCATTCTTGAAGGATCTCAGGAAATGATTGCCTAATTAAGACTGTTAGGGAGTGTTAAAGAGAAGATAAACATAAACCCAATGTCTAGTACCAGAGTAAGTCCACAAAGCACTAAGTCCATTATTTAAGGGCATATGTAAGAATGTCTTTCCACCAGAAATTGGTGGTAGAACTCTATTGCCCAAGACACTATACACTTTGGTCACAGAATATAGAGAAATCAAGTTGATGCTGTCATAGTACTGGAAGGTGCTACGCGGGCTGCTGAGGAGTGGAGCTGGGGGAAACATCAATGTTACCCAACTGTGAACTCGGTAAACTGTGCAACTGGTGACATGGCAAGATTTGCTCATGGGGGCAATAGTGACATGAACGGGAAACCAAACACATTCTGATTGGCTGTAAAGCCTGCATTCTGATTGGTTGTAAAGCCTGCTCTACAACAAACAGGCCTAGCACTGGGAACGAGGCTCAGTATCTGTAGTCAGAACACTCTTAGGCCACAGGGATGAACCTACTACCATTATTTTGCTAATAGAAATAATATCAAATTGCCCTTTAATTCCCATCTCTTGTCTCATACATTGTCTCAGACTCACCAGGGAAGTTTCTTTGTGGGACAGACCATGGTTAACACAGAAATTCACCACTGTCCAAAGTGCAGAGAACAAGCGCCTCTGCATGCTCCGAACCGCAAGCAGGGCATCTTTGACACTTCTCCCCGCTCAATGCTCAAATAGAGACCGTTCATGAAGAGGAGACAGTTTTAAAAGCCAGGCATTAGAGAGTACTAGAGCAAAGCAACGTCTTCTAGGCATGACATGCCAAGACCACCACTTTCCTGAGCTGATAGCATCTGTGGTCACCTGTACAGCACCTGGAGGAAAAAAAAAAAAAAAAACCACGATGGTTTAGCATGAAGGGAGGGGTGGGGTGGATAGCTCATAAGACCTCATCCCCAGCTGAAGAGCTATTGACATCTGATGCTTCTGGAAGAGAGTCAGTTTTTCTTTTTCTTTTTTCTTTCTTTTTTGGTTTTTCGAGACAGGGTTTCTCTGTATAGCCCTGGCTGTCCTGGAACTCACTCTGTAGACCAGGCTGGCCTCGAACTCAGAAATCCGCCTGCCTCTGCCTCCCGAGTGCTGGGATTAAAGGCCAAGAGTCAGTTTTTCTTAAGTGGTAGGTCGACTCCGCTTCCTTGGATGGCTCCACACCCGTGAGTGTATGGGCAGCACAGATTGGACTGGATGGGTTACTAAGAAAAAACAGGACATGAAGTTGGGAGGGAGAGGGAGTGTATTACAGAATGAGCAGGAAGTGAATATAACACTTCTGCTTGTATGGGATTCTCAAAGAATTAATAGAACATTTTTATTAATAAGCCAGTTAATATTAATTTATTAATTTAATATTAATTTATTAATTAAGCCACCAAGAATTGAACCTGGGTCCTTTGAAAGATTACCCAGTCCTTATAACTGCTGAACTGTCCTCTTTTCTATAAAATACATTTTAAATTGACTTACAAAGTTAAAAAAAAACATAATAGTGATAGCAAGATGTGGGATCCAGAATCCTGGTCCTTAGGAGGCAGAAGCAGAAAAGTATCCAGGGTGTGATAAGGCTGAGCTACATAATAAGACCAGCCACAAAAGTGATGGATGGATGGATGAATAGTGAAAGATGACAGCCAAGAAGATGGGGTTAGAGATGTGATTTAGGGCACACATATCAGGACATATTTAGGACATATCAGGGACCCTGAGTTAAGGCCTAGAGTGTTGAGGCCAGAGCTAGAATTCACAGGCTTGGGGAGAAGAGAGGGCAGGCAGAGCTTGGGTAGATGCAGGTTTCTGGCTTGGGTGATGAGGAAGTATTGACACTTGCCGTGACAAGAGGAACTGGTGTTTGGGGGAGGGCTCTAACACCAGATCAAAGTGGGTGATTGTGCTCCCTATCTGTTGAGCTGGAGGTGCTCAACTGGAAATGATGCGTGAGAAATATGTGGGTCTGATACATAGAAAAGATCTCTGACGAGATTGGGAGTCACTTAGAAAGACACTGAACATCAGGAAGACATAGTGGGCCAAACTCTTTAACAAGTGAACATAGTTCTTTTTCAAACTGGTACGCTTTAAATTTTTTTTCCTTAAAGCATTATGCTTAGCATTTATTTACAGGTGATAGCGTGTGGCTCAGTGGTAGAAAAACTTGCTTTACTATGCATGCAGCTCTTTGTTCTGTTGATAACACTGACAAAATTACCAGCCTGGACTTGGTGGCTCATTCTTGCAATCCTAACACTCCGGAGGACTGAGGCAGAAAAATCAGCCACGACGAGGTCAAAGCCAACTTGGGCTGTATGGTTTTAGGCCAGCCAGGGAACTGAGTGAGACCTTATCTCAAAACCAAAGTGGGGAAAAAACAGTCTTTCTTTGCAGATGAGGCAGACCTCTACCTAAGAGTGGGTGGGGCTGGGAGTTTCTCAGCCTTTGGTGTGTGAGTTTAAGCAGTGCAGCTCTGCTCCCAGATTTACATATCTCCTAACCCAGTGGACCTCAATGAAGGTTTTGTTAGTGTTTGGGGTGGAACAGTTTCCCTGTGTGGGTTAGTCCCCAGGTATTATAGCAGCCCTGCATCCCACAGTGGTGCTCTCAGGCATAGTGACATCACACCCAAACCTGTTTCCAAATGCCTAGGGTTTCACCGAAGAGAACGTGTATCCTCATTGAGAATGCTTATCTATTGTTTCTCTTGGGAGAATTATCACCCACACCAAACTGCTTAGCAGAGTTCTCTATCTTATATATTCCCTGGGAAAAGTTCTGATATGTAAAGTAGTGTCCCTTATCATCTTTCCAATATTTACCACCCAGGTAATGTTTCTGTGGTATCTGTAAATTATATCCAAGATTCACTTGCCCTTTATCACATGGTTCCTGGGGGGCACATAGGAGACCACTGACTCTGGTCTTGGCCAGTTACAGAAGTCTTCAGAGAGGGAGGAATATATCTATAAGCGGGCACTTAAAAGACAATGAGAGACTTAACCACGTGCATCCAGTCCACTGGAGTGCTATGGTTTGGGTGTGGTGTGTTTCCCCAAAGAGCCTTGCATTGGAGACTTGCTCTTGAGGAAAGGGGTGTGAGTAGTGACAGACCCTTATATAAGATCTGGGCTCCAGCACAAGGTCCTTAGGATATTTAAAGGGTACTCCACAGAAACCTGGAGGGACACTAGCCTCTCTGACACCCTGCTTTTGGGGTTTAATCAAAGGAGACAGTTACACTTTAATTCCTTCTTTGTTATAGCTAGTGTATTTGGTAGGTAGCTTATTATAAACAATATGTTAGAAGGATAGTCTCCTTTATCTGTTTGTGAACGACAAGGACTCATTGTAGAAGCCAGGCTGGATCAAATTATGGACCCACCTGTCTCTGCTTCCTGGGTGTTGGGGCTACAGGCAGGTAACATCATAAGTGACAAAAATGCATTTTTTTCTTCTTTCTTTCTCATTGTTGTTAATCAGCATAAAAAGTAGTGGCTTTTGTTATGATGTTTTCATGCATACTGTTTCTGTTGGTCCTTCTCCCCACCACCCCTCGACTCCTCCCCTACTCTGGCTGGTCCCCCTTCCTCTCCTTAGTGATAGCCTCTGTTTTGCTTTCAAATCCCATATGCTTTATTATCCGGCTTCACATTTTGAAACAGTGATCACTTCTCCCTACACAGGTTCCGTTCCCACTGTCTGCCATGGGGCCCTCACCAGAGCAAGCACTGTAGTGTTTGAATTTCCCACCCCCTATACCCCAAGCTCAATAAATCTATTTCCTTTATGAAGTTTTCCTGGTTTGGGTATTTTGTTATAGTATTGGAAAACTAATGGAATGGCTACATTGAAAGAGCCCAGAGTTGTTCTGTTTGAGGTGGCAGATAAGGTAGGAGTGCAAGGCAGGAACCGTGTATGAAAAGGCAAAGGCAGGGAATGGAGCGAAAGCTGGTTGTTTAAAATACTTGCCTGCCACAAAGCCTTGGGTTTCAGACTTCATAGTGAAAGCTGGGTAAAATGCTTGCCTGCTGCAAAGCCCTGGGGTTCAGGCTTCTGCATTGCACAAAACAGGATGACTCAGGCTCATAAGCCAAGAACTTACAAGGTCAAGACAAGAAGCTCAGAAGTAAAAATTAAAAATAAAAATAAAAATGTGAGTCATGAAGAATAATTTGGGTTTTCTGAGAACTAAAAGGAATTACTAATGAGTTTTAACATAGCCATAGCATAATTTGGTTTGCGCCCATCCAAGCCTGGAGAATGAATTGAAGGCAGATAGCAAGAGTGGAGATATGATAGGGTAATAACTTGGAGGTCACTGTTGTAGGCCAGGTCCAGGAAAATGATGGCTGAATTAATGTGTGGTGTATCAACCTATCCCAAATGAGAGCCTTTCAAATAGTGATTTATTATGAATCCTCATAGTAAAATTTTACAGTACGAACAGAAAATAGGCTCCTGGAGAACCTTCGAGAATTCACTGAAGAAGGCCAGGAAGTTTGGTTCCTGTAGATGTGGGCCTGAAGCAGTGTGGCAGCCCATTGCTGTGCACTGTTCAGGGCTCCTTTTAGAGAAGCATCTGCTTTGAGGAGTAGCCTAGCTCACAGCCTCCAGCCACCATGTTTTGGCCATCCATCATAGCAGCTATGAAGAGGTCTCTCTGCTCCCAGCCAGTGACTGAGCATGCCCATTCCTGCCCAGTTCTCATCCCTTTCTCAGCATTGGTGCAGATAAGCATCTTGCACTGCTAATTCAACTTTACCACCTTCTGTAGTGGTGCAAATGATACCAATGTGCTGGGTGTGCTGGCACACTCCTATAATCCCTGTGCTTGGGAAGTAGAGGCAGGTGGATTCGTTGTTCACCGGCATCTGCAGCCACAGAGTGAGTCCGAGGCTGAGCTACATTAGATTGTCTCAAAAGAAAGAAAGAAAGAAAGAAAGAAAGAAAGAAAGAAAGAAAGAAAGAAAGAAAGAAAGAAAGAAAGAAGAGAAAGAAAAGAAAAGAAAAAGAGAAAAAGAAAAAGAAAGTAAAAAAGTAAAAACCAAAACAGATAAAGCCAACATGCTATATCAGAGAGAGACCAAGAAAGAAGAAGGTGGAAGCATATCCTAACATTTGTCTTTGGAGGTCAATACTGCCTTCATTGATGCTCATACTCGATTATGTGCTCCGTAACTGCCTTCTCTGAGATCCCTTTCAGCCCTCTCTTGCCTCATGGTGCCCATGCACCAGCACACGCCGGCTGGACACATTTAGTTAGTTATTATCTCTCTAAAACTCTGGGACTAAGAATTGAACATTCATTCTGGGCAATGCTTATCATTCAGTATGATCACTACCTATTATCTAACTGATACATTGTAGCTTTGATTTTTAATGCCTTTGTTTTCTAGCCTCCATAAACTGAGCCTGATAGTGCCCAACTCATGTACCCTATAAATTGTTATTCATTGTACCTATTAGTATCTATTGTATTATTACACTGTATTACATTGTATCTATTAATACCATTGTATCTAATAGTAACCATTCCTAATGTCATTCTCAATTATAACCTGGTCCCTGTTCCCAATCACGAAAGAAGCTCCAGGGCTGGGGTAAATCTCAACGGTAGAATGTCTGCCTAGCATGCATGAAGCTCTGGGTCAATTGCCTAGACAAGAGCCACCTGCCTTTTTGCAAATCCAAGATTTCAAGGGATCCTTGTTGGCCCACATGGTGGGTAACTGATAACTCTTTTGGAAGCAATTATGCCTTGAGGATGAAGGCTGTGTAGAAAATTGAGAACAAAAACTGGAAAGTGTTGATATATCACAGACTGGGTAAGAGAGAGCCTGAAGGATGATGTCCAAGACAATCTTATTTAAAAAACTTTTGACCCTCCCCCCAAAGGATTGCCACCCACAGGCAGATAAGCTGGGCTACACCAAGCTGAGTGCAAACAAATACAGTTAGTTACAAAATGATGTTTCCAGAATAAATTATCTCACCTTGTGCCTCAGCATGAGCTTCTGCTGTGCTTACCACAGAAGCTGTGCTTACGGCTGTTAATCCCTCAGGATGCATGTGTCCATGCATTCATGCATACTCATACATGCACACACCCATAGCAGAGCAAGCGATACATAGATCGTAAAGAAGCCCATTCACTCAGTTCCCATCGGGATTGGAGTTTCTATGAATGTGCAGGTACGTGATTCGAATATCATCCCAGGCATTTTTCTGTTCTTCCTCCTCCCTGCTTAATGGAGCAAGGGGAGTGAGAAGGTAATCCATTTCTCAAACTGACCCAGATCTCTGTCTTAGGAAACTGATCCAATTTGCTGGGCTTGAGCTCCTAGCAAAGCCCGTCCAGGCTAAGGCATGCCTCTTGGGATCAGAGCCAGACTTTCAGTTTGGTCTCTAATCCTCCAGTTTCTTAAAGACACACTGTGTTCAATGAGGACTCATCCGGTAGTATGGACTTTCCCACTGAGGACCTGATATGATCAGAACAGTTTCAGCTTGAGATGGTATAGTAAGTGTTCTCATGGTAACTAGGAATGAAAGGAAGGGGTTTCATGAGAACACCCCTGGTGCTTTGTGTTAGTCGACAAATGGATAAGCTCCTGTGTAAACTGTGTCAGTCCGGACTGGACAGGTGGCTCCACAGTCTCAATGAGGACCTAGGTTCTGTTTCCAGAACCCACATGACAGCTCACAAACCCCTGAACATTGAGTTCCAAGGCATCGGATAACCTTTTCTGATCTCCACAGGTTCCTGCAGATATACACTGCGTTATAAACTTACAAAAGTACACATGTGTGTGTACACACACACACACACACACAGACATACATTTAATTTCAAGGAAAAAGGATTAGCTGGTTGTGGTGCCACATGCCTTTAATCCCAGGACCCAGGAAACAGAAGCAGGCAGATCTCTGTGAGCTCCAAGCCAATTTGATCTACACAGCAAGTTCTAGACCAGGCAGGGCACCATAGTAAGAACTTGGCTTAAAATAAATGTAAATAAATCTTTGAAATGTGTCAATAGCCTTTCTTAGATATAAGCATGATCTTGCATATAGGGGGCCTATATCTGTCTCCATATCAAAAACATTTCTGTGAATTAGTAACACCTTTAAGTGGACTAAGCCACCAACCAAAGAGTATACACAGGCTGGTCCATTATCCCGCTACACATGTAGCCGAGAGCTGCTTCATCTGGCATCAGTGGGAGGGGAGGCGCTTGGTCCTATGGAAGCTTGATGCTTCAGAGAAGGGGGATGCTAGAGGGGTGAGGCAGGGGTGGGTTGGTGGTTGAGGGAACACTATCTTAGAGGCAAAGGGGATGGGGATGGGGGCGGGGCGGGGTTCACGGAGGGGAGACCTCGAAAGGGGATAACATTTGAAATGTAAACAAAATAAATGATTAATAATAATAAAAAAAAGTAATGCCTTCAAGTACAATGCTGTTACATCGCTGAAGTCTATCTCCAGGGTTCATAGATCATCTCAGCTAAGGAAAGCATTCTGAGTTAGTAGTTCACATAGACCCAAAATACCATGTCTGCACATATGAATTCTGTCTTCTGTGCCAGGATGCAAGCTCCCTAATTATTCTCTCTGGGCCCATTCCCATCCTCTCTCTCGGGAACACCACCTGGCCAAGGAGTGTGCTTCTACAGTTCCAAACCATGGAAATGATGGCAGTCTTTTGAGGAAGGTAGGTAGAGAAGTGAAGTGAGTTGTCCTTAAGCCTGTTACATTTGAGGCCATGGGAGGGCCTCCTGGGAGGGCTCAGAGAGCAGCAGCTTTGCATGTAACGCCTAAGAGGATAAAGCCGAGCGATACAAGCGAAGATGGCGCCTGTCCTGAGTGAAGTCTGGCTGTAGAGAGCAATGCTGAGCAGACCTGCTTTTACGTGAGGAGTTATTGAGATGGAGGCTCGGGGTGAAAATAGGTGAAATCAATAGCAATATAAAAAAGGGAAAAAAAAAACCGTTAACACAAAAGAAAGATAATTGTCACTCCAACCTGTAACCAAAATATGTGCTGTGAGATGATCTTGTTAAAGAGTAAATCCACCCCCATCCCCAGGCAAATGTTTTCTAGATTTCTTAAAACATGAGCATTTAAGAAAAGGATAGTGGACTTCTAAACAAAGAAGAGAAATGGGAGGAGAAGGGAGTGATCTGGCCTTGTAGGAATCAAGGTGACCTTTAAAATACTAAGGCAAAACGAGGACGTGGAAGCCTAAGAATTCAGAATTGGATACAATCACACCAGAGGTTGTGTGTGCTTATGCTGAAGACTGGAGACCTTAGAATGGAATTCCCTATAATAGCCCTGTGTCAGTCACTGCTCTCCTGCTGTGAAGAGACCCCCCCCTCATGACCAAGGCCATTCTTTTTTTTTTTTTTTTTTTTTTTTTTTTTTGAGACAGGGTTTCTCTGTAGCCCTGGCTGTCCTGGAACTCACTTTGTAGACCAGGCTGGCCTCGAACTCAGAAATCCGCCTGCCTCTGCCTCCCGAGTGCTGGGATTAAAGGCGTGTGCCACCACGCCCGGCGACCAAGGCCATTCTTAATTGGGGGCTTGCTTCTACTTTCAGAGGCTAGTCCATGGTCACAGTGGGAAGTATGGTGGCACACAGGCAGACATGGTGCTGGAGAAGCAGACGAGAGGGTTACATCCTACCCTTCAGGCAGCAGGCAGAGAGGTCGGGCCTGGCATGGGCTTTTGAAACCTCAAAGCCCAATCCCAATGACACACTTCTTCTAACAAGGCCACACCTGCTCCAACCAGGCTACACCTTCTAGTCCTTATCATCTTTTCAAACCTTTCCACTACCTGGTGAGTGAACATTCCAATTTATGAGCCTATAGGGGCCACGCTTATTCAACCCGTTACACCCATATACCACAAATGGCTTCCTCTTTGACATTCTTTTACAGTAAGGACAAGAATACCCTTTCCCTTTCCTCCTCCTCCTCTTCTTCCTCCTTCTCCTCCCTTTTCCCTTCTTCCTCCTCTTCCTCTTCTTTTTTGACACAGGGTTTCTCTGTGCAGCTCTGACTATCATAGAACTTGCTCTGTAGACCAGACAGGCCTCAAACTCGGAAATCTTCCTATTTCTCCTCCCCGCCCCCCCATTGCTGGGATTGAAGGCATGCACCTCCACACTTTGCCAAGAATACCAATCTTTCAACAACTGTATCTTTATACTCGACTATATTAGTTTTCTTTCCTGATGTGATAAAACATCATGAGCAAAATTAACTTATGGAAGAAAGAGTCTGACTTAGGCTTCCAGTGAGATAAAAGCCCTTCTCGACAGGGAAACATGGCAGTAGTGGGGATAGACATGCCCTTCATGCAGGGGCACCCCTGCCACATATTGCCTGACTCAGCAGCTCTCTTAAATTGTCATGGGAAAACTCCTGACTCTTAACTCTTATATCCCTTGTGTCTCAATGGATACCCGTATGGACAACACTGCCAAGTTTCATTGAGTTTGGGATGATAGACCCCAGCCCTCTGAGCCACATCCTTATCAGCTTTTTTTAAGTACCAGAAACAGAAAACTCCTAGATCTTTTCCTTTCACCAGACGTTAGCTTAGCTGGGTGGGGTCTTACCCTGAGGGCTCTCTTCTTTTATTCCAGTCTGCAGGTGTCTCCTAAAAGTTATAACTTCTCTTCCAGCCCAAGCTTTGGCCTTGACATTGAGTTTACTAGTGTTGTTTTTCTCTCCAAACTCTATAGGTTGTATTTATTTCTGACTGACTGACCGCTTGCTCTATTTTACTGAAGACCAGCACAATGGAACTCAGCAATCATCTTGGCATAGACTCACTATTATACTGTCTTGAAGTTTCCTACACCAAACAAAATGGATCCAGTACTTTGAAACGTAGCCTCAGGCAAGTGTTTAGTACAACAGTAGAAGACAACCACATTCTTTACCAAACAACCACATGGTTGACCTCGAGCTCAGATGGCCTCCAGCTCAGTTGCTTTTCCTCCCTCTGGAAGCTATTGAGCCAGGCCTCTGCAGTGTGCTTTTCTCTCAGCGGTACCATCTTTCAGGCTCATACTAGGGACTGCCTCTTAAGCTCTATTTACAACGTTCAACCACCTTTCTGGTCCTAAGTTCCAAAGTCTTCCACATTCTTCCAAAAAGCAACACAGTCATGTTCTTTACCACAGGAGCTCATTTTTTTGGTACTGTTTTCTATATTAGTTCCTTCTTTTTCTTACTATAATGCCATGACCAAAAGCGATTTATGGAAGAAAGAGCTTATTTTGACTTATGGCTCCAGAAGGAGAAGAATCCATTATGGCATGGGAACATGGCAGAAAGGGGCAGACATGGCAGCAGGGACAGAAGGCTGAGAGTTCACATCCTTAGCCACAGGCACAAAAAAACAGAGAGAATGATGGGGACAAATGACGGGAAGTTCGCAGAGGCTGCCCTCAATGACAGACTTCTACAAGAAGGACCCCACCTCCTAAACCTTCCCAAAAAGTGCCACCAATTGGGGACAAGCGTTTGAATACCTTAGCCTATGTTGAACATTTTTTCACTTAGGCAAGCACGGTAACACTAAGAGTCTAAGATTAAGATGGATTCCAGAATTTACTGGAGTCACAGGAAGGATGGCAGTGAGAAGCCAGGCAGTTCCCCCAAGGCACCAAAATGCTATCCAGTTGTGCCTAAGAAGTCATAGCCTGGAAGCATCTTTCTTCTACAGCTGACTTTGCATAGCTGGTTAACATTTATAAACGCTTGCACATTTTTTATCTCATTTTAGCTTTAGAATGATTTCATAAATTATTATCACCCACGGTTTACAGATGGGGATATTGAAGCTTAAAAAAGTGAAAGCTAAAAGTAGATCATAATTACCATTAGTCCTGGTCAATTAAGCATTTACTGAGCCATGATTATGGAGTTTTGTTATATTACATACTTGGGATCCAAAACGAGTAAAGTGTTTTTGTTCTCACACTAAACTTCTTTAATTCTTTCCAGAGGTTGTAGTCTACTATTAGCTCAAGCTGGACAGCTCATGGTGGGACCCAACCCAGAAGATCACCTCCATGCACAGCCAGTTCTCCAAGACTGCAAGGCATGTCAACAGCTCCAATCCTTTGTTGTACTCATCGGGATTCCAAAGATGACCTGGGAAGTTTTATACACTCCTGGGGAGCTCTTAAAACTTTATATAGTCACACTGGAAGACAATTTAGCAAGGTCTGTTAAGATTCTCTTACCTTGGAATGTAGCAGTTCTATTCCATGTGATCCTACAAGGAAACTCTCCCTTGGATGCAAAGAAGGGATGAGCATGTTCATCTGCAACAGAAAACTGCCTCAGATAATGTAAAGTTCCATCAACATGCTGAATGAGGAAACTGTGTGATTCCAGTTCAGTTAAACAAGATAGTGTGCCCTGGGCCCCAAGTGCAACAGTGCTACAAATGAATGAATAAATGAGGAGTGAGAAACAGACCTTGAAGATGCATGCATCTAAAACTACAGTGCTGAGAGGAAGCAGAGAGTGGCGGGAGTTATGCCGCAGATGCTAGCATCGAGGCTGCATTATTCATTTCCATATGTGATAAGCATTTCTGAACAGGCACGCTAGTAATCTCTGCGTGTAGGTACTAGGTACCTCTGTGGAGGAAGCCAGGATCAGGACAGAGCATGCACGGGGCAAAGCCAAGTCCCTGATGTTCCTCTGTTTAACAAGTGGGCCTGAAGCAAATACGGCAACCGTAAGTTAATATTTCACAGAGCTATATGCAGAGAACAAGAGAGTTGATTATTCTCTGTGCTTTTCAAGCTTGAAACGTTTCATTTGAAAGTGTAGATGAGCCCCAGGCTCTGGGATTCTAGACCTGTGTAGAATTTTCTTTGCTTCTTTTTAAACTAAAGGCTGCCGGGGAATGAAGATGCTGGGTAAGCATCTCACCCATGAGCTGTGTGTGCCTAGCTTCACCCATGAGTTGTGTGCCTAGCTTCTTATTACTTCCTGATTTTGAGACAGGGTCTCCCAGGTTGAACAGAATGGCCTCAAACTTATTCTGTAGTCCTGACAAGCTCTGACCTCCTGATTCTCCTGCATCAGCTTCTTGAGGTCTCAATGCCTTGCTTGTGTTGAATTTTCTTTTCTCAGTGCCTCCCTCCCTGCTTCTCTCTCCTCTCTTCCTTTTTTTCTTTCCTTTCTCTCTTTTTTTCCATGTTAAAATTCCACTTATTCTTTGATCATTGGCTCAAGCTTCAATATTTACTGAGAATTTCTGTATGATTTTTGCCATTGTACACTGTGTTCTCCCCTTTAAAAGCCTCTGTATGTGTGCAAGGTCTCCTGTGCAGTAGGCCCACGTGGCCACCCTTCTTTCATGGTGCCTTCTCTACAATAGTAGTTAGCTTCATTGTGTACACCTTTTTTTCCAGCTCTAGGATGAGAATCTTAGGAGCTAGGACAATGTCTTCAACTTCTTGAATGTTTCCTCAGTGCCCAGTAGCACCCAATGAAGTTCTGAAGAAAAGCTGTATGTTAACCAGTGTAACAACCCCTCCTACAAAGCCTTTCTGTAGAAAGTTAAAAATATTACTTAGGACTATATTACTTTTGTTTTTCCAGAGAAAGAATGACTTGAAATGAAAAACAAAACAAACAACAACAACAGCAACAATAAAAAGCAGGCACCTATAGCACGCATTCTGAATAATCAGCTCTTGAACCATTAAATGTGAAAGAAGTCTTATGGGAAGGAGATTTAAAAACTAATAATGTTACAGAACCAGTGAGATGGCTTGGTGGGTCTGGTGTTTGAATGATAATGGCCCTATAGACTCACATATTTGAACTCTTGGTCCCTGGTTGGTGTGGCTATTTGGGAAGGACTAGGAGGTGTGGCCTTCTCAGAGAAAGTGTGCCTCAAGGGTGGAGGTGGTGTTGGAGGGGCAGGCTTTGATGCTCCAATGCCTCCTGCCCTCCCCAGTATGCTTTCTTTGTTGCTGGCTTGCAGTTGAGTTGTGAGCTTTCCAGCCACCTGCCACCTGCCACCTGCTGTTTCCTCTCTGTCTCCACGGACTCTAACCCTCTAAAACCTAAAGCACAAAATAAGCTGTTTGGTAAGTGGCCTGTATCAGGAGGTCACATTGTAGCAGTAGAAAAATAACCAAGACAGAGGCCCTTGCTTCCATGTGTGACAATCTGAGTTTGATCCTGGAGCCTTTATAGAGAACTGTTTCCTATAAATTGTCTCTAGACTTCCACACCCGGGTATTTGTGACTACCCCAATACATACAAAATAAGTAATTTTTAAAAATAAAATAAAATTGGAGACAAATTTACAAATAAGTGCAGTTATTTTCAACAAAATCAATGATTGCTTTAGTCTAGTTCAAAATTGCCTGTGCTTAACAAGGTGGCTCAGGATCCGGTGCTATGCAAGCCTATGTTTAAGCTCCAGAACCTACTGATTCTTGAAAGCTGTCCGCTTGTGGCCAAAGGTTTGGCTCAGCAGAAAAGAACACTTGCTGTTCTTTTTAGAGGACTTGAGTTCAGTTCCAACACCCATGTCAGGAGGCTCACAACTATCTGTAACTCCAGCTCTAGGGGATGTAACACTCCTCTGGTGTGTGTGCGTGCACACACACACAGAGACACACAGAGACACAATTGTTTTTTTGTTTGTTTGTTTGTTTTTTGGTTTTTCGAGACAGGGTTTCTGTGTATAGCCCTAGCTGTCCTGGAACTCACTTTGTAGACCAGGCTGGCCTTGAACTCAGTAATCCGCCTGCCTCTGCCTCCCAAGTGCTGGGATTAAAGGCGTGCTCTACCACGCCAGGCTCGTTTTTTTTTTTTTTTTTTTTTTCTTTAGAAGGACATTGTTCTCTGAAATCTCTATATGCTCATGTCATAAAAACACACTATATATACAGTAATAAATTAATAAATACGTTTTTAAAATCACTACCATTTAGTCCCTGGAAAGTTCCTCAATGGATCTTTGAGATGTTTTATTGAAGCAAGCTACCAACACCTCATGGTTCCTTGGTCTAGGTGCAACAACACCCAAGAGATGACCACTCACTGGGAGGATGATAACTAGGAAAGTGGGACCTGTCCACAGCTACCACTGAGCAACCACCGGCAGATTCATAGAAGCCAACATTGGGAAGGAGCCCATGTGTCCATCAGTAGTAGAAAGGAGACATAAATTACCATAAGCCTGTCCCATGCTATTCTCTCCAGAAGTAGAAATGAATGAGCTACTGTTCCATCAGGACTTCTTAACTATAATATGGATGATGAAGTCACACACAAAAGGATACATTTGTTTCAATTAATTAATTAATTAATTAATTAATGGGAGTGGCAGAGGACATGTTTGTGGAATTTTTCCTCCTCCATGTAGGCTCTGGGGATTGAACTCAGGTCCTTAGGCTCTTGCCGCGTGTGCTTTTTACTCACTAAGTCACCTTCTATCAGCTGATGTATCTGTTTAAAGTTTAAAAACACAAATCATCACATTGCAGTGATATGTCAGGACTGTGGTTATGTGGCAGACTATAATAACCCGGAGGAACCTTTGAGGGTCTTTCTTGAGCTTTGTAGTGGTCACAGAGGAGTATTTTCTTTGTGAAAATTCATTGATATACCATTGTGACTTGTGCTGTCTTTTCTTCTGTTATGTTCAACAAAAGCTTTTTTAAAAAAAAAGTAATCATGCCAATAATTATATAACAGTCATAACACAAAGACACAGCTTATAACCAAGTAGATTCTATTAATCTAAAATTGCCATACCTATTAATATCATATGAATGGAAACCCAAATAATACACAAAACAAAACTTCTCATGGCACAAAAGCACTGCTCAGGTTACAATACAGCACATCGAACTCATGAAAGGAGAAAGCATACTGTTATGACACATCCATTTTCCAATTTTGTGAATTGATCATAAAGAAAGAAACAATTCAATAAGAGTGCCCTGCTTTTGTGAATATGCTCATTTTGAATGTTGCATCTGCAATAAAGCTCTAAGATCAGCCCAAATACTCAGCCATGGGATTAAGATTTCATAAATTACAATGTACCAATACCAGACAATGGTATGTATTACAGCGATACGTAGAAGGCCTTGTCAAAGCACAAAACACTTCTACAGGTATAATGTAAAGTAGAAAAATTGACTGGAAGAGGGTATGTATATCATGATTCTAACTACACAAGAACAAGCTAGTAGGTACTCGGAGCAAATGCCTGTTTGTAATGTTGTGCTTGAATGTGCTGTTTGGGCAGGTAGGATGGGGTATCCCCCTACTCTGAACAGTCTTTTCCTTTTGTTACTATTTGAATTGACTAGGGTTTTTTATTTTTTTCTGCATGCAACAGACACTAGCTTAAATAAAAGCTACTGATGGAGCCATGCAGCCATAGCTCAAGGAGTTTAAGGAGGGACAGTATGACTAAGGAGGAGGAGGAGCTAAGATGGTGGCAGAGGTCTTAGTAGTAAACGCTCTTTAACTGAATCTCTACATCGCTCTTCCTGGTAAGGAGATTGAAATGCCTCCTGTTCCCTTGGGCCTCCAATCCAGATTCGGATTACTAGAGGAGATTTGTCTGGGATCCACCTGGAGTTGAGGAGAGGCTGGTGCTGTGAGCGGAAGGAGATAAAGAGAAGCTGAGCCAACCAAGACAGTGATGCCATGGAACTTGAGAGTGTTTCCCTAATTCTTTAATTTTATTGAAATGTTCGTACACATGTGTAAATAGAGTATGTTCTCCCATCTCTCTCTACCCTACATCATACGTCCCACTAGTCAATTCCGTGTTCTCCGGGCAGGTTCACTTCTACTTTCCTGTCACATAGTCATACATAACTTTAATATAGCAACTTTTTGATCAATAGAACATGACTAGCCTTGTTCTTACATTCAAGAAGAAGTATTTCAAGATTCAGAAGCATAGACAGTAAAAAAAACAACAACTATGAATAAGAATATTTTTAAATGCACAATTATTCATGTACATGGCTGATTATTATTATTATTATTATTATTATTATTATTATTATTATTAGTAGTAGTAGTAGTAGTAGTATATTTGTATGTGGGGAGTTGGAGAGGCGCCTCGGCTGTTAAGAGCACTGGCTGCTCTTCAGGAGGTCCTGAGTTGATTTCCAGTGCCCATACAACATCTGTATAACCATCTGTCACTCCAGTTCCAGCGTCTGATCCCCTCTGCAGGGCTTATTGAATATCAAGCACACAGCACGCTTCTCAGACACACATGCAGCCAAAATACTTTCCTACATAAGGTAAAATAATAAAATAAAATATTTTAAAAAGTGCATGTGTCTTTGTGTGTGAGGCGCAGGTAGTGGTGGCACATACCTTTAATCCCAGCACTTAGGAGGCAGAGGCAGTAGGATCACTGTAAGTTTGAGGCTAGCTTAGTCTACAGGTAAGTTCCAGGACAGCCAGGGCTACACAAAGAAACCCCATTTCAAAAAAACTTTTAAAAAGTGTGTGTTTGTGTGTGTGTGTGTGTGTGTGTTTGTCTGCAGATGCCAGAGGAGAAGCTCCTGTAGCTGGAGTAGCAGGCAGTTGTAAGCTGCCTCACGTGGGTGCTAGGAGCGCAACTCAGGTCTTGTAAGAGCAGTACATACTTTTAGCTGCTGAGCCATTGCTCCAGCCCCAAGTATCTTGAACTTGTTAATCCCATGTTGCCAAGATCCCTCTCTGGGAGTTGCAGTTCATTGTTTTGCCTTGCACCAGACACTTGCTTCCTCAAGTGCTAGCTACTCTGCCGATTTTCAGGTCAGAAAAGATTACCTTGTTTTGTTTCCCTTTAATAATAACATTGGGAAAGGTCCCGTTTGGTGGCCACCACTTATAAGTAAGCACATGCTATGGTGCATTAGATCTTTCTAGAAATCCGTGCGCGTTCATTTAATATGGGTTGAATGCTTGTTTTAAGGATATGGCACTGCCTTGCTCTCAAAATGTTCATAATCAAGTTATTGAGATAAACAACTTCAATAGGTTCTGATCTGAGAAAATACTTAAAAATACAGAGTCAAGTAGCTGTTTGGTTGGTAATGAAGATTTCAATAATTCTGTCTTGCTAATGCATCAGATAGAGAGGTGCAGGAGAGGAGATAAGAGAATCAGACTAGAAAGGCTTGTCCAAACCACATCCCACTTGCATAGTTAGACAGGTTAAAAAGAATGGTCTTCAGTGTCTGAGGATGATAGAAAACCAAGGTGAGTTCTAAATGATTCACAGTGAAATGAGTATCTTCGTGGTTTGGAAAGCTCCCTTCACACAGGATGGACAGACAGCACTACAGAGGACTATTGATCTAGATAGGGTTTCATTGCTGTGAAGAAATACCATGACCAAGGCAACTCTTATAAAGGACAACATTTAACTGGGGCTGGCTTACAGTGTCGGAGGTTCAGTCCATTATTATCATGGTGGGAAGCATGATAAAGTGCAGGCAGACATGGTGCTGGAGGAGCTGAGAGTTCTACATTTTGATCCAAAGACAGCCAGGAAGAGACTCTCTTTTGCACTGGGCAGAGCTTAAGCACTCAAAGCCTACCTATACAGTGACACACTTCCTCCAACAAGGCCACACCTCTTAATAGTGCCATGTCCCATGGGCCAAGCGTATTCAAACCACCACAGTCATGCTTTATTTGGGATGTGAAGTGTCCTCCAAAAGACTCGTGTGTTGAAGGTTTGATCCTCACCTAGTAAATCCAATCACTGAGAGGTTATTGGCTCATAAGGGCTCTGGATTAATCAATACATTATACTCTTGTTAGATTAATCATTTGATAGTGTTACTGGTAAATAGTGGAAGCTCTGGCTGTAGGGTCCAGCTAAAGTATGCCACTGGGGCATGTGTTGAAAGGGTATGTGTCTTATTTGTCTCTGCTCCCTTGGGCACCAAGAGGTGAACAGCTTTACTACAACACACAGACTTGCCATGATGTTCAGCGTCAGAACTGAGCAAAGACTGAAACCTTTGAAACCATACACCAAAATAAAGTCTCTTTCGCTCATGTCTCTAGCTGCATATGTAGCAGAAGATGGCCTAGTCGGCCATCATTGGGAAGAAAGGCCCCTTGGTATCACAAACTTTATATGCCTCAGTACAGGGGAACGCCAGGGCCAAGAAGTGGGAGTGAGTGGGTAGGGGAGCAGGGCGGGGGGAGGGTATAGGGAACTTTTGGGATAGCATTTGAAATGTAAATAAAGAAAATATCTAATAAAAAAAGAAAAGCAAAAAAAAAACCTAAAAAATAAAAAATACAGTCTCTTCCGTTAGACTGTTTCTTTGTGGAGTTTGTTACAGTGATGAAAAGTCTGGCCATACAGGTAATAGTGAAAAGAGATGCCCAGATGGAAAATGGGAAAGGAGCAAGACTGTCCTGATCTTGTAGGATTGTGGAATTGATACTGAGAAATGTCTAAGTTTGAAATGCATCCCTTGTCCCAACCTGGATCTATACAAAGGATTGGCAGATGGACTCTGAAATACACTGTGTTGTGATTATAAAAGGATAAAGAAATATAGGAATATGTTCTATGGGGGTGTGGTGAGGTATAGGGGGAGGGGGTGTCTTGGTACGCCCATGCCAAGGCATCCCTTCCCCCTAATGGACCAGTCACACTAGGGTATAGTATAGAATAGAGTTTATTCAGGAGATGGGGAGGGGAGTTAAGAGAGTAGTAGAGGCAGAGAAAGGCAGAGAGAAGGAGAGAGTAGAGAAGTAGAGGCCGGCTATGACCACGTGGGGGTGGGGGTGGGGGTGGGGGTGGGGGGAAGGGAATGAGAAGCAAGGGGACAAGAGGCAAGGGAGAGAAGCAGGAATAAGGGGGTGGGGAAGCAGCCCCTTTTACAGTGGGCCAGGCCTACCTGGCTGCTTCCAGGTAACTGTGGGGGTGGAGTCCAGACAGAATACCAACACGCAGCTTATTGCTGTCACTGAGGAAAAAAAAAAGCTACATTGGAGGGTGTAGTGTGAAAGCCAAATGAAGTGCTGTGTACCTCAAGTCCAAGACAACTAACTGCCTCTGAGGTAAAAGATGGGGTACCACATGGAACTTCCATCATAAATAACTCATTCCCTTGGCTGCTGGAAGCGCCAGAAGCAGACATGCTCAGCAGCTAGCCACCAGTGGCTCAAAATTGTGCTCATTTTCCCAGGGATGCCAATACCCAGTGACTCATTAAGAGTAAGGAACAGAAAATCCTGATCTCTTGACCTCAGCATGAGCTAATTTGGAAGCAGAGTTGCTGTACCCTCCCTTAAATAGAGTGCGTCCACGTAGGGAGAGTGGCCAGCTTTCAAGCACCTGTGCTGCCTCATCAAAGCAGGAAACATCTGGATAACAATGAATGGTAATGAGGAGCTAGATCGCTGGGGATTAATATGTTGCTTATAAATGAGGAAAACAGTCTCAGACATGGGTAATTTCAGTGGATGGTAGTATCACTTACTGAGATAAAAGAAACAGGAAGGTTAGGGGAAAATATGAGTTTAGTCTGCAGTCAGACCCGAGGTTAAATGTGGCGCTCAGGAGGGTGTCCTGGGGCACTCACTGTCATGCTTCTGTCTGTACACACTGAGGGGCAGTGTCCAGGTCCCACAAGACCGATACGGAAGAGATTTCGGGAGTCTGTCAAGAACGGCATGGCTTCTATTATCTTGAGAGATTCCAGAAAATAGAACAGAGCCAGGATGCAGAAACGGAATCATCAAAAAAATGCAAGGAAAATGTGGGAATGGAAATTATGATTGGCCGGAGAGATGGCTCAGTGGTTAAGAGCACTGGTTGTTCTTCCAGAGGACCCAGGTTCAATTCCCAGCATTCAGATTGAGGCTCACAACTCTCTCTAACTCCAGTTTCAGGGGCTCTAATGTCCTCTTCTGGCCCCATAGGCACCAGATACACACATAGTGCACACAGGTACACATAGATGAAACACTACACCCATAAAATTAACAAATAAAAAATTAAATTGTAGGCATAGTGGTGTACACTCTTAATCCCAGTTCTTGGGGGCCAAAGGCAGGTGAATTTCTGTGAGTTTTGAGCCAACCTGGTCTATATAGGGTGTTCCAAGCCAGCTAGCCAGCCAGAATTACACAGTGAGACTCTGTCTTTGGAGGAGGAGGAGGAGGAGGAGGAGGAGGAGGAGGAGGAGGAGGAGGAGGAGGAGGAGGAGGAGGAGGAGGAGAAGGTGAGAGAGAAGGAGGAGGAGGAGGAGAGGAGGAAGAGGAAGAGGAGGAGGAGGAGGAGAAGGAGGAGGAGGAGGAGAAGGTGAGAGAGGAGGAGGAGGAGGAGAGGAGGAAGAGGAAGAGGAGGAGGAAAAGGAGGAGGAGGAGGAGGAGAGAGAGGAGGAGGAGGAGAGGAGGAAGAGGAAGAGGAGGAGGAGGAGGAGAGAGAGGAGAAAGAGGAGGAGGAGAGAGAGGAGGAAGAGGAAGAGGAGGAAGAGGAGGAGAGAGAGGAGAAAGAGGAGGAGGAGTAGGAGAGAGAGGAGGAAGAGGAGGAAGAGGAGGAGGAGAAGAGGGAGGAGAGAGAGGAGGAGGAGGATGAGGAGGAGGAGGAGAGAGAGGAGAAAGAGGAGGAGGAGGAGAGAGAGGAGGAAGAGGAGGAGGAGAAAGAGGAAGAGGTGAGAGAGGAGGAGGAGGAGGAGAGAGAGGAGGAGGAGGAGGAGGAGGAGGAGGAGAGAAAGGAGAAAGATGAGGAGGAGGAGGAGAGAGAGGAGGAAGAGGAGGAGGAGGAGAGAGAGGAGGAAGAGGAGGAGGAGAAAGAGGAGGAAGAGGTGAGAGAGGAGGAGGAGGAGGAGGAGGAGAGAGAGGAGAAAGAGGAGGAGGAGGAGAGAGAGGAGGAAGAGGAGGAAGAGGAGAGAGAGGAGGAAGAAGAGGAGGAGGAAGAGGAGGAGAAAAGGAGAAAAAAGTGATGTTCTTTTATGGTTGGTATTCAGATCCAGGACAAGCAGCCTAGGTGAATATTTAACATACCAAAGCAGGTTCTCCCAGTTTCCCTCAGATTCTACCTATTACAGAGAAAGGCTGGCATTCCCTGCACTCTGCCTTGAACTTTCCAGCCAAGGAATTGGGTCTCCCCTTCCCCAGAAGAAGTTGCTCTTCCCTATATAATCCAGATATCTTGCAGACTCTCACTCTTGCTCTGCTCTCTCCTCCCACCATTTTCCTTTTCCCTGTGTGTGTGTGTGCATGCTCTATATCTCTTCTCCCTCCCCTCTGTCTCCCTCCCCATGGCAACTTCCCTGACCTTGTTCCTTGAGACATCCAACTTGCCTGAGAGCTGCTTCCCAATGAACCTGCGTCTATATACTCTAACCTGACTTGAATTGGCTCATTTCACCAGCGGAGGATAATTTATCACCCATAATTCCACATGCCTATAATTCTAGTGCTGGGAAGGCTGAAGCGGTAGGGGCATAAATCCAAGATGGGGTGATTGGAAAGGGAGAAGATCTTTTCTGAGGGCTTGCCTTTTGCCTGTGAAGTTTGGTCAGGATGGACAGGATTGCCTGTGGGAACAGAGCAGTGACTGTGGTGGCAGGGATAGGATGCCATATGGAACGTGGTTATTAAAAAAAAAAAATACCCATCAGGGCTGAGGGCATGGCTCAGCAGGAAAGGTGCTCGCTGTGCAAGCATGAGGGTCTGAGTGTAGACTCCTAGGCTCCACGTTTAAAACTGGGTGCAGTGGAGCATGCCTGTAAGCCCAGTTCTGAGGGCTGCAGACAGGCAGATCCCAGGACCTCTCTAGTTAGCCAGTTTAGCCTTAGACAGACAGACAGACAGGTTTAATGGGAAACTCCTTTTCAAAAAATAATATGGAAAATAATAGTAGAAGATCCCTAACATGGATACACACACCACGTGTATACGTGGACATACAATAATAGTAAAAATCCAACAACAAATGCTGTATAAGGAAACAGGAATGCTTGCCAGTTGAAAGCCTCGGTGAGCAGGTACATCCCAGAGGGAGGCTAAAAATAGAGGTTGGACCTTCCGAAGTAGAGCAAGGACCCTGTCACCATGAAAGGGGAGAGGTTAAAGGCTCCTAGGTTCTTCTGAGGAGAGAGCTGTATAAGAGGGAGGTCATCCTCTGATGAGTCATGGACTCATTTCCCTCCGCTCTCCCGCCCTGCTTCTTTCCCTTTGATGTTTACAAAGGGACAGGTGAGCGAAGGTGAAGCATACAATAAATAAAGCAGGGACTCTGAGAGGGAAGGACAGAAGGGAGAACCTGGGAACCTACAAAGGGAGAAGAAAAATGCAAACCCAGCTGGGAGCAAGCAGCCTGGGGCTAGGCTTCTTCAAGCTTTGTTCTAAATTAGGTTCCTGCTCCAGATGCTTGCTATGGGTCACACACACTCTGTCTCTGCATCTCTGTCTTCAGCATCTACAACAGAGCCTAGCGTGGTACAGGAGTGAGATAAATATTTGGTGAACGGATGCAGCCCACAGTTGCCGACTCTTTTGATGGATAGTGTGCAAACATTTCTCTCTCTCCTTTCTCCCTCTCCCTTGAAAAGTTTTCAGCGAACGTTTGGACCTGCTGGGGCTTCTTCGGAATACATACAGTCCTATTACTGTCTGTTAGGACTGGCCGCCCGCCTCCCCATCAGGACTCTCTGTTCTCACTGGGAAAGGAGGCACAGCTTGCTCATCGAGAACCTCTTAGAAAGAATGGAACAATCTGGGCTAATTATTTTTTTTCTCTCGTCTTTCAACCTCATTTCCTAAGTTAGAGAGAGAGAGAAATTTAAGGAATCTTAGGAATATGAAACTTCTCTGGAACGATCTTTATTGAGCTGTGTTTGGAACCAGCTGAAGCTCTGAAGGGCTGCCAAGCCAGGCAAGAATGAAAGAAAAATGTAATATAACTTAAAACAGCCCTTATTCCTTGTCAACATCAGAGAAAGATCACTAAAACAGCTGTGTGTTTTTGATTTTATTTTTATTTTGCCAGAATTTCCCTCCAGCTTAGAACTGTTATAGGATTGTTTTAGATTGAGTTGGAGTAGGAAGAGTGGAGGAGTGTATTGTTTTGGAAGTCCCGTAGTGTGGTCAGCCATCCTCAAGCTTTAGAATTATACAGCTGTTGTACACACTTTGGCTTGTCACAACTATTAGAATTTCACTGAGGTGTAAGTTTGTTCATGGTATCTGGGTCTGTCTCCCCAGCTTCTCTGTGGCCTGTGGCTCACCTCTCCAGGGCTTTAACTAAAGGTAAAGGACCGTTTTATCTGCTCTTTGATTGCACAGACTGCAAGAAAGAACTGCATGGAGTCTACCAGATAAACAGAGGATGTTCACTGTACCAAACGTTGTCTAGCAATGATATATATTCCCGGCTTACCCTTTCGCCGTGAACATCTCTTTGGATATCTCCACCTACCAACTGCTGGGACTGGCTTGGCTAGTTACCAAAGTCACCTACACAGATGGGAGGAGGCAAACTCTATGCACTTGTCCTCTCTTTCCTGCTCCATTGGGATGTAACTGCCCCCACAACCAAACTGGATGTGAAGAAGAAACTGAAGCAGATTGGTTCCCAGCCAGTCCCAGTGGGTGTTCAACCCAGAGTAGAGCACTGGACTTGCTGTATGGACCCTAGCCTGGCCTAGGGCTTGCTCAGCTGAGTCACAGGCCTCTCAGGAATGCAGCTTGTCTGGAATGCAAAGTAGGGGTGCAGATGTCTCACACAGACCAGAACTTTGCAAGCCCAAGGTTTCTCTCTCTCATAAAGTAATGGGATCTACACCGAGAGACTAAGGGAACTTGAAAAGGAAACTGCTTTTCTCTCTATCCCTCTGCCTACTTCCAATCAGCATCTTCCTTACAAGCAACCACTGACTTCAACCTCCAGGGCGTCTTCTTCTTTTCATAGACCTATGTATCTGCATTATTTATTTATTTATTTATTTATTTATTTATTTATTTATCTAGCAGCATGCAAATGTGTTTACATGTGTGTCTGAGGATGTTTGCTTTGCTTTGCTTGGACCCAAGTTGTATCAAAGTGGAGATTGTCCTTCAGCTTGCTTTGCGAGGGGGATCTCATGGATCCTAGGCTGGCCTCAAACTATATAGCTAATGACCTGGAATTTCTGATCCTCCATTCAACTCCTAAGTGTTGGAGTGACTAATGTGTCCACTCTACCCACTTTTTTCAACGTGGAAAGGAGTAGGTATAGGTGTGTGTGTGTGTGTGTGTGTGTGTGTGTGTGTGTGTGTGTGTGCGTGTGTGTTATGGAGGTGGTGGGGAGACCCTAGTGTTTCCTGTAGGCTAGGTGAGCAGTCTATCAATTGAACTTACTTTTTAAAAAGGGAAAACTCTATCCACATGTCTTGAAGATTTTTTCTGTTATGTTCTGTTTCTTTTTAACCACTGCATGTTTTTACATGACTTAGATGCACCATTGATTATGTATCTGTCCCTCTTTTGGTAATTATTTAGGTTGCTTTGCTATTTCTCTGTCTGCAGGTGGTACTAGAGTAAATGATCCTGTATGTAGTTCTCTCTCTCTCTCTCTCTCTCTCTCTCTCTCTCTCTCTCGTGGGTACCAAGGTGCAGGACTGCTAAGTCAAAAGATAGATGCATGTAAAGAGGAAAAGAACTTCTGTACAATTTATTTTTTCAAGAAGTTCAGCCATTTTGTATTCCTGGTAGCACCTGTTGTCCCAAACCCTTGTTAACACTTGATATCAATCTTTCTTATTTATTGTCAATTCAGTGTATGAAAAATAGTATCTCCTTGCTTATTTCACATTTCCCTCCAACAGTGCCTGATGAGGTCGACCAGTTGTTCTGATGCTGACTAGCCATCATATTTTCCTCTTCTGTGAATTGCTTATTTGTGCTCTTCGCTGAGTTCTCTGCTTGGTTTGCCATTTTCTTGGGGCTGTGTAAGAGTAAGTTCTTTGCTATTTAGATCACAATGCTTTGACCCATCCTATCTCTGGAAATGGAATCACACAGTTTCTTCTGTTGACTAGATCCAAAGTTTTAACGCAGTAGAGTTTACTAAACTTTTTTTTTAAGCAAATTTTACATTTTGAGTACTATTTCAAGTCTTTCCTCACCTTAACATCACTAGTCTGACCCCCCCTCCCAGCACTTTTAGGTAATGTAAAAGACTTAAATGAAATGTTTCTATGGTGACCCAAGACACCACCGTATTTTGTATATCACTGCAGTAGCTTCCTACATGGTCTCGCTACTTCTTTACAGTCAGTTCTCAGCACAGCATCTAGAAGGGATCATCTTTAAACAGTGGTCAAACCATACCACTTTGAATGAAATCCTCTCTTCGGGGCTAGGAATCCAGCTCAGTGGTAGAATGCTTGCCTAGCATGCATGAAGACTTGGGTTCCATCCCTACCATTACAAAAATTAAAACAAAGGTACAAACAAATAGCAAATTAACAAGCAACTCCTCCTGTGACTTTTTAAGTCACTTCCAGTAAAAGCCAAAGCTGTCACCTGTTGTCCCAAACCTTGTCAACATTTGATAACAATTTTTCTTATTTATTGCCAGTCCAGTATATGAAAATGGCACTTCTTTGTTTCCTTTGCTTTTCATATTTTGCATTAATGTTTTACTATGGCTCATCACCCTTCTGCCATTGTTTCTGACTTCTCTTGTGCTTGACCCATTGCAGGGTCTCAGTAAATATTAGAAGTGTTAATGCCTACATTTATTTTCATTTCTTTGAGAGGAAAAAGTCTAAAAGATGCTGGCAATGATTGAAAACCCAGAGGATCTTGTAGAGTACTGAGAACAGTGGGGATTTGTACACATCTTTGCTATTTATGCATGCTTCTGGGTAAGGCCTTTGTACTTGAGATTCTCCTATGAGTGTGCAATTAGCTTCTCAGAGAATGTCTATGGTAGCCTTGGAAGAATAGATGTGAATAGGCAAAGGGTGAGCAAGACACATGCACAATTTACGAGGATGCCTTTTTTATTTTATTGAGGGTTGGTTTTGTTTTTCTATATGTATTCAATATCTACAGATCTTTTTTCATATCAAAGCACTTTAAATTTTGAAACAGAATCTCACTCTGTAGCCCAGGCTGACCTCAAACTCAGAGAGATCTGCTTGTCTCTACCTCTTAAGTGCTGAGATTAATGGCATACACCCTCACCATCCCGGATAAATCAAATTTCTTTAATCCTCAGGGTAAAACGCTGTCTAGTTATCAAGTGTTATGATATTTTAAAATTCATTTCTGAATTTAATTTATTAGTGATTTCATTTAGAACCTTTCGGTTCTGTCCTTGAGTGTGCTCCATAATTTTATTTTTCACTGTCATTTGTTTTACGTATAGGGGTTGTGTTAGAGTCCTAATGAGTCGTATGATGCTTCCTTTTTTTCTCAGTTTTGCAAATAGTTTCTATGTGATTTCTATTATCTCTTAATTGAAACTTTAATAAAATCCAGTCAGGCCTAATGTCTATTGACAGGAACTATTATCAGGTTTTTTCTTTGACTTATTGCTATTCTGCATTTTATTTCCTCTTCTTTATTCTCCCCTCTTCCCCCTTCATCTTTCGTATGTATGTATATCTGTGTGTACATGTCTGTCTGGGCACACATGCAAGTGTGTGCATCCCTTTAGTCTGTGTGAGCACATATGCAAGTGTGTGCATCCCTTTAGTCTGTGTGAGCACACATGCAATTGTGTGCATCCTTTTAGTCTGTGTCCCCTGATTGTTCTCTCTTTGTCTTTTTTTTTTTCCTTCTAAAATGTCAATGACTGTTTTTAATTTCCTGGGTTTTCAATTTTTTTTCTACATAATCATTACTAATGGTTTTGCTTCTGAATTTTTGGACTTCAATTAACTTTTGAAATTAGTTTTCAATGTTTTTCCTTAAAACACTATAGCAGGATCTTGCTGTATAGCCCAGCAGGTCTTGAACTCACTATTCTCCTGCCTCTACCTCCTGAGTGCTAGGATTATAGTCATGTATCATAGATTGTTCTTCGTGTTTTGTGGCTGTTACTCTTCTGCTTAACTTTGAAACTATTTTTATTTTATTTTATTTTATTTTATTTTATTTTATTTTGGTTTTGGTTTTCCGAGACAGGGTTTCTCTGTATAGCCCTGGCTGTCCTGGAACTCACTCTGTAGACCAGGCTGGCCTGGAACTCAGAAATCCGCCTGCCTCTGCCTCCCAAGTGCTGGGATTAAAGGCGTGCGCCACCACGCCCGGCTGAAACTATTTTTAAAGAAATATTTATTGATTGATACTGTGTGTGTGTGTGTGTGCCTGAATGTACATATGTGTATAAGAGCATTGGAAGTCAGAGAGGGCACCAGATCTCCTAGAACTGGAGTTGCAGAACATTGTGAGCTGCCATAAAGGCTCTGGGAATTGAACCCAGGTCCACTGCAAGAGCAGCAAGTACTCTTCCCTGGGACCATCTTTCTAGCCCCTTCTTTGAAACTCTTAAATTTTAAAGGAGAGACTTACAAAGCAGTCTAGTGTTACCTTAGCCTGGTATGAACTATTCATGTTGTTGCTTCTATTCTGGCTCTTTTTGGACTGTTGGTTTTTCAGAGCAGGCCTCTCTCTCTATTCCTGGCTGTCCTGGAATTCCCTATGTGGAGCAGGCTTGCCTCAAACTCAAAGAGCTCCTCTTACCTCGGCCCTCCTAGTGTGAATGCTGAGATGAAAGCCTCCTACCTTGGTGAGCCCAGGCTCCAGAGCCTCTGTTTACTTCTGGCAGGATGCAGCAGGTCTACATCTTCAGCCTACTTACCATATTGTTTCTGTTCTGTTTCTGGGCTGCAGAGATATTTTGGAGTGTGAACAGGCCCGACTTTGCTTCCCATTTTGTACTTCATCTGTTGCCACCGTTGTTTTGGATCACAGTGGTCCTGGAAGTACATGTTGGCTGGCAGGCCCTCCAGCTCTTCCCTGGTCGCAGCTCTCTCTGACATCATCACTTTGGTTGTTCAGCTCTCACATGCAGCTTGGCTCCCCATGTCCCCCTTTCTGCCACAACAGCATCCAGTAGTGTAGACTGCTCCTGGGTTTACCTTTGTCCTTTGGCTGACACAATGTTCCACTACCCCGGTTCATGACCTCTTCTGGCTTTTGCTTCTTCTCTCCTTCCTTTTGCATGCTAAATCCTTTGCTGTGGGGCGGGCTTGACCCGCTCTTTCACCAAATTAAGTATTTTCATATCTTCAGTAATCTCGAAGGCAAATCCCCCCATCCCCAGGATGTTTTCCCTGCGGAGGAGTCGAAAAGCAACAGATCTGCTTGTGGTACATTCCGCTCATTCTGTGCTACCAGATCCCTTCCCCTTTGAACTTTTCCAATTCTATCACAGATGTCCTCTTTCTCACAGTCTAGGGCTCAAAACCGTAACCTTCCTCAGGGCCTCCTCGCCTGCTCTCCCAGGGTCAGGTGATATCCCAGCGTATTGACACCCTTTTCTCTGTTTCCTTTTATGCCATTGCACTCTACACACACACACACACACACACACACACACACACACACACAGAGAGAGAGAGAGAGAGAGAGAGACACACGGAGAGGGAGAGGGAGAGGGAGAGGGAGAGGGAGAGGGAGAGGGAGAGGGAGAGGGAGAGGGAGAGGGAGAGGGAGAGGGAGAGGGAGAGGGAGAGGGAGAGGGAGAGGGAGAGGGAGAGGGAGAGGGAGAGGGAGAGGGAGAGGGAGAGGGAGAGGGAGAGGGAGAGGGAGAGGGAGAGGGAGAGGGAGAGGGAGACGACAGAGACGGAGACGGAGACGGAGACGGAGACGGAGACGGAGACGGAGACGGAGACGGAGACGGAGAGAGACAGAGAGATATGCTGGTGGAGCCTCCTAATGTGGGTACTAGGAACTGAGATTCGGGTACCGGGAACTAATCCCGTCCTCTGCAAGAGCAACAGGCACCTTACTGCTGAGTCATCTCTCATGCCTGGCTTTTTATCTTCAGACAGCATCTTTTTTTTCCCCCTTGGTTTTTCGAGACAGGGTTTCTCTGTATAGCCCTGGCTGTCCTGGAACTCACTCTGTAGACCAGGCTGGCCTTGAACTCAGAAATTCGCCTGCCTCTGCCTCCCAAGTGCTGGGATTAAAGGCATGTGTCAACACTGCCCGGCTTCAGACAGCATCTTTCAAGTAGGACAGAAGTAACAGGGGTGGAGGCTCTGAGGGAGGCTGCTTGTGAGGGCTGCCTGGGACAGCCTGGGGGATTCCTCCTCACCTCACAATGAGGGGCAGCTCTAAGAAAGAGGCTCCTGGAATTGTCCCACGGGTTTGTCAGGTGGGGAGGCAGAATCAAAGAGAAGACCAGAGAACCTATCATCCCAGCTAGAAGTCTCCTAATGGGATTTCCAAGATGCAGACAGGAACATTAGAGAATTAAATGAGCGTGAATAAAGAAGTTGAGGGTTGTTTGTTTGTTTGTTTGTTTGGTTTGGTTTGGTTTGGTTTTCTGAGACAGGTCTTTGTGTAGTCCTGGTTGTCCTGGAACTTGCTCTGTAGACCAGGTTGGCCTCAAACTCAAAGATCTGCCAGCCCTCTGCCTCCAAAGTGCTGGGATTAAAGGCATGCCCCACCACTGCCTAGTTTAAGAAATTGAGATTTTAGCCAGGTGTGGTGGCGCACGCCTTTAATCTCAGCACTTGGGAGGCAGAGGCAGGCGAATTTCTGAGTTCGAGGCCAGCCTGGTCTACAGAGTGAGTTCCAGGGCAGCCAGGGCTATACAGAGAAACCCTGTCTCAAAAAACCGAAGAAAAGAAAAAAGAAAAAAAAGAAATTGAGCTTTTTAGATCCTTATTTCACTGTCCTTCTACTTGTGATATACCACCTGGTCTTTCGGGGTTCATCTGAGATGCCAGCTCCTCTCAATGGGGACTGAAGACAGTTGAGCTTGCAGAGTCCTTGCCTGGCATGGATTCCCAGGGCTATCATCCTTGGCTACATAGTGAGTTCGAAGCTGGCCTGGGCTGAGTGATTTCATGTCTCAAGGTCCTTTGGGGAACCCTGGAAGATGTTTCTTTTTTCTTTGACAGTTGTAACTTGTGGTTTAGAAGCACCTTGTGGTTTCAGGGTTTCCTATCCCTGCTGGGTGCAAACCTCTGAGAAAAGCTGCTTTCTGTGTCTCCTCTGTCATGTGAGTGAGGCGACTCAGCTCAGTATAGGCACTTATGGGGAATGATGACCACGCCGAGTCTACACTGCCCCGGGAAAAAAATAGAAATCTTAAATAATGAAAGAGTTCAAGGAATTTGAATATTTCAAAGCTCCAGCCACACAAAAGCTGAATAATTCATGCAAATATTTGAGGAAAAGAACAAAAGCCTATCTAATAATCCAGCACACTGTTCTTTATTTGGGTCCATAAAAGGAGATGTCACGCTCAGGCCTGGTGGCAAACTCAGTTTTATGAGCTTTGAAATGTAGATTTGAGCCATTACATCACAATCAAAATTGAAAATTAAAAAGAAGCATTATTAAAAAAAGCAAATTCCAGATTTATGCCATTTCAAAGGAAGTGTCATTTGGAAAGAAGTTGACTCGCACCATGAAGTATGTGACATTTTTTTTTCAGTTTCTATGCTCTTCTGTGTAGTAAGGGTGGGCCTGTGGGATGTGTAGACATGTGCCTAATCAAATTCAGCTTGACTTCTTGAGTTAAGAAAATACATATGAAATATTTCTGAGATAAGCAGACGCACGATCTATTTTGAGCTTACGAGTCTCCAGGCTGCTGGTGTTGGTCTCACCCCTTATTCGAAAAATAGCTTTGGAGTATGATCTACAGTTTCTTGTTCACTCAAAATACACAGGGAGAGCATGTATCCCAGGGTGCTGAAGGGTACTTGAGAGCTCTGACTCCTGTTTTCTATTTAGGGAAGAGTACCATACCATTATCTGTGCTTGTTTCACACACACACACACACACACACACACACACACACACACACACACACACACAGAGTTACTGATCTGGGACTGGAGCAGAGCTCTTCTGGCCACAGCCTTCTGTTCACTGAGCTGGATGACACTGGGAATTCATGTAAACTCAGAGATAAAACTGTGGTAGGCTATTAGCTGATTTCATGACTTAAGTATAGACTCAAGCCCTGAGACTTGCTTTTGAAGTAAGACAGGAAGAGGACTGGCAGGTCCCTTCTTCCGTTTGACATAGGATCTGAGTTAGGATGCGGCAGCTCTTGTGGGTAGTGGGTGTCTGCAGATGGGACCAGAATTAGCGAATAGTCAAAAGCCTAATAGAATTTTCTTAATTTGAAAATTGGAAGTAAACCAATCAGAAATGAATTTCAAGTTCATGGTAAGTAACAGGAAGGACTCAGAATGTCCACACTAGCCACACGTCACTGCACTAACAGCCTGGTTCAGAAGCATCTGGGACAGTGGTTCACCGAGATTTGTTTTCAAGAAGAGTTTTCCTTTAAAATTGTGTATTTGTTTATTTATGTATGGTGTGTGTGTGTGTCTCTGTGCTCATGCTTGCGTCTGTGTGTCCAAACACACCAGTGTATACTTGTCTGAGTGTCAGAAGAGGCATGGGGTCCTCTGGAACAGACAATTGTGAACCACCCACATGGATGGATGCAGGGATCTAAACTAGGGTCCTTTGCAAGAGCACTAAGTGCTCTTAGCTGCTGAGCTGTCTCTCCAGTCCCAAGAGGAGTCTCTCTTTCTCTCTCTCTCTCTCTCTCTCTCTCTCTCTCTCTCTCTCTCTCTCTCTCTCTCTCTGAGAAGCTTTGCTTAGCAGGATAGGAAAGAAATGTATATATGGTTAGTTTATTATATATTAAAGTTAAAAAAATCTGACCTTAGTTAAAAAAAAGTCATACTAGATACAGAAAAAATAGACATTCAAAGAACCATATATCAAATACATATAGTGTATGATTATTTTATACTGATCTTTAAATGTGCATTTAAAATAATAATTACTACTACTACTAATAATAATAATAATTACTGTTATTATTTTCAAGTCAGGGTTTCTCTGTATAGCCCTAACTGTCCTAGAACTCACTCTGTAGACCAGGATGGCCTTAAACTCAGAGATCTGCCTGCCTCTGCCTTCGGAGTACTGGGATTAAAGGTGTATACTACCACGGCTTGGCTATTTTTATTGCTTCTTAATTATGTGTATGTGCATGTGTTTGTCTAAGTGTGGGAACGTGCACATGAAGTCAGCTGGCTGAGGAGGTCAGAGCCATCAGATATCCCTGGGGCTGAAGTGACAGGCTTGTGGGTATCCCGGTTCAGGTGCTGAGAAACCTACTTAGGTCTTCTGCGTAAGAGCTACGATCATTCCTAGCTGCTGCGCCATCTCTCCAGCCTTGAAATGTAGATTTTTTTTTTAAAAAAGATATTGATTTGTAAATATTTATTTCATTTTTTATAGAAAAATAATTGATTAAATGTATGAGGTACAATGTGATAGATTAACATATGTATACATGCGGACTGGCCTAGTAAAGCCAATTAACACTCTCACCTGGTATTCTTATCATTTCTTTGTGGTGAGAAGACTTAAAACCAAGATATAGAGTCTTAAAACCATAATTGAAGGAAACATATATCTCTGGTAGAATTTTATAGAAAGTTGTAGACATTCATGCATGCACACAGAGACAAACGCCCATGTGTACACAATTATATGCCCCATGTTTATATAATAAGCCTTTATATTGCAGTTGCAGTTTTTTATCTTTGATACAGAAGGAAAATGCCTAAATAAAAAACATGTGCACTCTTCAGTTCACAGCAGGAAGAAAAGAATCAACCATTTCTTTGCATTTCTGTTGTTACTTCCTGCTGGGCAGCAGCAGTGACTCACGGTACAGTAATGTAATACTCACAGCTTCAGCGTCACAAGGCAAATGCCAGTGACTGACTGGGTAAGGAATCCAAAACAGCACTCTTGCTTTGGAAATATAAAATGTCCATAAAAAGCCCATTCTTTAGAGAAGTTAGAGATACTCAGTACTTTAATCTCAATGCTGCTAATACCCTGATACAGTCCGCCTTTCTTAAAGGAAGAATGGGGAGATACCCAGGGGAGCCCCAACATGCTCCGGGGAGAAGGGGAGCAAGGGCTGGGGGAAGGATTGTGGGAGAGGGTGACTGGGAGGGGGACAGTGAGTGGGATGTAAAGTGAATAAGTAAAAACAACAGCAAAAACAAAACAGAATGTAACTGAATTTTACTTCCAGCTCATATGTTAGAAAAAAAAATGTCTCCCCTTTACCTATTTTTTTTTTAAGCTAGGTGACTTTCTCTATATACATATAGATTGCTTTCACCACATGAACTGAAAGATATTTTCTTACATATTAGGTTGTTTAGTAGAGATAATTTTAGATTTTTTAAGTTAGCTTTAAGTGGTGTGTATATTCATTTCTGTGTTATTCTCTTGCACTAGTCTGTGTGCATCACGTGTGTGCCAGAGTTCATGGAGGCCAGAAGAGGGGGTTGGATCCATGCAACTGGACTTGCAGACAGCTGTGAGTGGTCACACACGGGTGCTGAGAACCAAATCTGGATCCTCTGCAAGAGCAGTGAGTGCTCTTAAACCCCAAGCCATCTCTCTAGCCCCCAGGGAGGGCTTTAAGGTTGGGAAAAAGATCTGAAGCCTTCAAGGATTAAGGTTATTTGAATACAGAATAAACTGATGTAATCACAGATGAGTACTTAGTTTCAAGGTCACGGTGTCCTAGAAAGGGCACCAACACGACACAACTAGATCCTATAAGTACTAAGATGGCAGGCGTGTGCTGCCTCCCTTTTGGAGTTAGTAAAGTTACAACCTACTCATTGAATACTAATGATAGTCAGTATTAATAACTAAGTCAGTAATAGTTGTTAACAACTGAGTCTATAGGGCAGTGGTAGAACACTAGCCTAGTATAAGCTAGCAGGTCCCAGGTTTAGTTTCTAACACCAGAAAAAACAAAACAAAACAAAACAAAACAAAACAAAACAAAACAAACCAACAAACAAAACAGAAAAGCTGGTGAAATCTGAGAATAAGGAAATGTCTACATTCTGGACATAGGTGCAAGAGGATCAGAAGTCCAAAGCTATCCTTAGCTACATAGTGAGTTCAAGGCCAACCTGTGTTACATGAGATCCTGTCGCAAACAAACCAAAGCAAAGCAAGGAATACGTTAGGCCAATCAGTTACCCATATAATAACATCTTTCTGATACGCACAAATTCCATTTGCTAAAGGTAGAAAATCCATTGGATTCTATTTTTCATTAGCCACCTGAAGAACCCTAATTCACTCTGGGAGATCCGCAGCCATTATTTAAATTATACCCCAAGGTGGATAATTACCTCCATTTGGTGCTGTAAAAATCAAACTATTATGAAATAGTGTATTCCATTTACATAAGCTTTATCTTGTTCCCATGACATTTTTTTTTTCAGTGACAAATCGATGTTCCATTGATAAATTAAAAACCACAACCCTGTAGTTCTGGGTGAACTTTTCATCAAGTTTCATTGCTGTAAACGAAAAACCAAAAAGAGTCTATACTCACAGCTCTCCTTCCCTAGAGGATTAAAGGGCTCAGAGATTTCTAGGATTTCCTTTAGGGTATTTGATTCTTAGGGTATTTGATGCTTTTGTTCTTGTTCATTTCCTTCTTGATAAGAGTTTCTTCCTCTTCCTCCTCCTCTTCCTCCTCCTCTTCCTCCTCCTCCTCCTCCTCCTCCTCCTCCTCCTCCTCCTCCTCCTCCTCCTCTTCTTCTTCTTCTTCTTCTTCTTCTTCTTCTTCTTCTTCTTCTTCTCCATCTCTCTCTCCTCCTCCTCTTCCTCCTCCTCTTCCTCCTCCTCCTCCTCTTCCTCCTCCTCCTCCTCTTCTTCCTCCTCCTCCTCCCCCCCCTTTCCTTGTCATGGCCCAAAAGGTACAGTAGCCTTCCCAAGTCACAGCTTTCATGGATACCTCCATACGACATAACCAAAGAATCCGAGATCAAGTGTGTTATTTCCGCTCCTGGTCATTCTCTGCTGCTCACCCTCCTTCTGTCTTAATAGCTTCCATCACTGGCATATAGATGGCAATAATTGGATCAGATTTTCTCTGATCTAAGGTAGAAAAGTCCGGCTGTCTCCTTTGAACTAACTCTAAGCCACAATGCAGCCCTCTCTACAGTCGCTAGTCTATCTCTCCAAACCTTTGCTTCATGGTCTGGTCACGAGGAAGCTTGTGGCGGGGGTGAGGAACAAGTCAGAAGTGTCTCATGTATTGAAAGGATAGTGAGTCACAAACATTCTAGTTCCTTCTGGTGGTGGTTTGAGTGAGAACGTGCTCCATAGATTTATATGTTTGAATGTTTGGTACCCAGTTAGTAGAACTATTTGGGAAGGATTAGGAGGCTTCATTGGAGGAGATGTGTCACTGGGGGTGGGCTTGGTAGTTTCCAAAAACCCATGTTAGGACTCTCTCTCTCTTTCTCTCTCTCTCTTTCTCTCTCTCTCTCTCTCTCTCTCTCTCTCTCTCTCTCTCTCTCTTTCTCTCTCTCTCTCTCTCTCTCTCCCCCTCTCCCTCCCCTGAGGATCAGAATGTAAGATCTTAGCCCTATGCTTGCCATGATGACCATGAACTAATCCTCTGAAACATTAGTAAGCCCTCAGTTAAATGCTTTATAAGAGTTGCCATGGTCACGGTGTCTCTTTACTGTGACGGCAGTAGCTAAGACACTTCAAAAAGCAGCAAATAGATTGACCCTATGGCACCCAGGTGATATATGGATACAGTAACTGTTTCTATTGATCTGAAAACCTGTGCATCACCAGCAGGTTTGTGCACCGCCACTTTCCCCAGTGAGCTACCTTGCCAGCCCAGGCCCTAGTTTTAGGTAGAATAGCCAGAGAAGGCTTTAAGCTGAAAGCTATAATCGGAGATGTTATCAGTGGGAAGAGTGGAGGAGAGGACATTCCAGGCAAGTACCAGATGCACAAAAGCCAAAGGGTAGAAAGGAGAGAAGCTTGGCAGGATCCTGGGGATGCACAGGCATCCACTGGAAACGGGCACAAATTCCTATTAGGATTAGAGCTGAGAATAACAGATCAGAAACAAAATAGGCTTTGACAGGTCGGTCAGATCTCATCTGGAGTATTATGTTGAATCATGAAATTCTGATGCCAAGGCTTGGGGGTTGCCCAGCCTCTGAAGCTGGGAAATAATTTTAAGGCAAGCCTCAGTGTTCATCTGGCCTTATTTGGATTAGAAAACCCATCGCTGAGGCTGTGAAGGTGGCTGAGCTGTTGAAGTGCTTGCAGCTCAAGCATGGTCCCCCAGAATTCTTGTAAATTCCAGCAAGATACAGTGGCACACGCGTGCATTCCCACCATCAGAGCAGGCTTGCAATGTTATTATCAGGAGGCAGAGACAGGCAGACCCCCTGGGCATTGCTGGTCCATGAAAGACTCTGTCTCAGAGCACAAAGTGGACGGTTCCTGAGGACTGATGCCCCAGGTTGACCTCAAGACTCCCAAGTGTATGCAGACATGTGTGCATGTGCACACACACACACACACACATACACACCCTCCTCAGTCCACTCTCCTACATGGAAGCTCATGTCTGGCTTGTAATGGCTCACATGGAGAAGGCTTTGTTTGTGGAATTGCTGTGAGGAAGAACAATGTCCAGGATGAAACAGAGCTACCTTAAGCACATCTTCGTCAGAGCCTTCTCTGACCTGGGATTCCTGTAGCAACCCCCAAATCAAGGAGGGGCTCCTGCCGCGGACTGATCAGCACATTTTCTAATGCTCCCTAGTGCTTCCACATAGCCTGTGTGCACCGATGTTACTGAACACCATTGAGTAGGTGGCATATGCATAGTGACACAGGTTTCTCCTGTTTTAGGGGCTGGGGTGTCTAAGATCAAAGCGTTGTGGCCTCATTCCCATTTTTATTTGTTTGTTTGGTTTGGTTTTTCAAGACAGGGTTTCTCTGTATAGCCCTGGCTATCCTGGAACTCACTCTGTAGACCAGGGTGGCCTCGAACTCAGAAATCCGCCTGCCTCTGCCTCCCGAGTGCTGGGATTAAAGGCGTGCGCCACCATGCCCAGCTATTCCCATTTTAATAATACTACTATACTAATAAATGCTTTGCCTTTCGCAGGTTACTTTGGCCCTTCAGTTTAGATACGAGCTTTGAGGCACATGGTCAGCCCTTTTAGATGGCTTTCTGCAGCTTTCTGGCTTTCTGCCAATCTGTGATGTCTAGGAATACCAATTTCTGCCCTTTGAGACTCAGATACCTGCCCCAACGAATGTCCTTGTCTGCTCTCACCTGGATTACTGCTTTGGTGTCTTTATTTAGGTTTTTTTTTTTTTTAGATTCATATTTTGTGTGTGTGTGTGTATGTATGTGTGTGTGTGTGTATGTATTGTCTACATGTATGTCTGTGCACCACATGCATGTAGTACTGGAGGAGGCCAGAAGAGGGTATCCGATACTGTTGGAGGGTGCTGGGAATCAAACCCAGGTCCTTCGGCAGCCAATGCTCTTAACTGCTGAGCTATCTCTACAGTTCTGCACTGGTGTCTTTAACCTGACCTTCCCAACATCCATGGCAACCTCTGGTCTGTCACCCTGGAGCTGCCAGGGAGTCCAGCTGGAACTCACATCTACTCTTTCGTTGCCTAGGTCCTCTCCTTTGCTTAAAGTAGATCCACAGTCATGAGGAATAAAACCAGAACACGTTAATGTCTTTCTTGTTCTGACCTTGGTCTAGGCTACCATGCTCATCCCTGCTCTGTCCTCCCCCTTGACTTATAGTTAATTGCTCTTGATGAAATTGCCACGTTCTCTTACCTTTTCTCTGCCTTCTCCTGTGAGGACTCCAGTAGGCTTCCTTTCTCACCTACCTCCTGTGTACACTTAAGACCGTACATACTTCGTTGTTACAACTACCGCAGGGAGCTTGCCTTAGGTTTAATCACGTTTCTTTGCTTCTATCACAGTTTGTGTCAAGCCTCTGCTTTAACAGCCTCCTCCCCCATCTTCCCTACAGCCTTGGGCTTCCTGAGAGCTAGGACTTTGTCCCCCCAGTGTTCAACAGTACCTGCTTCATAACCCCTTCTGACAGGTTGATGGAGTCCCCTGCATTTGCACTTGCTGCCTTCTGAGCCGAGTTCTCTCCGTGTCTCACTGATTGCGAAGAGCCCTGTGAGTTTCTACTTCACAGATGTGCTTTCATCTCTAACCACCTTTTCAGGACGTAAGAAGTGCTTTGTCTTGAAGGATGAACTGAAGGCTAGCGGGAAAGTTGCTTCTGTAAGCTTTGTTTTCCTCAGATGTGAGAAGTTTGCTAGCAGAATGAGAAAAGATACATGCTGTTTGCCTCAAACCTTTTGTTTGTTAGACTTAGTTATTAAACAAGTATTACAAAGAAGAGCACATTCTTCATTTCACTGTTTGAGACTCTAAATCTTTTCTGTTTGTTCATTTTGTTTTTTGAGACAGGGATTCTTTATATAGCCGTGGATGTAGACCAAACTGGCCTCTAACTCACAGAAATCCCACTGTTTCTCCCTCCCGAGCACTAGCGTCAACTCAGTTAAATTAATAACATTTAAAAATTGCCACAATTTCTTTACCCGCTTGTCAAAGAATTTTTAAGACTGTCATTAAACAATCTTTTTATTGTTGTTATTTGCTTTGAGACAGAGTCTCACCATGTAGGTCAGGCTGGTCTTGAACTCACATTGTGGCTGTGAACTAGAAGTGATCCTCCTGTCTCAGCCTCTTGAATTCTGGAGTTGCGAGCTGGCTTTACCACACTAGGCCATTTTCTATCTTACAAACAATGCAGAAGGATCTTTTCTGTATCTTCTCCTGGGTATGGCATCATCAGGTTTTATCTCCAAGCTCCAGAAAAGACTTCTTACGTTGATAGTAAACCAACCTGACTAGTCATTTAAGAGAGATAAATAGGGGGCTGGAGACATGGCACAGTGGTTAGAGCACTGGCTGCTCTTCTAGGGGACCTGGGTTCAATTCTCAGCATTCACATGGTAGTTCATAGCTGTTTTATTAACGCCAGTGCCCGGGGGATCTGATGTTCTCTCCAGGATTTCTTGGGCACTGAACACACATGGTGCATGAACACACATGTAAGCAAAATACCCATACACATAAAAATTAATTAAAAGACTAGGTAGGCTGAATAATTTCTGGAATAAAGGGAATGTCAGAAACAGAATGCAGAATTGTGTGGCATTCTAGGGGAATCAGACACCATATAGTTCTGTTTTGGTTAATAATGCTGGCCACAGAATATTAAAATGGAACTTGGCCCTCAGAGTGTATTACTCACATACAGCATGTGACATGTTTGTGGTGACACTGGAGTAAGCAAATCTGAACTTCAAAGGTATAAAAGTATAGTATGAATTACATATTGGATACAATATCATTAATAATAAATGACTTTGTTACTGTCTGTGTATTTGTCATACTATATATTTTATGATCAGTTTAATATACTCTTTCGACTTAAAAAATAGCTTACTATAAAACAGCATGCTATGTTATCTTGGCAGCGTCCTCACACATCTTTGGTTTAGTTTACTGTGTCTCCTTCATGCAGCAAGAGTAAAGAGGTTGGCCCGCCCCATCTCAGTTTGTGTGAGTATGCTTTACGATGTTTGCATAATGACCCAGTTGTTTAACTATGCACTTCTCAGAACAAGTCCCTATCAAGCCACACATACGCCAGTCCCCATGAAGACTCATGCAAGTAAGTGCTCTGTCACTGAGTGACAACCCCATCTCCAGTCTCCTGTTGGTATAGGTCATTTGCCAATGGGTGGGGCAAGCATACACATACACTGAGCAGCCACGCACACTGCATTGATGATGCTGACGTTCGTGTTTCTACTTCTATGAAGACTTCCAGAATTTTCCTTTTTAGTCTGTGAAAAATTTTCCTTCTTTGAAACTTTGTTCTATCTGCCTCTATTGTCTGATATCTTTGTCAAGGCTTAATTACGTGTCTCCTTGGAGGCTTGGTGCTTTGGGGGAGGGGGGGATGTTCATGTCTTCTTTGTGTCCCCAGGGTGTGGTGCAGAGTAGGCAGTTAAAATTGGGAGGTGATTGCTTGGTCTAAGTTGGAGAAGATTTTTTGGAGTTGGCAGTGGGTCTCCATGGTAAGTAATAGAACAGTAGATTGGAGTCTAGAGAAGGAAGTTCTAGCTTCTTTTCTTCGACTTATTTTAAAAGGTAAAAACCAAACCAAACCAAACCAATTTCATATGTAAGCTGCATGGTAGCTGTGAAGACAGCTTAATCTGATAAGAGGCTGCTAAATAAACATGGGGACCCATGTTTCCATTCCAAGCACCTATATAAAGGTCAGGCAAGGTGGTGTGTGCTTCTGATCCCAATACTGGAGAGGCAGAGACAGCCAAAGTCCTGGAGCTTGCTAGCTAGCCTAGACTAATTGATGAGCTCCTAGTCTAGATGAAAGACCCTTTCTCAAAAGACATGGTGGCTCACCCCTGAGGCAGGACATCTAAGGCTTACCTCTGCCCTCCACATATCTGCCCACATGAACATGGGCACTTGCACACATGTTGCTCCATACAGGAACACACATGCCTGCCTCTATTCATACGCACAATTAAAAACAATAAATCAAAGCTGCCACAAATGGACAATAAAACAGATAAATTGCTTACAGGGTGTAGATGCTTGCGATGTGTGTTTTGTGTGTTCCTGTGTGTAGGTAGTTTGGGGTGGGGGGATCTTGATTATGTAAATTTCCAGAAAAACATCTATGAAAACATTGTCTTCCCATTTTGGGTATTGAATTCTTTATCAACCATTAGATTGGCCAAGTCTGTCCATTCTTTTAATCTGGGACAGTGGAATTCTGTTCTGTTGAAATTGCCAATAAAATTAAACAATTCCAGTAAACCACTTGGACTAATGTTTGGCAAAATGTACAAGCAAGAGCTTCACTATTGTTAATTAATTCTAACTGTGGCCCCTCTCTTTTATAGCACGTGCTTTGGTATGTATGTGAGAGATCCCTTTTACTAGATAGCACATTGGCAACCTAGTTCAAAAAAGGCACCCCAAAACGGATACATTAAAGTTAATCCCATAAAGGAAAATCCTAGAGTGGCCTCTACTTATGCAGGCGTGCGATATTATAGGTATACTTTTAACGAGTGTGCAAAGACCATTGTAAGAATATCTTCCCACTAAGGGCTCTGTTTATTATGAATAAACCGTCACATGCATGATGGGTGTCTGGTTTCATTTCTCCAAAACATCTTTCCGGTAGTAGATCTGAGGCAGCTGTGGTTAACCAAAGTATAAGCCCTGTGAGGTCTACCAAAACTAGTGTGTATTTACATTCTGACTCACAGTGTCTGCCAGGCATTAATCATAAGGGAACAAGTACTACTGCTCAGGGTTCATGGTTTAATCTTCAATTCACTGGTTTGTAAGTTTGCTGCAGCCCGTGGGAAGGCGCACTATTGGTTGAAGTTTGCCATCTGCATTGCTGCAATTTCTCCCCACTTGCCATTTTGTGGTGCTTTTGAAAACCCCGTGGAAAGAAAAACCCTCTTTATTTCCCAGCTCTGCACATAGACGCCTCCTGGAAAGGGATTCACCCTGAATGCATTTCACACTTGCGCTGGCACCTTCAGATCAGAGAGCTCCTTCTAATATGTGACTGTCGTGGTGTTACGTGCTATTTTAAAAATCGTGAAAGAGCAGTTTCCAAATATGGGCAACCACTTCCAGGGAAGAGTCAACTGGAGTGTTTAATTAAATGAAGGCACTAGGTTTTTATTACGCTGTCACTGGATATTTGAATAACTAGCTGCAAGTGAGTTCTGTTTGTACAAAAGTGCTTTGGTAATCGTGTTGTTCCTGGGCAAAGCGGAATGGAGCGGTCACGTCTGTGTTACTAGAACAAATTAAAGCTTGAAGCACTAAGCAGCACTCACAGAGGAATTAAAAGCCTTTCAGCCATGAGCAGTTTTCTTTTCCCACCAGAAATGATTGGGTAATTGACTCAACTAGTTTTTTTTTTTCTTCTAGTCACTGTGCTGCCATTTAAATGTTCCTTCCTCCAAGATAGGTTGAAATGTAATTGCCATTATGATGGTATAATGAGGTGGGACCTCAGGGTGACTAGATCACAGCAGCCCTGTCCTATCAAGGCCTTGATGAAGGCAGAAAATCCCTTATAAAAGGGAGGAGCCAACACCTTCCACCATTGAAGGACATAGTGGGAAGGCCTTTGCTGGATGCTAGTATCATGTTCAAGAATCTCACAGCTTTCAGAATTATGATCCAGATAAATTACTTTTTTTTTTTTATAAATTACCTAGGTTGTTGGTTTTCTTCTTCTCATACCAGCAGAAAATGGACTAGGAGCCATTAGGAAATTACTCAATGATCATGATTTCTTCTCCTCAAGTGAACAATACTGAGATATCTATCTATCTATCTATCTATCTATCTATCTATCTATCTATCTATCTATCCATCCATCCTCTCACCCACTCACCCATCCATCCATCCATCCATCCATCCATCCATCCCCCCCCCACCCACCCACTCACCCATCCATCCATCCATCTACCTACCTACCTATCTGTCTATCTTCTGTATTAAAACTATTGTTTTAAGAAATACCTGGATATTTGCCTTGTGTTTCTTCATTTCGATTACAGAAATTTATTGAAGAAACATCACTGTTTACTGAGAAACTTCTTTGTGGAAAATGCTTTTCTGCATTGAGATGTAATTGGCAACCGCCAGGAATTGGATGTGTGGTGCTTAGGAAATAGCTCAGTCAATGAAGACCTTGCCTTGAAAACACAAGAACTTGACTTTGATTCCCCAGAACTCATGTATGTAAAAAGAAATATTATAGCAGCATGAGACCAACCTCAATGCACATAAAAATACCAAGCGTTGGTGGCACACACACTCTTGTAATCCAAGCATGGGGAGACAAAGAAAAGAGTGGCACTGGGGCCTTCTGGAAGCCAGCCTAGTCTTTCTGGTGGGTTCTAGTTCATTGAGATACCTCTTCTCCCTCTCTCTCTCAAAGGAAGGGTGCAATAGGAATGACACATGTGATTGTCCTCTGGTTTCTACATAAGGATCTACTTACACACACACACACACATACACACACACACACACACTGTGCATATATATATATATGACTTGCTGTTGTGATGAATAAATATATTTGAGAAATAATCATCATAACTAGACAAATTAACTTATTGTTTTATACTTTCTCTCTTCCTTTCCTTTATCCTCCTCTTCCTCCTTTCCTCTCTTCTTCCTCTTCTTGTTGTCTTCTGTTGTTTGTTGTTGTTGTTGTTGTTCTTCTTCTTCTTCCTCCTCCTCCTCTCCTCCTCCCTTTCTCCCTTTCTCTCTCTCTTTCTCTCTCTCTCTTTCTTTCTTTCTTTCTTTCTTTCTTTCTTTCTTTCTTTCTTTCTTTCTTTCTTTCTTTCTTTCTTTCTTTCTTTCTCCCTCTCCACTTTCTGTCTCTTGCTTTCATTCTTTTCTTATTATGGTAAGAACCCTTAAAGTTTACTCTCTGACAAAATTTCAAGAATATAGTATGATATAGTAAACTGCCTTTGAGAATTTATTCATGTGTGTAACTGAAACTGCATTCCAGTTGCTGACCTCTCTCCACTTCCCCCTAGTTCTAGCTCCTGGCAACCGACTTTGTACTCTGTGCTTCTGTGGGAATGGCTGCTGTTGATCCTGATGTAACTGAGAACAAACAGTATTTGTTTTTCTGTGACTGACTTGTTTCTCTTAGTGCAGTGTCCTCTGCAAGTGGTGGGCTAACCAATCCCCCATAGTGTGTATGCACCATATTGTCTTTCTTTGTTGACAGATGTTTGGTTTTCTTTGCTTAACTATTGTGAATAATGCTAGAACAAACCCAAGAGTGGGAATCTCTCTCTGTGATCCTGACTTCATTTCCGGTGAATATAAATACAGAAGTGGGAAAATTGGATCACAAGATGATTCTATTTTTAATTTTTTGAAGAACTGCCACAGATTTCTGCTGGTAACTGTACCGGTCTACGCCCCCTCAACAGTGCACAGTGTTCTCTTTTCTCACGAGCTTATCACCACGTATTTTTTGCTCCATAGAAAAACTTGAACACACTTTGGTCATCACAGCAGATTTCTTGGATGAAGCTCCTTTTCCAAGTTTGGATGGAATTTCCGTTCTGATTGATCAGGCAGTGTGCCCAGGCTCACACAGCTGGTAATGTCAAGGCTAGGCTGATATTACAATCCCAGTCAATCTGGTGATGGTGTGCCACAAAAAAACACTTGTTCTTTCTGAATTACAGGGGGGAATAATCTTAGGATCCTGTTCAGTCTTAGTTTTTCAGAGAAGCTACAGTACACGGGTTGAATGATGAAGAAAATACAGCCACTTTTAGAATGCAGTGGCACCTCCTCTGTAGTTACTTTTTCTGTCATCTGATTTTCTCTCTCATTTTCATTTAAAGTGTTTGCAAAGTCAGGCATGGTGGCCCAGCAGGCATGGCACAGCAGGCATGGTGGCACAGACCTGTCATTCCAGAACTTAAGAGAAGTACCGGATTCAGAGTTCAAAGTCTTGAATTCTATAGTGAATCTGAGAAAACAGATTTTCCAGTGATTTGGTGTGATCAGTAGTCAAGTTTCTCAAAGGATAAAAGTGAAAAACTGGCCAGACTATGGTGGCACATGCCTCTGATCCCAGCACTCAGGAGGCGGGAAGATCCCTGAGTTTGAGGCCAACCTGATCTACTGAGTGAGTTTCAGTAATCCAGAGCTCCACAGAGAAACCCTGTCTTGAAACAAACAAATGAACGAACAATAAAGAAAGGAAGGGAGGGAGGGAGGGAGGGAGGGAGGGAGGGAGGGAGGGAGAGAGAGAGAGAGAGAGAGAGAGAGAGAGAGAGAGAGAGAGAGAGAGAGAGAGAGAGAGATTGCCCCATGTCTTGTTGGCTGCTTTGCCTAGAAACTCACTGGAAGTTCCAGTGACTTGAGGGAATTCAGCCAGAATGGCCTTGAAGAACCTGCCTTAAGATGACACTTATTGATGGAACAGACTATGAGTGCTGTGAGCAGATCAATCTAACATTTAAGTTGGAACACATGCAGGAATTTACAGAGAATCTCAGGCGCACTGTAGCCATACCTCATTTTATGGGCATCCTCATGATTTCATGTTTTTGTATATGTATCAGTGAGGGAGAGACAGACAGACAGAAAGAGTAAGAGAGATACAGATACACACACACACACACACACACACACACACAGAGAGAGAGAGAGAGAGAGAGAGAGAGAGAGAGAGAGAGAGAGAGAGAGAGAGAGAGAGATCCATAGTTAGTGAGGATTACTTATATGAACATGGGTGAGGGGTTATTTACCTGAGCATGGGCAATTTAATAATGACTAAATTTCTAATGCAAAACAACTCTGAGATCCTCAAATTAATGCTTGATAATAATTTGACAGCCATTGTGAGGAAGCTGCTGTTATTATCATGAATACCTTTGAATTTGTGGAGGGTTCCACTGTGAAGGCCTGCATGGTGGCATTGGTTCACACCTTTACCAACCTTGCTGCTTCGGTTTTCAGGAACAGCTGGACTTTGGAGGTACCGACAAGGTATAAATCCTGATTTCCGAATGTTTCTCTCTCATACTTATTTAGCAATGGTCTAAACAACAACTGGCCACCACCATCTCGAACCATTCTTTGTTATGCTTTTGTTTGACATCCTGGGTTCTACACCCACCAGAAGTGTGAAGGAGCCCTCACAAATATCCAGAGTTGAGAAGGTCACTCTCAACACCTTTGAGGAACTTATCCACCCAGTGTGCTGGAGCTGGAGTTGGGAGGCCCTTTGAGCTATGGAGCCTCATCAGCCACTTCCCCATCCATGATGGAATGTTCACAGGCTTCATCTTGTGCAGAGAAACACAACTTCTATAAGTTCATGAGTGCAATGGCCATGCCATGCCCAAAGGATCATGGGAATATCATTTCACTTGTTACATTTTTAATAAGATATTAATAATGCCTCATGAATTGAAGATAGAAACAAATTATACTTGAACTAGTCCTTAGTGTGGAGATGATACTTAACGTATGCAGTCGTTTTTCTCCTAAGGATCCTATGAGATATGTAGGAACAAGATTAACTTTTATAATTCAGGAAGATGAGGGCTGAAGGAGGTAGATAGCATAGCCAGTCTATTTGACTTCTCAATCTGTGCTCCTTAACTCTGGCTTGTTCTGTCTCTTGGCACAAAATAAACAGAGCGGCAAGAGAGCCTATGATATAGCTGCAAGGTATCACATGCCAGTGGTGTGTATTCCCTAGACAGCCCCTGGAGGCAGGAAGTAGGAGAATTCTAGCAGCAAGCTGGTTAAGGGCCAGCTCCAGGACAATTTTGGGTTAGGAGTGTGAATGATGCAATTCATCTTGGCACAGGCTACCTACTGCCAGGAAACTCCTCCCAGGTTGAGAAAAGAGAAGGAACCTAGTGTATGAAGTGAAAGTTGGAGAGCCTTGAACACCTTCCACCCTTCCTGGCTCTCCAGATATGCACATTCTCTCACAGAAACCAACTTCCAAAGTTGGTGTGTGCCCATTCATTCTCGTCAAAAAATGGTGCAGTGCACCTCTTGGCTATTGGGTGGTAACCAGATCTACTGACTCGCTGTTGTGTATCTTTCCAAAATGTGAGTTAGGTGCAATTATCCAGGTTATGAAATGTTGAACAGGGCAGGCATCCTGGTAGTGTGCACCTGTGATTCAGCACTAGGGAGATGAGGCAGGAGGATCTTCCATTCTAGTCCAGCCTGGGCTACATAGCAAGACCATGTATGGAAAAAAAAAGTATACAATTTGTAACTGGGACAATCTATATTCCTCTCACTATTAAGGGCTATTTTTCCAGAATACAGATATTACAATATCATCATTTCTACTAATTTGTAGACACTGCTTTCTATCTTCTGCCTGTGTCATTTCTTACTGTTTTTAGCTAGGAAAGAATGGTGTGGGGTGGCTGAGGCAGCAGATGAAATCAAGGGTTTAGATGTAAGCAGCAGTAAGTAGCCCTGATTGCCCATAGACTGCTGGCCCTAGCTGGTCTGGCTTCTCTCTATTACTTTTCATATTTGGTTACTACAGTCTTTCTGGGGGCTCTTCAATACACTTGCTGGTGGGGAAGTGCTAGTTAAAGCTGTACAGGCAGACATTTGAGTTCTCATAGGCTTGCAGTAAAGGGAAGGAGGTCACTTTGTGCTCAGGAAAAGGTACTACAGCTGTTTCTCTCAAGTTCTCTAAAAGGCATCTGTACGTTTGCAGGTAAAAGAAGTAGTTAGTACTGTAACAATGTGGTGACTGTCCATTTTTAGACAACAGAGAACTGAACCTGCCTCCTGTCTGTTCCCCTTCAGAGCTGCTGAAGAAAGGACTGAAGTCGCATGAATGTGGTCCCTTTAGAGCTGGCTTTGAAGCCCTTCAATGCACTCCTGCCACCCCATACGAGCATGCTACCTGTCACAGCTACCTGCCAAACCTTTCAATCCCATCTCACCATTGTGATTACTGACTTGTATGCTCTGAAAATCTTCTGGTGTGTAGTATATACCCGAGGCCAGCATCAGACTGCTTGTAGTTCAAGTGTAGGAGCATAAAGAGCACGGGTTACCCCTGCATTGAAGCATGGCTTGTGACCTCATTCTTTGGTGTTGAAGTGGTTTTTCTTTTCTCTGGTAGCAAGGGAGGCTGGTAACTACCTTTCTCTCTGTCTCTGTCTCTCTCTGTGTGTCTCTATCTATCTATCTATCTATCTATCTATCTATCTATCTATCTATCTATCTATCTACCTATCTACCTATCTACTTACATATATATGGCATTGTTTGAAATTTGAAAGCACTGATTTTTTTTCAATCTTTTCTGTTTTATTTTCTTTCTTTCCATCTTTTTCTTCTACATAAAATAAAATAAAATAAAATCTCTTCTTGTATTTATGTTCTTAGCTGCCCTTGTATATGATGTATAAGTGTGTTGCTTGAAAATGATGGCTAACAACAATTACCAACCTTCCAAGCGTCCAAGTCTGGAATAAATCGCATATTCATCAGTCTCTGCCAGTGGCCACTCTCACTTCAAATTTCATGTAAATATCAAAGACTCCAATAGTTTATCTTTAGGGGTACTGTGGTACTGTTCCAGGAGGACAGCCATATGTTCCTTCTTTGTGGTTATATTTTGCTTGTTTCTTTGAGTCGGTTTCATATATCTGGCCTCGAATGTGACACGTGGCTGAGAATAATCTTAAACTTCCGATCTTGCCTCTACCTCCTCAGTGCTGAGATCATTGGCATCGTGTTGGGGATAGAACCCACCACTTCATAAACGCTAGACAAGCACTCGACCAACAAAGTTACATGCCTTGCCTCTGTGTTTGCTTACTGATCTAGGAAATGTTATACACATTCCTAATGCTTTTAAAATAGAACAATTAAAAAAAAAGTCTTGAAAATTTGTATCTGTCATGACATCACCCTTAAACACCAAAACTAAAGGCGGCTCCTGGAGAAGCGGAGGTTGCTGCTGGGTTTGGCACTTGGCGCTCACTTTCATTCAACAGAAATGCTGTTGGAGATCCAAGCTCTCCCTGGAGGCAACGATTCCACCCAGGGAAGCAATATGAGAAGTTTTTGCAAGAAAGTTTTTGTGTGAAATCGTGTCCCCTGCCAGAGATGTCATATGGTTTCGTTAACTTTCTTCCCAGGAACTCGGAAAAATTCCCAAACCCAGATAAATACAGCTGGGATGCTATTCAGAAGTCAATAGCAAGGGCTGATGAGAGAGAGAGAGCTCTATGTTCTCCATTTGTTTCTGTTTGAGCTAAGGCCCCCATTCCGTTTTCCTTAAGGTGAATCCCAGAAGCTTTTATTCCACTGGAGGGAAATGATTGAGATTTCTGGCTCTGTGTTACCATGTATCTATAATACATTTACTTAAGGGAGGATACTCTCTACTGTATTCGTGCCAGGGTCCCTAAGGAGGAAGAGCATGGCTGATAGGACATTCTGCATCTGCCTCTTCTTCCCACCCTTCAGGGCAGCAGACTGTCTCCTGCTATGCCGTTGATTAGCTCGTCTGCACAGTCACAGTGTAGTGGTAATTAATGGGCCCCATGTTGACTCTCAGGAACTACAATACCGTGAAGTACCCTTCAGAATTATCAAGGAGAAATTAAATTACGTTCAACACAGTTTTAGAGCCTTGTGGCTTGTGAATTAAAGCGCCCCTGTAGTGATGGGCAGGGACTGGGTCCTACTGACAATGGTCACGTGGAAAGGAATTTGGGGCACTAGGTGATGACTTTCAAAATCAGGCAGTGGAAGATGAATTTTCTCCAATGAAATATCACTGGGTGTATCAACCACATTCTAGGACAGACCCCACGCCCAGGAGTAGTTATCCAACACAAAAGAAACTCAACTGAATTTTGTGGACCTTTTGTTTGTTTTGTCTTGCTTTGGTATTTTTTGTCTAATTGGCCTTTTTATTGTTTATTTTTATTTTTTTCTCTTTTGTTTGTTAGTTTGCTTCTTCCTCCTTCTCTTCCTCCTCCTCTTCTTCCTCTCCTCCTTCTCCTTCTTCTTCACCTTCTTCCAGAAGCTGAGTCTGCTATGGTGGCACGTGCCTTTAATCCCACCACTTGGGAGGCAGAGGCCTGTGAATCTCTGTCACCTTGAGGCCAGCCTGGTCTACATAGTACCTTCTAGAGTTACAAACAAACAAAAAATGTGGGGAGAGGAGAGAAGGAGGGGGAGAGGGAGAGAGGGAGGGGAAGGGGAGAGAGATGGGGAAAGGGAGAAAGAGGGGGTGGAGAAGGAGAGAGATGGGGAGGGGAGGGGGAGGTTGAGGGGGAGAGAATGAGGGAGATGGAGGGGAAGAGAGAGAGAGAGAGACAGAGAGAGAGACAGAGAGAGAGAGAGTAAAGATAGTAGGGAGGAAGGTACAGAGGATTTGAGACAAACATGATAAAATATATTGCATGAAAAAGACTTTTTAAAAATAAAAGAAACAGCCGGGCATGGTGGCGCACGCCTTTAATCCCAGCACTCGGGAGGCAGAGGCAGGCGGATTTCTGAGTTCCAGGCCAGCCTGGTCTACAAAGTGAGTTCCAGGACAGCCAGGGCTACACAGAGAAACCCTGTCTCGAAAAACCTAAATAAATAAATAAATAAATAAATAAATAAATAAATAAATAAATAAAAGAAACAAAAATTAAATCAGGCCATGATGCCTGATTTGCAAACACACACACACACACACACACATACACACACAAAATGGCACCCGCTAAAAGTTGGAGCCCTCCACAGATAGCCTGGCACTCGCCGGGCCTCTGAAATTGCTAATTCCACTAACAGTGAGTGGATCCACACCACTCACTGGAATGGTGGATCCACTCTGCCTAGAGGGTCAGTTAATCCCAGCATTGTCCTCTGTGGCTGCTGGGACAAATCATCACAAGCTTGCTGATCTAAACCATCTCACATAACCTCACAGTTCTGAGACCAGGGATCTGCCAGTGAATGGAGATGCAACTATCAAGAGGAGCGTGCTGTGACGGGCGTCCTCCTTTATCCGGTTCTCTGCTGCAGTGCTAGAGATGGGGTACAAGGCCCCATACACGCTCGGCAAAGCAAAGCATCCCACCACGAGCGTCTTCATCTAATTTTGTTGTTTTACAGATTTTATCTTGAGAAGGAGCCTTTCTTGGATACTTAGGCAGCAGGACTCAAAGTAGGAATCACAGGCTTGTGTCGCCACATCTGGCACCTCCCCTTTCTGATTTTATTAGTGTGTGGGAGTGGGGCATGTGTGCTATGGTAGGGAGAGAGAGAGAGAGAGGAGAGAGAAAGAGAGAGAAAGTGTGAGTGTATGCATGTGTGTATATTTGTGTGTGTATGAGAGAGAGAGAGAGTGTGAGAGAGAGTGTGTGTATGTGTGTGTGTGTGTGTGTGTGAGAGAGAGAGAGAGAGAGAGAGAGTGAGAGAGAGTGTGTGTGTGTGTGAGAGAGAGAGAGAAAGAGAGAGAGAGAGAGAGAGAGAGATATTCTGGGGAGCCAGTTCTCTATTGCCACCCACACGTGAGTGCAGGGAATCAAACTCAGGTTGTCAGGCCTGTGTGGCAGGTGCTTTACACACTATTGTATCTGGCCCTACCCCCAGCTCCTTTCTAACAAGGACACTTTGATTGTCTTAATGTCCTACCAAGATAATCCAGACCCTCCCCTTCATCTCTAGATCCTTAACTTAATCTTGAAACAGGTTCCAAGTCCTTAGTGGTTCCCCGACCTTAGCACCTCTGATGCCTTGAAGTATGGGAAGTACGGTTCAGGCCATCAAACTCAGCATGCAGACAGCACCACCTGCCTCAACAAAAAACAAACAAAAGACCTAATCCATCAAAGTCCCCCAGGTCTGGGAAAGTCTCTGAATGTGCTAACCTTGCCGTTTGGCTTCTGTAGTTCTGTTTCTGCTTAATGTTCTCCTTAAGAAGTATGTTGACCCACGATAGGGGATTTTGTGCTTAAAAGCTCATTGTGAGAAAGGCTTGGGGTTACAGCAGGATCCCAAAGCCCCCAGTGCAGTTGCCAGCCAGCTAATGAAGACTTTGTACTGTATCCGAGTAGTCTTCTCTGGTACATACCCCACAATAATCGCATATAAATGAGACGTTTTCTTTTTCCTCTTTTCAAATAAAACTTTCTCCCCATAGCTAAGTGTTTAAGCCGGTGGGTTTTCATGACTGATTCAGTCATGGGGGCTCTGATGCCATAACTTGATGGCATCTGGAAAGTAGAAGGTGGGGCTGGCCAAAGGCCAAAGGCCCCTGTCTGCCGCCAGGCTGGCTGCTCCCACCATGAGGTTCTGCCTCCCTGTACCCAGACCCAGGTCAAAGAACCTGACTGACAGTGAACTGAAACCTGGGAACCTGTTAGTCAAATCCTTGCCCTCACATTGTTTCCTTAAGTGTTTTGTCTTAGCAATGAAAACCTAACCAGACCTGGCATCTCTGAAAGGTTTTCCACGCATCACAAGGCACTTAGGCTTGTACACATGTGCATGTGCACACACAGACTGTTCATGTGGGACGTACTTAGCAAACCACAAAATTAGTAATCAGGATGATGGAAAGTGCTCACTTTTCTTTAGCAAAGACCTTCCGTGTACAAGACAAAGAGCTTATTGTATTATTATCGTATCTCATTATTACTCCTTCCCAAATCTAGAGTTAGTATTCAAATGTCAGAAAGGCTCTTTTTGGAGCATGAGGATAGAAACGGACATTACATGTGCTCCACTTCCCGGCACACTCGACTGCCATGGCAGTTCTTGGGCTGTTTGTGGAATTGTCCAGGAGCTCTCGTTTTTACACAGTCTCCTATATTTATCCCAGTCTCATAGTTCCCAACTCTATCACTTCATTACTGTCTGTTTTTCCTCCCTCCCTCCCTTCTTCCCTCCCTCCCTCCCTCCCTCCCTCCCTCCCTCCCTCCCTCCCTCCCTTCCTTCCTTTTTTCCCCCTTTCAATAAATAAAGTACATGTATGGTATGCATATTGAGGTAGGGGTAGGTATGTACTCGTGAGCCCGGGTGCCTGCTCATGTTGTGAGCCACCTGATATGGGTGCTTGGAACTGACCCAGGGCCCTCTGTGAGAGAAATACACACTCTTAACTCCGGAGCATCTCTCCACCCCACCCCAGACCATCTCTCCACCCCACACCTCATGATTACTTTTACTGAGCTTATTTCTTCCACCAATGTAGGACTTCAAGGGGAAGACGGCAAGTACATACACTGGCTGGGAATTTCCACACTGCTATGTAAAGTTGTTGTTCTGTGTGGGGCTTGGTGCTAGTGTAGTAGACACATGTGTTGATATAAAGTCCATGGGCTGCTTCGTGTTTCTTCTCTTGTTGCCGCAATGACAGCGTTAGAGGAGTTTAGAGATATACGTTAGGATGTTGACTGGGTTTAGGTAGCGTATCTAGATTTCTGCTGAAATTTTATATCTGCTCTACAGGGCAACTAATGTTTTCTGAAGGAATCCAGGTCAGGTTTGCTCAGCTCAGGGCCCTATGTAATTGTGTGTACAAGCAGAAAATGGATTCCAAGGAACGGAGAAAGTCAACAGTTAGCGGACTGAGGGCAGAGATGAAGGTGATGTTGATCCACTACCGTGGCTGACAGTCACCTCATCTCTTAGTGCTCCAGTTTCTTTATCTGTAAAATTATGATAAGAATTCTTATCTCTCAGCATTTGGGAAAGGATCAGAAATAAATTGAATTATGAACTGCCTGGTTATATACAGAGTATTCAAAAAGTGGCAATTGCTATTGTCAATATTGGTAGCTTGGCTAGATTGTGTATCTCTCATACATGTGTTGATATCCCACCCTCCAACTGATATTAAGCAATGCGGTAATGACTAGATTCTTATAGATGAGTGGAATCTATTACCTTATAAAGACTCCAGAGAGCTCATCTCTTCTGTCACACAAGAATATGATTATTAGCGGTGGTATGCAACCTGGAGAAGGGCTGTCCCCAGAACCTGACCCTGCTTGTACACTGATCAGGGACTTAAGGATGCCACCGTGGTGTGAACCAAATCCTGCTGTTTCTAAGCTTATCATTTATAGCATGTTATTATCATAGCACGGACGACTAAGATAAGCTCAGAGTGAACACTCACCCAAGTGTCTAGCACTGCAATGTTCTGTTCTTGCTGTTTGCCTACTTCAACAGTATCTTCTCTTTCCACTCTTCTACTATGATAGCGTGGTCATACATGCTTGGGCAGAAGGAAGACAGGAGAAAAAAAAATCTGTATTTATACTGCAGAGCAAAGTTTCTGAGACCTGGAAGGGGAACCAAACATCCTCTGTACACGGGATTAAAGAAGATTTTTTCACTCTTTGAATCATTAAAACATCAGACTTGAATACTTACCCTCTTTCCAAGGGACAGTATTGCTGCTTGGTACATTCCTTCCTAAGCAGTATTTACATTGGCAGCTGGTCAGCTCTTGGGACAGAGAAAGGCAGTGTCAACTTGTGTGACTTTAGGCTAATTATTAACATGATGGATTTTGTTTTTCATTGCATCCTCTGTGCCTTAGACTAGGAAGAATTCCATAATGTGAAGGAGAGTGACATGTCCACCGTCGAGACTATAAGCTAATATTAGAGGAATTTGAGCTAAGGCCTTTGTATATATAACCTCACTTAGTGCTTCCCACAACCTCATTAAGCAGCCATTGTCATTATACCTGTTTTGCAACTAACAAGACTAAGTCAGAGAGAACCCTGACGGAGTCTTAGTAGGGCTGCCATTTTGAAGCTGTGTCTGAAATGAACCTTCCAAGCTCATATTCTGAACCTTATCCCACAGTGCATTGATATGTAAATGTATGTCTGCCTTCCTTCCCTGATTCCCTCCTTCCTCTCCGGCTCCAGCCTTGTGCTGGGGAATCCAACCCAAGGCCTTGCACATTTTAGGCATATACCATTGGCTACTCTCCATCCCCAAATGGTTTTGTTTGTTTGTTTGTTTTGGCGATGGGTAGAACATCTGGGGACAGAATCCACATCTTATACACGTTAGGCAAATACTCCACCACCGAGCACATTCTCAGCCCCCCTCAGGTGTTTTATGAAGCTACATTAAGGAACTGATTCTGAGAAACAGAAGCTAATTCAGGCTTTGAGTAAATTCTAGTTGACCAACTACTAGAGTTTCCTGGATATTCTAGATTGTTCTCTGAAGAGGGAAAGAAGAAAGGAAAGAATAAAGCGGGAGGAAGGGACAGAGGGATGAAAGGATAGCAGGCCCTAGACTATACAGCATGGCAGGACTCTGTTCTGCTCCCCTAGTCATGTGCCTGGCTGCCTTGCCTTGGCTCAAGTACTGTGTGGCCTGACTTCTGCTCTTAGAGAATTCAACACCTAGCAGATGTCCTTTAGCAGTGTGGGTCAGGGCAGGAGAGAGCCATCACAAACTGATCTGAATAAGGAAAGCTTAATATAAGGAATTAACTACCAGTCTATTGTTTTGAACCGAGAGGACACAGAAGGAAAGAGTAACCACAAATGAAGTCAAGGCATTTTTGACCTTGGAGCCAAGAGGGAGGACTCTGCTTGTCCCAGGGTTGTGCCTGAGCAAGCATGACTTGCCCTATTTATTAGTAACATCAGATGCTTCAGTTTCCCTTCAGATCACCCCAGGCATTCAGTCTATTTAAAAAATCCAAATAACATCTCGGTCGAACAAACATCCCGCGTGAGAGAAATGTTTGACTGTCGTTTCCCAGAACTGCCTTTAGGTCTTGGAAGGAGTGCAAACAAGACTGAGTGATGGTTGATACACTATATCCGGAGATTTATGGGAAACCAGAGGTTCTGGTGAGACCACATATAAATCTCAAGGAAAAATTAAATATAATTTGGTATTCTACAAACCACACAGTAGAGCTTGAATGCAGGTCAAGTCCCAACAGCTGTTTGTTGTTGCCCATTTAAACGACAGTAAGAGGATTACTTAAACAAACTCCCCTTCTGTCTAGAACTTTCAAAGTACTGACTATTTGTGTGATGATTAATCTTCACGTCCAGTGGAAGTCCCCAAAGGACTGAAGCATTTTAAATTGCAATAGCACAAGAGAAAAAGGAGTTTGCCAAGTTCTCAGTTTGGGAGTCTGCTGTCAGGAGAGTCCTCAGTAACTTGGTCAAACTGTTTGAATATTAAACCTATTAAACCGAGGGCAGGCTGGCTGCAATTTCATCCTGAGCATTTGGACCATACAGACTAGGTGGAAGGTGTAGTGGCAATTAAAGGATTGCACCACACCCTGCGTTTATGGAGTGGTAGAGCCTGACTCTTTCACAAAGTCTTACTCTTTACATGTTGTAAGGGTGAAGTCCTTGTTCTCTGAACCAGGAAACCTGTCCTCAGTTCCTATTCTCTTCTCCAAGGGCAGGTCAGAATATTTTCTTTCTCATAGAAGACCTTCACTCATGGGGACATGGCTGAGTTGATAACACCCTCACTTGTGTGCAGGAGGCTCTGGGCTCAAGCCCTAGTACCTTATATGAAAACCAAAGGTCTTCTTCAGCACTGCTGGAGGTAGGGTAGTGCTCTGGGAAGCATCTGATTATGGAAAGGGCAGCCGCCTTGAAACACATGTGTGTGGGTCAAAAAAAAATCTTTTCACAAGATCATCACAATCTTTTCCTAAGACCATTAGAAAACACAGATGTTTATATTACAATTTACAACAACGGCAAAGTTACAGTTATGAATTAGCGATGAGAATAATTTTGTGTTTGGTTCGTCACAACAAGGGGAACTGTATTAAAGGGTCACAGCATGAAGAGAGGTTGAGAACCAGTGGACTATATCAATGGGTCTCAACTTGACTACACAGCATCTGCTGAGGAACATTATTAGAACATCTTTTATTTATTCTTGGATACATCTTGCATAAGATGTATCTTTATCATATCCACTCAACTCCCTCTTTCAGTCCTACTATCCCCATTATGTCCCTTGACACACCCCTTTCCCACTATGACGTCCTCTCTCCTCTTTTTGAACCCACTCATTGAGTGCCGACCACTCGAACACGAACTGATCTCAGTGGCTTGATCTTGTGTAGATCTTGTGCGGTAACCATAGTTCCAGTGAGGTCATGAGTTCAGTGACTAGAAGACAGCATTTCCCAGCATTCCTCTGTTTAAGTCTATCAGCTCTTGTGTGATGTTCCCTGAGCCTTGGAGCTGGTGGGATTGATACAGGGACTCAGTTATAAGTCTCTATAACAAGTGTCCACTGCAGATAGAAGCATCGGTGACCAAGACTGAGAACAGTACTAATCTATGGACATAACCATAAATATTTAGGAAGTAGTTTGACAACATGTCCACTTAACACAAGAACAGTAATAGGATTCCTCCCCCGCCTCCCCCAGTGTCTATGACCTCCTGAGACCAAATGTGGCTTTGACCAGTATTACGGAACCAGGCATGACGTCATCCATGGAACTTTGAATAACAACTAGATCAAAACCCAGGAATGACAGTGCATGCTGTAATCTTAGCACTTGAGAAACCAAGGCAGGAGGAATGAGAATTCAAGGTTGACCTGGGTTGTATAGGGAGACAGTGTCTCAAACAAACAAATAGCCACTCCCAACAAAACCCCGAGCTAAGACCTCAACTCAGGTTAATCAAATCAAGATCTTTGGCAGGTAGGGTGCAAAATATTGTTAAAAACAAAAACAAAAACACAACAACCAAGCCAACTTTCCCAAGTTCTGCAGTTTGAGGGTGGGATAGAAGTTTGGTCCAATTGTAAGATGATGGAACCTTCAAATGATGAGGCGCCACTGGGAAGTCCTTAGGTGGGTGGGATCCTTGCCTTTAAAGAGATTAAGAACATCTCCTGAGATCCTTGAGCTGTCAAGAGTTCTGTAGCAGGAGCCAGCCAGCCAGCTAGAATCCTTCCTGAAAGTTTGGAGATGTGATCTTATTTCTTCTTCCTGTAAAGTTCTTGTGCTGTAAAGCTGTCCCCTTTAGACCCTTGAGAGAAACAGAGGCCTAACCAGTGATCTTTCCTCTAACCTTCAGGACTGTGAACTAAATGAGCCCTTTAAAATTTATTTTATTTTTATATTTATTTACTTTGTGTGTATGTGCATACGTGCGTGAGGCTTATATGCAAGGGGTGGTGGTGATGGTGGTGGAGGTGGTAAATGTGTGTGAGTAGCTTATATTTTGTGTGATGTACATACGTGTGTGTGTGTGCACATATGCCTGCCTTTGTGTGCACATAGAGACCAGAGGAACATTAGGCATCATGCTTTGTTACTTCCTGTCTTCTTCCCTTGGGACAAGGCCTCTTAATGAGTCTGAAGCTGGGTTTGGAGCCAGCAAGCCCCGGTCATCATCCTATCACCATCCTCTCCCACTATATCACTAAGGTCACAAGCACATGGGACAATGCCCAGTTTCCAATGGGGATTATGGGAAACCGAACTCAAGGACTCTTGCTGTTCACAGAGTTTTCTTAGCCTCTAAGGCATCTCCCCAAACCAAAGCTTATTAGTTAACTAATGAATTAATCAATCAACCTATTTTTACAGTGCTGATGCAGTGCTTCACCATAGCAAGTTCCTCTCGTATTTTATAAATAAAGTTGGTCTGCCTCAGTTATGTCGTAGCAACAGCAACAATGAACAAGAGACACCCATGTGCAGCTTCTTACTTTACTACCTGACACAGTAATACCTAAGATTCCAAGACGCAAAGCCCTGTCCCACCCAGCAAGATAAACAAAGCCTCTGCGAGAAGGAGCTCACGTATGAATATTTGTATACATTCAGACTAAGATGGAACCACACACAGAAGGGATCAAAAACACTTCTCTTCAGAATTTCTAAAATCTCTATTTCTAGAATCTCTATTATTTGGCTAGAGCTTGGCTTATCAAGTCACATTCTGACTCTATGTTCTAAAAGAGCATTTCTTGAAGTTGCAAGTTCTCTGTGGGTATCCGCCGACATCACCGAGTGCCTAACAGCGGACCGTATGTACTCGGCTACAGCAATGACTATGACACATCTCACGGCTCAGTTGTGACACTCGGGACTCAAGGAAGAGATAATAAATCATTCAAACCCAGCATCACATCAGTCACCTCTTGTCTGTCTCCACTTGGGGGTTATTAATGTGTCAAGGAGACTTTGAAGAAAAGTGAAAGTGATAGTTCTAGCTGTGTTCACGTCTATTTGAAAGGCTAATTTATTTTTAGTGTAATCTCCAGGGGTAAAAAAGAAAAATCTGTCATTATGGGAACATTTCCCTTAAAATAGAAGGCATCTTATTTTTAGTCTAATACTAATATTTAGTTCATCAAATGGACTGAGATATTGACGTGCTATCTAAATTATCCAGTTCAGATAAGAATAGTGCCAAGGGGTATCCATAGAAGGTTAAATTAATGCCTTACTAATTAATATTTTGGGGATTAACTAATGAAAAGAGATGGCAGGAGTCTCCTGAGTGAGCGGTAACCCATCCTAATGGCAGCCGAGTGTGGCTACAATACAGAATAGAATAGAGCAGAGGTTGGAAAACTTGTTTCTTGTTTTAAATCTTCTATCTCTTTTTGAGGCCTGGTCTCATATGGTCCAAGCTGGCTTCAGACTCACTCTATAGCCAAGGATAAACATAAACTTCTGGTCTCCTGTATCTACCTGTCCAGGACTGGGATTGCAGGGATACCCCACCACATCTGGTTTACACAGTTCTGATGTTACATTTGAGCATGCTAGGCAAGCACTTCACCAATGGAACCACACTACCACACCCACAAACTCTTTTTCCTTTAGGTAAAATGGTACATTGTCTAGGTTTTGCGACTCAGCTCTTGATTTATAGCATTAAAGTAACCCGAGAAGATGTATAAATAATAAGATGTGATTGTGCTTTGCAAATAGACTACAGCACTGAGAACGTAGCTCAATAGGTAGGGTGCTGGGCTAGCCTGCGTGAGTCTTGGGTTCAATTCCCCGTACTACATAAACCGATATAGTGGTATATGCTGTCATCCCAGCACAAGGGAGGTGGAAGGCAGGAGGATCAGAAGTTCAAGATCATTGTCAGTTACATAAGGAGTTCAGGGTCAGATTGGGGCCTAGCTCAGCAACACAAAACAACTCCCCCCAGTAAACTGTAGATGGATTTGGCATGTGAGCCATTGCTGGTCCACTTCGGGAAAGCATATCAGCGTTAAGCTGGCACCCAGGCTGCAGTGAAAGTGTAGCAGCAAGCATTGGGATTTTAACTAAAAGAAGCTGGCGGGTGTTAGGGTTGTATATAAGCAAGGAGGAATAGGCATGGGAAAACATTAATGATACCGGGCAGAAGTTGCGATCTTTGCTAACTGTGTTTTCCGAGGACTTGTTGCTTCCTGTGTTTTATCTCAGATACTCCTGACCATAGTCTAAAAGTGCTTCTATTCTAGGTAGGGATCTTTCACATTTTGTAGTTGATGAAACTGAAGTTCAACGAGGTTATCTAACTTTCTCAAAGACACTGCTAGCAAGTATACCTGAGATAGGAGCCTAGTTAGTCTGACTGTGGATACTGTTCTATCTCACTGCCAAGGCCAAGGCCAAGGCCAAGGCCATCACAGCTGGACAGGAATGGAAGGCTTGCTATGTGAATGCTGTAGTCTCCGTTCAGGTTGCTAGAGTGCCTCCTACAGTGTAATGGATCAGCAACAGCATCCATTTTGCATACAGAACAATCTAGAAGTTGGAGTTAGTATCCTCCTTCGGAGAAAGGGTTTGCTTAGTTGTCTGTCTATCCATTTGTTTGCTTTGAAGAGTACAATAGAGACAATGTCTTCCTTTAGAGGAAAAAAAAAAAGAGTGAAGTTTGCTTGTAGACCATTGTGGAAGACTGGGGATCCGCAGCTGTAATGGAGCGTTTTTTTTATCACGTCCCTTGAGACTTGGAGAGCAAAGAGAAATGAATGCTAACATGAATCTCATGTTACTTGCTATGCTTTTGTCTTTGGTCTAGAAGTCATCTAGTCTTCCACCCGCATCCACAAATCCGTGACAAGCTGTCAGGTCGTTCTGCAAGCAGAATAAAATCTCAAACCACAAGCGGTGCAATGGGTCATGATGTCTGCGCTGCAGATTAATTTGGATTGTAGTCTTGTTTTGATGTGTGTGTGTTTGTATTCACAGTCTCCTTTAATAATAAACACCTATACACAGACAAGGATACATAAACACACACACACACACACACACCACTACTCCAATAATCTGACTGAGTTTCCTGAATTTGGGGGGACTGTAGAGGCCAGCATACCAGGAGTACCTCGGATAAGTCTTATCCTGGGAAAGCCATCTTTGTGGTAATGGTATCTCTGTACCAGTTTCGTATGTGTCTGCTTTTTGAAATATGGTCTCTCAGAGTTCTGGGCTTGCTGGTTCAGCAAGGCTGCCTAGCCAGCAAGCCTTGGGAATCCACCTCTCTCCACCTCCTTATACCGCCCCACACAACAGGGCTCAGCAGCCAGTCCCACCATGCCCTACATTTCACGTGTGTCTGAGGGTTGGACTCAGGTTCTCATGCTGTGGGTCAAGCACTTTATCAGCTGAGACATCTTTGCAGTCCCCTTGATCTCTTTAAACCATGGATGAAGGAGAACCAGAAGCAAGCATGGAGGCTGGAGAGAGGCAAGTCTCCACAAGCACCTTTAATTCTTGATTATGCAACCAACAGAGGGATTTGTTCCTCCAAGTCCTAAAACTGTCCATGTGGAGCCAAGATGCACTCCTGGCTCACTGGGATACTTTTTAACAAACCGTAGCCTGCAATACAAACTTTGCATTCTGGCCATAGAAGACAGGTGTGTTTCCCAAACGTAGCTGCTCACTAGAATCATGTGGCAATGACAAAGCATATTTTTAAGTACCATGACATACAAACAGGGGGAGAGGCTTGGAAACTGTTGCCTGTGCCCTGTACTACTCCTCATCACCTGACCCTACCTGCCCTTGGGGGTTGGAGATGAGGTGGCCCAGAGTCAATGACACAGACTCCTGGAGCAGGTGAGAAATGCTGCAGCAAGCTCCTCTGAGCACTGCTGCAAGTTCCTTTAATACCTTCTACCCGTGCTCCATTGGTCCCAAGAAAGCATCTCTTCTAAACAGCAGTTCTTGACTGGCTGGCATTGTCTGCACAGCAATCCTTGGTCTCTCAGGCAGTCCTCAATTAGGTCCTCCTGCAGGAGATGCTTTTGTGGCTGTGTGGACCCTGGCATTTCCTGCTACAGGAAATCAGTATTTTACAAACGTCTCTGGCATTAGAGGAAGTCAGTCTTTGTAGTATTCTAATAAAGGCTGGATTCCACAGTAGAAAAACTCTGGTTTCTCTGTATCAAAAAATATCCATTTGTTGTGTAAGAAGAGCTAGGCTCTCTTATGTGGATAGCAACCAGCTACAAGTGTCTATTTAAAGTAAAATTAGTCCAACTGTATGTAATTAGTTAAAATTATGCTACCCAGCTACATTAGCTTCATGCCCAGAATTGAATGGCCACATGCGATTGGTGGTGACAGTGCTATATGCCACGGATAGGGAGCATTCCCATTGCTACAGAAACCTATAGAATAGTTTATCATACCAGGAAGGAGAGATGAAACTAAACAAATTGGAGTTGCACCAAAGAGCTTTAGGACCAACGTGAACATTTTTCTATTGGCCAGAGATCAAATAATTTAAGAACTAATTAGGGCAACTAAAATGGGTAGAAATACATTAAATATATGTGTATATATGAACATATATAACATGCATGTATGTGTGTGGCATGTGTATGTACTTGTATGAACATGTGTGCACATATGCCTGCGTGTGGAGGCTAGGAGTTGATGTCCAATGCCTCTCTCGATTATCTTCCTCCATATAAGATTTCTCATTAAATCAAAAGCCCAGTGGATTCAGGTAGGGTAGGCAGCCAAAGAGCCTTGCCCAATTCATAACAGATTTTTATACTGTTTCCTATTCTCTTCTTCTCAAATATTATGTTTCTGGTTTCTGGAACCTGGTCCCTGATTTCAAATACCTGTTTGTATGCAACCATCTATCTCAGGCCTGGCTTTGACTCAGGCACAGACAGCCTTTGTCTTCTGATTCTTGAAGACCATCAAAGCCTACCTTACATATGGATTTGGTTGTTTGGTTCAGCTCTACTCCTGGACCAATCTCCTGTTAAGAGATCGCCTCTTCTGGAGATGTAGGTGGAACTGAAACTCTGAAAGATGATAGAAGGGGGAGATGCTTGTGGGATGGAAAATTAAACACACACTCAGTGAAGCTAAACAACGTCAATGTTTAGAAGTAATAGATCTGCCCCCAGGAACATTTTCAAAAGAGACAAGCTAACAAGCCAAAATGTCAAGAGGGGCCACGTTTCAGATGCAAGAGACACACTGTTATATGGTGAAATTGAAGAGAAAATACTTTACATCTCTAAGAGACACATTGGGTACAGGGTATAGTAATCTAGGATGCAGAGTATGCAAAGGGTATGTTTGGGCTATTATTCTCTGTACCATAAACCTCAAACACACCAAATAGGGTGACAACCTCACAAGGCAGCAGAGAGCTAATTACATTCACATCACAGAAACACGGAGCAAGTACTCATCCAGCCATGCTTAAATATTGGATTCAAAGCTTGAGTTGGGGAGGAGGGCTTATATGAAGATGGCAAGTCCAATCCTGGCCACACCCACTTCTCTCTGTGCATTCTGGGGTTCTCCATCCCACTCTCTCCAATCCTCCTCCTCAGCTCAATAGCCCTCATCTCAGACAAAACCTCTCTCTAAGACATGGTGTACTGGCAGATGTTTAATAACAGGCTATCCAGAAAGAAAAAAAAAAGCCTTTGTTTGCAGTGTTTTTGAATTTCCATTGTGTGAGTCCTTCCCACAATGCCTGATTGAAGCTTCAAGTCTGAAGGTTTTTATTCTTATTATTATTACACACACACACACACACACACACACACACACACACATTGTTTGTGTGTAGGATAAAGGTTAACTTGTAGAAATCAGTTATCTTCTTCCACCATGTGGGCCAGATCGTCAGGCTAGTGACCTTATCAGCTGAAATCTGATGACTCCAACCTATGGTTGTTGAACATGGAATTGGAAGTTGGTACCATCTGGCTCCAGCACACTACTGGGAATAAGTGAAGGGAAAAGGGGCAAAAATAAAAATAAAGTCTAGAAAGGATGCGGCTGACTGACTTATAGCCTTCCTAGGATGAAGATGAAGTTAGTGACCGCCTTAAGGACACAGCAAGGCCTTTGAGTCCCAAATGACACTCAGATGATCTTTGATGTCTCTTTGAGTATGTCCTGTAACCTTGGCCATCACATCCAATTTCCAGCCTCACTCTTAGCTTCCATGCTACTGAAAACTTCTTTATATTGTGGCCTTAAAAGACCCTCCCCCTTGTAAATTAAGAAAATATCTAATAAAAAAAGACCCTCCCCCCAAAAAAAGAAATCCCAGCTGGTACAAAGGTTTTAGGATGTCCAGAGTGACATGCATTCCATATTTTTGGACGCTTCTTCTACAGACATCTGAGCTGTGGAATGCTCATACCTACTCGTATAGATAGATGCCTCTTTCTTGAGTGCAGAGCTAATGACCCCCACCCAGCTTCCCCAGATAAGCCACACCTTGCCTCTCTGGCCCCCGTTCAAGTCTTTATTTGGTTTGCTTGGCTTTCACCCAACAGCTACATACCTCCTTCCTTGGAGATCTCTCTAGCTGGCACACAACTCCATTCCCTTGGGGCTATTAGTAAATAATGTGTCTAACTTACTGTAGGTACTAGCAGGTGTCTTGGCCTGTACTCTGGTCCACAGACCTGCCTTGGGGGCTCATGGAGACTCAGGAGGTTCTCTAGGGTGTGACTCAGGGGCTAATCCTCTTTGAACATCTCCCACAGTGTATACCGGTGATTCTGTTTGCTTTAGCTTAGGGCTGGCCTTATTAGCCTGTGGTTACTCACTTGAATTTCACATAACGGGTGGTTAACTTTTTGCTTTTTCTTGGAGAGCTTTCAGTGTTAAGAATCCAGTTCATTCCACACAACCCACACCTCTTTGGCAAATGTATCTTAGCTTGTACCATTAGCGTGCCTGTATGTGTGTGCGCATGTGTGTGCGTACGTGTGTAACCTTCTCCTTACCATTTCTTCTCATCCATGGTGACTTGCAGGAAACAAATGCTTCCAGAGTTATAAGGACTCATTTCTTGTGCTTTGTTTCAACTAGAATAGCTCATTTAGTCCCATCTTTCCCCAGGTGAATGCATCTTTATCTTTAGATTTGTGATTTGGTTTTTATTCTCCTGAAATCAAGACATATAAAGGAAAGAAAATTCCTTGTCAGAATTAGGGCCCATCCTCTTCCAGACACACACAGAGGCCAACAGTTAGGCTCATTCTTTTTAAATTCTCATTTCCTTCCTGTGTAATTCCTCCTTATAAACATATCTCACCCTATCACTACCCTTCCTAACAAGGACAGGGCCAGTTAGTGCCACTTAGAGCATCCCACACCCTAATAGAGTGGTTCATCTCGGTCAACACAATGTTTCTGGGGTCTTATATTGGAGGAGCAGGGCTCAAGAGCAGTGTGTCCTCCCTGCCAAGTGAGAGCCTGGCCTTGCCCAGTGACTGTTCCATTCAGAGCAAAGGTCAAAGGCCACCAGACCCCCAAAATGCCTTGAATTCAAGCCTACAGTATACAAGAAGAAATTCTAGTTATTTTCTTTTGGTGTCAAGCTTGAGAGGCTGACCAAGCTTGGACCATCTTGACCTTTCTTTCTATCTATCAGATGTCCAGCGAATTTGTGTCCAGTTTGTTGGTAGCCTTCCACAGACAGCTTCATTCTCTGATGTTTCTGGTGAGCTGGGAAGAAGGCCAATCTGGACACAAAAAACTGAGAGTGCCCGAGGGCAGAAATTCTTCCAAAGTTCTTGGTTTCAGAAATATGAGTAGCATCGAATGGTTCTGAAAGACAAGACGGAAGGCTCAACACTGAAAGCCTTTGTGGATTGGAATGTCCAAGCCACCAAGCTAAAGATGAGCTGGGAGCCACTGGCAGTGAGCGCTGTCCTGGAACGGAGCTCGTGGTGGGCTGAGTTTCAAGGCACTTACCAGATGGCTTCCAGTGACCTAAATCTAGGAGTGAGTGAAAGAGCGGCCACCAAAGCTGTCCCTGGAGGTTCGTGATTTGGAGTAAGTGGAATGTACCCCAGGGACAGGTGTTGGGTATGTGTGATGAGATCAAATACAGAATTTCAGAAAGGGCCATGAGAGACACTTGCTCATCAATGTTTATCTACCACTATTCATAATAGCTAATTTACAGAACTAACCTAGGTGTCCAGTAACAGAGGAGTGGATAAAGACAATGCATGTAAAATAAGTGAAATTCATTTCATCCATAAAGAACAAGGTTATATTGTTTGCAGGGAAATGGATACATTTGGAGAAAACCATATCAAGCAAATTCAGCCAGTCTCAGGAAGTCAAATACTGTATTTTCTCTCATTTGTCAGTCCATTTGTACATTTTCTATAGAAACATAAAATCACACATCCATGACATGGAAGTAGAAACAAAGCTGTCTAGGCAAAAAGGGAAACAGGACAGGTCTGAGAAAGGGGCAGTGGGGAAAAACACTGCTAAATAAATGTGTCCTTGCTTGAACATGTCTCTATGTAACACGGTGCTGTGCTGCATACAGGGACGCAATGAAAAAAATTTAAAAAGACTCACATAATAATGAAAATAACTGACTAAAGTCTATGCATGCCCAAACGGATTTCCCACCTTCTCTCCCCCTCTCCTTTTCCCTCCTCCTCTTCCTCCCTTCCTCTCCTTCCCTTTCCCCATCACCTCATTTTCCAGACAGGGTTTTTCTGTGTATTCCTGGCTGTCCTGGAACTTGCTTTGTGGACCAGGCTGGCCTTGAGCTCAGAGTTCCACCAGCCTCTGCCTCCTGAATGCTGGAGTAAAGGTGGTTTCTTAATATATACATGCAAACACAGATACTCTCCCTGGCTCCCCCACTCCTCTTTTCTGATGATGACATTAAAACAGGGCTTTGGATACATTGGGCAAACCCTTTATCAATGAGCTACACATCCAGACCCTTGCTGTCTTTTTATATCTTTGATTAAGGGACTACGTTAGACATGTGTGTATGTTAAAAGTGCATACGATCCTGAAGCTTAATGTACTGCAGTTACTTTTTAAAAAATGCCTTATTGACTAGCACATACAAAGGCTCACCTGTCATACAGGCCTTGATGGTGGTCTTAAAGAGAGGAGAGAAATACTCAGTTGTTCAGAGCAGCCCACATTTACACAGTGCCTGTGAATGGGTGGCTCTCTCACTGGGATAGTTTCCCTATGTTTATTACAAATGGGTAAATGTTGGGTATTTATTCGGCCTTAGCAGAGGTAAGACACAGTTAATATAAATCGGGGCACCGGTCACTCCTCATCCTCCTTACTCCCCAAAATAACTTTCTACCCTCTATTGTTCTGCCCCAGTAGCCAGGGCTGCCTTGGCTTGCCTTATAAGGCTATTGTGGGGCTGCAAGCTCTTGCCATAGGGAGTTTTTCTTAGTGCTCCAGGCTGCCTTCTGCTTAATTTTAGTTCATTATATCTGAAAAGACAGGGAGTGCTTTATGAGGCAAAAGGCCCAGTCATTGTGGGAAGAATGAATCACTCTAAGAACCAGGAGAAGCCTGAAAGGGGAAATCATCTGGGGGGTCAGGAAGTTGGGGGTGGAAGGGTTATTGAAAACACCTTCAAAATGGTGTTTCTTCTTTGTTCATTCCTCCTACTAGGGAGTGGGAAATGTCTCCCTCTCTCTCACATTGGAGAATACCCTGAGGATACTGAGTCCTTTAACACCCACTGATCTTGAAGTCTGTAGCTGGAGTAGCCGTGGGTCAGGAGCATCGCACAACGGGTCATACTTGGGCATTGTCTTAGTTAGGGTTGCCATGGCTGTGATGGAGCACCATGACCAAAGCAAGCTGAGGTTAGACTTCATCTCATGGAAGTCAGGACAGGAACTCAAAACAGGACAGGAACCCGGAGACAGGGGCTGATGCAGACCTTAAAGAGGAAGAGAGCTGCTGCCTGGCTTGTTCCTTTGGCTTGCTCGATCTGCCTGCTTAGAGAACCCAGGACTCCCTTCCCCTTACCCCTTTCTTTTTTATTTTTCCTGCTTGGAAACAGCTGAGGGGGAAAAACCCCACACATTTTCAGTTCTCTAGTTCTTAAATCCCATGACTGTGGACTTCAAGGACAAAGGTCCTAGACCTGGGGCTTCTGTGCTTTCAAGTCCTGGTCCTTCTGATGCTGTGGCTTGTCTCTACTACTTTGTAGGTTGGGACCATGGTTTGGAGCCCTGGCCAACGCCAGGGTTCTGAAAATCTTTAGTTAGTTTTTAGGTCTTCAGTATTGGAAAATGATATGTCTCAAGGTCATACAAAGTGCCAAGGCCTGGCCTCAGCCATACCACCGCTCCATCCGTGCGGATGTGACATGAGCCTATGAATTACGGTAAAGTGCTCCGATGCACAGGCTAATCTGCACCAGTGTCACCTGCTGGGGTCCCCATTAGACACCCTAAAGTTTAAAAGCACTTGTTTACCAATGCCCCAGTCACAGGAAACCCAAATGCCTATGTCTGCAAGATCTCTCTTAGTGGGAAGTGGGGAGTCAGGCAGACTTTTTAAGAAATAAATTTGTGAATTAATTTTAATTGAACGTAAAACGTGTCCATACTTCTGGATACCGTGTGATCTCTCACTGTATGCATTTGTTATGTGATGTCCAAATCAGGGCAGGCATGTTCATTCACCATGTCTTCTTCCACAAGCATGTAAAGTCATCCTCTCTAGCTTTTGGGGGGATTACGCAGTCTGCCATCCATACCATACATAAGTATCCTTGACTAGAAACTCTGAGCTTGTTTTTCCCATCTGGCTGACACCCACTATCCTTTGACCAGCCCTTCCCTATCCCTCCCTCTCTGACTCCCCCCCCCACCCCCGTCTCTAGTAACCCGCATTCTGCTCTTGATTTTAGAGAGCACACTTTTAGAATTCACCCATGAGTGGGGTTGTGCTGTGTTGTTTTTCTCTGAGCAAGCTTAATGTCCTTCAGGTCCACTAGTACACGCCGCTTGTCACATCCCAAACCAGACAGGTGCTCCTGACCCTGATACAGAACAATTTTCTTCTAGTCACTACCTTCTCCCATAACTTACTAAATGTCCACAGGGATGATAACAACGAAGGTCATAGGAGGCCATCTCTCTGAACAACTAATGAGCTATTCAGAAAGTCAGCTGTGTTGATTCTTGAATGGCACCAATGGCCCAAGGCAGACACCCCTCACAGCCAGCCTTTCCTGGTGGTGGCAATGGTGGCCTTGAGCACAGACCTAAAATTATGAGGAAGTAACAGATTTTGTTTCTGGGGCTCTGCAACATCATGATAAAGTCTGGTCACCAAATTGTACTATCCTGCCTCTGTAAGTTGCTGTGTTCAAATGGATGAATGTAGCAAAATAATAGCATGTGATGTATGGGCTTACAGCCTAGAGAGACTTAGGGGTTGAACACATAAGTACATCCTGGCTAGAACCACATGGCTTAGATTTTGTATGGCTCTCGATTGACAGCAGTGGTTCTCAACCTGTGGGTGGTGACCCCCATGACCACATGACTCACTGTATTAAAGGGTTTCTTTCAGTATTAGGAAGGTCAAGAGCCACTGGTCCAGAGCCAAAACTTTTCGGAGAAATGAACAGCTCATCAGATCTGCCTTGAGTTTGTCGGGTCCCTTTGGTCCCCAAGGCCAGAAGGTCCACGCTGCAGTGTGTTATATAAGTGGGTGTGGTGGTGGTAGGGTGAAGGTGTGCTGTGCACAGCAGAACTACAGTGTGTTCAGGGCATGCTGGGATCCGCAGAAACATTTTCCAGTAAGGATTCGTGTCAGTTTCAAAGTGCTCAAAACAAGCCTAAAAAAAGCGCGGCCAGAAAAGCTATTATTGCTGCCTGAAATCCTTGTTGGAACAAAACGTGAAACAAAAACGAGCGGAATAGAACAAAGCAAGTCATTGTATAGCGAACCTCACCGTCCAGGGTACCTGGCTGGCATGTGGGTGACTCAGGAAGGTCAGGAACCAGGCTGTGGCAGTTGCTTTAAACCTCTACCTTTCGGCGGGTGGGGGTGGGAGTGGGGTGCTATGTCCTTGAAGGGAGTGTGGGTGAAGAGCACTCCTCCCTAAAACCGCGTGGGTTTCTCCCCTCCCCCATATCCCTGTCCTGTTTTCTAGAAACAAGTGGGTTCATCCGACTCGCCTGCCCATGACCCCCTTCTCTATTTTCTGTTCCCTTCCTTGAGGCTTCCTCCATCCTGGCTCAGGGTGAGCCCACAGGAGGAGCACAGAAGGATGCAGACCTTGGGCATAGAGGCAAAACTGGCCCCCCTGCTTGGACTAAAGCAGAGGCAAACCCTCTCCTGCAACTTCTTTCTCGCCCTTCATCAAGCTTTTGTTGGACCTGGAAAGGAAATGAATTCTAAAGGCAGGAAATGACCCAAAGACCGGAACAATGTGTGCAAATCAAAACTCGTGCTTCCGCCCTTTGGTTACAAAGCATTCTAATCTGTGTCCCAGGAAGCCTAGCCCATTGCCAGATGGAGATCTGTTTTCAGACGGCTCTTGGCATCTGCCACTCCCAGCTGGTGACATTCGCACATTTCTGAAAGGCAAACCTGTCCCCACATCTTCAAACTTCTGGAGAGGTGTAGCCCCAGGAAAGTCCTCGAGGCTCTGGCTGACAACGCCAACCATCTGATGCACTTCTGCGGTCGAACTGTTGCTGGACTCCAGCCTAGAACGCCATCACACAGAGTCTGTTCTCGAAGATCTTCAGCATCTGAAACCAAAGTATGTCTCTGCTGCCAAAAAAGGCTGGCTCCCTCGCCTGCTTCATAATCCCTTTCTCACCAGGCGTTCCTGAAGAAACCCGATGAGTCAGGGAGGAAGAAAAAAAAGTGTCTGAAGGAAGCCTGGGGGTGGGTTGGCCTCTACCTCAGCCTCAGAAAGCCCCCCTTGTTTGGCAATCCACGAACGCTTAGGGGTTTGATTTTTTACTTTTCCCATCTTCCCTCTCTGTCAGCTCTCACCTCCAGAGAACCTTCATTTACCATTCCTGTAATTAGCTCTGCAAAAAGCTGGAGGCCCTCGGATGGGGAATTAGTCACTCTTGTAAAGATGGTTAGACTTCACTTTCATCCCCAGGAGCAGGGCGAGAAAAAGCGCCCACTCGGACTTCCAGAAGAGACCATCATTCAATAGCTCCGTTCTGACTCGGGGCCTGTGCTTTTCCCAGGCTTTTTAATTTTTATGGGACTCTATACATCAGTCTTCCGGAAAAAAGCTAGGAACCAGTTGGAGTCTAAACACCGTGAGGTGGCTTGTGGGATATCTGCTTCTAACAGGTATCCCACTGAGGCTAAGGGCCCCCTCACCCTTCTGTCCCCAGGCAATCAGAAAGTAGGTTTTCTGAGAAAATGTGCTTAACTCTCAGCATTTCTGAAATGCCAAACAGATTGAAGGATAAAGAGTCTGGCGTGTTTGTTGACATCTGGCTTATAGATAAGCTACTGAGAGAAAGAAGGGAGAGAGTCAACGGGGGTCTGGTGAGAATGGGACCCAAGAAGGCGTCGCTCTTCTGGCGCGCGGCACCTGTCCTGGAGGGCAAAGCCACTCTGCGCCACTCTCTCAAATTGTGTTGTGTATTATGAAAGAGGTTTTAAAAATATGTTTTGATAAGCCGGGATTTATTCTTGGAAAGGGAATATGGGCCCTGTTACAAGATAGGAGCTTAATGTCAGTGCAGGTTGTATCAACTGTGTGTGGCTGTGAGCAGAGTCACGAAAAGCTTGGCGAGCTCCCAAGGTGGTTTGGAGCAAACTCGCCCTTTCTTTCCTTTGCCTGTAGACAATGAGCCCAGGACAAAGCCAGACCTAAGGAAATCATCTTCCCTACTATGGACATCAGACAAACAAGATAAATAGTTTGCGTTCTTATGATGATAATGGTGATAAGAGAAGCTACTGAGCTCAAAGAAAACAAAAAATGGATTCTGATTGCAAGCTATATTTATAAGACATGTCCCCCCCCCCCCCCAACAGAACAAACCAACCATGCTGTCAGAGTCATGTAACATGACCCTGAACTTAGTTAGGGCACATGAAATAAATACAGTTTATTTCAGTTTATTTATTTATTTCTGGACAGAAAACTCCAGATTAGGTTAATGTACAGTTGAGGGCCGTTAACAATTAGCAAGAAAGGCATCAGATTTAACTTATTTTTGTACTGCTTCCAGTCTTGATTATCTGTTAAAAATTTGACATAGTTAAGCACAGTTAGATTGTTTTAATATGTAAGAGAGACATAGACTCTATTATGTGTAGCCATCGAGGGTCTCATCTTTTGTGTTCACAGAATGACAAGCAGTGATACAATTTATATTTTGTACCATAATGGCCAAGCTTATGTTTTGCTTAACTGCAGGCTTATCCAGGGTTCTGGCTAGACATGCCCAGCGGATGCTGGAAGTCTACAGAAGAAGAACAGACTCCTTGCTTGCAAGCTGGACTGCGCTCACAGGACACCCAGTCAACTCACAGGGCGATCACAGGGTTGTGCTACTGGGCCAGCTGAGGTGTCTCATCTGAGAGGCCTTGGTACTCAGGAGCTATTGACAGAGTGCAAGCATCCAGATCTAGACAAGACTGATGCTAGGATTTGAGAAGACGTCTGGTACCTGATTGGCATACACATTCGTTTGAAAGCCATGTGTACTTTGATTTTTTTGTTTTTCTTGCTTCACAAAACCAAAACAGAACAAAACAAAACCCCAAGATTTAATTTGAGGCTCAGTGAGTAAAGGCATTTACTGCTAAGCCTAATGAGTACAGTTTGATCCCAAGAGACTGCATGAAGGCGGAAGGAGAAAATTGTCTCTTCAGAGTTGTCCTCTGATCTTTGCATGTGAACATGCATGCATGCACACATGCACGGATGCATACACACCACCACTACCACCATATATATATGTATATGTATGAGTATGTATATGTATATATACTATGTATGTGTATGTATATGTATATATACATGTATATATTACATTTTTGAAATAGAAAACAATATATTCTTGGAGAAAGATGAGTGGGGGAGTGATAATGTGTGGACAGGACCCAGCATGGCGAGGCCTGCCTAAGAGAGCTACACAGACTATCACTGGGCACAATTACATCCTTTTATAAGTAATTCATATTAAAAGTTGTTTTTGCAAGCAGCTCAGTTGTTGGGAACTACTCCCTGATTCTCAGTTCGCTAATTCTCAGTTTGTTATTTCTTTCGGCTGAGGGACTCTGTGGGGAAAAAACGATAGAGATATAAACATGATGGGAATAATTTCAAAGTTTGGGAACTCTGGATTAGATCAATAGAAGTCGGATTCAGTGAGGAAAAAGACAGATTCCATGCCTCAGGCTAATTGGTCAGACCACGATCATGGCAGGAGCTAAGCTTTCTTAACAGCAGCAGTCTGTCCTTCCTGCTCTCCCTGTCCTATAACCCCCAGTACTCTGATAAGATGAACATGCTCCATGACTCTTCCCCTTGGTGTGTGCACAACCTGAAGAGTCTTTCCACAGGACCCAAGCTCTTTTTATTGTATGTTTCTTAGAGGAATCCCCTCACTGGTCTGGAACTCACTGACAGAGCTAGGTCTCCTGGCCAGGAGTCCCAGGGATTCCCATCCCCAGAGGAGCCAACTCCTCAGGTTTTTATGTGGGGAGAGAGGACTTGGGAATTTTGAGTTTGCAAGGCAAACACTCTATTTACTAAACCATTTTTCTTCCCTCTTTTCCTTCTTTTTTTTGGAGACAGGATCTCCTGTGGCCAGGCTGGCCTTGAACTCATGATTTTTTTTTCCCTTTCTCTTCAAAGTGTTGGGCTTTCAAGTATGTGTCACCATGCCAGGTTTGAGTATTCTTTATTAATTCAACTGCTTGAGAGAATGTTAAGGTTGTCTCATGTAATAATGGGTAAGCTGTCTCCAGTGGAAGGCTTCTGAATTTTTTTTTTCTAACCTGCCACAGACTACATGATGGCTAATTCTCTGTGTCAACTTGTGTGGCTGCCACTAACCAGGTATTAGATAAGATGTTATTTGGATGTTTCTGTGAGAGTTATTTTCTAACGAAATTAATATTACATCAGTAGACTCTGAGCGGTGCAGGTTGCCTTCCCCAACGTGGGTGCTGGGCCTGGTCTGATGACGTAAGTTCTTAATAGACTGAAGATTGACTAGGAGCACGAAGGAATTCTGCTAGGAGACTGCCTCTGTCTTCACGTAGAATTTCCAGTCCCTTGGCCTTACGCCATCACATCCTGAGTTCTCTAGGCCTGCTTCACTGCGTGCACCAACACTATACAATAACTCTAGGGCTGGAGGGATGGCTCAGTTGATGGAGTGCTCACTGTGTAGCTGTGAGGCCTGAGTTCAGAGCCTCAAAACCCACGTACAAAGCTGGGTACAGCAGCAGGTGCCTATAACCCCAGTCTGAGGAGGTAGAGACAGGTAGCTCCCTGAAGCTTGCTGGCCACATAAGCTAGGTTTGTAGGGAGAGTCTATCTCATCTAACAAGATGGGGCTGGTGATCTACCCCCTAGTGGGTAAATCACTTGCTATGACACCTGACAGTTTGAGTTGGGTCTTTGGAACTCAAAGGGTACAGAAGAGAACTGGTTCCCCTAAGTTCTCTTTTGACTTCTACACATGCACTGTGATGCACACACAGACACACATACATGTACACACAATAAATAAGTATAAGTAATTTTTTTTTAAAAAAATGCAGACAGTGATTGAAGAAGACACCAGTCATCAACCTCTGGTCTTCATGTGCATTTTTTACGTACAAATACATAAACGTACATATGCTAAAGTCAAAATGATCTATCTGTCTATCTATCTATCTATCTATCTATCTATCTATCTATCTATCTATCTATCTATCTATCTCTATCATCTATCTATCTGTCTGTCTGTCTGTCTGTCGGTCGGTCGGTCTGTCTGTCTATCTATCTATCTATCTATCTATCTATCTATCTATCTCTATCTATCTATCATCTATCTATCTATCTATCTATCTATCTATCTATCTATCTATCTATCTTTCATCCATCTATCTATATGCAAACAAACCCATTCACTTGATTCTCTGGAGATCCTTATTACAGGCTCTTAAAAATATGCAGTAAAACCAAATTTCCATAGATCCATTTTATCCCTCTTGCCCCTAAGGCTGAGACCATCACAAAGTGAGTGGGGAGAATGTAAAAGCCAGAAATTGAGGCAACCGGGAAAGAAACAGTGTCTTCCGGAATGGCAGGATTGCTACACTCATGATGTCAGCTTTGTGGCCTGAACCCAATCAAGACAGTCAACATTCTAGCATGATGTGAGGAGGCCTCAGGAGCTCCCCAATCCAGCTGAGGCACTATTGATAATTGATGGCTTCTGCAGGAGGAAGAATCTGTTTTCTTGGAGGATATGGTCCTGGGTAGGTCAACCATGCTCCACATGCATGGACATATGGGAGCATGAACTGAGCTCTGAGTTATAAACCAAGAAAGGAGAAATGATGTTCTAAAGTTGGGAAGGGTGGTGGATTGGGGAGGAGTTAGGGATAGAAGTTGGGGAAGAATATGATGAAAATACGTTGTATGTATTTATGAAATTCTCAAAGAACGAATACAGATGTCATATTAAAAACCTGTGCTTAATAAGTTCCTGTGCTTAAGTACTGTGACAGTGCCAAATTGTACTTTAACGTTTCCGTAGTTAGTTTACCTATGATTGACTGAAGAGTTTGTGGAACACACTTCTCAGAGTACTGCTGAACTCATAAAAATCTAAATATCAAGTCAACTTGCATCTAAGTACATATATATGTTTACTTCTTACTCTGAGCTAATTTTACGTTTTTTGAAAACTTGCAGAACAAGTACAGAAATATCCTGCTAGGAATACCACATCTCCTACATGCCTTCTTCAAATCTCTTAATTTTGGTATGTATATAACTTCGGGATAATTTTCAAAGCAAAGAAAACACTGCCATACTACTATCAACGAAACAATCTCACCCAAATCCCACCACATGGTATTTACAAGGAGAAGCAATTGCTCAAGATGTACAAAATTAGTAGACTCCAGGCTAGAATTTTTTTCATAATGAGTTGACCATTTCTTCATTTGATTCCTAGATTAACCATCTGCGAGCCAGAAAAGTTTAACAACAATTATTCTGCACGGAAAATGTAAACCTCAAAAGCCAATTAAAAACATCTCAGGCCTAGCGATCCAGCCAATTCTACAGCTACAGCTCCTAAGCAGTCCAATATTATTTCTGATAATACATTCTCTCTTTTTTTTTTTCCCTACGAAGATTGGCCACTTAATGGCAGAATGGTGCAGAAATGATGCCTGAATGTGAAATTTAAATACGTCTTTTGGGTCAAGGCACACTTTCTTACTTTCCTCTTCTTTTTTTTTTGTTTTGTTTTTGTTTTTGGTTTTTTGTTTTGTTTTGTTTTTTTGTTTTTGTTTTTTGAGACATGGTTTCTCTGTGTGGCCCTGGCTGTTCTGGAACTCACTCTGTAGACTAGGCTGGCCTCGAACTCAGAAATCCACCTGTCTCTGCCTCCCGAGTGCTGGGATTAAAGGCGTGCGCCACCACTGCCCGGCAGGGCATACTTTCTTAACTCTTGTTTGAAGTTGGAGTTTCCAAAGGGAGATCCCATATCTGGCATCTGAGGCTCTATTGTCAGGACTGGGCAGAATTCTGCCATGGTAGTGCTCACATGTTAATGCTGTCCTCTGTGTAAGTGTTGTGAACCACTCTGTCTTGTTCTCTCTGGTATCTCAATGCTTCACTACAATGCCTTAAGCATAAGCAGGGTCTGAGCTCACTGAAGGACTGGATTAAGCATAGGATAAGTTTATATTGTCAACTCTCTTCTTCCTATGACTTCCTCACTAAGAGTTATTCCTGGGAGCGGACAATGCTGCCTGTCTGTTGAACGGAGAAACACTTCCCGGGGCGCTGCTTGAGGAATGACCTTTGCCTGTCAGGTATGACTTCAAAGCTGGCTGAACTCCATCACTTTCACAAATAGCACGCGTGTGAATGCTGACTCAACGCATTCCACAAGGGATTTCACTCGCCTCAGAAATGTCTGCCTTCTCCTTAGGCAGAGGGCTATTATTAGTTCCTCAACATCACTCCACAGTTCTTAAAAAAATATGCACGTATAGACAGCTATGTGTGAGTATGTGCCCTTAGGTGTAAGGGCCCAAAGAGGCCAGAAGAATGCGTCTGATCCCTTGGAACTGGGTTACAGGAAGATGCTGGTCTTCTTGGGGGACAGCAAGGCATCTTTATTACTGAGCTGTCTCTCTAGCCCTCAGTCAGCCCTTCACTAAATGAGTAAAAACTTCGAAAACTTCACTGTTTTCAAAGTACTGTAGACTTTGTTCTTCATGAACCAGGAAGGTAAAGTTTTTACTCTTTTTTTTTTTTTTTCTTTTCGAGACAGGGTTTCTCTGTGTAGCCCTGGCTGTCCTGGAACTCACTTTGTAGACCAGGCTGGCCTCGAACTCAGAAATCCACCTGCCTCTGCTTCCCCAGTGCTGGGATTAAAGGTGTGCACCACCATGCCCGGCTCCAAGTTTTTACTCTTAAAACCCCTCTCCAGTGCCATACCTCCTCCATCAAGCCTGTACTTCCTAACCCCTCCCCCGCCCCCCAAACAGTGCCACAACTAGGGACCAAGTCCGAAAACACCTGAGCCTCTGAGGAAGATTCTCACTCAGGGATGAAGATTTTGAGTTAGTGATGTTGGCTTGAAAGAGATCCTTGGAAAAGACTCTGTGCACTCTGGGGTTCTCCATCTGTTCCTTTAAAATCATTTGCATATTTTGATCATTTGCATATTTTGATGTCATTAGGCAATGCCCAGTAATCCTAGTCTGGAGTATAATTTAGGAAAAAGGAAAGTTGAACGCGTTATAATCCAAACTCTCACCTGTTTGTGGGTTGGTGGCAGATGTGAGGAGGTGGGTCAGAGACAGGTTCTGCTGTACGTCCCAACACTCATCATGGGCTAGACAGGTCTGGTTTGCCTGGACTGTACACTGGAGAGTCCAGAGCTCTCAGCAAAACAGCAAGATACATCTCTCCTACCCAGCATAGAGGCTCTGGTCCTGCAGTGATGGAACATTACCAAGACTGAGTAATAGAACACCTGCAAGAGCCACCTACACAGTGCCCAGTACCAGCAGCTGCTCAGAATGAAGTCGTTTTCCGTCCCTGCTGTGACTTCACAACGGCTTGGATTGTGTGGGTGTCCGCTGTGCCTCAGATGACTGGTTTCCTGCCATGCAGGTATTCCATGCTCTTAGATATGGAAACTTGGTTCTCTGTGGTTCTCCCGTGCTGGTTGAGATGAGTTCAAGATTAGGGCTGCCATTTAGACTCCTCATTTACAAAGCACCACAGGGCAGGGAAATAATTTGGCCTGAAGAAACATGGCACAGAAAACAGTCTGGAATTCAACCCAGAAGATATCTGGGAACACTTGCACCACAGGGACTCGTTTCAATCCAGGGCCAGGGTCTGGAGACGTCTGACCTAGGGCTTCTTCAGGGTCTTCTCAACTTTGCACAGATCGTTTTCTGGGATTTTTTTAGGCCCTGTGGCTGACATGCAGATGTCAATCCCAGCTGCTCCACACTCCACTCTTCCAGTATGTCATCCCATCGATGGAGTTCTCGGGTCTGTGATTGCGAAGGACCAGGCAGTTCCCACTGCCTCACGTCCTTGGTCAGGAGGAAGTGCCTCTGGCCATCTGCTCTTTTCCCCTTCCTTCATTGCCACACTGAGCCTCCTTTTGTCACAAGCACACACTGATTGCCACTGGGATGATGGTGTGAGCAGAGACCACTCTGTCTCACCATAACCTTCCTCTCAAGCTAGCACACTCTCTTTCTTCCTTCATAAAACTTCTAGAAGGAATATATACACTTGCCAACCCTATTTGCTTACTTCCCACTCATTTCTCAGGTCACTATCAGCCATCAAACAGCTCGAGGCAGAATCACTTACCTTCCTAGACACCCCAGGCTGTGGGAACCACAACTGACCATCACATCCTCCTGCTTTTTTGTTGACTTTAGTGCTGAGGAACTAACTGGGAGCCTCACGCAGGAGGCCAACACTCTACCGTGGAGCGACATCCCTGAATGCTAAGTGCAGTGTTGTCTTGGTTTTAGTGACACACACTTTTATTTCTCTTTTTTTCTGACTGCTCATCTGCAGTCTCTCGGCTGCTCTATCTTATGTATTCGTCTGGGTGCGTGTGTTTGAGTGTCTGTTGACTGGAGCGACATCCCTGAATGCTAAGTGCAGTGTTGTCTTGTCTTGGTTTTAGTGACACACACTTTTCTTTCTCTTTTTTTCTGTCTGCTCATCTGCAGTCTCTCGGCTGCTCTATCTTACGTATTCGTCTGGGTGCGTGTGTTTGAGTGTCTGTTGACTCACCTGCAGAGTCAGGTGATGTATTTCTCTCTCCTACAAGAGTTTTGTTATTATCAGAAGTCTATGGATGTGTGCAAGGTTTGGAAATCCCCTCAGAAGTCAGTCATTCAGCCCATCGTGTCCACACTGTCTATCTCACCCTCTTCTTAGTCTCACGATGGGCTGGCTGGCTTGCACAGGTATTCAAGGGACCTCTAATTGACATAATAAGAGCTCCATAGGGGAAAAGTTCAGACAGCGGCCATTCAGAGGTGTTGAGGGGAAGCTGAAAGGAGCTGCCTTCAACCAAAAAGGTATAAAAATCTATCTATAGAAAGAAACAGGGAGGGGAACACATTGAAGTTGCTGAGAACTGTGGTAAGACCAAGTGTATGCATGAAATCATGGCCAGAGGGGGACTTTATGCTGATTCTCAGTTGTACCTCAACCTGCAAAAGTATCAGCCAGAGGGCATAATACACACTTAGTTCTAGAGCCTGTTTCTGTCTGTGGGTCAGGCATTCGTGGAAGGTCTATCTCTAAATGCTGGGCGTGAGGCTGGGTTTATTTATTCATTCATTTATTTATTGTATATATATTGTATATATATATTTATTGTATATATGTATATATATTGTATACAATATATATTGTATATATATATTTATTTATTGTATATATATATATATATATATATATATATATATATATATATATATATATGTGGGACGCCTGACTCGCCAGCAAGAAAGACACCACAATAGGATCCTTCTGCACACATTTATTGGGCTGCGCATTGACTGTATAGGCGAAAGACTCCGAGCCCTGGGCCTCTCACTCTTATATACTATCAGTTCTCATCCACGCACAGCAGGCCATGCCACCTCACCAGGCACGCAGCTTCAGCTAATCAGGGCAGCAGGGGCATATCTCCACCAAAATGGCTTCGCCAGTAACCTGGTACACCTGCGCAGCTCTCACGATGTTTGTGGCTTATATTCAGATGTATGAGGAAGTCAGGTGCAAGTCATAAGACTTAGCTGCAGTTCCTGGCGCCTTTGGGACTGCCGCCACACCCGCTTCCCACATCTCCCCCTTTTTTCTTTTTTGGCAGAGAGAATATCTGTTTTAGATTGCCCCCTGTAGCAATGTCCCTTACCTGTCCTTGGGAGACAAACAGCATTGGTTTGATCCCTGTCTTAGGTTGGTGACATGCCCAGGGAGTCTTATCCGTCACTGACTACTTCTCTGTCATGCCAAGCCACACTTGGGGAGATTGTGTTTTGCTTGCGGCAGGTGCATCAAAAGGCCAGGATGCCTTTTGATATATATATATACACACACACATGCATGCACATACACACACACATACACACACGCACACACACACACACACACACACACACACACGTCAGAGAACAACATGTGCAAAGTTGGTTCACTTCTTCCATATGAATATCAGGGATCAGATTGTTAGGCTTGGTGACAAGACCCCTTACCCAGTGAATCATCTCACTGGCTCTAAGGGGAAACTATTCTGGTTAATAATGCTTATTAATTCTGGAGGTGTAGCTCAGTCGCTGACTGCTTATCGAAAATGTGTGAGGCCCTGGATTCAATTTTTTAATATCTTGCTTCCAAAAGTTTATTGATCAGATGGTGAATTATTCCTCCCCCCCCCACCCCCCCGCCGCGAGGATTTCACATGAGTGACTCCATTTAGATGTTACCAGTCTCATGGGCAATGGCATCATGGTCACCTCCCTTTTCTTTTACAGGCGGTGACATAATGGAGTGACTTATGTAAGTGGGAAGCAGTAGCTGATTTCCTTCCCTGATACCCTCCATCACGTCTGCAGTTAGCCATGCAAACACTTCCAGACACAGAAATTCACATCCAAGGAGCTCCGTTTCTATCCTAAAGTTTTCTCCAGTAATGCCAAGGCTCCTCTCTCCCCGTTCCAGCCTTTAAATGATACGAAATACCCGGCTCGCACTTGCAGAAGACAATCACTCAAATATTTTCCACTACTGAGAATAGTATTTTGTGTTCATTAAAGTAACATATGCTCATTATAGAGAATTTGTAAAAATTCAGAGTGATATAAAGGAGAAAAAAAAACTCTTGATAACCTAAGAGCAAAATAGATGTTAATTGCCAAGAATGTCTTGGCTTGTAGGTGCTCCTTTTTAAGATGTGTATTTTGTCCAGGGCATGTGTCAAACTTGGGGCCTATGGATACTCCTTGATAACTGGCATACAGTTCTCATCAAATCTGATTTTGTCTTTATGTAAGATCTTGTACTCAGGGCCAATGAGATGGCTCAGCTGGCTACAACACTTGGCCCTTGCTGCTGATAACCTGAATTTGACCCCCTGAGACATAACGGTGCATGGTAGAAGGAGAGAACCAATTCCCTTACACTGTACTAGGACCTCCACACATGCACTCACATGTGCTCACACACAAATATTACATGTAGAATTTTATTTTTATTTATGTGTATATGCCTGTGCATGGGTATGTGCACACGCACATGGGTGCCCAGTGAGGCCAGTAAAGGGCGGGCGCTGTATACCCTGGCACTGCAGCTACAGGGAGTTGTGAGATTCCAGATGAGGGTGCTGGGAATCAAACACGGGATTGGGAAATGCTTTTAACCACTGGGCCATCTTTCCAGACCCAATGTAACAGCTTTATATTTGTGTCTTATAAGTGGTCTTGATTCTTGATTCTATCACATTGAACACTTGAATCCAGACTCTGCTACCTAATATAGATTCTGTATTACATAGTATACTTCTAGCTTTGTATACAATGTGGTCTTCCTATGACATAGTAGGGCTTCCCAAATCCTTAACACAGACATTGATAAAACACAGAGCAGGAGAGAGCCCTGTGGTACTCTCTTGGGACCCTCTTCCCGGGTTCATGTGAGGACATTCATCAGGCATTTATGATAGCCAATCAAAACCCCACAAATCCATGAAACTACCTTTTCACTGAACCCACATCTTCCCCACTGTATAATGGCTCAATGACTTGAGTGAAATAGGGGTTCATCTACGGGATTTCTCATTGATGTTAGCAACGGTAATGGGGAAAAAACAGTCATACGTCACGGTCTCGTCCTTAGCAACCTGAGGCACACTGATTTATTCGCTTTCATTTGTAAGTGTCCACAAGGCATTCTCCAAGTACCTCATTCTAGAACTTTCCTGGAAATCATGCCGGAGTCCGACTTCTTCATCTCCCCGCAGTGGAAGCAGAATGTATAGGCCACTGGTCTTGACTGATGTTTAATGGGCTAAAGAAATGATCGCAGGGCTACAGGCTATCTTGTTCTCTCTTCAGGCGAACAGCTTCTGTCAACATCTAGGCATCGGGAAAGCTTCAGGCTAATCATATAGCCAGTGACAGGGAGATTGTGGCTTCGATTGCTCTCCCAGATTTCTCAATGGAATAATGCCGGCGAAGGGATGACTGCGCGCTTTATTTATGATTTTGGATCAGCTACGAGGTTACCTGACTTTATAGAGCAGATACTGCTTATAAATCTTGTGTTTTTGTAAGTCAAATTCTGCCTAAGCGGTTACTTGGGGAGTTAGGTTTTCAAGGCCATCTTGTGGTGAGACATTTTATAAGTTTCCCAGTGATTGATCACGTTGTTTGGATTGTAAATATTGGGGTCACTTAAAAGCGAGGCAAGCATATCATCTGTCTCTTTGCTTTTAGACACAGCAGCAAGCGGCCTCACATTAACTTTGGTGTCTGTCACCCCGAGAAAATCGGATTGGGAATTCTGTGGGATCCAGACAGCCAGTGAGTAAAACTGGAAACCTCACCCCGAGCCAAATTCTTACCTCGCAGTTTCGATTCTCTTTGACTTCACTGATAATTTTATTTTTAAACGGCCTCAACCAATACTTAGAAGAGAATTCTATTTGTTCATCTTTCCAACGATGTCTCTGTCTCTTAGTTGGGCAGCAAGAGGACTGGAGTCTCACTGTTGAGGCACTAGTGTGTGTGTGTGTGTGTGTGTGTGTGTGTGTGTGCCCCACCTATTAGAGCTGGAGCTGTGTGACAAGGGGCATCTCAGCTTGTACATTACAACAGTCCCACTTTCTTGGTGCTGTAGATTGAACCAGGGCCTCATGCACACTCAGCATGTGCCGTACCCTACCACTGAGCTATCTGCAGAGCACCATATCTGCATTGGCTGGCATAGCTTCCCATGGGATGCTATACATTAACTCCAGGCAACGGGTCACAAGGCATCCTTAGTTAGGAAGGAGAGAGAGAGAGAGAGAGAGAGAGAGAGAGAGAGAGAGAGAGAGGTCCAGTGTTCTTTCTAATTTCTATTCATTCCTAGACATTGCCTAGGGAATGGTACGTGCTGTTCACATCCACGATGGGTCTCCTACCTCAATTAACCCAATCTAGAAACCCTTTACAACACGTCTAGGGGTTTGTTTCCATGGTTATTTGGAGCACAGTCAACTGTTAAATGTTAACTATCTTGGCTCTATGTACATCGGCTCTGTGGTGATGCTTGACATTGGTGCAAGGACTTCATCCTATTGCCACAAAGGAGACTGTGACATCTTGGGTGGCATTGGGTGACATCTTGGGCAGACTGCTTTAATGAGACACCACGGAGGACGTTTATTTCTCCCGGTTCTGGAGAGTGGGACGTTTAAGATCAAGGTGTGGGCAGATCTGGTGTCTACTAACGTTTGACTCTTCAGCTTCTTCGGTGATAGCGCGCTTGTGCTGTGTTCTCACAGCATGAGAGAGGGGAAGGTAAAGAAAGCGCCTCTCTGGACTGCTATCAGCGCACGACGCCCATTGGCCAGGGCTATCAGCGCACGATGCCCATTGGCCAGGGCTCTGTCCTCATGGTCAGCTCCTCTCCTAGCAGCACCAACAGACATTAGAGTCGAGGGGACATGTAGATTTGGATTTTCTGGTTTCCCAGAGTCCCCTTTTCTGCAGTTTCTTTTGATGTTTTTAATCTCTTAATTGAGATTTCTTTCTTTGGCTATTTGTATGTGGATGCTTCCATATCTCTGTATCTGGCTATTTATTTACATGGGTATGGAGCCGCCACCCAAACTCTTGTCCTGACCCTAATGCTAAGCTCTGAAATTCCCAGAGTCCAGCAAGGAGCCTTTGCACATATCTGATCTTACACCCCAGAGATTTGTTTTATCATTTATTCATGTCTGTGTGTGTATGTCTCTGTGTGTGCCGCTGCCCACGGGGGAAGATCAGAAGAGGGCATTGGAACCTATCCTGGGTGGAAGAACCAGACTCCAAACTCCAGTACTTTCTTTGTAAGAACAAGAAAAGCTCTTAATCACTGAGCCATCTTTCCAGACCTTCAATCTCCCTGTCCCAGCCCTGCTCCTACCCTCCCTGCTATTTTCCTTCCTTCCCTCCTTCCTTCTTTGCCTCCCTCCTTCCCTCCTACCCTCTCTCCCTCCCACCAATCCCTCCCTCCCTTCCTTCCTTCTTCCCCTCTTCCCTTCCCTTTTTGGAAAGGGTTGCTGGTTATTGAACCCAAGTCTTTGCACACACCACTGAGCTACACCCCTGGCACCTATTCATTGTTTAATAAATGTTTGTTTTCCATTATGACAGTGACTATGATCTTAAACACAATTATGGTAAACATAATCTGAAAGAGCCCCATTTACTATGTTGAATTATTTAATGAGAATTATGGTTAAGAATGAATAGGGCCAATCGGGCAGTGGTGGTGCACGCCTTTAATCCCAGCACTCAGGAGGCAGAGGCAGGCGGATTTCTGAGTTCGAGGACAGCCTGGTCTACAAAGTGAGTTCCAGGATAGCCAGGGCTATACAGAGAAACCCTGTCTCGAAAAGCAAGCAAACAAACAAACAAACAAGAATAGGGCCTAGCACTGGAAGAGCTAGACAATTAAAATAGCGTTATAGGGCTGAGGGCAGTAGCTCTATTGGCAAAGCACTTGCCTTGCAAGCTCAAGGACCGCCTTTTGATTCCTAGAATCTAGAGGAAAAGAGACGTGGGGCCTGGTGGGCCCGTTTGTAATCCCAGCTCTGGGGAGACAGGCGGATCCTGGGGCTTACAGACCAGTGAGTCTAGCCTACTTGGAATGTTCCTGTCAAAAAATCCAAGATGACACTGTCCCGAAGCAGCTGGGGTTACTCACTGGCCCCCATGTGTACATGAATTCTCCAATGCACATGTGCCTATGCACAAACAGTTCAGTTCCCAAGGCCAGGTTGAGTGATGGCTTCCAACTGTAGTTTCAGGAATCTACTGCCCTCTTCTGGCCCCTTTGGGTACTGCACTTGGTCAGGGGCACAGACACCACACACACACACACACACACACACACACACACACACACACACACACACACAAATAAATTAAATAAAATGTTTAAGAATTGTCTTTCTAAAACGTTTTTGTCTTTTTGTCACTTTTTAAAGGACACGAAGCCTAGGCTGGCCTCAAATCAGCTGTGCAGCAGAGAATGTCCACGCACATCTTATCCTCCAAGTGCTGGCATCAAAATCATGTTCCACCACGCCCAGTCCATGACTCTAACTTTTCTCGGATGACTTTATTGACAGCCTAAAACGTAAAATAAATAGATGGATCTAGTTCAGATTACTTAATACCCTATTCCATGTAATACATCACAGCTACATCATTTGAGAGGCTCTACAAAATGGAAACAGCGCTCTCATTATATGAGATTTCAAAGGCCAGGGCTACAGAGATGGCTCAGCAGTTGAGAACTTCTGCTGTCCTTCCAGAGGACCAGAATTCAGTTCGCAGCAGAGCCTGGTGAAGCAGCTGGGAAACCCTCCTTTAATTTCAGCTCCAGGAGATCTGACCGGAACCTTTTTCAGGCTGTCTCGGTACCTGCACTCTTGTCCACATACCCCATCTCAACACACACACACACACACACACACACACACACACACACACACACACACCATGGAGTGTGTGCTTAGTGTGCTTAGGTTCTGTTTCTCTTTTCAGTATCCCCTGAGATAAAACCAAGTTGAGGGTTCAATAATACAGTCCATCCTACCACACATAGCCACATACTCATGTGTGTTCAGATCACTTCATTCCCTTAAATAAATAAATAAATAAGAAGGAAGGAAGGGAGTAGAATTTCAAGATGCAGACAGCAGATTTTAAACAAAAGCTTAAGGCCAGTCCATTGTTGTATTGTTGCTGTTCCATTTCTAAGGCTCCACATTTAAGGTGCTGTGGTGGTTTGCATAGGTTTTGCCTCAGCAGACTCATGCTTCCATGCTTGGCTTATAGGGAATGGCAGAATTAGGAGGCATGGCATGTTGGAGGAAGTGTGTCACGGTGGGGGCAGACTTTGAAGTCTCCTATGCTCAAGCTACACCCAACGTGGCTTTCGGATCAAGAGGTAGAACTCTTGGCTTTTCCAGCACCATGTCTGCCTGCATGCTGCCATGCTTCCCACCATTATGACAATGCACTGAACTTGTAAGCCAGCCCCGGTGAAGTGTTTTTCTTTATAAGTGTTGCCGTGGTCATGGTGACTCTTCACAGGTCTTACTAAGACCGGTATCAGGGGTTAATTTCACACCACGCCACAGCAAAGCAAGCGCAGCCTAACTACTTAACATGGGCAAAGCCATGAGCTGTGAACAGCAGCCGCATAGTCTCTACCTCAGCCAAGAAAAGAGTCACTTTAATATGAGAACTTTTTAAAAAAGGCATGCTAAGATGACAGTCTCTAAGAGAGAATGTCTTACTTAGGACACAGGTGTACTAGGGACATGAGGTTAAGACATGATCGAGTCATGTGTGTGCTGGCTTTCCTTTTTAAGTAGATATTAATTTTTAAAATTAAATTTTAATTTAGCATACCAACTTGGCCATGGCTTCTGTGGCCACTCCCCTAAATGATCAGAACCTGCCTTTTGTGGCATGTAAGGCCATGTCTCTGGGTCTGATGGTTGTAAGAATATACAAAAGTCAGTGAACTAGAATGGATGGAGGGTAGGAAGCTCAGACCTCCTGGGGCTCCACCAGTGCAAGGCACTCTTCGAGGAGTTTGTATATCCATTCAGTCAGCCTTCCACATAGGAAACATTACAGTTGCCATGATCACACCGTCTGAGAAGCCATTGAAACGTCAGGTCCCTGGATCCCTGGCCTCCTGCTCTCTGACCTCACCTGCCTTCTCCCCAGTGTTCCTAAAGGTCGGAAGGAGACATTGGCTTCACCGGCACTGACGTTACAGAGGACCATGAGCCAGCCAGTGTGTGCCCTCTCTCCTGCTCCCTTTGAGTTCCTTTCCTGTGGTTTAAATTTCACTCCCACCCACAGTCTGACCATATCTTAGCTTGCCCTTTGCCTGCATATAGTGACCCCCACCCCCCACCCCGTGACTACCGCCATGGTTTTTCTTGAGAACTCCAGGAGCAGTTTGTGAGGTACCACCGCTAAGAAAGCCACTTAGGAACAACAGCCTGCTGTCTGGATTTTTTTTTTTTTTTTTTTGATTTAGGTCTCAAGAGCAGAAAAGACAGATTCCTCCACATGGCGTTTGCTCCCTTCCCAAATCTCATCATGCACTAATTCCTAAGGGCAGCTCTGCAAATTACAGCTTAGCCTCAGGACAGGCTCCGGAAAACAGCAGATGCTAATAAGGAAGGTAGAAAAAAAGTCCTGAGTTGAGAATTTCTCAAATAAAAAATTCCATTACTTCAACCCCTAGGAAGTCCGTTCCCAATCTTTTACTCTACCATAATTCATTCCCTCTCGAATTAAGCATGTCTGTTGTTGGCCAGAATTCCACGAACTTAAGAATTTAATAAAGAATTCTATTTCCTTCCTTAACCCCAGAGGCTGGAAGACTTCAGATTCCTTTATTCTGCCAGACACCCCAGCTGCAGACGCTGGGCTAACTTCTGTGTGTAGCAGCGACTTGTCTTCTTTGAAGAGACACTGTCACAAGAGCTCCATGCTCATGTTAGTCCAGTCTTGTGTCCAGTTCTCAGGCTGGTTTGAAAATCCAAAGAAATCTTTGCTTCAGTTGAAACTAAGCAAAGCTGTTTTAAAACTTGAAGGAGTGGGAGAATGGAAAGGAACTTTGTATTAGTCTCCCACAACACAGAGAGAGGCTCAGGGAATTTAAAATGCTCTTACTCATCCATCTGTCTCTCTGTCTCCATCCATCCATCCATCCATCCATCCATCCATCCACCCATTCATCCATCCATCTATGAATGATGGTTAATCTAGAATTACCTAGGAGACAAACATCTGGACATATTTTTGGTTGGTTGAATTGAGATGGGAAAACCCACCCTAAATATCGGGACACAAGTCCATGGGTTGTGGTTCTGAACTGAAACACACACACACACACACACTCCACATACACACAGACACACATGGACAAGTAGACACACACACACACACACGCGCATAGACATATAAACACAAAGATAGACACATATAGACATGCAGACAAAAACACACACACAGACACAAATACACACACACACAGACCAGTACACACACACACACACACACTCACACAGAGACACATAGATAGACAAACACACAGACAGACAGGCACACACAAGATAACACACAGACACAGACACACAAAGACACGCATATACACACACACAGACAAGTAGACACACAGGCACACAGACACACTCACAGACACACAGAGACACACACACAGAGACACACAGACAGACACACACACAGAGACACATAGACAGACAGATAGACAGACACACAGACACACACACACACATTCACACAAGAGCTAAGCAGCTACTTTCCCTATTCTCTGACTTCTGACTGTGGATGCATTGGCCCGGCTGCCCAAAGTTTCTGCCAGCATGTAGGAACTGATGTTGTGGGCCAGAACAAACTCGCCCTTTCCTGAGTTGTCCTTGTCAGGAATTTCATCAAGGCAATAAGAAAGTGCCTCAGGGACTTCTCATCTCCCTAGCTACTCTCCTGCAGTTATCTGGGGAAACTTCTAGAACAGATCCAGACCTTCAAGGTCACTGGGAAACATTCCTGAGGGTCCTTCCTCTCTGTTGGGGCCATAAAGAACACTGCCAAAATTTCATAGACATTTTCCCTTTTAATGGCATTATATCAACGACTCAATAGGCTGAGTGAGGCAGGAGGATCCCTTGAGTCTAGGAGTTCAGGACCAACCAGCTTAGATAACACAAGACTCCATGTTACAAAATAAAAAATAAAAAGTGAAGGTTGATTATCTTTTCGGAGTTATGGCTATGTAGGCCTTTAGTTAATCCGAATACAGCCTGTACTTTCCTCTAAAAGCAAATATACTTTGTCTTTCTGGGGATGTGCTTAGATGATAACGATTGTTTGCTATATTTCACAAATGTGGGCAAACTACAAATGTATTCGGTGCCTAGCTCCATGGATAACTTCCCCACCAGTGAGCATAACACTTCCTATTGACACAGGCATCACTTAAAATGGGAATTTAGATCCCCATTCGTGGGATTACAGATCTGATCTACAAAGGGGCGGGGGACTCCCTCAGTACCCTTTCTCAGAGGATTTCAAAGCTGGCTTCCAGCAGCCGTCAGAATGATTCCCGCCTTTCTTACGACACTCATTAGAAAATAAAACCAGATATAATTAACAAACAAACAAACGTATCTGCCTGCTGTTCTGACTTGTTATAATAAGTGTTATTTCTACTTACAAACAGTTTCCTGTCAGCGTCCTGCTGTTCCCTTAATAAGACTCCTGCCCGGGAAGAGGAGGATTCCTATGAAAATTAAGCCCCGACTTGTTATCGCCCCCCTTCCCTGCTTGTCAGCGTTTGGATGCAGCTCATGTTAGCCTGAGAAGAACCAAAAGACTTAAAGCTAACCATTGCTGAGATGGTTGGCAGGGACCTGCGAGCTTCTAGAGTTGACTGAGAAGTGACACTGTTCTTAGGGCAGAATCAAGCACCCTCATGCCTTTACTGCTAGGCCTAGGGGATCGGAGGCCCCCAGATCAGGGGATCCCTCTTCATTGTTCTGGGGAAGGTGCCCAGCTGATGGTCAATTCCAGAGCTCGAGTGAGCAGATGGACTTAGAGAGGAGCCTGAGCCCCAGATCTGGTAGGTGTGAGGATGCTACAGGGGCCAAATGAAGTTGTGAGGAAGTTGCTGAGTCAGATAAAATGCAAGAGGCAGGATGTTGCGGTGATCAAGGGCTAGTGGTCATGGGTTTTCTTCTTTGGATTACTTACTTGTGAACGCCTGTGGTGTATTTACTTGTTCGTGAGTGGCCAATGTGTGGATCAGAGGGCATGTGGAGGTCAGAGATTGACTGCGGAGTCTTCCTTTGTTGCAGCATCAGCATCCTCTATGTTTTAAATTTTATTTATTTATCATTTATCCATTCATTCATCTATCTAATACACACACACACACACGTGTGTGTGTGTGTATATATATATACGCATATACAGACATATGGAGAGAGAGAGAGAGAGAGAGAGAGAGAGAGAGAGAGAGAGAGAGAGAGAGAGAAAACTTTATAGCATAAGTGGATCAGAGGACAGCTCTTGGAAGTCAATTCTCTCCCACTGCCTTAAAGGATCTGGGGACTGAACAATGATAACTAGGCATACACACAAACTCCCTTGCTGGCCCACCCTCTTCATCAGATATTTTGAGATAGAGTCTGTTGCGTTGATTCTAGAGCTCAATGGCTCATCTAGGCCAGCTGGTCAGTGAGCTTCAAGCATCTGCCTGTCTCTGCTATCTAATGCTGGAATTACCGACCCCTACAACTACACTTGATTTTTACAGAGGTTCTGGAGACCTGAACTCAGGTCTTCATGGTTTTGAGGCAAGTGCTTTACTGACTGAGGTATCTCCTCAGCCCCCTACTTTGAATTTCAAAACAATATTTTAAGCTGGAAAAGGCATCATAGAATAACAAAGCCCCAAGCCCCATCACTCATTCCCAGCATTTCCTCCTGGTCTCTTAAGCCATGATACACTCCCTCCCGCTTCTTGGCTCCTGTCTTGCTTTTGAAAAAAAATCACGACACTGCATCACCCATTTTACTCACAAATCCTTCCGATTTTTATTTCTAAAAAATGAAGACTTCTTTTATAAAACACAACTACAGGGGTCGAAAGGTGTAGTTCAATGGTAGGGTCCTTGCTGTAGGTGGCCCTGGCTACAGGCCCAGAACGACACACACAAATAAGAAAATTAAAAATGTAAACTATGTATACTATGAGACTCCCAACAACCGCGAAAGTGATCAGCTATCCCTTCAAACATACAAGTTAAAATTGCAGTTACCTCATAAATATTTTAAATATTTTAAAATATTTCCTGTTTGCTTGTTGCTTTGGTTTTGGCTTTAAGGCTGCCTTGAACTTCCATTCCTCCACCCTTCTGCCTCCTGAGTCCTAGGAATGCAGGCCTGTGCCGTCATGCCTGAACTCAATAGTTTGATCATAAGTCAAGTAATATCCCACAAATGATTGGTTGACATGTTTATTAAATCTGTTTCTCTTTTTAGAAGGAAGTTTATTTCGGAGTGATTTCAGCCCTGCAGAGCAGTTGCAAGTGTACACTCAGTTCGTGGCTCTCTTCACCCCATTTCCCCTCTAACAGCGTCTTACATAACCATTCCATAGTTGGTAAAATTGAAAGTTTAATATGGGTAAGTTGCTATTAACTACCTGTGGGCTTTATTCAGATTTTGTTTTCCCCTCTTAACGACTTCTTTTTTTTAGTTCCAGGATCCAACCCAGAAGGACTTGGTGCACGTAGGCATGGCCAGTCCTTGGACTCTTCCAGTTTTAACGGTTGCTCAGTCCTGGCTTCCATGACAGTTCTGAAGAGTTCTAGTGGAATGCTTTGAGGATGTCGCCCAATTTGAGGTTGTTTGAGGTTTTCTCCTGATTTGATTAGGGTTGTAAGCATTGGGGGTAGTGTGCATACCATTGTATCAGTGTGTATACCATTGTATCAGTGTGTACACCATTGTATCACTGTGTATACCATTGTACCAGTGTGCATATCATTGTATCACTGTGTATACCATTGTACCAGTGTGTATATCATTGTATCACTGTGTATACCATTGTACCAGTGTGTATATCATTGTATCACTGTGTATCATAGTGTATGTCATCGTGATTTTATGTCTTTTAAATCCTTCCTCTTCTCCCTCCTTCTCTTCTCTCTGTCTATTCCTGCCTCTTTCAGACAGGGTCTCACAATGTAACTGAAACTGACTTTAAACTCTTAATCCTCCTGCCTCAGCTTCCAAGTCTGGAATTCTAGTCCGGTGATCACCATGCCAAGCAATCTGTATTTTTTAATACAGATGGCCTATTACACCCTCTGGAGGCCTTGGTCATTATTGAAACTGAGGAATGAGAAATGAGAAGCTGTGTTGGGTAATCTATGGAAGATGGTCATGACTTAAAGGCTTGATCCGCAGGGGTCAATGCCAGACGTGTTGAGGATTTTCAGGAAGTCCAGCTTTATGAGAGAGGCTCAAGTTGGTGGGTGTTGTGCTTTTGAGAGGGACGTGGGACCCAGTGGTGTGCTCATATCCCTGGTCCTGGCTTGTGATGTAGATAGTTTGCTTTGGATGTCCTTCTGTCATGAATTGACATTATTCCCAGACATATTGACATTATTCACAAATCAATCGGGCCACCTGACCTTGGACTGGATCTTAGCTATGTATATACAGTGGTCTTAACTAGGATGAAACACCAAGCTCAAAGCAAATTGGGAAAGAAAGTGTTTATTTGACTTATAAGGAAGTCAGGATAGGAAGCTGGAGGCAGGAATGGATGCAGAAACCATGGAGGAGTGTCGCTTACTGTCTTTTTCTCCATGGCTTGATCAGTTGGCTCTCTTATAGAACCCAAGACCACCAACCTAGGGGTGACTCCACCCAAAATGGATCAGGCCCTTTCCATTCATCACTAATTAAAAAAACTATAGCTTTGCCTACAACCTGCTTGTAGGGAGACATTTTTATCAGGGCCTCCACAGAGGTTCCCTCTTCTCAGAAGATGATAGCTTGTGTCAAGCTGACATAAAACAAGCCCACAGGCTCTCAACTTTCCTGGGGGCTGTGACCCTTAAACACAGTTCCTCATATTGTGGTGACCCCTCAACCACAAAATTATTTTTGTTGCTACTTTGTAACTGTAGTTTTGCTAATTGTATGAGTTGTAATGTAAATAGTTGATACACAGGATATCTGATATGCAACCCCCAAAGGGGTTGTGTGTGACCCACAGGTTGAGAACCACTGCTCTCTGATGGTCAGTTATAGACACACAGGGGAACCGGGTATGGCTTCCTTCTTTGCAGGGTATTGCCAAACAAGATTCAGGAATCCATCACCAAAGATCAGCCTTGGAGGACACGTTGCTTTGATAGCAGAGATCTCAGGATGAATGATTGCAATTAGCACTTGTTGATATTTCATACACCCATATAGTTCCAATCTGTGAGTCGAATGATTTGTTCTCTAACGCTGGCTTAGTGTTGCTGTATTGACAGATCGCCTCAACAGTGGTCCAGGAGTGGCCCCTTATGGGCTCTGACACCTTGAGTTCAGGAAGCCTCTGTAATTCACTCAGTGACTGGTCGTGGCCAGTTGCATTCCAGAAGTGCTGCTCTACCCAAAGGAAGAGTCCCATCTGGAGGCCTTGGGCTTGAAAGCAGCTTGGGTTTCTGAGCCCAGACCTTGAGAGGTGCCACTGGGTTCCCACTACCAATGTGGAAAGAGAAGCTGCAAAGCAACAAATAGAGAGCAGAGAGCATCTCCTAGGAGGAGAAGGGTGTGGCCCTTAAACACATTTTAGGATTACAGATAGGATTTCTATATCTGGAAGTCAGGATGCTGACCCCAGAGCGCTACTGTGATGGGTCCCCTTGCTAATGGAGCTGCGGTTGTAACAGGTGCAGGCTGGCAAGAATGCTCTTTGTACTCTGTTTCACTGGTAGGAGTCTACTGTTCTTTGCCCTTGCTGGGTCAGTGACCAGTGGGATTTAATGATGTGTCACACAGAGTTGTGCCTCAACCCTGGGAAAAGCATTTTAAGAAAATGCTCGTCGGCCTTCGGGATCCTAGGACCATTAATATTCTTAATAGTGACAATAAAAGCCGAAGGAACTCCAGTCTCAGCAAGGGTTTCTAGGAGAGCAGCACAGTAATGAGCCAGCACAGCCCTAGGTGGCAGGGCCTCTGGGCTCATGCTCCGCCCCTGGCTGGCTGGCTCTCTTTGGTTTTTCCATTTTACCCCACTTCCTGGGCTCTGGTGGAAAGTGCAGACAATACTCTCTGTGACCTGATAGGTACATATGCATGTCTTGTCAAACAACGATGGGGGACTGCAGAGGGCAGCCAGAGTCGGAATAGAAGAGAAGGTGTGTGTGTGTGTGTGTGTGTTACATTTCGCCAACAGAAATTACTTCATAACAAGCAGTGACAGAATGCCTGCCTGTGGAGCTCTGCAGAGAGAAGGAAGATTTATTTGGCATTTTTATTTATTTTTTTTCCAGCCAGCACGGGCCATTTGAAAGGAGTTGAGAGAAAGAAGAAAAGGAAAGAAATTTAAAGTGCCAAGAATAATCTATGTAGCACTCCCTCCCTCTTCCTGTTCAAGTGAAAAGATCTTTCTATTGGGGTTATTCACACCACATCTGGTTTTTCCCCCTGCCTTTTCTGGGCTTCCTGCCCCCCCCACTCCCGCTTCCCACCCCAGCAATTGTCTAAAGCCCTAGGCAAACCCCAGTACATTGTTGGCCCCCAGAGGCCTCGAGACAATGTACGGCCTCTTTCCCACTCTACATGTCCCCCCCACTTAAGACTGGCTGTCTGAACTTTGTATCTGCCTTATCTCGGTGACCTTGTGAAACATTCGCATCTAAGAATAACCTAGCATGTTATAAACAAATAGACCCAACTCCTGGGAAAGCCTCCCAGGAAGGTCCTTCCTCATTCCTGCCAGGAAACCCAAGCTGGGATGGGAGTCAGCAATAGAACTTGATTTTAGGGTCCCTGGCTGCATTCAATTTACCCTCCTGGAGCTTTTCACTAGAATCTGGCTTCCCTTGACATTTCTCTCAATTTCCAAGGACCCCTGGGCCATGGCCAGATATGGGCACCTTGGTGAGGTCACCTGGGCCATGGCCAGATATGGGCACCCTGGTGAGGTCTGGAAGCACAGCAGAGAGTGTGGGTACTCCTCCAGTCCTGGAGAGCAGAGGTTCTGGGTGGGATGGGAGAACTATGAATCCCGAGGGATTTGGGGGCACAGTTTTGTTTTTTTTTAATTTTAATTTTTTATCTACAACTCTAGCTTCTGTGTTTCTCCTCTTCCTCTTCCTCCTCCTGCTTCTTCCTCTTCCCATTCTTCCTTCTCTTCTTTTGCTCCTTTCATCTCGGAGGTCAGTTCTCAAAAGCTGGCCTTGAGCTTGATATGTAGCCAAGCGTGCACTTGAACTTCTGATCTTCCTATATCCATCGCACGATGCTGGGATTACAGGAATGTGCAACCATGAACAGGTTCCTGTAGTGCTGGGGATGGAGTCCAGGGTTTTGTGCGTTGTAGGCAAACATTCTGCCACCAGAACTATACTCCCAGTTCTTCCCCATTCTCCTTGGCGTACGGTAATCTCCGACTCTGAAGCAGAGGCGACAGTAGGAAGAGCGTGCATGCTTATTTGTCTATGATTCTGCCCCCAAATTCAGGGCCGTGACCATTTCTAGTCATCACCTTATTAAAGACGCATGTTTCTAGCGTTTTCTAGGGCTCATGCCCACTGCTAGGGAACTCTTTATGGATGGCTTACTTTCTAGAAGATTCAGTGGTGACATCTTTATTTCTGTCTTGAGTGGGTTTCGCACTTCCCATCTTGCCTCTGCGTTTGTTGAATAAGGGCCATGGGTTTAGTCACACTGTCTCGCGACCTTGGAAGCGTCCTTTAGATTTTAATAGCTTTCTTGTTGTTTGTAAATCGAGTCTCTTTAAGATGGTCTGAAACTGACTTGGTGAAAAAGGTTTGCAGCATGTAGCCTTTTAAAAGTATGCTGAAGGGCTGGAGAGGTGGCTCAGTGGCGAAGATCGATTGCCGTGCTTCAGAGCATTCAATTCCCAGCAGCCACGTGGTGACTCACAACTGTCTGTAACTCTAGTTCCAGGCGGTCCAGTGCTGTCTTCTGTCTTCTGTGAGCGATGCAGACGCAGACGCAGACGCAGACGCAGACGCAGAGCAGACGCAGACGCAGATGCAGACACACAGTGCACATACATACATTCAGGCACTATACTCACATCCATAAAATATAAATAATTTCAAAATTTAAAAAGTATGCTAAATGAGTATAAGTACAAGCTGCTTTGAGAAACAAAAGCAACTCCCTATCTACTTATGCATACCTGGTTTAAAGTATGCAAATCAATTATTTTTAGTGGAGTTTTGTGTATTCACAATAGGACTGGAAGGAAAAGTCTTCCTCAATTGCCTCCTGCTCTAGGTTTCTGGAGTCTATCAGTGAACGTTTGTCACCTACAAGTGCATGGAGCCCCAAAGCCTTAAGTGGTCTAACCCCAGGGACTTGTTAGGTGGCTGGCCATTGTTTAACAACAGCGGCATGGGACCAAGGTCCTTTGTTTCTGAAGGTTAGTTACATAAAATTGTTATTTATTTATGATAAGATAGAGACACAGAAACTGTACCTTAAATCAGCTGGAATGTGGATGCTGATTGAGAGTCCTTCCATCATTAGGGCTCTTTGTTAGGCAAGGGTACTTGACCTCTGGGGCACAGTTAGGCAATTAAGCTAAAGTCAGACAGAACAAGAGCAGTTCAGTGCAGAAAAGACTGAAAGCAGCCAACTATTTGTTGGTATAGATCCCAGCCCGGTGGCTGCAGAGATAAGGAATGAGTTGTGAGTTTCAGCCCAACAGTCATGCAACAGCATGGGCTCTAGTTTTCCATCAAGACAAAGGAAGAGGTAATTCTGAACGTTTTGGTGGGCTCTTCGGAATTACCTCTTCCCTCATCTTGATGGAAAAATAGATCTAAAAATTAACTTGGAGGGCTGGCAAGATGGCTCAGAGGATAAAGGCGCTTGCTGCCCAAGCTGTTGCTATCTGAGTTTGATCTCCAGAACACATAGAGCAGAGAGAGAGAGAGAACCAACACTGGAACGTTGTCCTCTTACCTTGTGTGTGCTGTGGTACGTGCCCCTCCCAAATAAATCAATATAAAAACAGTGGTTGACTTTGCCTCTCTTATTATTTACCTTATTTATTTATTTTAAAATCACTTAATCTGTTGGCATCTCAGTTTCTGGAACAACTATGAGTTTATATGTGTAAAGATTACACACTCTTGGGTAAGAAAAGAAGATAATAAATGACTTACCCATGCACTAGTCAGCTTTGCCATAGTCATGACTGTAAAAGGCAAATCTTGATTACTTATAATGTTAATTTCCCTACACTGAATATTAGGGAACATGGCTTTTCAGCTCCCAGTGTCCATTCATTATAGGGCCCAGGTTTAAGATGTCCCTACCATGGCAGAGGAAGAGAGAAAGGGAGTCTGGGAAAACTCCAGCATTGCCACATCCATGAAGTTTTTGATCCCGTTGGTTAGGTCACTTGTCAAGGACAGTGACGTGTAGGCCAGGTGAATCAGTGTGTGCCGTGTTTTCTTCCAACAGAGGTCACTCAAGTCATTTGGCGACTGGAGGGCCTTCTAATTCTGTATGGGGAAGCAGAGCCAGCAGTTGGGGGAAAACAGTGTGTCATAATAGATTTTCCTGTCAATAAAGAGGCATGCAGCAACGGTCCGAGCTTATTCACGAAAGCACGCAGGTCAAGGAAATTGAATCGTATTCACACAAATCCTTCCTTAGGAAAGTTCAAATCACCATTACTCACAGTAACCTAAATGTGGGCTTCAAACTTCAGCAGTGAATAAAAAATAGGTAGATAAGAAATGTGGACGAGCCCAAGGGAGCTCTGGTTCGTTCATATTGTTGTTCCTCCTATGGGGCTGCAAAGCCCTTCTGTTCTTTTGGTGCTTTTTCTAACTCCTTCATTGGGGACCCTGTGCTTACCAGTACCCCCAGAGCTCCCTTGGACTAAACCACCAATCAAAAAAAAAAGTCATGGTGGGACTCGTGTCTCTATCTGCATATGTAGCAGAGGTTGACGTAGCCGGTCATCAATGGGAGGATAGGTCCTGTGGAGGTTCTAGGCCCCAGTACAGGGGAATGCCAGGGCCAGGAAGCAGGAGTGGGTGGGTTGGGGAGCAGGGGGAGGAGGGAAAGGGATAGGGGATTTTTGGAGGGGAAACTAGGAAAGGGGATAACATTTAAAATATAAATAAAGAAAAAAATCTAATAAATCTATAAGTATGGGGCAAAAAAATGTGCACTAGTCATACAGGCACAGAAAAAGTAAGATATTATTACTTGCGGCTGAATGTTGAGATGCTGTGTTTGAAAGCCTTGTGTCAAGAGGGACCACCATGGTGGTTTGTGTTGTCAGTGTGACCGGATTGAGAGTCATTGCAAAACAAGTCTCTGAGGATGACTGTGAAGGTTTATCTGGATCAGGTTAACCTAAATGTGGGTGCTCTTCGTGTGTGTGTGTTTGTGTGTGTGTGTGTGTGTGTGGTGTGTGGCTATTCCAGAACTCAACTAAAGGAGAAAGCGAGCTGAGCACAAGTATTCACTAATATCTGTTTCCTGCCTGTGGACTCCATATCCATCCTTTTTAGGATTCTGCCTGGATGACTTCCCTACCAGGACCGACTGTGCCCTCAGACTAAGACAAAAGCAAGCCTTCTTGCCTATGTTGCTTTTATCACAGCCATGAGAAAATAAACAAACCAGCCCAACCACATATTGTATGAACTAATTTACATTGGCATTCAAAATAGACAAATCCAAGAAACAGGCTAGTGATGGCTATGGATTGAGGAGTGGGGTATGGGGTAACTGCTTTAGGCATACAGTTCTTTGTGTGTCTTAGACAAGTTCTGGAAATAGATGGTGTTAATAACTGGTCAACCCTTTTAGTACTAAGACAATGGAGATACAAAAATCTCAAACTAACAAGCTACTTCTTTTTAAGTGAATGTTACAGCATATGAACTATATTGCAATCGGTAGAGATTTCCAAAGTTGGTAGGATTATTAAGAGGTTTTACTTTTTCATGTATTTCTATTCTGCCTGAATTTTAAAATAATGAACAAGTACTATTTTTATGTCTGGAGAGACAGAATGAAGACATCCTAATTAGGGGAAATACGCACAGGAAAAAAAAAATCAGTTGTACACTGATAGTCCCCTTGACCTTTCATTAGGATGCAATTCAGGTGGCTCGCTCTCAAGTACTTCCAAGTTAAAATCTGAACAGTCTTTGAGTGAGGCACTCAAGAAAATCACCACAGATATGTGTCATTAACCTGGAGGACAACAATAGCGATGATGAAAATACCCAAAATCAGGAGAGAGCGAAGATAGGCTTCACCAGAGGTGTTTGAGGTCAGTGATACACTCCATGGGAAGTGCCTTTCCAGAGAGAAAGAGATCCCATTGGTAGCAGAGTCTCCTTGCTCTTCTTCCTTCACAGCAGATAAGCCAAAGCCCCACATTCCTCTTGAGTTGTACCATCTCAAAAATGACAAACTTGAGTAAGTATTCTCAGGTCCAGGCTCTCCTTTCTCTGTTGGATGGATGTCTCAGCTAATATCTTGCTCAGGAGACAATGTGCTCTGTCCTGGCTTATGAGTGGAAAAAAAACAATGGCTGGGTATAAATAAGGTGGCTCCAGAAGATTAAGATGGAAGCTTAATGTAGAGTGGCCAGGCTGGCATCAGTGGGGGAGATCTCTGTGGGTTGATGGCCAAGATCTGGTGAGGATGGGTAAAGCTAAGTGTCTTAGCCAGGGTTTCCATTGCTGTGAACAGAGACCATG